>NC_142789.1:7446372-8046372 GCF_988280905.1 Pimephales promelas | reverse complement strand
TTGTCAACTGAAAAACTATTAAAACTACATTTTGTGACACAATAACAGTAGTATTTAACCTCTAAACCAGGGGCGGCTCGCCCATAGAGGGCGCTGGGGCGCCGCCCTCCCTCCGACTTGTCTGTCTGTTTTTTTAATATATATTATAATTTATCATTTTGAAAAATAATCTGTGTTAATTATATGCTAATAATGGTTTTACTTTGAAAAGTGTTTTGAACTCACCAGAATGATATTTGCGTTCACTTTCGTTACTTTTATCATGTTGGTGTAGTAGTATAGCCAATAGGCTGTCTTCTCAGGGCGCCAGTTCGCTCAGCCCCACAGTGCTGGAATTTAAGCCAATGGTTCCCCGGTTGCTATGCAAAAAAGTTTATATTTCGCCAATCAGCGTCGTCAAATTGTATGGTTTGGGGGCGCTGAAAATATCGCCCACAGTATCAGATTAGGGGAGTGCACCGTGCACGCGCACCACGGGACATTTTTTTACCTCAGATGAGAGCAGAATGGCAGCGCCAGTGACGTCGAGTGGAAATAATGTAAAGTTAGTCGTGGGAATTGACCTGTCTGCACATAAACACTGTTTCACACACGTTTGATATTAAAATAGTTATAGGAATATTAATACCTGTGTGTTTGCTTTGTTTTTTGATGTTTTTAAGTTCTGAGTTAGATTACTGTGTTTCATACTAGTTAAAATCAACTTTCTTCTCATACTTGGGTGTTACCCTCAAGAATGTTGTCCCACCCTCTCTTTCAGAGCCTTTTCTCTCTCTCTTTCTCTAGTATCAACACATTGTTATCCATTATCCAATTGTCAATTTGTCAAAAATATGTAGTCTACAGCTGGGGACTGATTAAACTAGATTGTTGTATTACCTATTATTTTTTGTATTACCTATATTATAATTTATCAATATTAAGCGTTTGCACTTTTTCTGTCAGCACACAGAGCATAATAAACATGCAACTTGTTCATTATCATTAACTGTCAAACTGTTATTATTATTATTGTATTATTTGACCATTGTTATTGACTGGTTTAAGTTATTTTATTGGTATAGGTAAGGGCATGGCCTAAGGCCTAAAATGCACCAGAATGCAGGAAATCACATCTACTAAATTCAAAATTTTCTGAGGGGGGAACCCCAGACCCCCCTGTTATTCAGCCCCCCCTCCAATATTTTTCACCAGCCGCCACTGCTCTAAACGTTACTATTACTAATTAAATCATGACCAAATACGACCAAAAACAAAGGTTCAGTCTTGCTTGTGAAAGGTACTTCCTCGAACGCTTTTGTCAGTTGTGTCGTGATTTGTACAGCCCCAAGCAGCGCACAAAACAGTCATTTTTCTCAATTCCTGGTATGAGAGGTATTGCTCTCCCCAATATGGCGGCGCCATTGACGAGCGCTCCAGCAGCCAATAGAGCGTCTATATATTTATTATGTCTATGGGAAGGTTGGCCTCCAGGAGCAAGACTGGACCCAACTGGTAAAAAAAAAAATGCCCAAACATAAACAAGAAGCAACTTACAGACCAAAAAGTTAGCATTAATTTGGTAGCTGATATAAAATGTAGCTATCAAAAGCGAATTACACTGCACTTATTAGAAGAACAGACTCTCATAGAGCAATGTGGCACAATGGTGATACAAAGTTGAACCTCAAATCTTTAACCACTAGGCTTCACAGCTAGCAACGTTGAGAGACATCATCATTTCCATTAGCAGGTGCAGAGGATTACATTCAGACCCTAGGGACTTTATTGGAAAAAGCCTAGTACCCTAGACAAGAACCAAATGAAACCTTGTAGTAAGTTACAACGAATTCTCATCCTTTAATGTCATATAGAACGCTATATGCAAACCTTAACCGTAAACGTCAGTTAAATGACAATCCTGGGCCGTCATACAACTGACGCTTTACCTTTAACGTCGGTTAGGTTTAGGGGTAGGTTTAGGTCTGGGGTAGGGTTAGGATCCGATAACGTCATCACAGTAGCAATGTAAAAATGCACTGTTTGTGAGTGTTATACTTTTGCTCTTAATATGATTAAGTATTCAAGGAGGCTCTGGGTGCACGCCAACTTCGTTTTATTATGTTTTATTTTTAATATGAGGATTTATTAACTCTGATCATACATGCAAACATGAGCGCTAACTCTTTTACTAGCAAGATGCACACTGATCTCTCCAGAGCTATTTTACATCATTTTACTGAAATGTAACACGGCCAATAAGAACACAAGGATCGTATGTAAATGGCATGTGATTGGTTCTTAGCAGAATGTAAGAATACTATAGTGAGTAGCTAACTAAAGTAGAGGTGGGAGTAAGTCACTAAATGCAAGTCTCAAGTCAAGTCCAAGTCTAAACATTGCAAGTCAAAGTCAAGTCAAGTCATTTTTTTGTAAGGGTAAAGTCAAGTCATACTCTGTCAAATCAAGTCAAGTCGCAACTTGGTCAAGTCATACCAAGTCGCACACAGGCTAGTTTTACACATTTTTTTAACTCTGGGACTTTACTTTTTTATTTAGACACAGAGGGCTGATGGGTTACAAAAATAAATAAATTAACTTGTGTGTCATAAATAAAATATCATTAAGAAGCACTTTAAGTGCTCTAAAATAAAAATAAATTAAATGAACACAAGTAAACAAGAATTAATACAACTTTTCCCATCTTGTAAAAAAAAAATAAAATAAAAAATATTGCATTCTAAATTAGCACTGTATGCCAAAGTTTGTAGGTATGTTCTCACTCTAAATATCCAGGTGATTTGATCCCATCACACAAAATATTATATGGAAATTAAGAAAACAAATCTAATCATTAGTGTTGTCACGATACCAAAATTATTGTTTCGATACCGAAGTCTAGAATCGCGATTTCGATACTTTTTCAATACTTTTCCTCAAAAGGAAAGTATTTCTTACAGGCCGTTTCACATGCACCTCCTTTGTGTAGGTCTGTTCTCTTTAAATGCTGTAATAACCTAATATGAATAAATCACTGACAAACATGCTCATGCTCTGATTATAATCATATAGTCTATGGATCATTTTAGCTGATGTTTTGTATGCTTTATTTTATCAGCTTGCAAATTATTTATGCTATCTATGAAAGTTGGGGTGAAAGTTGTACAGCTAATACAAAACATAAATAAAACATCTCCAGTTAAATAGCAGATAATGCATTTATTTCGAGATAAGAAATAAGAGATCTAGTGCTAATTTCTGTTTTTTTTTTTTTTTAAATCAAGCGGAGCGCTCTTTTCTATCAGTTGCATGGTCTTTTGCGGCTCGCGCACCGTCTTCATTCGGACGCTCTCTTCATTCTATCACCGTTGTAGTGTACAGGGCCAGTGGCGGTTCTACTCTGAATTACACCCAGGGCGAGACCCCCTAAAATCACATACCGTTCATTTGAAAAACACAGTTAATAGAATCCAGTTATTTTGCTAGATTAATCTAACTTTAAAGAGAGGAAGTAACCATTAGCGCATTGGTTATTGCCTTAAATTATATGCATGGCACACTTTTAGTTATGGCTTGTTAAACAATATTTGTCACGAAATGGAGTTTTTAAAAGTAAAAGGGTCTGAGAGATACTTATTTAGTAACACAATACTTATCTCTTATCTCTTAAATAATTTTGAACAGCTCTCATATTAAACACTATCCAAACTGTTATAGACCTAAAATAGCTTTTGTAGCCCTATGTCACTCTTAAAATGTTAGAATGTTAGAAAATAGAAAATTGTACTTTGCATATAGGCTACTGTAAAAACACAAAGTTGATCATTATGTAAATTATTTTCATTTCATGACCAACATGATCACATACACAAAAAGCCTAATACACAATCAATTCACCAAGTTAATAACATTAAATATTTGTTTTAAAGGAGTGTCTTTTATCTTACCTACTAAACTTAAAAAAGGTTAACACAAAAAGAGATTTTATAAAAATATATACCTCATATTTCAGCATTCAATCATCTCTATAAAAAGAATGAGTCAATAAAGATACATAAAACAATAAAGATCCTGACATTTATAATGCACAGTAGCTTATCTTTTATTATTAATAGTAAAATTCGGACCGATTTTCCCATGGCTGTCGTTGCTATACAACCATGCACTGGGCTCTCCACAATGACAAAGAAGTTTTAGTAGCTAATGTATTTCCACCACAGAAAAAAACGCTTGCCGAAGCTCTGCTAAAAGATTTTTTTATGGAGAAGAGAAAAAACACCCAAGTGTTTGGGTGCACGAGCACTCCCATACTGAAAAGTTTATGAGCGTGCCTCCCGCGAGCGCATAATGAGCGCGCTTCCCGTGCGTCTAATCGCCTATTTGAAATAACGACCTCGAGCGCGCAAAAGACGCGATACGTGTACTAATCAAGAGACCCTCTTGACATCGCTTCTGTGCACGGCACCTTCTCAGCAATTAGGGGCGCCATTGCCAATAATTGAATCGAAATGGTAAAAAAATAGAAAACCTTCGAGGCACAGAGGATTTTTTTAACTGCTCGTGCCGCCCCCCATGTGACATGAAGAAATGCCGCCCCGGGCGACTGCCCGGTTCACCCGTGCCTAGAACCGCTACTGTACAGGGCGCCAGATGGTGTTGCTAAGTGTAAGTTGGTAGTGTAAGAACTTGCTAAGTATAACTATCAGACCAGCCCTTGCGGTGAGAAAGTCCTGAATCTCCGGATTGCCACTCCGCTACTGACCGGCGGCCACAGTATCATCATTTAAATAATTTAAACCCGGCTATTTTTTAAAACGTGGGTCGTTGTGACTGACATTCTCAACTTTCTATATTACTTTCTCCTGCCAGCAAGATTTGTTTAGTCCCACTCCTGCCCGCAAAACTCTTTTTTTCTGTACCTCCAAATACTTTCAAGTTATCCTACGTGTTGCCACCATACACAACAGCTGTGACGAAGAGGCAGAGGCGGGCGGATCCATTTGCAGCACTTTATTAACACAGGTAAGCCAACAGAGGTAAGCAGACATAAACTAAAGGCCCGAGACAGGAAGGGCAGGTAACACTAACTCAAGACGCTGGAAAGGGCAATCCAAAGGCGTATATCAAACAGGCTAAGGTCAGGGGCAGGCAGCAGAGGTTCAAAGGCGAGTAACACAGTCCAAGATCAAAATACCAGAGCAAATACAAGGAAACGTGCATGAGACAGGGTAACGGTAAAACAAGACTTCACAAATGAACAAAGAACATAGCAGTCCAGATAAAGGGGAGCAGAAGGGTGCACAGGTGGGGCTGATGAGATGATGGGCAATTAATCAGGAGATAATGAGCAGGGAAAGAAGTTCTAATATGCAGGAGAGAGGGATCTGATGAAACCAGGAGGAGGCGTCGTTGAGCGTTCTGTGACAGAGCCCCCCCCCCACCTGTGAGCAGCTCCGGAAGCGAGGACCTGTTTGACGACGGGGTCTACCACGGGGTCTTGGAGCGGGACGATCAGGATGGTCCCGATGAAAAGCGGCTGTTAAAGTGGGGTCCAAGATATCCTGAGACCTGACCCAGGAGCGCTCCTCGGGACCGTACCCCTCCCAATCAATAAGGTATTGTAACACCCCGCCGTGACGTCTGGAGTTCAGGACCTCGCGCACCCGGAGAGCCTCAGCACCGTCCACTTCAATGGGAGGGGTCTGCACAGGGACGGTCTCCTCCCGGCTCCCCTCTCTCCTGGGGGCGACGTCGGGTCTGAAAAGGGACACATGAAATGTAGGTGAGATCTTGTTATGAGCAGGAAGAGCCAAACGGAAAGAAACTGGTGTAATCTGACGAAGAATCTTGAATGGTCCAACGAAGCGAGGAGACAGTTTCCTGCTCGGGAGCTTGAGGCGAAGATCTCGCGCCGACAGCCACACCCACTGACCGGGTCGATACCTGGGACCCCCACGCCTCCTCCGATCTGCCTGATGCTAATACCAGCGGACGGCGCGCTGCAGGTGAACGTGAGCAGTGTCCCAGGTGGCCTCGCTGCGCCAGAGCCAAGCATCTACGGCTGAGAGGTCGGACGGCTCCCCGGCCCACGGGAAGAGGGGAGGCTGGTAACCTAAAACACATTTAACCAGTTAGACCAGTAGCAGGCTTTAACAGGGAATTCTGGGCATACTCCACCCAGGCCAGAAAGCGACTCCAGTCCTGCTGATTTTGGTGGCAGTATGTTCTCAGGAATCTAATCAGATCTTGATTTAACCGTTCAACCTGCCCATTGGCCTGAGGGTGATAACCAGACGTTAGGTTAACGTTGATGTTAAGTTTAGAACACAACTCTCTCCAGACGCGGGAGGTAAACTGGGGACCGCGGTCAGTTACGATGTCCTCGGGCAACCCGAATAGACGAAACACCTGATTGAACAGAGCTTCAGCAGTCTGTAAGGCTGTGGGCAGACCACTCAGGGGTATGAACCGGCAGGATTTAGAGAAACGATCCACCACAGAGAGGATGGTCATAAACCCTTGTGAAGGAGGAAGATCCGTGACAAAGTCCACTGCGATGTGCGACCAGAGATGCTGTGGTACCGGCAGCGGTTGTAATAGTCCTGCAGGCTTGAGATGGGAGGATTTAACAGTGTTACAAACAGGGCATTGATGAACAAACTTTATGACATATGAATGAAGTGACCCCACCAGAACTGATTGGTGACTAGCTGTGTAGTAGCAGCGATACCTGGATGACCCGCGCTGGGGGCCAGGAGGAACGAAGAGACGGTCGGCAGGACATTACGGTGGAGCGGGATGGTTATTTAGAGCCGTAGTGATCTCTGAGATGATGTCCCATTGAACTGGAGCCACAATCAGAGTGGTGGGAACAATGGGTTCAGGCTTAGCTATCTCAGAAGGACCGTCGAACAAGCAGGACAGGGCGTCAGCTTTGCCGTTCTGGGAGCCAGGCCTGTAGGTGATCCTAAAATCGAATCTTGAAAAGAACAGGGACCAGCGCGACTGGCGAGCATTCAGACGTTTAGCTGACCTGATGTACTCAAGATTTCGGTGATCCGTGAGCACTGTGAAAGGTTGACGCGCTCCCTCCAGCCAGTGCCTCCACTCTTCAAAGGCGGATTTCATCGCCAGAAGCTCGCGATCTCCCACGTCGTAGTTGCGCTCAGCAGAGTTAAGCTTATGTGAGTAGAAGACCCAGGGGAACATCTTCGCCAGATCCCCAAACCATTGAGACAGGATAGCCCCCACTACAGTGTTAGATGCATCCACCTCAATGATGAATTCCCTCTCAGGATCCGGGTGACGGAGAATGGGAGCGGACGTGAATCTCTCCTTGAGCTGAGCAAAGGCCGTAGTACAATCCACAGTCCATCTAAAATATTTACCTCCTCCTCGAAGCAGAGATGTGAGAGGGGCTGCAATGACACTGAAGTTGCGTATGAATCCGCGGTAAAAATTAGCAAAGCCTAAAAAGCGCTGCAGTTCCTTAACTGAAGAATGTTGGGGCCAACTCACCACGGCACTGACCTTGCTGTCATCCATCAGGACTCCGTCGGCACTGATGATATAGCCCAGAAAGGAGATGCGTGTCCGGTGGAACTCGCACTTGGAGAGCTTGACATAAAGCTGGTTATCAATCAGGCGTTTAAGAACTGCACGGACATCCTGGACATGCTCTTCAAGGGAATCAGTATAAATAAAATATCATCAATGTAGACAATAACTTTCTGCTGTAACATATCCCGGAAGATGTCATTCACAAAGGCTTGAAACACAGAAGGACTGTTGGACAATCCGAACGGCATCACACGATATTCGTAGTGCCCGGATTAGTGGAAAACGCCGTCTTCCATTCGTCACCACTCCGTATGCGAATCAAGTTGTAGGCGTTCCTTAAGTCCAGGTTAGTAAAGTAGCGGGCCGTGCGGAGCATCTCCAGAGCAGCAGGGACCAGCGGGAGAGGCTAGCGGTATTTGACGGTCACTTCATTCAGACCCCGATAGTCAATGCACGGCCGAAGGTCCCCATCCCTCTTTTTGACGAAAAAGAACCCGGCGGAAGCCGGAGATGTGGAGGGAGTGATTAAACCTTTAGCCAACTGTTCGTCAATGTACGCTCTCATGGCCTCGGTCTCTGGTTGTGACAACGGGTAAACTCTCCCGCGTGGTGGTACGGCCCCAGGTAACAGCTCAATAGCACAGTCGCCAGCACGGTGAGCAGGAAGATGAGAAGCCTTAGATTCGCTGAAAGCCAGGGCTAGGTCGTGGTATTCGGGGGGAATTTCCAGAAGATCCAACCCTTTGAGTGCAGCACAGGGGATTTCAGTACCATGGACAGCAGCTGCGCAATGGATCTGGCAGAATTCGGACCACTTGGAAATTCTCTCTTCAGACCAGGAAATTTGAGGGTTATGTTTTACTAGCCAAGGAAGCCCCAGAAAGGATGCATAGGTGAGCGAATCGTGAAGAATTGGATAGTTTCTGAATGCGAAGTCCCGAAGCTGAGCGTGAGGGGTTGCGTGGTGTACTGCACCTCTCCAGACCCCAGGGGGCGTCCATCCAGCGCTTCCACTGTCACACCAGACTCACATGCGAGGAGAGAAACACGATGAGTTTTGGCAAAAGCAAGGTCGATAAAATTCCCAGCAGCTCCCGAATCAATCAAGGCTCTTATGTTTAAAGTCTGACCATTAAATTCTAAGGAACTGTCCATGGAGAATAATTTAGAAGAGGATTGAAAACTCACCGCAGAAGAATTCTTGAGCGCTGGATTCACTGGACAAGTAGCCCTCAGATGACCCGCCTCTCCGCAATACATGCAGAGATGATTATGGTGTCTCCTCTCCCGCTCCGCTGTAGAGAGGCGTGTGTAACCAATCTGCATAGGCTCCGACTCCGCGTTGGGGAAAGCACACTCAACGTGACTGAATCTGAGGGGTGTGCGTCGGGCGCGAATCAGATTGTCGAGGCGGATGGCGAGCTCCATGATCTGACTCAAGGATTTACCATCGTCGCAGCACGCCAGCTCTCCCTGGAGGTCCGGGTTGAGTCCCTTGCGATACAGAAGCTTTAAAGGCTCCTCCTCCCATCCAGCTTGAGCTGCAAGAGTCCGGAACGAAAGTGTGTAGTCCGCTGCGGTAGAACTCCCCTGGCGTAACGTGAGCAGCAGTTCAAACACCTCTCTGAATTGGGTTAAAAACTCAGCATAGGAGGGGAAGAAGAGCTGACCACCATACCAGAGCGCAGTAGCCCACTCCAATGCCCGGCCGGTGAGTAGCGAACACATGAAAGAGACTCGGCTCTCATCAGTGGCGAAGGAATGAGCCTGCTGATCGAAGTACAAGCTGCACTGCAACAAGAAGCCCTTACAGGTAGAGGGTGAGCCATCAAATTTCTCAGGGAGGGATAATTTGGCTTGGTTAGAATGGTTACTCACGGCAAGTGGAGCAGGAGCTGGGGCAGCTAGATTCGGAGCTTGATTATCCGGCGCGCTCGGTGGGGTTAGCGCTCGGATGGATCTCACTATCTCCTCCGTGAGACTAGTCAATTTCACTCATTGCTGCTGATGAGCGGCCAGCACATTAGCTTGAGGCCAGTCGATGGAAATCTGCTGGATCCTGTTTTGGTGAAGTCTTCTGTGACGAAGAGGCAGAGGTGGGCGGATCCATTTGCAGCACTTTATTAACACATGTAAGCCAACAGAGGTAAGCAGACATAAACTAAAGGCCCGAGACAGGAAGGGCAGGTAACACTAACTCAAGACGCTGGAAAGGGCAATCCAAAGGCGTAAATCAAACAGGCTAAGGTCAGGGGCAGGCAGCAGAGGTTCAAAGGCGGGTAACACAGTCCAAGATCAAAATACCAGAGCAAATACAAGGAAACGTGCATGAGACAGAGTAACGGTAAAACAAGACTTCACAAATGAACAAAGAACATAGCAGTCCAGACAAAGGAGAGCAGAAGGGTGCACAGGTGGGGCTGATGAGATGATGGGCAATTAATCAGGGGATAATGAGCAGGGAAATAAGTTCTAAAATAAGACCGGGTGAATCGTTAGTGTCTACTCCTGTTGGGGTTGATAGTGAAAGTGATAGTGAGACAAAATTTCCAGAGTTATCTTTGCAAGAGAAGCAACTGTTCTTAAAGGCTGCGAAAATTCGTGCAGAACGTGATGATCGCGCTATGAAAGAGCGAGCGGCAGAGAGAGAATTTGAAGAGAGAAAATTAAATCATCAGTTAGCTATGCGGAAAATGGAGCTTGAAATGGAAAGGGAACGTGAAGAGAGAACGCTTGAGTTAAAAAGAACGTGAAGAGAGAGCACTTCAGTTAGAGAAGGAACGTGATGAGAGAGTGTTTCAGATAAAAAAGTTGGAGTTAGAATTAGCAGCAAAGACAGCTGAAGGTTCACAAGCGAATGTGGTTCCTACAGGTGAATCTGTGTTTGATGTTCAGAGAAATATGAGATTAGTGCCGCCATTTTCTGAAAAGGAAGTGGATAAATATTTCTATCACTTTGAACGTGTTGTAACGCGAAAAGCGTTTGGACTTTATTGTTACAGTGTGTGTTCACAGGTAAAGCTCAAGAAGTTTATTCTGCACTCTCATTGGAACAGAGTGGTGAGTATGATGTGGTGAAATCTGCTGTGAAGTGAAGTGCTGTGAATTAGCTATTACAGAACATCATAGAAGTATTATACTATTATAGAATATTTATAGCCATAGGATTACAGTTCTTTTTCGTAAGGGATGTAACGTCAGACAAATCTGGCCCACTGCCTAAAACGAGTTAAACATCCACTAGCCTACTACTGTATATCACACAGGTATCTACTCACACAGTAATCTAATAAGTTATGATTAATTTTGCCATTTTGTCCTCCTATCCGGTTCTGTGTGTTTATTAGGAAGGATGTAGAACTTCAATTTATAATTTGTTAGTTTATTGGTGGTACAAAAAACGACACAGCAACTCTTCGGCATGATTGTCGTATGTATTTCAATGAGCGCCAAGGCAATGTTTTCCCCCACGGGCTAAATTCACATCACGTGACGGGGCGTTCCCCGGGGGCGTTCCCAGACCAATCGACTGTAACTATTATAAACCTATTATATAATATAGAAACCACGCGATTCAAATGGATTAGGTGATTTTTTTTTTTTGATTAACTTTTTGAAACGTAGCGTTTTGAGAAGACATAGTGTTGATTTTACCCAGCTTCTTCAAGTTTGCATGGCGTGTGACATTTGGAACCTCATTATGTTGTGATTCTAGGTAAGATTTGTATTACATTAACGTTACTTGTCTTTGGCAGTAGTATTTTTTGACACAGTCTAACAACACGCCTTTTTCAATTCAGCTACATTCAATTTGACCAATCAAGCTTTTCAAGTGACGTCGAAGCAGACTCGAAGAGATGAAGATGCTGCCTTAGAAGTTACTGGTAAGTTTTAGTTTTTTGCTAAATAAAAAGATCACTATTTCGATTTTTAATCTGAATAAATCATTTTAAAATCTATGTGGATACATTTGTTTGTCTTATACAAATATACAAATATAAAACATTGTCCAATGCATCTGCAAAAAACCTAATTAGTCATTATAACATGTACAACATTGCATTAACATTATTTTTATTTGCAAAATGAAGCTGTGTATTTATTTCTGATTTCTTGAAAAAATTGGTGTCATTATGTCAATGATCTTTCTTTGAAAAGTTTTGGGGAAAAATACATGTTATGCACAAAGTTACTTTGTCTTGAGCTGACCAATAATGGTAGTGTGTGTGTTGATTGGTGTTTATAGTAGTTCAAGCTTGACAGCCTTATGTATGCATATAACTCTCTTTTTTTTCATGTTAATATTTGTTGTTTTTCAGACAGCTGCTATAAGAAAAATTGGAATTGAAAAGAAAATTCAATTCTAATGCAGATGTCTGGCTACTTAAGTTAAATTCAACCAGAGGTTTGCGACTTCTTCTGTCCGTTATCTTGTAATACTGGAATGCTGTGACATTGAATAAAAACAATGTTCTGTCCTAATATTTTTCATAATGAGTTACAGGAAAGTGTACTTTCTTTTTCAAGTGTGTAAAGTTTTATTGTGGGAAATTGTTATCAGCATAATGTTAGTATAGTAAACGTGTAATATATTCACAAAGTACAATTCTGTGTAAGTATTGGCAATGTACTATTGAAAATGTGAATATACTGTATTTATTGACCAATAAAGTACCCTTTTCACCTGGAAAGTGTTGAGTAGTCCCAATTCAGCCTTCAGTATACTGGTAGCCTACATGCTAACCAAAAAGTAGCCTAGCAGAGTAATAACAGATATTGATAAGTAGCTAAAAAAGTGTACTTTATTATACAATATTTATATTTAATATTTATATTTAAACAATATGAATGTAAGCCAGAGCAGAACTGGCCCCCGACTGAGCCTGGGTTCTCCCAAGGTTTTTTCTCCATCCAATCTGATGGAGTTTGGTTCCTTGCCACTGTCGCCTTGCTTTTGGCTTGCTTTGAGCTTGCTCAGTTGGGGTTATTTAGTGTTTAGCAATGTTGTTGATCTGTGTTGTGCTACTTACATGTTATCACTGTGAAGCTGCTTTGATACAATCTGTATTGTGAAAAGCGCTATATAAATAAATGTGACTTGACTTGACTTGACATTTTCTTACTAATTTGAATAAACCCAAAGTAGAACTGAGCATACTATCATCACAATAATGACATTTTAAAAGTAAAATGCTTGTATATTTGTACGACATTCAAAGTGCATTTTAAATGTACTTCTAACACAGATATGGTACACTTAATGCTTATTTATCAAGCATGTATATTAGTACATACAGCCATATAAAGTACAAAGTATACTTGAAGTGGTTCCACTTTAGCACGTAAAAGTACACTAAGTACACTTCAAATTGTGCTTTTCTACAATTAAATTACAACTAAAATATATTAAGTACAAAATTAGTTGTTCCAAAATAGCATGCTTCAAGTTAAATAATCATTAACAAACTTGAAGTATACTGATGATTAGTCTCGCTTTAAGTATGCTCAAGTATGCTAAGATTTAATATACTTAACATTTTTATTTTTCACCAGGGTTTATAGCCACTCGGCTATACTAGTTATGCTACTTTGTGTGTCTACGGCAAACGCTTACAAACATTATGGACCTGTATTTTTCATGTATATATGCTTTATGACGTTATTTTCGATCAAGAACGTAAACTAATGCCAACGCTGTTTGTGTTTAACATTAGTAGCCAGTCAGTTGCTATTGTTGCCAGTCAGATGCATTGTGTTAAACAAACGTGTATAAAGTTAAAAAATGTAGCAAATTATCATTCAGAAATGTTCAGTAAGAGCCGTGTGTGGTGAGGTTTTGCTTGACTCTTTCATCGCCACTTTCTCGGTCTGATTCTGCCTCAAACTGATACTGCAGTTCACACCATTATTTACATCTGAGCGCAGGCACGTTTCAGGACAATGTGAGCGACAGTTTAATCACCACACACCAGCCCAAACTAACCAATCTGAGCCCACTGCCTGTTTCTGAGGGAGTGGTTTCATAGACTCAGGAAGTCAACCGCTCGTTGACAGAGGAAAGTGCGGCTTACAATAAAGGTGAAGTTTATAAAAAAAATTTAAAAAAGAAAAACCACAAATATATGTTATATTTTACCCCATAAACAGAATCATGCAAAGAAAAAAAGCAGTCAACCCCTCAAACACTCAAACACAAACCAAATCCCAATTTCCCTATTATTTTCACTGTTATGGCATTCACATAGGACACTAGCAAATAAGAGCTCCCATCAAGGCTTAAGCTGCTTATTATCACTATACCAAAACATAATAATAAAATATTAACTCATTTGGGAGAAAAACAGATAACATTTGCTCCCAAGAAAGGAAATATACTAGAAAGAATACATTTTAATACAACAATTAAAGTTCAGTATAGCAATGCTCAATATAACTTGACCATCTGTGCAGAGAAGGATCATATGTGTTGGACATATGTGTTCACAACGCCTTTAGGATCCATAAACCTTTCTTCCACCAGAGAAAGAGACAAATGGCCTTGTGCTGCACGTGGTTTACGTGTCAGAGGAGTCGTGCACGTGGCAGGACTGGAATGCACCTAAAAGAAGCTGGTTACTTACATCAACATGCATTTAAGAATATAATTTTCACAAGCATAAGCACAAGGAATATATATATATATATATATATATATATATATATATAATTATTATTATTATTATTATTAATAAGTGATCTTATAAAAGAAATACATGAGCATTTAAAAGGATATACTGTGTATATATATGTGTATAAGAGTTCAGATGCAAAAGCCTCTAAGTGCCATTTGAAATTTTCTTCTAGAATGATCATTTTTATCAAGCTTATATATTCAAGTTCTGTAATTTCACTTAAATGACAATTAATAGGTTATCTTCATTGCAATTTAAGTGAAATTACTGAACTTAAACATACAAGCTTGATAAAAATGATGATTCTAGAAGAAAATTTCAAATGGCACTTAGAGGCTTTTGCATCTGAACTCTTCATACATATCTATATATAGTATTGTGCAGAAGTCTTAGGCACACTAGTATTTTCGCCTCAAAGAAATGGTTTTAAGCCGGTTATTTATATATTTTGTTGTAGTGTCTCAGTAGGAAATATCAGTTTACACAGGGCTCTCAAGTTTTGAACTGAGTTCAGAGTGAGATTTTGGTGGCGGCCGCGGCAGAAGCAAGGGTTTGGTGTGGACGGGTTTCTGATCTGATAGATGACACATATTCTTACAAATAAAATAATATTTATTTAATTCAGCATTTCTTTGTGTGTGCGTGCGTGTCACAGTTCTGTCAACCTTGTCTGGGTTTCTCTTGGTTTAGTGACAGAGCTGTGCCACTCCTGGTTTGTCATGTGTTTGTTTAGTCTGGTCTGCTGTGAGCACATGGCTGTCATGTTATTTCCTTGTGCCATGTGCTCTCCTGTCTATTGTCTAACCCCGCCCATCTTGTTATCTCGTTATTGTTTTATTTCCCCCACCTGCCTGCCTCGTTACCCACTTATGTTTGTTCCCCTATTTAAAGGGTTAGTTCACCCAAAAATGAAAATTAAGTCATTAATTACTCACCCCCATGCTGTTCCAACCCCGTAAGACCTTCGTTCATCTTCGGAACACAAATGAAGATATTTTTGATTGAACCTGAGAGCTAGATCAGTCCTAGATAGACTGCCTGGGACTGGCTCTTGACGGCCCATAAAGTCATTCAAGAAAAGGTTTAAGTATTCCATGTGCCTACAGCGGCTCAATTATAAGTTTATCAAGCGACGAGACTACTAATAGCAGATCTGGTGATCGATAGCGGTCCTTCTCCAGTTTGAATACGATTTTTTCGAATTGAACTAATTAGTTTTTTGCTGTCAAGCTTAATGTCGAACCATTTTCTTCTCACTTCTGGACTGTTCGATTGACAGATGAAACTCAATTAACTGCATCTGTAATGCTGCTTCCTTTTTTAGGACCTGATAGGCCACTAGTATGCTTGAAAATAAAATGTGTCGTTTTGAATGAACTTTGGATAATTAAAATTCAATTTCTGCATCCGAGAAATCTTTTTTTTTTTCATTCTAACCTCTTTGACGTGTCTGTTTCCATTTTCTTTGACTTGCCATACATTTTCAGTTTCCCCTTCTTTTTCATCATCTTCTTCTTCTTCTTGTTCCCCTCTGATGAGGATGTAGAGGAGTCAGACATAGTGTCAGAGGAAGAGTCAACTGAGTTGTTGAAGACAAGGGACTCGTCTAGCTGGAACCTTTGTCCCCTTTTTTAGAGCTGTTAAAATGGATACAAATACATACATAAGCCTCACAGCTTGCATCACATGCACAGGAACACAAAGCTTAACTGACATAATACAACTCAACTGTACTACAATTTGAATACATGTTGTGTGTTGTAAGACTTACCTGATGCCAGTTGTTCTTTTAGATAGTCTCTTTCCTTGGTGTGCTCATCAATCTTCTCTTTTTGCCACTCTACTCTTACACATCTCCAACTCATGAGTTTTTCATTTGTCTGCTAGATGTACAGTGGAGGCCATGAAGACACCTAATTAAAGTAACTGTGCATTATTGAATGAACTGAGAAAGTGAAATTTACTTTCTTGTGTAACAAACTCTCATCCCGCCCGCCGTTGTACATTACACAATGAGAGTCAAACATGTCATTGCAAAAGCCATCTATTGCCAGACAGTTGTCAGTTCCTTTGTTACCAAAAATTAAAGAAGTACATTTTACACACACGCACACATTCACTCACTTACCCTAGTGGCATCGGGTTACAAGACTTTTATGACACCTCTGGAATGTTGCAGAACGTATCTCTGAACAAAGAGAAAGGCATTCCTTTTTTTGTTTAAAGACACTTAACAAAATATATTCAATGTGTTTTTATGTACAGTATGTGTGTTTTCCCCCATGTCACAGTGAAATAACTTTGCTTGATCACAGGGTAAATAGAAATTAGAAATACCTTCTTTATGCATTTTAAACATAAGTGTACATTCCTTTAATGTAACATAATGTTTTTGATGTCTCCAGAATGCTTATTGAATGAAACCGAATATGCATGGGGATATAAAGTAGAGTGTATTTTTAATGTGTTTTACCGCCATGGAAGATCACACTGTTAAACTGTAAAACCCTCCTTGAACACAGCCCTCCCACGAGGAGCGCGTGCTATGAGAACAAAGGACAATAAATCGAGAGTTCCCACGTGCAACGTCCATTCCCCCGATTGGCTCCAGCCAAAAGAAAGGGGATGGATTTCTCCATTAAGGTAGATAAAGGTGGATAAAGGTAGCGCGCCGGCTCCGCCTCTTCCCCTCTTGCCTTCTGAACTTCCCAGAGAAACATGTAATGCTTGTGATCTCCTCACGGAGATCAGATCCGATCCTGGATCTTTTCTTTCTTCGTCTAAAGTTTCGCCTTTCCCGCAGTGGACTACCAAGTTTGCCTCCCAGGAAAGGAAGTGGACTTTGCAGAACTATTTCCTTAGGTAACGTCACCTCAAAGACTTTAAGCCTCTCAATACTCGCACCGGATGCCAACGAATGCCACGTGACTCCCCACGAGACAAAGCAGCCATGCACAAGCGACCAACCGTGCACGCGCCGGGACGGGCCATGCGAGCAGGGCCGGCTCTAGGTAATTTGGTGCCCAAGGCGAGAGTGCCCCCCCCCCTATATATATATATATAAAAATCCGGCATAAATCGGAAAATTTTTACACAGAAATGAAGGCCTAGCACTAGAGCATAAACGCAATGTATCATAAAAAATAATATTTCATATGCAAGCTAATGCTGTAGTTGAGGAATTGTGTGGTAAATGGATAAAATTTTATATCTCCAAAAACACAGCATTAATGAATAGATGAGAAGTAAACAAAAAAATACAATATTTGTATGATTAAAAATGTATATTTTTTGTACAATTACTCAATAAATTGTTGGGGTCATACCCCGAAGCCCAGAAGTGTAAACAGGAAACGAAGACCAATTGAAGGTATAATGCCGACGAACTAGTGCTGATGAAAGCCGATGTCGCCTCTCGTCCCCTCTCGTCGGGGTAAAAAGCTGCACTTGAACCATGACTGAAAGAGAACAGGCGACTGTCAGCTAGAATGTGCGTTCTGCGTTTGCGTTCAATGAGCCAACTTTCTATTTCTGCAGATATATTAGTCTATATCCGTCATTCAAAAAGCAAAACCGACGCTGCCACCGCAGATAACGTTACACATAACGTAAACAAAGCAGCGCATGCTTACCGTTTTGAATATACGCGGGCATCCCCTTGTCAACATGTCGAATCGGGCGAAACAAAGCCGACGAGGACTATTTTGAGCCGACGGCACGGAACCGCGTGGAACACACCGAGGAAACTAAAGCGCTAAAACCTGCTGTCAGATGTTTTCGCGCCACTCCCGGTTGCTGAGCAACGCGCGTGAGTTTGACAGCTGCTTGTCAGAGTGACTCAGTCGTTTTTTAGGATTGTATAATCTTGTAAAAGAAATGTACAAAAACAAGCAGTGTGTGGACAATGCACAGTAAATGTGTACAGCGTGTGTGCAGCTTTCATCATACGATATACATTTAATTAACTTTTTTTTTCAATTCTGCAATTTGCGCCCCGTCCAGCAGATGGCGCCCCAGGCGGCCGCCTGTGTCGCCTGCCGGCAAAGCCGGCCCTGCATGCGAGGACCCTGTGGCCGCGCTCCATGTGACGCGCGCACGCAGGACAGCACCTCCAGTCCACACGCGGCCCGAACGGGCCGAGCAACGAGTTTGGGACACACACAGACCAAATATACTTTGCAAGTATATTTTCTTTTAGCGCTTCTAAGAAGCATTAAGATGAGGTTTTCGAGTGGTTTCAGAAAGGTGATTGTCTTAGTGAATGTAACTCTCTCTCTCTACATACCCTCTCTCTCACTCTCTCTCTCTCCCCAACTCACTTACGCGTATAAACGCCCCGCGTCGTCTTAGTTTGTGTTTTAATGTTTGTAAATACATCTATCATTGTAGCGTAGTAAATGCTTAAGTAGTGTTTTGCTTTATTAAAATTCATTAGACAAATTTTTGACTGATTTACTGTGTGCTCATAATAGCAGTCAATGAAATGTCGATCAAAACGCTACGAGCTGTAACTAAAAATACCTAAAAGGGTATTTGTTTATAGAGCAGGAAAACTAATTCTTGTGGCCACAGAATTACTTTTCATAAACTCTATAACTTAATTGAGCTAATTGATTTTGCCTGTCTTGTAAAACGTGGTCCTTGCAATTAATAACAATTAATTTGTGATTAATTGCGGGGATACACATGTATGCATATGGGTAAAATTAATAAGCCTCCCTAAATGGGGGATTTATTAACATGTAAGACCAGTCTGATCCAAATCTGTATACATAATTATTAATTATCAATTATTAATTATGATATGCAAATTCCCCCTTGATCAGACCCGACCAGAGTCTTTACAACATTTTAAAACAATGAATGACATTTATCCATGAAATGAATTTTTAAGAGCACTCATGGTACAGGCCACACACTGAGACTTTCAACACACCGGAGAAAGCATCACACAACATACTGGAAACTCATGTAAACTCCCACTGGAACTTTACAATAATAGGCTACTTTCATCAGCGTGACGTTGAACTAATGCTCCATGCTCGTACCATGATAATGTCACCGAACTACCACTCTGAGGAGCTACACCAAGGGAACACCACGAGGCCAGAAACAAGCTAAGATAAATGGGTTCTTTATTAGAAAATAAAACATAATTGAAATAGTATCACAATGGAGAACTGAACTCTTCCTAGTCTTCCGAGCGACCAGGGAACTCAACAGGGTTGCTCAACACCCAAGGGTCTTCAAACGAGTGACTCGGAGCAACGTGAATGACAAGCTTTCTCTATTTCCTCAGGACAGCGGTGAAGCCCAGAATACTCGGACTAAGAGGATCTTCAGGTGAGTAACCCAGAGCAGCGTGAGTGACTGGCTTTCTCTATTTCCTCAGGACAGTGGTGAAGCCCATTTTTATTATGACTGCATGGAGCTTTATCCGAGAAAACGAACGTGCCTTCCGAGCGAGCCTTAGTGTCAAAAGCTGAGTTGGAGATGATCATTCATGCTTTTATCTCGTCTCGCTTAGACTATTGCAACAGTCTTTTTATTTGCCTTAATAAGAAGGATCTTGGTCGTCTCCAGACTGTCCAAAATTCTGCTGCTAGGCTTTTAACCCACACGAGTAAAAGGGCACATATTACTCTAGTTTTAGCTTCACTTCATTGGTTACCAGTGAAACTAAGAATAAATTTCAAAATTTTGGTCCTAACTTTTAGAGCCCTACAAGGACAGGCACCCCCATACATCTCTGACCTGATACAGCTGCGTACATCCTCACGTAGTCTGAGATCAACAGGCCAGAGACTATTAGTTGTCCCCCTTTCATATTTTAAAACTAGGGGGGACCGTTCATTCCAAGTTGTTGCACCCAGGTTGTGGAACGCTTTGCCTCCTTCCATACGCGGCTTAAATTGTGTGGAACAATTTAAAAATCATCTGAAAACTCTGCTTTTTAAAGAGGCTTTTAACTAGATTGTAGGGTGGTTAGGCTGGTCTAATGTGTACGTATTGTTTATTTTATTTATTTTATGTATTTTATTTTGTTTTGTGATGCAATGTATTTATGAGAGTTGTAAATGCTTTCTTTTGTTGTGAAGCACTTTGTGATCTTCATATGAGAATAAACTTTACTTACTTACTTATTTACTTCCAATCTCCAACTTCATCCACACGAAAGAGAGAAACAGTAAACAGGTACGAGCCCTCCAGAATATCACAATGCCTCCATGAACTCAAACGCAGTGTTTCTAAAACAATTTAGAATCATGTACTTAATCATGTACTTTTTCACAGTTGATGTTCTTCACACTCACAGTGGCAATGTTCTCCCCAGCCCGCTCAGGTGTTCTTGCTCGCTCCCTTCTGTCTTTTACTTCTTGTACTTGTACTTGTACATTTTGAAAATATATGCAAAATGCTTTTTTAGCTCGATCCGTTTTGCTTTGTTTGATGAAAAAATATATAGTTTCATTATCTACGGTCTGTAAATCTGAAATGGTAGGGTGAACATTTGAATTGAAATTTGATATGATGGTCAATTCGGAGAAGCGGAGAAAGCCGAAGAAAGCTAGGATGAACATAGCTTCTAGTGTGCGCGCCGTGTTGGTGGAGTGGTATCCTACACGGAGTGATGAAATACATTTGGCGAGTATGTCAATTGTAATGGGTTGTCTGGTATCCAGGTGAGTGGGATGAGTTCTTTGAATTCCTTTAATGAGAAGGGACGTTTGGAAGTTATTAATGGCGGGGGCGGGCTTACCATAAATTAATTTGTGAAAGAATTGAATGCCGCTTAAATAGCTTTTTATGGATCCAGCTTGGAGACCTTTAACTTGATTGAGGTGAGATATGAAAGAAGTAATGATTAGAAGAGAGAAATCGGGAAACGGCAGGTTGTACGAGGGGTGAAATAATTTGAAAGATTTCCACGCGGTGTAATATGATTGGTGAGTTCTGGGAGAAACTGCTTGCAGGATAGAATCGATGGACGTGTCCAGGAAGGGATTTGAGCGGATGGTTTATGGGAAGATTAGTTGAGAATAAGGAGTTACTGGGGTTGGAACGGGGTCCGCTTCAGGTGCCAGCATCCTGAATCTCTGAAAATAGAAACGGGAGAGAGAGTCAGCGATTTGGTTGAGAACACCTGGGATGTGTTTTGCATTAATTATGAACTGATCGCAGGTGAAGATCCAGATGAGGCGTCTGAGGAGTGACGTTATTGCAGGTGAGCGAGAACGACCTTTGTTGATGCATTGTACGGTTGCTTCGTTGTCACAATGAACTTGAATGCTTTTAGATGACCATTCTTTCCCCCATAGGGAAGCTGCGACGATGATCGGGTAGAGCTCGAAAAGGGCCGAGGAGGCTATAGGGAGATGCGAACCAGCGACCTTGGTAATAACGTCCGAAACGACTGAGGGAGCTGCATCTGTGAACAGTTTGATATCGAGGGGGAGAGAGATAAAGTCGTCGTTAAACCGTTCCACTGGTTAAGAAAAGTGATCCATAATTTTAGCTCCTTTTTGCACTCGCAAGATAGGATGATTTGGTCTTCCAGCGCGTGAACTGATGATGAGAGGGCAAGGAGATGCGCGATGAACGGGCGGCCTTGCAGGATGATGCGCATTGCATAGTTTAAGTGGCCAAGCAGCGAGACGAGTTCGCGTTTTGAACACTTTGGGCGGTCCGTAAGATTGGCGGCGATTAAAATGATTCGATCTATTTTTTCCTTTGGCAGTGAAGCCTGGAAATTAACTGAGTCCAGATTGATGCCCAGAAATTCTATGGATGTGGTTGGCCCCGTTGTTTTTTCCTGAGCTAAGGGAATCCCTAGCTCGGCAAAGACATTTTGCACCATGACGAGGTGAGCCGCGGGGATGGCGTCATGAGGTGAAATGATTAAGAAATCATCGAGTAGATGGAGAAGGTGAGGAATTGCATAGTTGTTGGAAAGGATCCAACATGTGGCTTCTGATTGGGTGTCTAAGATTTTGTGGCTGCTTTTGCAACCAAATGTTAAGCGTACCAAAAAATAAAATTTTCCCCGCCAGTCCACGCAGGCATTACTTTAAAAGCAGAAGTGATATCTACTTCTGAAGATTATTGCAGATGATGTTTTGCATAGGCTGGCATTATACGCCGGGTTTAAAACCTTGGCTGAGACCGGACAACAGGTAATTTCTAAAGTTGACGTCTGGGTGATGGAATAATTCCTCAGCCAGACGGGAAATGTTCACTGGAGTCGAGAGATAGTTTTTCTCACCTTTATTTACAGCTTTTTGTACAGGACATACAACAAGGGCGTGGGCACCGCCACAATAATTGCAAATGTGGAGATAACGACAGCGTTGTCTTTGGCATTTATCCTCTTTGAAATTTTTGCTGACTTGTCTGTTGGAAACAACGTTTGGAGCTCTGTTCGGAAAGTCGTTACCGGAAGAGAGGTCCTCTCTTGCCTGTCGCAGGACATAGCCTGTGGATTTGATGGGGATCTGCGCTTGGGCCGGGAGGAATCGAGGGATTAATTTGAGGGCATGCCTTGGTGGCATGGTTTACGGACCTGCAAATTGTGCAAGAGATGTTTAGGCACCCGAAAAACACACGATTATGGAGAAAACTCAATGGAGATCAGAGTCCAACGCTCCCCAGTAAGGACACTAATTCCATTGAGAAATACGGACGGTGCATTTAGCAGAAAATAATTTGTGGTAAGTGTAAAAATGACTACCCCCATACGACAGCGCGAGCTCCGCTATGATAGAAAGGTAATCGTTGAGCTTGCGCCGTCTATGGGGAAAAACAGAACATATGACTTTGGTATAGAGGTTAAAGAAAATACAGAATTCGGCCAACGACAGTGTGCGAGATGAAACCTGCGTGTTGTTTTTTAAAGTGACGGATATATCGCCACAATCCACCTGGCGATTGGATTCCGACATGGGGAACATTGACAGGAGGGAGCCCAAGTCTACATCTGCACCTGCGAGAATTTGAGCTCTGATGCTGTTCATCACTGGCGGAGGTTTGCGGCGACGGCGTTTGGAGGGGCTGGTTAAGTGGCTGAAAAGAGAGAGAAGGAAGGATGAGCGAGGAGAGGATTGGAAGTGGGGAGGGCCAGAGCTGAGGCCATTTGCGGAGGCATCCTCACGCCAGTGTCAGCCCCTGGTATGGGTGGAGGGGGAAATAAATGAGTGTAGTGAGGAAGAGGAAGAAAATGCGTCGGCGTGCGTGACCAGCGTGGGGCATCCTCACACTAGGGTGCGATGGGGTCTCATCAGTGACGAGAGAATTGTCATCGGAAGGGAAAAGCTCTAACTCAGACATGACGGCACAAGGGCGGTGTCAAATGCTGAGAGACTTATCGTGAGACAGGAGGTGAGAAAAGCTTTATTTATACCGGCTTCCTCTTGAGTTGATTGATTGATTACCTGAACATGCTCCTCCCGAAGTTTGTTTACATAAAACTTCATTTAAATTTTTATCAGTAGAACCAATCAGCTTGTGCCAGGTTGTTAATGCTGTAAATATCATCAGCTTGCGTTAAGGAACCATTACCCACCTACCATCTAGAGTTTCATGACAGAACTAAGCATTTATACAACTAACTTAAAAAGCAGTACACATTTATATAATAATGAGCTTGTAACTTGAAAAACATGACTTTTTAATATACTGCCCCAAACGCGGATCAATCTTTTCTCATGTCTGTTTCTATTTCCTTAATAGTCAGCAAATTCAATTGAACATTTTAATTAATCACTAAACCACATTTCCTGTAACAGCTGGAGAGTTAAAGGTGGCCACGGCATAATTTACAGAGTGATTTACACACACAGATGCCAAATATGTTACGCCGCACAGCTGGACAGGATGCAAACACTTTTCCATTTCAATTGGAAATGAAAATATGAGTCATAATGAATTAAATAAGTTTATTGTGACTGTCCACGCATGGAATACTTAAACCCTTCCAAACACACACACTCTAGTTTTTGACACATCTCAGAGGACAGATGAGTTGAAACAGCACCAGCAAAAGCAGTTGTGGGACAGACCCCAGAGCTCTTGGGCACTGACACATCTAATACGTTTATCGTTAATTGCAGCCTTTAGGGACATTTAGTCTTGAATTAATTAATCCATGCAAGGTCTCTGAAGATATACAATTATTCTATGAAGAGTAATATTTCATATCATAGGACACATTTCATATTCAATAAATTCAGCCTCAACAAATGTTACACTGTATATGGTATAATATTTTTTATTAAAATGTTTAAAGAAGTACACTGGGAAAAAGTGTTTGAAAGGATGATCCCATGTTTATAAGCATAACATGTTACAGGGCAATTGCATCGTTCGGCATTGTGATGAAATTCGTCCTGCAAAGGAAAATTCAGCCCCCCCAGATATTCCCACGTAAACCAACAACAGCTATAATAAAACCCAAAGGCCCTCAGTAGACAGTCAATTATCATTTCAGCAGACAAAGAGAAATTTCTCAGAATAATTTAACTAATGATCGTGAGCCAAGTCTGAAGAATAGTCATCATACTGGTTGCTTTGGATATCATGCGTCCTGTGGCATATGTTTTCCTTCACAAGAGTTTTATGCCAAAGCCACTAGCTAATTAAAGACGAAACAATTACTGGCTTTTGAATTAGATTGCACTGTGTTGAAACACTATGGGCTCTATCTTGCACTCGGCGCAAATGACTTAATACACAAACGCATGTATCATTCCTATTTTGCACGCGTGCAAAGCGGGATTTTTCCCTCCACAGACGCACGTCGTTAAACTAGGAAATGAACTTGTGCTTCCTGGACGGATCGGCGCAAAAAGGAGTCGTGTTTCAGCACAAACATTCCCTGGTGTTATTTTACACTTCCAGAAAACAGTTGCGCCACTGACCAGAAAAAAACTGGTCTAAAGTCAGTTGCGCGTTGTTCATAATGCTATTTTAAGCGCGCATGCTTGGCCATTATGCACAACTCGCAAAACACTTTGATTCTCTCATCAACACAGATGCAGCAGTTTTTATTTTTGCAAATCATACATTATAACAAGGAAAAATATTACAGTTTTTGCCCATTGCTTGAACACATTTTGCAAAATTTCGCTCATTGTGCCAAAACTCTACACACAAGTAAACGTGACACAACACTGGGAAATATACCGTTCACATCTGTGTCAAATTGAAACTCTACGATCAAAACCTAACATTCCTTTGTCAAAATGTAACTCTGATGACAAAATGGCACATACTTGCACCATATGCTAACACTTTCAGATCAGAGGGAACACACTAGGCTACTTTATATAAAACACTGCAGTCTCTGATTTTGACTGTTTATTCAGAAGGCATATTTTCAGGAGGAACATTTTCAAACAACCAAAAAAGCAAACAGGCCTACTCAATATTGTACATTGCAGCACTGTACATTGCAGTAAGATAAATTCAGATAAAGCAATATATATATATATATATACTGTAATACAGTAATAGAAATAACACTATATATATTACAGTACAGTATACATACATTATGGAGAGCATCTAGAAATGTGAGTATATGTTGGCTGCACTATAGAGCATATTACTGCACAATAGTGCTACACATACAGAACCCTCACCCCATCACATACCTGTGTAGCTCTCCAAATGGATCCATGTGGTCCTGATATGGTACATATTCAGCTGGTACTGGATTTCACCAATACTGTATTGTACATGTAAAGGACAGTTACACTTACCCATATATATTCAACTCGAAGTCCTTTGACCCTGTCACTGTTCCTCTAAAATGGGACTCTGTAGAGCTGCTTCATGGTGATGCTGCGTTTTCCCAAGATGCGTCTGATGGTGGTGATCCTCACATGGTTTATGTTGTTGAACACTGTTCTGTCTGCAAGTATTTTCTGGTGGAGACAGATGGCATTGTCTGCCCTCACTAGGTCCACAATGGTGAGTTCCTTCTGTTGTGTGAACAGGCATTGGTGTCCTCTCCCAAAAGGTCTTCTCGTCATTGATGTGATATACACTACAGTGCTGTAAATACCATTTGAGTGGAGTAGAAGGTAGCGAGGTGAAGACACACCTGTTTTCTAGTCAGAATTTTTTTATTATATATGTCACTGTGAAGTGGCTTATGTAAATGTGGCTGGACTCTCTGCCCAGCCTCCCTCATCGTCAGGCCATGGTTGATTACATGGTCCACCAAAGTTGCTCTTACAGTATATCATCAGAGTCCATGCATGGCCTCTTCGACCTTGACCTCCTCCTCTTCTTCTTGCTCTTCCTCCCTCTATTCATGCTTGCAAAGTTCTTCAAATGGCTAAACTGAGCTGGCTGATTGGTGTTCAGTTTTGCAATTAAGTGCCTTCGGGTGAGTATTTGTGTGGTTGCAATAACCCAATGTGTTTTGTATTTTGAATACATGTTTTCCAAATTACACCCTGAGATATCATTTTTGAACAAAGTGTCTTATGTATGAAATAGAGTGTAGTATGAAGGACCAAGTGTGTTGCATAAAGGAGTAAGTGTGTTGCAGAATTGCAACTAGAGTGCAAAGCAACGCTTTTGTTTAAAGTATGGGTACATGTGTTTGAGGCATGGTAACAAAAGCTTCAAGTTGTGTTACTTTAGTCTAAGCAT
Source organism: Pimephales promelas (assembly GCF_988280905.1). NCBI lineage: Eukaryota > Metazoa > Chordata > Actinopteri > Cypriniformes > Leuciscidae > Pimephales > Pimephales promelas. Next base: position 8,019,505 of record NC_142789.1, on the reverse strand, counting down.
GGTTCTATAGTGTTCAAGCAATGGACAAAAACTGTAACACAAGAGGGAAATCATTGTGGTTTACATGAAGACGAAAAAACCTTATTACCCATTTTTTAACGCTAATTGTAGTACTGAAAGATCAGACCTGTTTGCCCAATAGTGGCAAGAAACATATGTATATAATGTTTAACCGACGCTGATGTGCGAGGGTTTCTCCCATCCCCATACAACGTCACTTCTCCATCTTTCACTGCCCTGACAAGAACGTCAGTCTCATCGGCTGTGAACGTTCCTGGCGCGCGCCCAGTAAACCCGCCGTTATAATAACAGTCCGTCATGCAACATGCGCACCTACTCTTAAAGGGTATGTTGGATGGCGCTCTGATTGGTTTATTTAACGTTATGCCCAAACCACACCTATGAATAATGAAGCTACTTCAGAACAACCCCTTTTAGATTTGCGCCAGGCGCAAGAGGCATTTATCCCACCGGGAAAACAACAACAGCGCTGGGACCCGCCCACAAAATTACTTGCGCTTTGACAGTTACGTTTAAGATCGTTAAAACAGGGCCCTCTGAATCAGATACTTTAATTGATTGTGTGGCATTCCAGAGCCAAGAGCTGTGGAAATGGAGCAAGTGTCATCTGCGTGCCACACCAGTCTTGAGTCCTACGGAGGAGGAGCTGCGGAAGGATAAAAGGAGAAGTGACGACAGTGAAGGTGGAAAACAGGACCAGGGGTCTCATTTATAAAACTGTGCGTAGGATCCTTACTAAAAGTGTGCGTGCGCCCGAAAGCCAAAAATGGCGTACGCCAAACAATATTCAGATTTATAAAACCGTGCGTATGCCAGAACCTGCGCAGAATTCCCTTTATAAATCCCAGTCAGCAGAAGAATGCGCGCACGTGCGTCTCCTCCCTAAAATAACCATATATGGAGCTTACAATGTCTAGTTTAAATATGCATATCCTTTATAAATATGCATATCCATATTCCATTATATGAAACAATTTTCTCAGTCAATCTGCTATTATCATGATTAGCAACTATCTCTAGATAAAACATTAAAACAGTGCATGCCAGAGGGAAAGTGTTCAAAAGCATTGCATCCACAACAAATATATATATTTCTATTTATTGAATATATATATTTTTTTGTAACTTCTCAGTAATGATTTCATGTAGTGTAAGTGTTTAACTCCATTCACGAGAATGGCATATTTAATCTAAATGTTTATATCAGGAGTAAAACATAGTTTAAATCATTTGTTCATTTATTTAAACTGTTATTGAGAACGTGCACTGTATTTATTAGCATACTCATGAAGATTTATGGTTCATCTGCCGTTAGATTATGTGCGTCAGTTTCACTAAACGGCTCAACGTGCGTGCTGGCACGGACACTTAAGAAGGGATGGATATTGGCTTCAAGTGATTGGCTTGGTGAGTAAAATTTTATTTGTAGGCTATTTTCTTTTTGTAGCCAATAATTTTCTTTAGATTTTCGGTCTAAAAGTGACCAAAAAGACATTTAACTATAGCTCACCATCGGTGTCTCCAGTTCCCTTTGTCTCCAGAATGTGCGCACATTCTCCTGTCAAGTTTGTTTTTTATAGATCACAAACTTTGCGTGGAAACTGGCGTACCTACGTTTCCAGCCCCATTTTGTGCGTACGCACTAGGGGTGTAACGGTACATGTATTCGTATTGAACCGTTTCGGTTCAAGGCTTCCGGTTCGGTACGCATACAAACCGAACGATTGCTTGGACCATTTTTCCTGCCGGCAAAATTCCTGCGGCCAACACAACGTTGCGCAACATCAAATGGCAAGCGTAATGAAAGCAGAACGAAACTGCGCTACTCGTTATGTGCTTCACTGATCGTTTCTCAGTTCGGACCAGCAACATCTGCGCAGCGCGAGCCGATCTCGATCAAGCGACAATGTTACTACACAGCGCTAAGAGATCCGGTAAAGAAAACATTTGAATTCGCCACTGAGGTAATAACATCGCTGCGAGATCTAGTGAGATGCATTCACATTTCTCCATTATTAACCGTAGATCCCTATTAGATCAAACAGCGCTGACGTGGAAACCAGGAGAAACATTGTGCCGTGAATGAACTAGTAATACTTTACGTCTACAGACCAGCAACATTCACCATGGATTTAATATAGTAACACTAACTGGAACCAGTTTGGCTGGAATGGTGAAATGCTTTCAAGTACTTCACACATCTTTTTCCAGCACTTCAAAATTCAAATATTATATAAATAAATATATATTTAAAAGTTATTTTTAATGTGATGACCAAAACATTATTTGTTCATCCTTCAAAGATGACCCCCATTTATAAACCTGGAAGTTTCAAGATCTAGGAAAACGTCTCGGGTTATGACTATAACCCTTGTTCCCTGAGAAGGGAACGAGACACTGCGTCGATAAAATCGACTCTTTGGGGACGCTCCCTAAGCGTGCGCCTCTGAAGTATGAATGAAACTAATCCAATCCTGATTGGTGTTGCGTCGTGACGTAACATGTGACGGCATACCCGGAAGTATAAAAGTGACGCTGTCACAACACACACTAGCCTCGCGATGAAGCAAGACGCTCAAGGGTCTGAAAAGGGGGCGTGGCAACACGACGCAGTGTCTCGTTCCCTTCTCAGGGAACAAGGGTTATAGTCATAACCCGAGACGTTCCCTATCGAGGGAACTCAACACTGCGTCGATAAAATCGACTCTTTGGGGAACGAGTACCCACTAGGCCACGCACCGAACAGACCCGCCCCAGAGTGAAACTGATTAGGCACTCAGCAAGGGCCGAGTACGTGTGCACCGGGCGTACTGGGAAGGCTGAGACTGTAAAACCTGATGAAAGTATGCGGGGTAGCCCAGCCGGCTGCCTCACAAATCTCCTGCAGAGGTACTCCCGACAGAAGGGCCCTAGAGGAAGCCATGCCTCTAGTCGAGTGAGCCCTTAAGGCCAAAGGTGAAGGAACCCCACGCACCTTGTAAGCCTCAGTAATAGCCTGGACAATCCAGTTACTTATAGTTTGTTTGGTTGCCGGGAGCCCCCTCTTAGGTGACCCAAAGCATACTAACAACTGGTCAGATCTTCTCCAAGAAGCAGACTTTTCCAAGTATACACTCAAAGCTCTGACGGGGCAGAGCAAGTGAAGCCTCTCTTCTCCCGCCGACACATGAGGTGGAGGATGGAATGCCTGAAGGACTACAGAGCGAGCCGTACTCGAAGGAACTTTAGGCACGTAGCCCGGACTCGGGTGCAAAAAGGCCTTTACTTTGCCAGGGGCAAACTCCAAGCAAGCTGGCGTTACCGCCAGGGCCTGGAGATCTCCCACCCTCTTAAGAGAGGTAATCGCTAAGAGAAAGACCATTTTCAACGTTAAGTCCTTAGGCGAAGCCGACTCTAAAGGTTCGAAGGGAGCGAGGGACAACCCTTCCAGAACTATTGCCAGATCCCAGGCAGGCACCCTGGACCTGATCGCCGGCCTCATCCTCCAAGCACCACGGAGAAACCTAATGACCAACTGGTGCCTCCCCAGAGGTCCACCATCTACTGGCGCGTGGAAAGCCGAAACGGCAGCCACGTACACCTTAAGAGTGGACGGGGAGAGACCCGCAGAGAAACGATCCTGAAGGAATTCCAGAACTGAAGCCACTGGGCAGTTTACTGGATCCAACCTCCGTTCTCCACACCAAGTGTGAAACACCTTCCACTTGAGGCCATATAATCTCCTGGTAGATGGGGCCCTAGAGCTAAGTATGGTTTCAACCACCTCAGCTGATAAGCCAGCATTTAGGTACTGAACCCCCTCAGAGGCCAGACCCACAGCTTCCACAACTCTGGGCGAGGGTGGAAGATTGTGCCCTCCGCCTGAGACAATAGATCCCTCCTCAGAGGAATCGGCCATGGCGGAGCTATGAGGAGTGATATTATATCCGAGAACCATACTCGTGTCGGCCATCTCGGGGCAACCAGAAGTAGACTGATGCCCTCTTGACGGACCCTCTCCAGGACCCCTGGGAGCAGAGCGATCGGGGGGAAAGCATACAGGTGAAGCCTCGGCCAAGCCTGTACCATGGCATCCAACCCCAGCGGGGCTGGATGTGAGAGGGAGAACCAAAGTGGACAGTGGGACGTCTCTCGAGACGCAAACAGATCCACTTCCACCGGTCCGAACCTCTCCCATATCGACTTCACCACATCCGGATGAAGTCTCCATTCCCCGGGCCTCAGCCCCTGCCTCGACAGGATGTCTGCTCCCCGATTCTGAACCCCTGGGATATACATTGCCCTTATTGACAATATCTTTCCCTGGGACCAAAGGATAATCTGATGCGCCAGTTTGCACAGAGGGCGCGATCTGAGTCCCCCCTGTCGGTTCAGATAGGCCACCACTGACGTATTGTCTGTCCGTATAAGGACGTGGCGACCCTCGATGTCTGGGAGGAAGCTCCTCAAAGCCTTGAATACCGCCATCATCTCCAGGCAATTTATATGCCAAGTGCGATGATGGTCCTGCCACAGACCCCTGGTAAAGCGGCCGTCCATGACCGCGCCCCAGCCCGTAAGGGAGGCGTCTGTCGAAACGGTTTCCCGGCGACATGACACCCCCAACACTGGCCCTTGGGATAGGAACCAAGGCTTCTTCCATATTTGCAGAGACTGAAGGCACTTGCGCGTTACTCTGATCATACGGAACGGATTTCCTTTGGGTGAGAACCCCTTGGTCTTCAACCACCACTGGAGGGGCCTCATGTGAAGGAGGCCCAGAGGAATAATGTTGGATGCCGCTGCCATGAGGCCCAGCATCCTTTGAAAGTGTTTCACAGTGACGGCCTGACCTAGCCTCACCCTGGACACCATCGCCAGAATTGACTCGATACGTGCGGGAGACATACGTGCCTGCATTGTAATCGAGTTCCACACGACTCCCAAAAAGGTCGTGCCCTGGGACGGTTCTAGCACACTCTTCTTCAAATTGAGTCTTAACCCCAATTTTTGAATATGGCCAAGAACGACATCTCGATGCCGAACTGCCATCTCCCGAGACTGGGCCAAAATAAGCCAGTCGTCGAGATAATTCAATACGCGAATCCCCTGAAGTCTCAGTGGAGCAAGGGCCACGTCCATACACTTGGTAAATGTGCGGGGAGAGAGTGCTAGGCCGAACGGAAGAACCCGATATTGGTATGCTTCGCCCCCGAAAGCGAACCTCAGGTACCTCCTGTGACAAGGAAGGATGGAGATGTGAAAATAGGCGTCTTTCAGATCTATCGTGACAAACCAGTCCTCGGATCTGATTTGACTCACGATTGTTGGAATTGTCAACATTCTGAATTTGAACCTTCTCAGAGACCGGTTCAACACCCTGAGATCCAAAATTGGCCTTAACCCCCCATCCTTCTTTGGAACTATAAAGTACCGGCTGTAAAACCCGGACTCCCTGTCTACCGGAAGAACACGTTCTATGGCTCCTTTCGACAGCAGAGTCTGTACTTCTTGTTCCAACACCTGAGCCTGCTCTGGGACCACCGCAGTGAGCACCACCCCAGAGAACTTGGGGGGGGCGGTGCGCGAACTGCAGTCTGTACCCAACTCGTATTATCTGCAGGACCCATGGAGATATGTTGGGAAGATGATACCATCCCTCTACAAAATCTGCTAAGGGTACCAGCCTCTCGAGGCTGGCCTCTGGTGTCTTTTCGCTGGAAATTGATGCGGCCCGAAGCGCTGTTAACGGCGGACCTGCATCTTTTCCTAGAGGGCCCCGTTGTGAGAACAACCTCGGTTGTCTCACTGCGGAGGGGGCAGCCCTCTGAAGTCCTGCCTTGGCTAGGACCTCTTTTCCGAAGTCCTCTTAGCCTGAATGACGTCCCTCAGGTCGCCCCTCTGGCTGGAGGACTTCGGTTTTTGGGAGCGTTTCCTCTGTTGCCAAGACCCCGGAGGGGGGGCTCTAGAGGAAACGCTCTCCTTCTGCTCTGCCCTGTGGGAGGAGCTGGCTGATGGCTGGGGCTGATTGCTTTGCCCCCCCCTACTAGATTTGGCCTTCGCTTTCCGGGGGAGGTACTGCTGGAACGCCGCAGATTGTTTTCTCGACTCCTGAAACCTGTCGACAACCGAATTAACGGCGTCGCCGAACAGGCCAGAAGCCGAAAGCGGCGCATCCAGCAGGAAGGACCTATCCTTTTCTTTAATACCGGATAAGTTCAGCCACAGATGCCTCTCCGTGGCCACCATGGCCGCCATAGAGCGGCCAATAGCGCTGGCCGCTTCCCTAGTGGCCCGGAGAGACAAATCTGCGGCCTTCCTCAACTCCGCGACATCTTCAGGAGTAGGCCCCTCCCCCTCATCCAAATCTTTCAGGAGGTCGGCCTGGTATGCCTGCAAAATCGCCAATGAGTGCAGACACGAACCAGCCCGACCCGCCGCCATGTAAGCCCTGCCCACCAATGCAGATGTCTCTCTGCAGGGCTTACTAGGCAACACCGGGGTCTTTAGGGAAGACGCCGATTCGGGAGAGAGATAGCTCGCTAAAGCCTCCTCCACCTTCGGCATCTTCCCATATCCCATATCTCGAGCCCCCATAACATTGCTGTAATCTATTACATTGGGACTCGAAATACGGGACGAATGCGGTCTTTCCCACGTTCTCGAGATCTCTTTATGGAGATCAGGGAAAAACGGCAGACCCCGGCGGTGAGGCTGTGACCTGCGCTGCAGGTAACGCTCGTCCATTTTACTGGTGACTTGCGTTTCCTGCTCATGTTGTGGCCAGCTGATGTTTAGTCTGGCCACAGCGCGTGTCACAACCTCCACCAGCTCCTCATAACCCAGGCCGCGTGATGGCGTGCTGAGATCACGGTCGTCCGCATCGATGCTGAGCACGTCCCCTTCCTCAGAAGTAGACAGCTCAAGCACCGGGACCTGATCGCGGGTAGGAGAAACCGCAGCGCGGGCTCCCACACCACTCTCAGAGGCTGCGGGACCAGCCGATGGCGAGTGAGAAAATGCCTCAGCATTCTCACTCTCCTCCGCCAGATCCCGCTGCGAACCCCAGGATCTCAGTCGCCGCATCGCCTCGACATATGCGGGACCGGAACCCTGGGGAACGCGAGCCTGACCGTGCTCGTCAAAGCACGCCAGCCGGGAGCGCAGCACTCTAATAGGCAAAGCCTCACACATTTCACAAGCAGCCCCCTCGAGAGCTGCCCGTGCGTGCTGCACTCCCAAACAATACACACAGAGAGAGTGTGCGTCCCCACCCGTGATGAAACGAGGGCAGGGATGCACACACCTCTTGAATTGTTCACTGGCCATACTTTCTTTCAATAATAAGACAAACAACACCAAATAAGACAGACAGTTTCAACATAAAGCGCTTGCTGAAGAGCGAAAGCTAGTGTGTGTTGTGACAGCGTCACTTTTATACTTCCGGGTATGCCGTCACATGTTACGTCACGACGCAACACCAATCAGGATTGGATTAGTTTCATTCATACTTCAGAGGCGCACGCTTAGGGAGCGTCCCCAAAGAGTCGATTTTATCGACGCAGTGTTGAGTTCCCTCGATAGGGAACTCACACTTATTTAAAAATATTTTTTCTTTAAACAAATAGGAAATTTCTCTGGCATTTCTTTCTTTTTGCTGTATCAAAAACGTACCGAACCGTGACTTTAAAACCGAGGTACGTTCCGAACCGTGATTTTTGTGTACCGTTACACCCCAAGTACGCACGCTTTATAAATAAGACCCCTGGACTGGAGACAAGCACCAAATTACATACACCTGTGTCTAGTTGCAATAATTGGCGTGAAGGGAGTGGATAAAAGCCACTTGGAAACTGGAATCAAGGAGAGAGAGAAGCTGTGGACTCGTGTGTTTGCTGAATGCTCTGGAGAGCTGCCTGTGAATTAAGTTGGACTGAGTTTGAGAGAGCGCGACTGTTGTTTGGATGTTTGAATTATCAAAATAAAACACACAAGTCTCAGCAATCCGACCCTGTCTTCTTCCTTTCATACTTTGAACATTGTTCCAGTGGTGCCAAACCTGTGAAGGAGGAAGAATGCTGCCGCCATCCAGACCCCCATCAGGAACTCTTCCTGTCCTTCGTTTGCGGACATCATTCAATCACTCACAGAGACTCCACCAGGAGAACCCTCAGGTGATACTTGATATGAGGGCGGATCAGGAGTTGTTATTCGTTGCGGAGCTTGCTAATCCGGGAGGTTTGGACGGCCGGGACTCCCCCTGGCCTGCCCACGTCCACTCACATGTCCTTGAATAAGATGGGATCATAGGATGATCCCGAGGCCTTTCTGGACCTCTTTGAAAGAACTGCAGAGGCATGTGGGTGATACGCCTCATCCCATTACTGTTGGGGGAGTCCAAGGCCTCGTTTACGCTGCATGGTTCAAGTGACCCAAATCCGATATTTTCCTCTCATGTGGCACAGATCGGATACGACCAGTGAACGTGTTAGCAGAAAAAAAACGCATGGATTTCGATTTTCTCAGATCGGATTCAGGCCTCATTCATATGTGGTAATAAATTGGATATGAATCAGATACGTGCATTTGTGTGTGCCATGTAAGCAGACAAATCGGATAGGCGCGAGTTGTGCGATGGAAGAAAGGATACGCACAGTGGAGCAATGTGGAGGTTTCATGTCTTTTGAGTGTTTGGGGTGAAGAGTGCAGGCAAACATGCAGGGTTGTTACAAAAATAAATCAGTTTTTGAAGACATTTTACGAGATATGTGGCATCGTTTTAAGTGCTCATGGCCAGAGCCTCTCCTCTTTTTTGTCTCTGCTGTATGAGACCAATGTTTTGATGACTTATTGAAATATTGTGGAAAGAAAACACTGGATAATTTTATTCGCATCTGCATCCATTGAATTGCGTGCTGTTTTGCTTAATTTCCCGGTTCAGAACCATCAGAACGTCTGCATTTGGTAGTTTCAGCAGTGTATAGTGTGAATGCAAAAATCGGATATGGGTCACTTTTAAAAGATGATGTAAGCAGGTCGTCAAAAAAAATCGGATACAGTCAGAAAATCGGATTTGGCCATCAAGACCTGCAGTGTAAATGCAGCCCAAGAGAGCCGCCCAGCACTTGCCAGTCCAGTTAAGTAAATGAAGATCTGAACCGAGCCATCCTACAGGGGGTCGGCCTTAGATATTTGGTATGATTGAATTACTGGTTAGAAAGAAATCAATGCGGGAGTAGGTTTGGTGTACATTAGAATAAAAGGTGTATTCTCTGGCGAGTGGGTGTTGTAGCCTCCAACCATTGCAAAGACCAAAATCACTCATGAACTGTTTTATTGTTTTGGAGGACTGCCAAGATTTTCTTCTATGTTTTGACCAGTCAAATGATGGATTGATTACAGTATTATAGTCTCCCCCTATAATTATTGGACCATTGGAAATGTTTGAAAGAGAGGAGAATAAATTTGCAAACAAGGAGGAATCATCAGAGTTTGGTCCATAAATGTTGCTAATTGTAATTGGATTATTATTAATTGAAATGTTAATAATGATAAAACGGCCTTCAGGATCGGAAATGGTTGTATGGTGGTTAAACTGTATTTTTTTGTTTATTTAGATGCATACTCCTCTTTGTTTTGTACGTGTAACCCCTCCACCCGGGTCCTACTCGCCCCGCTCCGAGCGGGCCTCGAACCCGGGTCTCCGGCGTGAGAGTCGGGCGTTTTAACGAGGAGGCTAAAAACTGCAGCCTCTAGCGTCTGTCGCCAGAGCGCCCATTGAGATCGGGGAGTGAGATTTACTCGCACAGCAACTACTAGCTGGCCTCCGTTACATATGGAGCCCGGGAAGTCACCTGTGGGAAAAAAAAAAAAAAACAATCCGAGGCGACGGTTTTGCAATCCGTCCCCTCAGTTTATAAACTGTACTCACAGATTCTTAAGCTGTTCCCTCGGTTTAACAATTCGTGCCCACGGATTAATAAACCATACCCACGAATTCCTAATATTTGAGTTCCTAAGATTTGTAAACCGTGCCCTCAGTTTTTGTCGCCTGGCTGCGCCCTCCTACGCACTTCCGCTCAATTTCATTTTACTTCTGTACTACGTCTGGGATCGCTCCATATCCTTAGGTTTCCAGAAACCAATTTTTTGTAGGACCAATCAGCGAATAGAGGGAGTGGCTGAGAAAGATGACGTTGATTGCGCATCAGTTTCAGTTCAGTAATGGCAGCGGAGAAAGACGTGAGAAAAGCTATTCGGTCCGTTGTTGGAAAAGAAACTGCCGAATATATAGAATTTAAAGCCGGATTGTTATCGTCTAACCTCTTGTTGCACAACTGAGGACCAAGTGAAGGAGGCAGAAAGTTTGGAAGTTTGTGCTGGGCAGTTCGTGCACGATGACCGTGACATTTTGGACGGACGGTTTAGCCTGGTATTCGGAAGCCCCGAGTCCTGGCTGCTAAACTATTGTTGAAGATCCGCTCAGGAGTCATGTCAGTCGCTCATATTCCCAACTGTAAATTTACTGATTCTTGTGATGAATAGAACATTTTGAGCCCCTTTGTGCACTCGTGCAGGAGGTTGGTGTGTCAGTTTTACATGTTGTAAATCATACAAATTGTTTGTGATTTAAAAAAAAATAATTGTCATAAATAAAAATGTGAAAAACCATACTTTGAAGATATTTGATTTTCAGTTTTAGATGACAATGGTTGATTTGTTTTACTAAAAAAAATAAATGCCATATAAAAATGTACAAACACATACTTTGAAGACCATAATTAAGGTAATTAAGAAACAATAAGACGTAATATGAAAAATTGTTGTTTATTACACATCTGCAGATAGAGACAGATTGATCATTCACTGTAGCTGCTACAGCACTTGTGGCAGATCAGAAACGACCACAGCGGCGTATTTGTAATGATTAGACACAGCTTCCACCGTTGAATGAATATATCACTGTCCTTCGTGTCAAATATACATTTCGAATTAATAATTGTTCCTAGATTAACAAAACCTGCGGCGCTCGTTGACTGAAATCCTATTGTAAACATAATCCTCTGATCATTCGGACTTGTTGTTTCCAGCCATTTCGGCGCGTGACATACGTCACTCACGACACCCCGTTAGCGATTGGCTATGGCAGATCGTGAGTGACTTTGGGCAGATCCAATAGATTTGAACTTTAATAGTGAACCCGCCTACAAGGAAGGAAACGTTTTTCAATGGAGCGGTTCCAGACTCTATGTGGAAATGAAATGAACTAGAGTCTGGTTGAACCAGGCTACACACACTACATCAATACGTCATCACACACTCCTCCTATCACGCTTTCTATCTTCAAGAGACTCCAGCTGGACCCAGAGCTCCGCTCAGGGGAATGGGGCCGGCCATTATGGACACAGCATAAGCTCTCGTTTCTCCACTCTCTTCACGTTATCTCTCAACCCACTTCATGTCACTAGGCTTTGCCGGCCTGTTGGCATTGCAGGGACCTGGGGCACTTTATAGACAGGTGTCCAGTTATAGTTATGTAGGTGGGGACGCTTAACCAGGTTCCGGATGTCCTGCAGGCCGCCCTCGATCAAGCCAGGTTGTACCAAATACCTGTGAGGGGGGATAAAGGGGGGTACCTAACAGGCTTTTGTGGATTCAGGCTGTAACCAAACCTCCATTCATTAAAGCCTGATTCAGCCTGGGGCATTGGATAAAAGCTGCATGGTTCGGGTGTGTGCACAGGGATGTGGTGAGATATCCCCTAATGTCTGTAGCTATACAATTCCAAGGTCAAAAATATAAGGTAGAGTTGGCAGTTAGTTTGCGCCTTAGACATCCGCTAATTTTAGGAAATCCGCTAATTAGCCAGCTTTTAATCAGTTATTGGGGTGTTTAAATGCGGATGTCTCTAAAAACAGGTCTGTTCTATTGACAGTTTCTCCAACCAGCTCGACCGCCCTCCTATCCTTATTTTTCAATTATAAAAGACATTAAGATATTAAAAAGTTGTATCGAGTGACCCAATACGCTTAGTCAAAGCAACACAATTGTTAGTCCCAAAAAGCTGTCCAGGCGGCTCACAGTAATCCGATGGCCGGGCATTGAGGACAGGCCGCTACATTAAATTGTCTAATGACCCGATTCTTTTTGCCGGGCATTCACGAAAATGTGTGTAGATGGTGTGTGGCTTGTCGTGAATGTCAGCTGGTAAATCCACCGGCCTCTCCAAAAGCGCCTTTGCACCCTTTTCCACTTATGCAGGTCTCCTTCGAGAGAATTGGCGTGGAGCTCATCGGGCCAGAAGTGTAAACTGATTGATTGCATCAAAAGATGCAGAAGCATATGCTGAACTGATCCAATTCCTCGATGGCAAAAGTTTTTCTCTGGTCATGCGAGAGACTGTGGATGACGGGTGTGGAGCACTCAAGATTTTGCGGGGCTATTATCCTGTAAAGGGGGAGTCTATTTTGTAGTTTGTTTTGAATGAAATAGAGTGGTGGACTTAGAATTTTTGACAATGGGTCCTGTCTCGACTTTTTGACTTTTTTTAGAATCGCCTGTGACAGTGTTAGACTGGCTGTCTATGGGCATGCACAAACATGTCCTTAAAACAACCCTTAACGTTCATTTTCAAAACTGTGAAACTCACTGAGTGGTTGGTGGTGTTCGTTGATGATTAAAAACAAATATATCGGCGCTATGTATGCTTTCAATCTGTGTTGTTTGCTATTGTGGAACTATTTATTCAGATACCTCACAACCGCGTATAAACTTCCGCTCGATATTTGAGTCTGAAACGTTAGCACAATCCCGACCACTTGATGGTGACAACCAGGACGCTGTACGGAATACGGTTTCTAGCGCACCGTAAAAAAAGTCCGGGAGCAGAGTTGCTCTGCTCACGCTAGCCTTCTGAGAGACGGAGAACCGAGCGAAAAGACTACAACCAAATGTAAACAGACCCCTTTCCTTTTCCGGTAGCTAGCGCAGTAATATCAACAAGCTTTAGCAGACATCAATGCGATTTTAAAAAATGACAAATAAAATACGACAGAAACGGTATTTCGCTACACTACTTGTTTCAGAACATCAACGAACATCACCAACCACTCTGTGAGTTCCACAGTTTTGAATATTAACGTTAAGGGTTGTTTTATGGACATGTTTGTGCATGCCCATAGACACCCAGTCTAACGCTGTCACAGGCGATTCTAAAAAAGTCAAAAAGTCGAGACAGGACCCAGTGTCGAAATTTCTAAGTCCACCACTCTATTTCATTCAAAACAAACTACAAAATAGACTCAAGGTGTTAAATACCGGAATTATCCTTTAAATTTTGGGGGTAATTTTGTTCATTCTGGTGACCAAGGGCGTAGATTACGCGGGGGACGTGCCCCCCCCCACATTTTATAAAATGTAAATTTGTCCCCCGCACTTTTTCATAGGGGAAGTGTTCACGACATGTTGAGGTTTTCGCGAGCCAATGTGTATTTATAGATACAGATTTAAAATTCAAAGAGAAAAGATCGCCTAGCTACTGTATCTACACGTGACTTTCACGTTGCCATGGTAATCAGTTACTCGCACTCGTGCATCACCACACGCCCGTGCTCGCACCCGCACTGAATCCATCGTCGAATGTCGAAAGGAATTCAAACCGGCGAAAAACACTTCACACTTTTTTTCGCAAAAAAGTCAAGAACTGTAAGTTGTAATGTGGTATCCGAATATGGTTGCTCATTGTCATTGATGAATAACTTTGCCTAATTTTCTGCCATTATCTAACTTATTTGCTTGAATCATGCAGTGTTGTACTTGTAACATGTGTACATGATGTTTACCATATAATAAGGTAACACCTTACAATTTGATTAAAAAAGTTTGTAGACAAACGTTAAGTTTTCTTTAAAAAGCCTAACCAGAAAGTTTGAAGAAGTTTTAAAAGCATGAAGTTTGAATGTTTTCAATATGAATGACAGTTTTGGTTAAGTAAGACAGACAGACAGACAGACAGACAGACAGACAGACAGACAGACAGATAGATAGATAGATAGATAGATAGATAGATAGATAGATAGATAGATAGATAGATAGATAATGAAACCTTATTGTAAAGTGTTACCATTCAATATAAATGCAGTATGCAATTGTATGCATTAATGTTCTGATTTAGGTCTTAACTTATAGGGCTCAATAATATTATTGCACTAATTTAATGTTTTTTTTCTTCTTCTGTGTTGTCAAGATTGATCAAGAAACAGGGAGCGTAGGGTTGTCAGGTCAGAAAGAGGATGACACTCAAAAAAAAAAAAAGAAAGAAAATTCACAGGTGAAAAGTAATAGACTGGCTTTTAAAAAAAGCTTGAATCATGCAGTGTTGTACTTGTAACATGTGTACATGATGTATACCATACGGTAACACTTTACAATTTGATTAAAAAGGTTTGTAGACAAACGTCTAAAAAGTTTTCAAATGTTTTAAAGTTTTCTTTAAAAAGCCTACCAGAAAGTTTGAAGAAGTTTCAATATGAAAGACAGTTTTGGTTAAGTGAAACAGACAGACAGACAGACAGACAGACAGACAGACAGACAGACAGACAGACAGACAGACAGACAGACCGACCGATCGATCGATAGATAACTAATGAAACCTTATTGTATAGTGTTACCATTCAATATAAATGCAGTATGCAATTGTAAAAAAAGGTATAATGCTTGACATTCTGTCCCCCTCACTTTTGAAATGATTGCTATGCCCCTGCTGGTGACATTTTTCTCCCCAGAACCCCCCTAAAATTTCAACCCTGGATTAAAGCCATTTGGAGACCAGAATGTCATAAAGAGTTTAAAGATTGGCCAGTAAAAAAACACCTTGTAACAACCCCCCAAAATTGCAAAAGCGATGACACTTACAATACCGTAGTATTGTGGCAGCAAGTTTTACATGGCCAGGAACAACTCACGTTTTCTTCCAAAAATGTAAAAATCTAGTTATTTTTGCCACTCTGTTTGGTGCCGCTACTGACACAGAAATGAGACACTTCAACCTTTAAGCAACTAAATCAATGAAAGCAGTCATACAGTGGCATACAAAGTCATTTTTTTATGAAAAATCTAGCGACAACCACCAGCAGAGAGAGTATCGAAAGGGGAGGAATCTTAAATTGCTGGTTCTGTCCATCAGCTGTTGTGCTATAAACTCAGAGGACAGCCAGAAGAAGCCTTACTTATGTGGCTCCTACCTGGGCTGCTAATTTCAGCTGATAGGTGACAGCGTGTCACTCTGCTCCACATCCAGCACACACCTGTGCTCTAAACCTGCTATCTGTATTGACGGGGTGCTATTGCTGTGGCTTAGAGCAGCCCTGGTTTATAAAGCAGACTATTATTGAGAAAAATTGTGGATTGTTTAAAAAAAGTTTAAAAAATCCACAAAAGAACTCTGAAAAACAATGGAAGGGTGAAGAACAGACATGGAGAGAGGCTGTTAAGAGACAAGCTCACCCCAGCGCACAGTCATGCTCCACAAACCTAAAATCAGCGGCTATGTCCGTCCTTTAAACCAGCGGCATGCCAAACGTTGCTATCAGCTTTTGTACCGGTACTGTCAATCAGTGTCATTCTGGATCAACAATGCAGAACCCCTCCACATACCTCCCCTTCCCTGGGCGGAATTCCCCACAAACTCTCTACACATTTATTTATTTCTTTAATAGTGGCCGCAGATCAATAAAACTATTCTTTTCTGCAGCAACATCAGGTTCCCATTTCAGAAAGAGTTGCCAGCCAGAGAAAGACCCCAAGTGACACATGTGGGTGAGAAAAAAAGAGTGAAACAGAGAAATGTACAAAGAGAACCAGAGAAAAGCTAATTAAAAGAAAGGCAGAAAAACAACAGACATTAATACAATTTGGTGCTCATTATAGAGTTTGATATTTCTGTATGTTGCTTCCTAAACTTTTGCTGGTTTAGAATTGTTTTATGTTCATTATTGTTTTACGGTTTTGCTAAAAAGCATGTAATAGGCTTGCTTGGATGCTTCCATTGTGAATACTCACCTGATTGAGTGTGACAAAAATGGATGTTCAGAAACCTGTATTCCTGTAAACCTGTATAAACCTGTATGCAGACTTGTGCAGACGAGGACTGTGACATCACTCCCCCCTCCCGGTAGGCATGACCTCACGCTGTAGAACAGGGGAGGGAGGGTGGGCGCCCTGAAGGCTGCGAGAGCCAGCGAGCGTTAATTCGATTCAGTCGGCCGCTTCTTCGGCGGTACCGGCTGCTTCGGGCAGCGCTCCAGATGATGATGCGATGTCCATCACAGCATCACTAGGCGGGCTAGAGTCCTCGGGAGATGAGGATGCGGCTGCGTTGCCTCCTTCGGGAGTGCCAGCGTTGCCCGTGTCGGATCCCGAGCTGACGGCCATGCTGTCTCGAGCCGCTGGGAGTATCGGGTTAGAGTGGAACCCTCCGCCCTGCCCCGATCTCTCACGGATGGATGATTGGTTTTTGGACAAAGCTGCCGCCGCAAGGCCACGGCCAACTCCATTGCCTTTCTTCCCCGAGCTGCATGTGGAGTTATCGCGCTCTTGGGGGGCTCCCCTGTCCACTCGAGAGCGCGATCTCTCCCCCGCCTTTCCCCCCCTCGATGGTGGGGCCGCCCGTGGGTACACTGGGATGCCCCCGGTGGAGCGCTCTGTTGCGATGCAGCTGTGTCCACAGAGCGCCTCCTCCCGTGGTCCTCCTTAAGCACCCATCCAAAGCCTGTAGGTTCTCGTCTGCTATGGCGGCGCGTTCCTATAGAGCGGCGGGACAGGCGGCCTCCGCTTTGCATGCGATGAGCACTTTGCAGGTCTTCCAAGCGAAGCTGCTCAGAGATATGCACGAGGGCGGGACTGATCCAACGGCATTCAAAGATTTTCGGTCCGCCACTGATCTTGCTCTCCGGGCGACGAAAGTGGCCGCTCGCGCCGTTGGTCAGGTGATGGCCACCAGTGTGGTCCAGGAGCGCCATCTCTGGCTCAACCTGGCAGACACTCGGAGCGCTGAGCGGACTCGTCTGCTCGACGCCCCACTCTCCCAGGTTGGCCTTTTCGGCGGTGCAGTCGAGGACTTTGCCCAGCAGTTCTCCACTGCCCAGAAGCAGACGGAGGCAATCAAACATATTCTGCCCCGACGACCAGCTGCTGCCTCCACCCAGTCGTCGACACAGATGCCTCCCGCTGCTCGCCGCCGAGGACGCCCCCCCGCGGCTCCCCTCCCTCCCGCCCGGCCCCAGCAGCAGCCTTCACCCGGGCCGCGGCGTGGAGGAGGCCGCAGGCAGGCGTCACAGCCCACTCAGGCCGCACGCCCCGCTAAACGCCAGGCTAAGCGACGTTCCTGACACGGGCTGCTCAGTGTTGAAGTTGAGTTTTTCCCAGGAGGCGGTAGCAGACCCCCTCCTTCCCCCGGTGGAGGGCCGGGGGAGAATATTTTGTTCTCAGCTCCCCGCTGCTCACCCATGGGTGGGCAGCACCCTGAGTTGGTTAAAGAAAGACTTGACATCATCACTGAGCACACAGACAGGATTGGGTGCGCTCGACGTCCCAGTGCGTCAGCCCACTCATTCCTCTCTGTCTCTGAGGGCGCGGAAGGGAGCGTGTGTCGTCCCCGGGCTACGCCATTCCCTTCCCCCTCTATCGCCAGACCCCCGGCAGAACAGACCCCCGTGGAACGCTCTGCCTTCCCTGGTCTCTTCTGTCGGGGAGCGGGCTTCGACGGTGCATCCGGGCGGGGTAACTTCTGCGCGCATGCCGGTCGACCTGCCTCGCTGCCCCTCCGGGGGGACGTCTGTGGTTCGGATGACCCCGCTGGTTCACTTCCTGGAAGCCTGGCTAGAGCTTCCCGGGCTGTCCCGCTGGGTCGTCAGAACGATCAGATTCGGCTACGCGATTCAGTTCGCACGGTCTCCTCCCCGTTTCGGGGGAGTTCGCTCCACGATGGTCGGTGGCAATGCCCCGGTCATGAGAGCGGAGATTGCGACCCTGCTGGCGAAGGGTGCAATCGAGACGGTCCCTCCAGCCGAGATGAGGTCCGGGTTTTACAGCCCCTCCTTCATTGTCCCCAAAAAGACCGGTGGGTTACGACCGATCCTGGACCTGCGCATTTTGAACTGTTCTCTCCATCGACTACCGTTCAAAATGCTCACAGCCAAGCGCATTCTCGAATGCGTTCGGTTTCAGGATTGGTTTGCAGCGATCGACCTGAAGGACGCGTACTTTCATGTCTCCATTTTGCCTCGACACGGACCGTTTCTTCGGTTTGCTTTCGAGGGCCAGGCATATCAGTACACGGTTCTCCCATTCGGGTTAGCTCTGTCCCCTCGCATCTTCACGAAGATCGTCGAGGCAGCCCTTGTTCCCCTTCGCGAGCACGGGGTTCGCATCCTGACACTGCATGAAAATAGGTGTATCCGGACCAGTATACTCCTGTATACACTGCTGAAATTCGGAAGAATCCAGGAGTATAGTGGCCGGATATGTCAAATTCCATGGGTTTGTATATATCCGCATACATCCGGAATGATACCAAATCGGATGTATGTTGTGGACGTATACTTCCGTGCTAGAGCCATTTGTTGCCATGGCAAGTAATCCCATTAAAGTTTTTAGCAGGAAAAAATCACACCTTTTTGCAGGAAACATTCACACCTTTTTGCCTTCCAACCAAACTGGATTGGTTGTTCTTTTAAAGCCACTCCCAACACCCAGACCACTATTGGAGGGCAGGACACATTGAAAACCCAGTAAACGGACTTTATTGGTTACTTTTAAACATAGCCCACCCTAGGCCTTGTAGCATACTGATTTGATTGGTTATATACCAGCTATGCAGATATTGCTCAAATATATACCAAACCTCCCTCCCCCAATTTTAATATATTCATTAAAATAAATTTGATATATGTATATATTTATATTTATACACACAAAGAACAATGGGAAAGTCTGAAATTTTTATTAAGGTATATAACACATTCCAAATAGCATTATAAACAAGCATTACAGAGGAATTGGGAACAAAAACTAGAAAAAAAAGTATGAAGTAATAACATCTCAAAGGAAGAAAAAAAAATCATGGACATTCCAAAGAAAATTATAAACATACATTATATTTTTCGTTAATTTTTTTTTACCCAATCATTTTAAAGGACAGATGTAAAGGAATAAAGTACACAGTGTATATAAAAAGTTACATATATATATATAAAATATATGAAGAGTTCCATTTGAAATTTTCTCCTTTAATGATGATTTTTATCAAACTTGTATATTTAAGTTCAGTAATTTCTCTTAAATGGCAATGATAATTGCCTATTAATTGTTATTTAAGTGAAATTACTAAACTTAAATATACAAGTTTGATAAAAATCATCATTAAAGGAGAAAATTTCAAATGGCATTTAGAGGCTTTTGCATCTGAACTCTTCATATATATATATATATATATATATATAAAATATACGTAGATATTCCAAGTAAACAATATAAATAAATAGAACATTACAGAGAGTGCATTATAAACATACATTAAAATGCAAACAAGTAAACAAAATGGGGATAAGCAACATGGACAACAAAAAAAGGAACAAATATATGAAATAATACGAGAAAAATAAATAAGAAATTAAAGTGTATATAAAATATTCAAGGTGTACACTGCCGTTTATAAGTTTGGGATCGGTAAGAAGTCTCATATGCTCGCCAAGGCTGCTTTTTTTATATATATAAAAAATACAAAAAAAGTAAGAGTAATATTGTTAAATATTATGACAATTTAAAATAAACGTTTCTATTGGAATACATTATTCTTGTGATCAAAGATGAATTTTTAGCATCATTACTCCAGTCTTCAGTGTCACATGATCCTTCAGAAATCATTCTAATGTGATGATTTGATGCTCAATAAATATTCATTATTATTACCAAAGTTGAAAACAGTTGTAGACTTTTTAGGATTATTTGATCAATAGAAAGTTATATTTCATTTATTTGAAATATGATGTTTTGTAACATTATAAATGTCTTTACTGTCACGTTTGATTCATTTAATGCATCCTTGCTGAATAAATGTATTGAGTTAATTTGAGCTATCCCCCCCAAACCAAAAAAAAATAATATCTTACCGACCCTCAAACTTTTGAACGGTTATATATATATATATATATATATTTTTTTTTTTATACGAGTTAACATTTTTCAAACTGCCATGATACGCTGGTGGTGTGACGCATAGTGTGGGTCAGCCTCTAGTCTGTTTTATAGTACCTAGCAGAGAGCAGATTGGTGGAGACCTCACCATTCACACTGGCCTTCCATCAACAATAGCATCATCTTCATCAGACATCAGTTCTATTGTTGCGGTCTTCCAAAGTTCCTTTTCTGTGTTGGTTTGTACAACCCCGGACCTGGCCTCCAGCAACTGAAAAACATGACAGTAACTTAACCACTAAAACACAGAGAGGAGGATAGTTACATTCTGAAGAGAAAAAAAAGTGCTTAACCAGTTTCTTAACTTACCAGTCGCTTTCTTTGAAGGTTCTTTGCAATGCTCGTCACAGTTTTTCTTTTCTGGGCCTTTTCAGGCTGAGCCAAAGAATACTTCCTCCGCAAAGTCTCAAAATACATCTTCCAACCTGCTAAATATATCATAAATAAATGTAATGGCAATAAAAATAAGTAAAACAGAGGACAATAAAATGATTACAACATCTTTAAGATTACCTTTTACACATTCAGGGTCAACGTCTGTAAAAGTTGACCCTAATTCTTCAAAGAGGTAAGTGGTCACAGCCAGGTTATGTGATGAATTTATTCTGGGGGGGAAAGTTGCAGGTATCATTACTGAAATTCACTTTTGGCATTCCAAATCCATAGAGTAGTAGATTAAACTAACATTTAGGCTATAGTATATAAGAAACAGTCTTACCTGGTTTGTGGAACGTATTTGTGTGGGTTGTTCTCTGAATTATGGAGGCGCCTTACAGATTCCTGTAAAGTTCGAAATTAAAAAGCAATTAAATTGATTCACAATCTTCAAGAACCACAAAACTGAATTTTCAGTTGGAATAAGCTGACCATCACAGTAACCGCAAGAGACAAAACAATAATTGTAACCGAACTATGGCTTACAGCCACGTTATAGAACAATAATTGGACTTACCGCAATGTTCACGTCATGTGCCTTTTTTATTCTTTTCGAAGCGTTGTAAGATTCTTCATGTAACGTTAGTCTGTGCTGCTCATACTTTCGCTAAAGAGCATCAAGACGCTGGAGAGTCTCTCTGAGAAGATCAGGTTGTGGCCAAAGACAGATTGATCCTCCCATTGTGATTCTGCATCACAGCTGTGGGGCATGTGGATGTGATCATCCTCATAGTTATCCACTGCATTACTGACTCTCATTGATGCATCTATGGAAATATTATAACCATAAACATTTTTTACATTAGTAGCTACTTAAAATAGATCATGGAGAATTCATTGATGATGGCACCCATAGTTACACAGAACAGTGTGTGAGAAAGATACATTAATTAAAAACGAAACAATACACAATCTCCTAACTCGCCATAAGTCAATATCAATATCTGAATGAGAGATGTAGCTAGCTGGCCTGCTAGCATCAGCAATCTCTGTATAGACCATTTCACAAGATGTAAACAACACTGGTCCAGAAGCACTTCCTGTTTCAGTTTTAACACTGTATAAACGTTGGGTTAAAGTACAACCAACAGAACAACTGAATCAAAAAGTTAAACAAACATATTCAAGATATTTTCTTTACATTTGAAATTAAGAAGCCTTTTACAAACTGAAACAGGAAGTGCATCTGGACCAGTGTTGTTTACATCTCGTAATGTGCAATAGCAGTAATGTGAGCTATTGTAAGACTAATGTAAGTTACCATACTATCTTGTACTACCGTGAATATTCATTCATTCATTCTTTCAGACTCTTAGGTCAATATCACAAAGTTAAATAAATAGCATGTATATGTGGGCAATGGTAATCATGCAATATTCATTGTATTTTGTTTACGGCTTGTTACTGATCTTAAAAGCATTCATAGAACGGACTTCACGAATCTAAAGTTAGGCAAACAAGCACATAACAGTTAGGCAAGTTAGCTTACCTGAATCTGACAATATTCAACACCCGGCGTGACTTCTTTATCGGAACATCGTAGCCGAGCCATTTCTGGGGTGTTCCTCAATCGGATTCCCGTCCTTAGGCCCTGTTAACACGAGAACGCTCGCGGGTGAAAACGTAAAAATATTTTATCGGATGTGCCTTTCGTTTACACGGCGATGGCGTTTTTGAGGCTCAAAAAAGCAAAAAAAGTGAAACCACCCTCCAGAGTGGAAATCTTAAATCTTACCCGTGTAAACGGTAAAAACGCAAAAGTTTGCTTGACGGTGAAAGTTGTACGCAGGTGCGTGGACTTGGTGTTGTTGTAGTATGCACTCCTAGCCGCCTGAAGTGCATACTACATTGAATTTCACACACTTTTGCGTCTCCATTTGCACGCGGATTTCTCACACAAAACGCTCGTCTAAACGCAGAATAAAAAAAAAAGATGACGCAACGCCACTTTTGCGTTTTCTCATCAGAATCGTTTCCGTGTTTAGCCTCAGTTGGGCACTTTCAAGCCTATGCTTCCAAATGTAGTGCCTTCCGCCATTGCCTCCGGTGCTCCTCGTCTGTGGTGGGTGTAGCTAAATCGTAAAGTGCACCACAACAACAATCTGACCGCCTCACATTATGTTCGTTACACCGTTGGTCCAATTGTTCTCTCCTCTTAATCCAACTGTTATGGCAGCACCTAACTGAACATTTAATTCTTGACATATTTTACCGTTCGTTTCAACTAGCGCAGAATCTCATTCCTCTCATGAGCCGGAAGTTGAAGTCTTTCTCAGACGGGAGTAAGATGACAAAACGAACGCAATGGCGTCACCCTTGTTGTCGTGCAAAATAAGGTGAATAGAAGAAAACTGTTTCCAAACCTCGAACTGTTCTCTTTGCTTCGGGAATGCTGTAATTTTAAAGTATTTTTCTCGCGCTTGAAGCAATACACTAACGTTATTGGTTGCACCTCCATTACGTCACCACATTTGTTGTGTTTATGGTTGTGAGTGGTGAATTTCAAACCTCAAAACGCCCCCTTTTCTTGCAGCTTGTTTGTTTGCGGAAGGACTTATTCACTCAAACCACAAACCTCGGTATGACGCGTTGCAAGTGAATCTATTTAATTTTGTGAATAAATATGATGCAGCTGGACTCTTCAACATGGAAGGATAACCAGCTGCTGACAATAACACGGGAAAGCCCAGTGGTTTTGCGACCACTCGTTTCACATCATGCATGCCCAAAGAATTAACTCTGCCAAAACCGTGATGTCATTGTCCATCTCAGTTCAGATCTCATATAATGGTGTCAATGCAGGCAGTTCAATAACATTGTTGAATATTAAATAAAAATGTCCCCAACTAAGCAAAGCCAATGGCGACAAATGTTGTTGTCTGCAATTGGTAAAACTTCACAATAAAAATTTAGATATTCTGAAATGTTTCCCTGTATTTTTTATTTCATTAAATATTCAGATGTTTTTGTGAACGTATATTCATGGTGTTTATTTTGTCCTGTTTTTATAAAAGAATATTTGATTAGGATACTTTTTTTCATACAGTGGTTTTAAGGCCCCACAGGCGACATAAGCCAACCCTAGAGTTGGCTTTAGTCATTGCTAGTTCTTTGACGTCGGTTTTCTGTTTCAGGGCCTTAAGAATTTATTTATTTTTCTGTACAAAAAACTTGTTTGCTGTAGACCAGAGATAATTTTCAATCCTGAAGTCCTCTGCCACTCCTCCCTCTGAGAACAGCCAGCACCCTTAGTGTCAGTCATTAACATATGAAAGGTCTTCTTCACACCTCTCACACCCAGCAGTGTTTCAGCTGTATATGTCCGTGAAATTTCATGGATTCCTGTATATGCCCGCTTAGGTGAGGTTTCTGGGTTTGTCTGGAAATATACTGTTCCGTGTTACTCTAATCCGCTTTTTCCCACATACATCCAGCAAACATCAAATTGCACAGGAGTTTACCATGCCCGGATATTGCCGGATTTGAGTCTTTTCATGCAGTGTGAACTATCTCGACGACTGGCTGATACTGGCACACTCTCGAGCTCAGGTTTGCGAACACAGAGACCTGGTGCTCCGGCACATACCCTGTCTGGGCCTTCGGGTCAACCGGGGAAAGAGCAAACTTTGCCCCGTGCAGAGGATCTCTTTTCTCGGCATGGAGATAGACTCGGTCGCCATGTCCGCGCAGCTCACGAACGAGCGCGCACACTCACTGCTGACTTGTCTTCGACAGTTCGAGGGCAAGAGTGCGGTTCCACTGAAACTATATCAGAGGCTCCTGGGGCATATGGCATCCGCGGCTGCGGCAACGCCGCTCGGTTTGCTTCATATGAGACCGCTTCAGCTGTGGCTTCGTGATCGAGTCCCGAGGTGGGCATGGCATCGCGGTTCGCTCCGAGTTCCAGTGACTCCAGCATGCCGCCGAACCTTCTTCCCGTGGTCGAACCTCAGCTTCTTACGGACCGGCGTCCCTATTCAGCGAGTTTCCAGGCATCTCGTTGTCTCCACGGATGCGTCTACCACGGGTTGGGGTGCCATGTGCAATGGGCATGCAGCCGCGGGTTCCTGGACAGGAACCCAGCGCCTCATGCACATCAATTGCCTCGAGCTGCTGGCAGTACGGCTCGCCCTGCACCGCTTCCGAGCTTTGCTCACGGGCCAGCATGTGCTTGTCCGTTCAGACAACACTACGGCAGTAGCATACATCAACCACCAGGGAGGTCTACGCTCACGCCGGTTGTCGCAGCTCGCCCGCCACCTCTTGTTATGGAGTCAGAAGCACATGAGGTCCCTTCGTGCAGTATACATTCCTGGAGACCGGAACCTGGCAGCCGACGAACTGTCACGGGTCTGTCCTATCTCCGGCGAATGGCGACTCCATCCCCAGTCGGTCCAGCTGATTTGGGACCAGTTCGGGGAGGCACAGATAGATCTGTTCGCCTCTCGGGACTCATCCCACTGCGCCCAGTTTTATTCCCTGACCAAGGGTACGCTCGGCTCAGATGCGCTGGCGCACAGCTGGCCACGGGGCCCACGCAAGTATGCGTTTCCCCCAGTGAGCCTCCTTGCACGGGTGTTGTGCAAGATCAAGGAGGACGAGGAGCAGGTCTTGCTGGTAGCCCCCTATTGGCCCACCAAGACGTGGTTCTCCGAACTCATGCTCCTCGCGACAGCACCTCCTTGGCCTATTCCTCTGAGACAGGACCTACTCTCTCAGAGACGGGGCACTCTGTGGCACCCTCGTCCTGATCTTTGGAGGCTGCACGTGTGGCTCCTGGACGGGACGAGGCAGGTTTGAGTTCGCTGCCACCTGCGGTGGCGGCAACCATCACTTCCGCAAGAGCGTCGTCCACGAGACACCTTTATGCGTTGAAGTGGAACCTCTTCGTCAATTCGTGTTCTTCTCGCGGAGAAGACCCCCGGAGATGTTCGATCGCGGTTGTGCTTTCCTTCCTGCAAGAAGGGTTGGAGCGCAGGCTGTCGCCCTCCACCCTTAAGGTTTACGTCGCGGCCATTGCCGATTCTCATGAAGCAGTGGAAGGTAAGTCCTTAGGGAAGCACGACCTGGTCATCAGGTTCCTGAGGGGAGCGAGGAGGCTACATCCGCCTCGTCCTCCCCTCGTACCCTCTTGGGACCTCTCGGTAGTTTTAAGTGCACTGCAGAGGCATCCCTTTGAGCCTTTGCAATCGGTAGAGTTAAAGTTTCTGTCCATGAAGACAGCACTCCTGGTTGCATTGGCCTCCATCAAGAGGGTGGGGGACCTGCACGCATTCTCCGTTGACGAAGCGTGCCTGGAGTTCACGTGATCCTGAGACCCCGGCCTGGATATGTGCCCAAGGTTCCCACCACTCCCTTCCGGGACCAGGTGGTGAACCTGCAAGCGCTGCCCCTGGAGGAGGCAGACCCAGCCTTGGCACTGCTCTGTCCGGTACGTGCTCTCCGCACCTATGTCGACAGAATGCGGTGTTTCAGGACCTCAGACCAGCTCTTTGTCTGTCATGGGGGGAGCCAGAAGGGAAGGGCTCTCTCAAAGCAACGGCTGTCCCACTGGATAGTGGACGCCATTGCTTTGTCTTACCAGCAGCAAGGCCGTCCGTGCCCCCTTGGTGTGACGGCCCATTCCACTCGGAGTGTGACCTCCTCTTGGGCTCTAGCGCACGGCGCCTCGCTAACAGACATCTGCAGAGCTGCAGGCTGGGCGACACCCAACACCTTCGCCAGATTCTATAATCTGCGAATTGAGCCGGTTTCCTCTCACGTACTCGTTTCCGCCAGTACTGGACCCGCTTAGGTGTCTTCGCTTGCTCGCCATTCCACTGCCCGGACTGGATAAGTGCGATATCTCCTCAGTTCTTCCATTGAAGTCTTGAGTCCTCCAGTACCGACGATGCGGGCACCACTGCTGTTGCTCTGGATGCTGGCTAGGTGCCCCCATGTGCACGGTTCCCCATGGTAACCGTCTCATGTGTATTTTCCACTGTAAGCCTCTCTGAGCATGTGTCTTCCCTTGGCAAGCCATCTGCCACCCCTGGAGTTAAATTTTAGTAGCCACCTGCGGTTGGTGCTCCAGTGTTTCCATATGTGTTCCTATGTGGCCATATGCGTATTTGTAAGTCCTCCCTTTAGTAGGCAGCTGGTAGCATGTCCCTCCCGGGATATGTTTCCCAGTGTACCTCGGTAATCCTGTGTCAAAGTGGGATCCCTAAAAAAAAAAAAAAAAAGAGGAGGGGTCCAGACTTTTGCAGGGCACTGGTAGACATCTTGAAGATGGCGTGATGGCACAGACCCCCAATCTCCGTCACTTCTGACGTAACTCGAAGAGACTACGAAAGGGAACGTCTCGGTTACGGATGTAACCCTCGATCCCTGAGTAGGGAAAGGAGACGTTACGTCTCCCTGCCACTTCTGCTGTATCGCTGGGTAGACGGCGAGTTCAGTCTTGGCTCCTCAGCGAAGACATACTGCGGTTGCGTTCACTTCCTCCTTTTATACTCACGGAGTAGGGCGGAGTACGCTATGCAAATTTCCGCAGCCCCAAGGCATTGCATGCCATTGGCTCGTTTTTAAATACTCGAAGAGGATTGGCTTTCTATGCGAAACCCCCAATCTCCGTCACTTCTGACGTAACGTCTCCGTTCCCTACTCAGGGAACGAGGGTTACATCCGTAACCGAGACGTTTTGTGACGTGCAAGATCTATTGTTTTAAAATTAAGATGCAAACGAAAAGGCAAGTCGGCTGCTTTTGTCAAATTCAAGTTTTAATTTAAATTATTTGCGATTTTAATATAGGAAATATTTGACCACTTGCTAGAGCAACTTGTAATGCATGGAGTAACTTAACGTTACATTGTTTAAATTGTGTTTAAACGTGCATACTAAGAATCGCAATGCTGACACAACTTTTTGTCTTTAAAAATAAGTCGCAGCATAATTTCTGGACTTTAAATAAAAATATTAAGTATGTGTTTGTTGTACAGCGGCGGATCAGTTATTCACTGTGCAATCGCATCATAATATGTGAATGCACTAACAGCACGCTCCTGCACCGCAACACACACTGCAAACGGGTGTGAAACGGACGTTACATCCACTACAGTTCTTAGAAACTTAGATGTGTTTAAGAACTCTTTTTTTCGTACAACAGCAGCACTCATCTTCTTTGTTTATTAGTGGATGCGGATGACCAGTCGTAGACCGGAAACTGATACGCCAACTTCTGACAAAAGCGGAAGTTCGAAACTACGGTTGTGCACATAGCCTATAAGAGGCCAGAAAAGTTAAATGTACATATAAGGAACAGCTGGAGGACCAATTTGCAACTTATTAGGTCAATTGGCAACATGATTGGGTATAAAAAGAGCCTCTCAGAGTGGCAGTGTCTCTCAGAAGTCAAGATGGGCAGAGGATCACCAATTCCCCCAATGCTGAGGCAAAAAATAGTGGAGCAATATCAGAAAGGAGTTTCTCAGAGAAAAATTGCAAAGAGTTTGAAGTTATCATCATCTACAGTGCATAATATCATCCAAAGATTCAGAGAATCTGGAACAATCTCTGTGCATAAGGGTCAAGGCCGGAAAACCATACTGAATGCCCGTGATCTTCGGGCCCTTAGACGGCACTGCATCACACACAGGAATGCTACTGTAATGGAAATCACAACATGGGCTCAAGAATACTTCCAGAAAACAATGTCAGTGAACACAATCCACCGTGCCATTCACCGTTGCCGGCTAAAACTCTATAGGTCAAAAAAGAAGCCATATCTAAACGGGAACCAGAAGCGCAGGCGTTTTCTCTGGGCCAAGGCTCATTTAAAAGTTCTCAAAGCGATCCTGGGTGTTGACGTTCGAATATTTTCAAACAAATCGGAGCTAGACCCTCCCTCCTCCGCAACTCATCTCCTCCCCCTCCCTTCCGTGCTTCCTGTTATAATTGTGAACGTGCATAGTTCCAGCTAATTATATCCTTGTGTGGGTTTGGCGAACATAAGCGTCAATTTAGAAAAAAAAAATGTAACGTTACCCACCTGTCAAGCAAAAACAGAGCAACCTGAATGTCGGACTGTAAGCCCTTCTGCCGCCGGAGTTCTCGCCATCGTTCAAAAGCTTTGCTACCGATGTAAATTCGGAACTTTGCACATTCTTTATCCGACTCCTTCTTCTTTTTAATTTGTTCCTCAGAACGATCGCCTCTTTGGTCGTGTGTCGTTAATTTTTCAAACTTCCTTCTGATGCTTCGCTGCTCTCCTTCACACACACACACACTTAATGTGCATGCGCACTAACCCCCCAGACCCACCCTCAAATACTTCTTGCTAGCGATTGGCTGGAACACTGTTTGTTAGGTTTCGTGGTCCGGGTAAGACATGATTGTTTTTGTTGCCATTTGTGGAGCCTGTGGTGTCTACAGAGACCGCGTTTTTTTACAGTGTGTTTAGGGTACAGGCAGCTAGCCGATAGTGAAGAGACGTTTGATGTATGTGACAAAAAATGTTTTGGCCCAGCATCGCTTAGAGAACCTTTAAAGTGGACTCTAGCAAAGTGGAAAACTGTTCTGTGGTCAGACGAATCAAAATTTGAAGTTCTTTTTGGAAAACTGGGACGCCATGTCATCCGGACTAAAGAGGACAAGGACAACCCAAGTTGTTATCAGCGCTCAGTTCAGAAGCCTGCATCGCTGATGGTATGGGGTTGCATGAGTGCGTGTGGCATGGGCAGCTTACACATCTGGAAAGGCACCATCAATGCTGAAAGGTATATCTAAGTTCTAGAACAACATATGCTCCCATCCAGACATCGTCTCTTTCAGGGAAGACCTTGTATTTTCCAACAAGACAATGCCAAACCACATACTGCATCAATTACAACATCATGGCTGCATAGAAGAAGGATCCGGGTACTGAAATGGCCAGCCTGCAGTCCAGATCTTTTACCCATAGAAAACATTTGGCGCATCATAAAGAGGAAGATGCAACAAAGAAGACCTAAGACAGTTGAGCAGCTAGAAGCCTTTATTAGACAAGAATGGGACAACATTCCTATTCCTAAACTTGAGCAACTTGTCTCCTCAGTCCCCAGACGTTTGCAGACTGTTATTAAAAGAAGAGGGGATGCCACACAGTAGTAAAATGGCCTTGTCCCAACTTTTTTGAGATGTGTTGATGCCATGAAATTTAAAATCAACTTATTTTCCCCTTAAAATTATGCATTTTCTCAGTTTAAACATTTGATATGTCATCTATGTTGTTTTCTAAATATAATATTGAAATTTGAAACTTCCACATCATTGCATTCTGTTTTTATTCACAATTTGTACAGTGTCCCAACTTTTATGGAATTGGGTTTGTATAAACGGTTACACTTTATTTAAATGTGTCATTAGGTTAAAGGTTGATTGCATGTAATTATGCACAATTTCCTATTATTACTATGGTAAGTACATGTAACATATGTAACAAGGGGGAAAAAACTATCTGCATGTAATTACATATGTAGTTACAATGTTGGCCCCTACCCTCTTAAAAATAAAGCTTCTTTATTGGCATTGATGGTTCCATGAGAAACATTTAACACTTTTTTTCCCAATTCAATTGTACAAAAGGTTCTTTATAGCGTAAAAAAGGTCCTTTAGATTTTTTTAAATGCTAGAAAAACATGGTTCTTTTCAGAACTGTTCACTGAAAGGTTCTTTTGGGAACCAAAAATCGTTCTTCAATGGAATCTCACTTTGAAGAGTGTTAACCCCCCTTTAAACCTAACCATGCAAACCATGCAAAACCTTACCTGTATTCTACCTCAATAGCAGCAAAAGTGTTTTGCAATACAGAACGAACACAATAACATTGTACCAAACAGATATTATTATTATTTCATGCAAGTATATTTATAGCCACATAATATAAAGTGGGACTAAAATTGTTCTTGTAGTCAAGACTTTAAGGTTTTTATTTTATTTTTATTTATTTTTATTACAGAAGATATAGGCCTAATTTAAGAAATAATTTAATTTAGATTTTCAGAGCCAACAAAAAAATAAAATTCTCCATCAGGCTCTCTTTCTTTTGTTTGTCATTATTTACAGAGAAATAAATAAAGGAAATGAAAACACAGAACACCATTTGGATGGATCTTTTGACATATCCAAGGTAGCTAAATATGGGTGTTTAATATCTCTGCTTGTGTGCAACAGTGCATCCAACTTCTGTTTTTTTCTTTTCTTTTTCTTTTTCTTTGTTGCAATAAGATGGACATGTTTAATATACAGTATTTCATATGTAGTGTTATTTATTATGATTATGATTATTTTTATGTTTACTTTTTAAAGATTTCTATCTTTGAACAGAAAGAGCAGCCCGTCAGGTAAAGACTCCAATTGACACATGGCTCAAAGAGAGAAAGGGAGGCAGAAACAGCTGAAATGAAGGAGGGCAGAGAAATGGGACCCAGCAAAAGAAAGATGGGACAGAAAGACAGAAAACGAGAAAGACAGAAAGTTGTTGCACACTGCATTGTCTAACCTCTCTCCCAGCGCATGTAGCAGCAGTGACACCATGTCATTATAGAACACCGCAGGCATCTGCTTCCAGAGAGAGAGAGAGAGAGAGAGTGAGAGAGAGAGAGAGACGGAGGCCAGCATGAGAAACACAGACTCGTGCAACTGTTTACTGTAAGTTTAATGATCATAACCATGACTGGCAGTCATAATAATAACTAGGGCATCACTTATGATCTTTGACGCCTCTCATTACTGTGGCTGGCAGGGTGAAGTTTGAACTCGCAGGCGATGTAAACACTTTTAAGCCTGATCCCTGAACAACATCAAGAACGTCATTAATGTGCATAAAATATTTCATTGCCGTACCTTGTGATGCACTGTATTTAAAATATGTTTACTATGTAGAGTAATACTTAAGCAAAACAGGTATGTTAAATATATGATAATTGTTTTGATTATTATGGCTTCTGTTAAGTAGCTCTTTAAAAACAAAACGATCTTACTGAAATTGATCAAAGAGTTTTATACAATTATTGTAGGTGTTTTATCTGATTGCTTCAGCGATCATTCAGTTATCTTTTGTCTCTGGAAAATAAGGTTACCTCGTCTACCACCTAAAATAATCAAGGTAAGACAATTTAACAATATTAATAATGATGCATTTACTCAAGATTTGTTATGTATTAACTAGGACAGGATGGATTTAATTCCTTGTGTTGATGATGCCTGGAATTTCTTTCATTCTGAGGTATTACAAGTTAAAGATAAACATGCTCCATGGGCATCAGTCAAAGTGAAGGGTAGACAACTACCATGGGTTGCTGGTGACTTAATACATCTATTTAAGCAAAGGGACAAGGCCTGGGAGAGATATCATGTAACAAAAGATCTGGCAGATTGGATTGAATATAAGCGATTAAGAAATGTATGTACAGTTAAAACAAGAAATGCCAAATCTGACTATTATAAAAATTCACTATCGCATGATTTTACAAATCCAAAACATTGTTGGAAAAAGCTGTTGAATAAATCTAATAAGAATTCCCTTGCAAAACTAAAAATAAATAATATTATTATAAGTGATCCAATTTCTGTAGCTGACGCCTTTCATCAGCACTTTTCTTCTGTTTATAACTTACGTCCACCTGATTTCAGTTACTCCAACCCTGTAAGTAGTAATGTATTAAACAGTTCTTTTTCATTTACTACAATTCTTCCCACTGAGGTACAGCAGGCAATCTCCGAAATTAAATCTGGAAGTGGTGCTGGTATAGATCTGGAGTTAAAGTTTATTAAAATTGCCTCTCATGTTCTAGCATATCCATTATGTGATCTATTTAATTTATCTATATCTACTTGCAAAGTTCCAGTTATGTGGAAGTGTCCTAGAGTAAGGCCTTTATACAAAAGTGGTGATCCTCTTGATCCTAACAATTATAGGCCAATCTCAGTTATTAGTAATGTAGTAAAAGTATTTGAAAAAATTATATTCAAGAGACTGTTTAAATATATTAATAAGTGTTCTTTTTTTTTCTCCAAACCAATCAGGTTTTAGGCCTAATTACTCCACTACTACTGCTGGTAACACTTTAGAATACGGTTCCTACGTTAATGAGTAACTACACAAGAACTAATGAGTAACACAATATTAACAATCTAGTAACTATTATTAACTAACAAGAAACTCTGATTAACGAACTAGTAAGTAATAGCGCACAGACGAAAGTGGTAGTTCACTATTAAGTAATCAATAACTACACAGCAAATTCTGGTTTTTGGAATAAACTCCCTGTTAGTTAAAATCAACTCAATCTGAGTGTACATGTGAGACCATCAATTAGACTCCAGCGCAGAGTTAAAATAACTCTGCCCTTGGAGTTGAATTTTTAACACTTTTTTCAGAGTTAAAATGGAGTTAAAATACTAATCCTACAGAGAGTAAATGTAACTCTAAAATTAATTATATGAACTCATTACCAGTGTTACCAGTTTAGTTTAACACTTCTTAGAGTTAACATTTATTTAACACAATATAATGTTTTGTGTGGAAATTACTACACTGGACACCATACTCTCGATTTACTGCCTTTATTTGAGCAAATCCATTTGGTTCAGACTTGAGGAGGAGTAACCTAAGATCACAAAAACAACAGCATGAGGCATAATATAATCTAGCACCATTCATTGAGAATGCAAAAATATATAAGCTGAAAATCACGCACATCGTGGATCACCACTAATATAGCCTAACGTTACATAGCTGTTAATTCAATTGCCTGTAATGCATTGATGCATCAATTTCACGGCAAAACACTCATTTTCAGAAACACGGTGAATGGAAAGACGGTTAGCTAATGTTAACTCGTTTACATCGACAAAAAACCCACGCAAGTAGCCATTTCAAAATTTGAAACAAGTAATTTAAACATGCGTTCAACAGCAAGTTTGTCATGGTCGTTGACGTTAATTAGTAAACAAACTAGCCTGTAACGTAACAGCTACGCGATGACCAAACGTGTTTGTCAGAAAATATATTTTTTAAATAGTTTTATATAAGTTACACTTTTACCTACCTCACGACGAAGCGTAAATCCATTATTCCTTTGTGCAGCGGCAGGGTCGTGTCGTGGCGCACTTCTCAAGAATAACTCCAGGTGTAGTGTTAAAACACGCTCCTGAACACCAATGAATGAACTCCAAAATACAACACAGCCGGGGAGTATCCAATAACACAAACCGTAGTCAGAGTTAAAAAAATAACTCCAAAAAATTAACTCTTTCACACTTTTTTGCCTAACTCATGATTTTTCAACTCCTGAAATTTGCTGTGTACTATTTTTTTAATACTTCCCAGAGAACTACTGAAAAAGTTTATTAACAATCTAGTAACTACTATTAACTAAAATAAATTATTTTGTTTGCACAAATCATGACTAGATCATGTAGTAACACTTGAGTAATTACTAGTTAGTTCCAATGATCTTCACTTTATAATACGGATCCAAATAATTAGTAATTCCCACAGAAGTATCTAGTAACACTTTCATCTGTGAACTATTACTTACTAATTATTTGGATCCGTATTATAAAGTGAAGATCGTTGGAACTAACTAGTAATTACTCAAGTGTTACTACATGATCTAGTCATGATTTGTGCAACCGTTTGAGATTTTTGGTGAACTTTAGTATACTTTTAGAAAATGTCTTTAGTAACACTTGAATAATTACTAGTTAGTTCCAATGATCTTCACTTTATAATACGAATCCAAATAATTAGTAATTCCCACAGAAGTATCTAGTAACATTTTCATCTGTGAGTTATTACTTAGTAATTCGTTAAAAAGAGTTTCTTTTAGTTAATAGTACGTAGTTACTAGATTGTTTATAAACTTTTTCAGTAGTTCTCTGGGAAGTATTAAAAAAATAGTAGTTATTGATTACTTAATAGTGAACTACCACTTCGTCTGTGCGCTATTACTTACTAGTTCGTTAATCAGAGTTTCTTGTTAGTTACTAGATTGTTAATATTGTGTTACTCATTAGTTCTTGTGTAGTTATTCATTAACGAAGGAACCGTATTGTTACCCTACTGCTCTTATAAAATTTGTTAACGATGTTACATCTTCTTTGGACAAAAATATGTCCATTGGAGCAATATTTATAGATCTGACCAAAGAGTTTGATCTGGTTGATCATTATATTCTCCTTGAAAATTATATAACATTGGTCTCTCTGAGCAGTCCATTTTATGGTTTAATTAATATATCTTCACTACAGACGTCAGTGTGTAAATTTCAATGGTGCTCTCTCTCAGTTCATGATAATGGAAAAGGGTGTTCCTCAAGGTTCTTGTTTAGGCCCTCTTTTATTTTCTATTTTCATTAATGACCCCCCACAAATGCTCTGATAGTCAAATTCTCTTGTATGCTGATGATACAGTTATTTATTCTTCAAAACGTGATATTAATTCAATTCAATCATCACTGCAACTTGACTTTAATACTTTTCAAAAGTGGTTTTCGAATAATGGACTTATATTGAATAAAAGTAAGTCTCATAGTATGTTATTTTCAACTAGATCTGCCCGACATAACCATGGTAATAGTTTAACAATTAAATTCTCAGATGGCATATGGAGAATGTTGAGGAATTGAAATACTTGGGCCTCTGGCTTGAGTCCAGCCTCTCCTTTAGGCCTCATATTGACTCTATAGTGAAAAGAGTAAATTATAATTTAAGACTATTATATCATTCAATTAATTGCTTTACACAATTGATTAGATTAAGAATTGTAACTCAGCTTTTGTTTCCTATTATTGATTATACTGACTTTGTCTATATGAGTACAACAGAATCACACCTTAAACCCTTAAATATTGTCTATAACAGTCTCTGTCGATTTGTGTTGAGATTTCCGTTTCTAACCCATCATTGTCATATGTACCAACAATTGAATCTTTTATCACCAAAGGCTGGACATCAGCTACACTGGCTTCAGTTTGTTTATAAATGTATATTTTTTTAATTATCCTTTTTATTTGAAGCAACAATTAGTTCTATATAGGTCAACTTATAGCCTGAGATACCTTGATCATCTCTTTTTCTCTGTCCCAAATATATCTAAAGAAATTGGAAGATGTGCTTTCAAATTCAAAGCCCCCTCTGATTAGAACAGCTATATTGCTATATTTCATGATGACGTCATTGCTTTTTCTTAGATTGTGAACATTACTGTTGTACTTCTTGCCACAGATTTTAATGAAAATGTCTGATTTTGGTGTAGTGGATTTTCATGATGTACTAATGGTTGTTTAATGCATTATGTGTAAGCTGTCTGTCAAGTCAAATTCACTATACTAACAAAAAAAAAGTGTCACAAATTTCAGTTTCCAGTTCCAAACAAAACAACTCTAAAGACAATACTACAATGTCAATTAATTAAGTGATACAATAGTTTCAATCACAGATAACTTCACTGATAAGTTATACCAACTATTTCTCTTTATGCCCCACAATGAGCAATCCAAAGGCAACAGCGGCAAGGAACAAAAAGTCCAACAGTAGCCATGTTTCCATCCACTTGTCAATCGAATGATCTGAAATTCGGTTAAAAAACTCATGCGGATAAAGCTGGTGAAAGTGTGTTTCCATCCAACGGCTTTAAAGCGAATAAAAACCTGTACGTAATGACGTCACATGCTGTTTTGCGATCAAATTGGTATATCGAATTGATTTGAGACATTTTAAGGTGTTTCCATTCATTTTCGCACTGAATCGAACAACATTCAAGCAAACTTTTGCGAACAAAGTTTTGTTAGACAAAACGGATCGCGCCATCTACCAAAAAATGATCAATATTTCACAAGTTGAAGGCTAATAATGCCTATGTGCCAGCTGATAGCGACATATGAATGGGATAATGTATGTGAGGCGGTTGTTGAAGGGGTTGTATTCGCTATAACAGCTTTGCTATATATTATCCTGCTTATTACAAATCAACCAAATAAATAAATAAATCAATAATTTGACACAAAATATTGACTTAAAAAAACGAGTTTATTGATTTAAAAACGAGTATTGCTTCTGCTAAAGAAAATAGTCTGTTCCGCCTCTGAACTGCGTCCATGGCAACGGTGTGTTATACTAGCAGCGCCGCAGTCTGTTAACCAGAAATAACAGACCACATTCTAAATTAGAATTCAACCAAGCCACGTAAAAACAAGCAAAACTGACCTAAGAAAACAACGACGCTATAAACATTGCTATGATGATGCCGATGCACGTACTATGCTCCATCAGTTCTGGGAGATCGTGGTTCACGGAAACCCTTTGGTTGAAGCATCTTTTTGCTTTGTCCACTTACTTTGTCTTTGTTGACATCCGCCATGTGTGCGCAAACAGACTGGCTGGAAATGAACTGGTCTTCTGACGTGTTGCAACTATAAAAAGGCATAAAACTTAATCGCAATTCATTATTTATTCGGAAAATAACGTTTCCATCGGCTTTTTATCGCATTAGCCGTATATCGATCAAGATAAAATCCGATGAGACCGAACGTATTTCATTTGAGTCGATTTTCATGAAATTTCATCGAATTTTACTGTTTCCATAAGGCATTTTTCATTCGATGTCACTTAATTCGGATAAAAACGTGTAGATGGAAACATGGCTACTGTCACAGACACGGCAGGCTCCCTCGTCACACACACAGGGTGCTTCTCAATATCCCTCCTCGTCTCCTCGCTCCTCCGTCCTCCCTTCTATGACCCGGAAACCGATCGAGCTCAGCCATCTTGAAGGACATCTCAATTCTCTAATTGCACCGTGAGGAGTCGAGGATCGAGGAGTGAGGAGGCTTCCTGAGGAGTCATAAGCGAGGATACACAGGTGCATCCTACGCGGAACTGTTATACTGACTAAACGTGACGCACGTGTCAATTCTCCTCCCCCTTCACATCGGTCACAATCATTTTAATTTATACTTTACCTTTGCAGTTTATATAAACCACACATCTCAAATATTTCAACAGTATAGCCTATCTTTATTATTATTTATTATGAATTTATTAAATAACCAAACTTCAACATCATAAGGGCAGATCCTTTTAGCGCTGCTGATGACACTGTGGAGTGACGCTCAAGTGATCAAGTATTCCAATGGATATAAAAAAGCTTTTATTCGATTCCTCTGTCCTCCTTTCCTTTCCTCGCTTCCTTCCCTCGCGTCCTACAGGGGGTGGAGCTGAGACGCAAGGAAAGGAAGCAAGGAAAGGAAACGAGGATGCACAAATAAGAAATGAGAAGCACCCACACAGTGCTCCCTCTCTCCTGACTATTAATCACCGGCACCTGTCCCTCATCACCGCAGTACTCAAAACAGGCATATCTGGGCCTAAGCACACAGCTCTCAGTCACGATTCAACTGGCCTTGAATGCAAATACAGGGTCCTTACCTGGGTGTCTTAGCTTGTAACCGATAGAAAAATCAAGAGTGATATCATTTTAACAGTTTTTTAAAGTTGCTCACTGTGCTCAGACTATTTTCCTGAACTGAAGACTCCAATTTTTCTCTTCTAAAGTTTCAGAAGAGATCTCGGTCACACACTGTGTTCTGACTTGAGCCATTTAATGTAGCTTTTAATAAAAAAGGCTCCAGGGTTACCCACAATTTTGCAATTTGCTGTTTTAGTTGTTGTTGTTGTTGTTTTGTTTTTTCCTGATGTTGTTGAGATCTCATCTAAACTTTTGAAACAAGTGTTAGACCATTGGAATCTTTACATTAGGAGAAAAACTCTTAGCACAGTGTATGATGTTACTGCTATATATCTTCTGAAACTTTTAAGGAGACAAATGGGAGAGTGTAAAGATTTGTTTTGTGTTTCAGGAGATAAGTGTGAGAAGCAGGAGATTCAAGAAAAAGTATCCATTTGATGATCTCAGCATGGTGAGTTGTCGGCTGCATCACACTACGCTTCGTCAGGATTATTTTGCTCTTCAGGTGGTGATCATATCACCCTGGCTGCCTGTTACACAGTGCACACATTGCTTTGAACAATAAATAAAGTTGTTTAGAATTTTTTTTTTTTTTTACAATTAAGGCCGCAATTTTCATTGAAGTACTTTGCAGTTCAGCAAGTTTTATGCAGTG
Source organism: Pimephales promelas (assembly GCF_988280905.1). Taxonomy (NCBI): domain Eukaryota; kingdom Metazoa; phylum Chordata; class Actinopteri; order Cypriniformes; family Leuciscidae; genus Pimephales; species Pimephales promelas. Next base: position 7,980,670 of record NC_142789.1, on the reverse strand, counting down.
AATGAGACCTGGTGGTAAGTATTGATCTATTGGCAGTGGAGAAGACACTTTTAATAGACACCTTCTCTCTTGTGAGCTAGCAAACTTTGCTATTCTAATTAGAGCATTGTAAACATCACCAAATGTGTTTGTTTATTTCAGTGTTCCAGAAAAAGGTCCTGAACCTACTGGTCAATATCCGCCATCACCTGAAGGAAACACAGCCTGCCTCTTCTGCTGTCCATATAGAGAGGATTGACACCATGGAGGACTGAGTTACAGGAGCATCGCCTCTCTGATGCACAGGCCTTTTATACCCTGGTAGGTTTTTATAAGTCTGGTATCTACAACATTTTTTGCATGTTCTTATTTTACAAATAAGAACATGCAATTCTTATTTTATTTCTTAATTCTTATTTTACAAATTTAGCGCCCTTGTTTATTTTGCAAAAAAGGGCTTTGAGAATAATTCATGGAGTTGCTCCCAGAGAACACACTACAGGACTGTTTCTGGAGTCAGGACTACTTAAATTGAAGGATTTGGTTTCTTTTCAAACTTTGTTAGTTGTTCATAAAGCTAAACACTGCCTGTTACCGTATGGACTGCAAGCCCTTTTCACTTTAAATAGTGAGACAAGCAGAAGAAATAATGACTTTAAACAACCTTTTGCTGGAAATACCCTCAAACAAATGTGTGTTTCAGTCTCTGGTGTGAAAAGATGGAATCTTTTAGAAAATGATCTAAAATGTTGTTCAAATATCTTACAATTTAAAAATAATTATAAACAAAAGATACTTCAAGTCTATAAAGAAGAATGTGAAAACGAATAGAATTATTACAATAATTATGCTTTCGTTGCTATTTTTGGTTGTTGGATCTGTCATTATTTTATCTTTGTTGGTTTTGTTTATTTAGTATCATGTAAGCAGAATACTTACATGATAAGTATTCTGTTCTTTTTTTGACCTGTTCTTTTTTTGTCATGGAATGTACTTTGTGTTGGTTGGATTTGTTAAATTGTTCTTGTGGTATTCCGTGTTGCATTACCATGAAAAGAGAATAGAAAAATAAATGAAATGAAATGAAATGTTCTCATTTGCCTTCTTACTGGGCATGTCAGAATAGGTGAAAATGATAGACCAGCTGTGCTTGACAAGCTTTCAAAAAAAGTACAGTCTGCTTAGTCCCCTTTTGTAGACGGCTTAAGTGTTACAGGTAACAGTTGAGGAGTTTCAATTTTGATATTTTTAGGCCAAACCGTTCGTGTCTGTCAGTCATATAATGCAGGTCTATGGTCACCACCTCAAAGAGCATACACAGAGGAGTCCAAATTAAACATGATTAAATGACTCGTAACTGTAAGTACACACTGATGGCTTAAGATATGAAACGAGTGGTTTGTGTGAGAAAACGAACAGTATTTATATAGTTTTTACCTCTTGTAAACACAGCCACGTCCAAGTGATCAAGTGATCTGCTCGCTTCGGTCTGTGTGTGCGCCAGAAGTGATCTCTCACGCGTGTATGTAACTTGTTATTTACACAGAGATTTCGGTAGTTTTACCTTTCACTGTGAAGATCTAAACATATTTAGATATACAGGAAATCGCAATGGAAGATGATTTCGATATATCTAAATATGTAATCTATAATAACAATATAAATACTGTTCGTTTTCTTACACAAACCGCTCGTTTCTTGTCTTAGGCCATCAATGTGTACTTACATTTACGAGTCATTAAATCATGTTTAATTTGGACTTCTGTGTGCATGCTCTTCTGACAGACAAGAATGGTTTGACCTAAAAAATATAAATTTTAATATATAAAATTGAAAATACTGTGGAAACAAAGACACCTACATGTTATCTTGGATGCCCTTTAGGTAAGCTAAAACATATCAAAAATGAATTTCAAAGTGAACTATACCTTTAAATTACATCCTTTCATAATTCTGCCTCCACTGTACATTGTGTTTGATATATCTGGTGCCCAATTCTGATGCAATTCAGGGCAATTTATTTTCGAATAAAGATGCAATATTGAATTGTGATTTATTTGTATAACTGTAGTGCTGTATGTATGCTGTCCCATGTCTTCAGAGGGTGGAGGACATGTTTTCTGTGCTTTGAAGATGTTCTCCTATGCTTTGTACATAGCTGTGTTTGTGTTTGTGCTAATAAAGCTCTTTCTTTGAATAAACAGCTCGTACCTGGCAAATGTTCCTTTCCTCAATAAATTCATGTCCTTGATGGCAATAATAGTGTAGTCCATAGGATAACAATGACATGAATATACAACATAATAGCATATCATATGAATATAAATTATATATACATATATAAGAATAAATGATTATAATTTTATATAGGCTGACCAATAGTAAAAGATCCTCTAACCAATCACGAGTGATTTTCTTGTTTAAATGTAGTGATTTCAACCAATACTGAGTGAGGAAATTCAAGCCATTCTCTCTGGAAAGGCGCGCAGCGCTGCTATTCATATGCAAATTAGAGCCATTCGCACCTCCGAGAGCTCTACATGTCCGTCATGGTTCGTTTCCGTCAATATGTGCCACAGACAAACATGACGTTCACAGTCTGTAAATTGTCATTAACTGCCGAAAATTATGGAGATTTCCGTCAGTTTACGGGGACGAAAATCCCACTTTTCATGCAGTGGTGTGGACTGGAGAACGGTCGAGTCATGTTTACTGTGGCGAGCGGGATGAGTGAGGGCTGTGTGGACTGGAGAATGGTCTGTGGCGAGCGGGATGAGTGAGGGCCGTGTGGACTGGAGAACGGTTGAGACATGTTTACTGTGGCGAGCGGGACAAATGAGGGCCGTGTGGACTGGAGAATGGTCGAGTTATGTTTACTGTGGCTAGCCGGACGAGTGAGAGCTGTGTGGAGAACGACGCGAGGCCGGTGCCAATTACCAATGAGCGGCAACTGAGACGCAAGTTACCGGTCTCGTATCTTTCACGGAGGAGTGGGAATTTTCTTAACAATGTTAAAACCCACTTGTTTAGCGTTCATGTAAACACTACATTCAGATTCAGCAATCAGAATGAATTCAGTTAGATTTCAGTTAGAAACAAAAGCTGTAACTTACATGTAAACAATGCATGGCGACTGCAGAAAGCAAAAGCTGAATCCCGGACATCGACGGCCGGACATATCCGGGAAAAAGAGGATGGTAACACCTAAAGTTACTTCTCAGCTTTCTCCACAGAACAACAGCCTGCTAGCTCAGCTTCCAAAAAAGATGTGTAATACCAATCCTCCATAATGCATCCGTCTGCGTATTCAGTACATTCGTCCATATTTTCAAACCGTTTCTGCGGTGAAATCAGATGCACTGGCACTGATCTGTGATTGGTCTGTAAGCGCATTAGGTCCAACCCCCTATGGGCAGGTTTGAAAGGGTGGGATCTAGTGCTTGTAGTTTTTTCCAGAAATCCGGAAAACCGCTCTTACACTTCCTCCAACAATGACGTAAAATGACGATTTTTGCGTCATTGTAGGAGGAAGTGAAAAAGGAAAATAGCTGATTTCTCTCATCTCAGGGGAAAATGAGAGAGTGTTGCACAACCATTCAATTGTATAATTGGGTTTCTAACAATGGAAAGCTTAATGCAAATGGGTGGAGTGCCCCTTTAAGTCACGTGTTACACCAGCAAAGATAATCCACAACGCGACTCGTTTATGCGCGTCAATAGTGTGAAATGATCTCACATGAACTCACCAGAGGCCTCATTTATAAAAGTTTGCGTAGGATTTGCGTCAGAAGTGGCATACGGATGAAACATAGGACGTGCGTACGCACAGAAATATTCGGATTTATAAAACCGTGCGCACACACATCCTACGCATTTTTCCCTTAATAAATCACAATCAATTCTAAATGTAGCGCATCTTTTGCGGCTTCAAGTCACGCCCATAGTTGCCCATAAATAGTCCGTGAAACGCCCACAAGTTAATATTCATCAATTGCGAAATTATGTTAAACACAGAGAGGAATTAACAAAAAACTTAACTTCACTCAATGTGAATTAGAAGTTATCGTTGGCGAGGTGGAAAAGAGGAGGAAAATGTTCTTTGGAGGGCACAGTGTGGGCATTACTAATGCCAAAAAGGCACTTCAAATGGCAAAAGGTTGCAGACGCCGTAAATGCTGTCGCTTCACAACCTCGGACTGTAGCCGAAATAAAAAAGAAATGGTCGGATATCAAAGTCGAGGCAAAAAAGCGTCTAGTCATTAATTCAATTAGAGAGGTGGCCAAGGAGTTGGGTGAAATCAAGACTGTTCTAACTGAAATAAACTGCACAATGAGGGAATTCTTGAATAAATCATATATTTTTTCCACACCTTTTGTTGTGAAGATGATGCGTTCACTCCGAATCCTTCCATTTAATCGCCACATCTTCTAAGAGCACAAGATCAGCCACTGTGCGCCATTATACGCATTGTAATGGGGCATTTTATTTCCATCCATTTAATTCTGTATCTGACAAGCTACGGATGTCTGTTATAATCTAAATGGGAAATAGTTCAGCGCAAATGTAATTTCTTGCAGCTTTCTGAATGGTTGAGGAATGGTCTGAATGGTTACGTCATACGTTATTTTATCAAAAATAAAATAAACTAAAGGCATATGCATGAATACCATGATTCTATAGCTGATGAAGATATTTTTACGATGAAAACGACTTTCCCCAGGGGACAAATAATAGGCCTACATCTGCCAATTTATCGATCTATCTATATATCTCCATAATTATCTATCTGACTCACTATCTAATTGCTAAATCTGCTCCGTTAGACGGACATATTGGCGAGAATATCAGTTTTGTAAATTTTTTCGTTCTGTTTACCATCTTATTTATGAGGATGAATTGTATATGCCAATATTATTGAAGAACATATTTTTTTCTTTTGGAAATATTTGTTAATGTGCATTTTTGTTGCAGATCAATCAAACGGGTGTTCGTGTAGTTAATTGTAAGACTTTCTTTGTGAAGTCTTCGTGTTATTTATGAGAGGCAGTATTGCCATTTATTTTACACAACCGTCTACAGTTTCACACACTTTCACGTGTTTTTTCGAACTGCCGACGGTGTCGCCATTTCTCATTTCACCCATTTTTGTGCGTACGCCTGGGTCAGAGCTTGCTTGAAGGACCGCACATTTTACCGTCAAGTTTGCTTTTTATAAATACCAACTATTGCGTAGAGAGCGGCGTACACCTTCTTTTGTGCGTACGCAACGTTTATAAATGATGCCCCAGGCTGCTTGGGGAGTGAGTACGGTAAAGCTGCCACCATGCCAGTGTTTATGCGAATGAAAGAGTTGCTGACCAAGGGGGTAATCCATCGACCGGAAGTTGAAGCCTCGCGGGAGCTGACATCTTGTAGCAGAACTTCACTTGCGTTAGCATTCCCATTGACTCCAATGCATTTTGCCGTCACTTTGACAGCGAATAACTTTACATCTGAGGCGTTTGAAGACCCCATTTGTCCTTTATTTATTTCTAAAGAAACACAGCAATCTATAAATAGCTCCATTACCTTGTAGATTATGTTATGGCCCCGTAAAAGCAGTTTTAGTGAAAGTAGGCTAACGATTGTGTCATACCCACGCGACTCTCTGTCGCACGGTATTGAGATTACCGTATGGACATGAGAAGAAGCTCGCACGCAATCGGGGAAACGTGGAGGCAAAATGACAAAATAATTCATCAGAAAACCTAGCAAAATTGTCTCCTTCTCTTAGCTCATGGACAGCTCCTATTCACACTCTCCGCCTCTGCGAGTTTCAGAAGGGAATGATTCAGATTTCTCATGCACAGAAGACAGACGGGTCACTCACGTCACATTCACGTAGTCAAGCTCTTTTTGAGTCTGCGCGTCAGGGACGGAAGTGCTAAAAAATCACCAAAATGGGCTTCAATCATCTCAATGGAATTCCAATGAGATCACTCTGTCCATTTCTTTTACTGTCTATGTTGCTGACACGAGAGACTGGTTTAGTCATGCCTTTAATGGTGGTCGAGGATAATACAACACACACACGACACGCGCACCCACGCGCATGCGCAGCCAGGGTCAGTATAACGTTCAACATCACAGAACACGTCACAATCCACATTACACTCCACATACTGGCATAGAAACATATATTTGTTGTGGATGCAATGCTTTTGAACACTTTCCCTCTGGCATGCAGTGTTTTAATGTTTTATCTAGAGATAATTGCTAATCATGATAATATCAGATTGTCTGAGAAAATAGTTCCATATAAATAATGCTAAACCATGTCTATCTGTTTCCATTAGAAATATAGATTCATTAAAAATACTATTGGGCCAGTGTGGAAAAGATTGAGAAAATCTTTCTCTGAAATGTATTTTACACTATTTGATTTATTCATTCAAAAACAAGGCAAGTATATGGGCTACTAAAAATAATAATAATAATAATAATAATAATTTATTGTGACACTGCACAATGTATTTCATATTTTCCTAACGTCTTGCACGTTAACATGGATGAATAATCACATGCAAATGATGTGCAGCTGTTGAGGATATGCATATTTAAACTAGGCATTGTAAGCTCCATATATGGTTATTTCAGGGAGGAGACGCGCGTGCACGCATTCTTCCGCTGACTGGGATTTATAAAGGGATTTCTGCGCAGGTTCTGCCGTACGCACGGTTTTATAAATCTGAATATGTTTTGGCGTACGCCATTTTTGGCTTTCGGGCGCACGCACACTTTTAGTAAGGATCCTACGCACAGTTTTATAAATGAGACCCCTGGACTGTTAACGTCGTATTTTTTTTTTTTTTTTGTTCTTTACTTTGATTTACTGTATTAATAAAAATAAACAAACAACAAAACAAGGAGGAACGCTCTTGTCAAAGAGCTCTTGCCTGCTGCTGTCTGCCATGATTGAGGAGCAGGGAACAGCCCTGGGATTGGACTTTCCCTTTCAGAAATCCCCTGGGATTCCTGACGGCTGCCCAAAGCTTGAAGTGCCATCGCCGTTCACCAGGTAAAGCACAGTTGTAGGGTACCCTCTTGCCTGCATGGGGTGATGGGGCTGTGGTGGGAGGTTAATGACCATCACCTGCATGCCACACCGGCGTCGAGGAGGAGTCACAACAGTGCAAGACAAGAGAGAACCAGGTCGTCCGAGAGGGGCTTCCGTTTTACTTTACTTTTTTATTTTTTTTTTATTTTTTATTTTGATATTAAAGGTCACCAGTTCACCAGTTCAGTCACCTCACCATGTACTACATACATTTCCCAGCATCCCTGTTTCTGCTCTCCAGTTGCTCATCCTCCTCCAATATCTGTGATCTTGTCATGCAACGGAAAAAAAGTTCATTCATCAATCAGTAACTTTCTAACGTGTGTGTGTCTGGCAGCTCCCCTTCCAGCATTGTCTGCTTCTCTCATCTGCCTGCAAATTCTTTCATTACCTTTTCAGTTTGTACAAATAAAGCTTTGAATTATTTGAAATATACCTGTCTGTCCAGAGTGTGATTTCCTGACACACGCGCTTTACACATGTTGTATTTTAATTAACATCTATTTACATGTCATATCATTTGAATAAATCTCTTATTTCATTCAAATATAACTAGTAAATACATATTATTTATATTGTACAGGAATTATTTTAGAACACCACCTTTTTCAAATATTTGTAAAAGCAGGTGTGCATTTAAAACATCTATGATACAGCATAAGGCATTTTTAAAAACAATAAATATATACTCCTATTTAATAACAAAATAATTTATAAATCAAAAGTGCTTCAACATACCATTCTAAATGCATGCTGTTTAGATAAAGTTAAGCTGTAAATAAGCTATATTATTATACTAATCTAAGAAAATGAACGAGGACAGCCATCATAATCCACACTCTATATATGCTCACTATTCTACAAGGAGTCTATAGTGAATAAAACGGTTTGCACAGGTAATGTAAAAAAAAAAAAAAAAAAAAAAAAAAACATTAAATACATCACACACAAATCCATTAAATATGTAATATAGTTCAGTGTCATCCATTCATCAGCAAGTAGCTACTCAACTTTGTTAGTACATTATCAGCACAATTGTAATCTTTAAGGTTAACTAACTACAATAGATAAGCACACTGGAATTATACGGTTTGAATATGTAATTTGAGCTGAATTAATTCCACAAAAATAATATCAATAATGTGTTGCCTTGCTAACATTGCAATGTGTGTGCTGTTATTTGGCAAAAACTACATAAGCTTATATAAACTGTGTTACCAAATTTAACTATTCTTATATATTTACACACACACACACACACACACACACACACGCACACACACACACACACACACACACACACACACACATATATATATCACATGACATTACTGCTTCATTGAGGTAAACCAGTTCACTGACAATCACTGACACACCAGCTTCTTATGGCTCATTGCTGTAATAGTATATTATTTACAAATCATTTAGTTAATCTCAAATGTGAAAAAAGTCCAATAACACAATATATGTTAATATTATTATTATTGTTATTATTATTTAAATCCTTCTCTTAGGTTTTCCTAAAACTTGATTTCAAACTTTATTTATTAATGTATTTACTTTTTCAAAGATTTTTAAACCTTTGATTGCCAAGTTTAATTAATTTGTGGTCTAACCTTGGCATCTCTTTAAGTCTTTATTCAGCAGCTGAATTCCAGAGACACAAACAATTAAAAGATAACTTTGTTTTTTTTCCCCCTTTTATTCTGTTGAACGCCCAACAATAGAATTGAGAAAGTGAGAATTTTAAAAGCAGCTCACGCGGAATAGGGTATTGAGCCTGAAAAGTGAGATTCTGATCATCAAACCATCGTCTATGGAAGTAAATTTTGACTGGCAAACACTTTTTCCTTCACACAATTTTTTGAAACGTCCGATATGCTGAAGTCCTTCACAGTTCTGACTTCACAGAGTCTAAGCTCATATGACAATCATGCGAAAGAAAAAAAAAAGAAAAAAAAATATATTATATATATATACATAGAGATATAACAATACCCTTTATTTGAAAGCAGTTCAAATTTCTACCACTCTCCAAATCAGCTAACAAGATCTATATGCCTGGTAAATATGTCAACATTGATTTATCCCAGTCATACATGATAAAAGTACCTTACACAAAGAATGTCCATCAAAACTCTCCCAATTTCCTGCATGTTGTATAATAAATAATCCCTGCATGAAAATAGCAAGAGAAATTCAACTTTGATCTGCTACCATTCGGCCAAGGGCTGTGTAGGATTTGCTAGCTTCTTCTAGGTGTCTGAAGCAGCCACGACTGTAGCGGTGGGAGTAGGAGACTCCACTCGGGAAAAGACAAAGAGAATGTATTGCCCATGCTGACTAGGGAGTGTGGGGGAGGACTAGGCATGTGTTCTAGTTAATGACATGTCACCAACTGGGATGAAAGGTCAAAACTTAACACAGTTCACAGGAAAGAATACTACATTACTTGTGTTGTTGCCATACTCTAAGGGCTTCCTGCAGAATGCGAGAATGTGTCACGCTGTGGTTTGCTCTGAGTAGATTAACTGATGTCTGCTGCTGGGAGCCTCATTGGTCCGAAAAATGATGAGCTTGCTGAATCTGTTTATAAAACTGCTTCCTTTCATCTTTTTGGTTCTTATTTTTTGTGCTGAAGATGAAACAAACTTTAGTTTTGGTAAAGCAAGTAGGAAACATCTGGTTAGAAACTCCCGTCATGTGTCATCCGTGTCGTCTGCGAAACAGATCACAATCTTAATGCCAGAAACATACTAGACACAAATGCTGTAGGTCCCACTGTACATACTTAACATGGCTGTATCAAACTTCACTGCTCAATAAGGCAAGCGTTTGTCCCACCAGATGTGTTGTTATGCAGGTAGCTGTAAAGGTTGAACTAACTTTACCTAATCATGCTCTGTAAGAATTTATTCACAATATTGCTCCATTATGATAGTCGAGCAAAACAGCTTAATGCCTGTCATGATAACTCTTACAATGCAAGGTTGCATTTTGAATTGCAGTCTGACATGAAGACTCAAGTCTGAGTTTCAGACTTAAGTAGTCGCATTTAAATACACAAATAAAGTCACAACAATTTCAATCTTGCAAAGTAAAGAAGTGGCTCGAAACTTCAATTGGACCCCACAATTTGAATCCAGGAACAACAAATGTTTATAAAACTAACTGCATCTTATAGAAAGCTAAAATGCTTGTCTTTGAAAAATTTGACTTGGACTCCAATTAAAAAATAACGCTTGTTGTGTTTGCATTCACATACTTCCATAGCATTTTGTTGAAGTGATTTTGTCATCTGTCCTGATGTTCGTTTTTTCAGTTGTTAAGTCTGCTGACAAATTATATAATTAGCTCAAGTGATTTTTAAGCAATAACAAGCAAATTTGTTGTGTGTGGGCTCATCCGTTAGAATACCAGAGTGTCTCTCTGCAGGTGTATTTGTGAGATGAAGTGATTAGTTTGTGCCTTGTGTACAGCATCTGTTTGTTTCCCCTCACCATTCAGGCAATCTAAACATTGTAATACACAGCCGCTGCCCAACACCATGCTCAAAGATTTCTATGTGGAGACTGCCAGACCACAGTTTAGAGACTAGATGTCACTTCTGTACAAGATAAACGGATGTTCTGCTGCTCCTGAGGACACTTCCTGAACCATTATTCTCTCACGCCTTCAGGGCCACTGGCTCACACGGCTCTCCATCTTTGAAATTTAATTGCTCAGTCTTCCCAGACTTCTGGTTAAACTTAACATTGTCCTCCAGGTAAATCAGAGATTGGCTGAGATGAGTGGACTCTCTCCCTTACTCTGAGCCCAACTGATGTATATAAAGCCCCAACTTCTGAAACCAACCAACCTTTACAGTGTCCTGCATAGCACCTTCTTTCATCTGACTTATAAGATAATTTGTAACCCCTGCACTTATTGTTACTAAAGACAGCGTAAGTACGAGAAGCCAGTCATTGATGAAAATAAATGGAAGTGTTCAACATGCCGTCATTAAAAGGATACTCGATCACCCTCAAGTTGTTGCAAACCTGTATGAGTTTATTTCTTTTGCTGAACACAAAGAAAGATATTTTGAAAACGGACTAGAACTTTGGCACCATTGACTTCCACAGGCCCGGTTCTAGAGCCAAATCACTGAGAGTGCTTTTGAAAATAGTGAGGGTGCTCAAATGTTAAACAATGTGCGATATCCATGATCGAGTAGCCTATGTCCCTGTATGAGTTTTTGTCTTTTACATATCATTTCATATAGGCCCAGTTAAGAAATGTTACACACAGAGTGCTCTTTCCCCAAATAATAGCAGTAGCCTATTGCAAATGTGTGAAGTATTGAAACTGATTTTATTCTGCAGTTGAATAAATAAGTTCATATAAGTAACGTTCATGTTAGACATTTAGTTTCTGACGACAATGAATCAGTCCTTTTAAACAAAACAGCTGATTTAAAGATTAAATGCTGGTCACTCGACGGTGTCGGCACTTGCTGGGATTTATCGCCGGTGTTTGAATGGGTGTCAAGTCAAGTCAAGTCAAGTCACATTTATTTATATAGCGCTTTTCACAATACAGATTGTATCAAAGCAGCTTCACAGTGATAACATGAAAGTAGCACAACACAGATCAACAACATTGCTAAACACTAAATAACCCCAACTGAGCAAGCTCAAAGCAAGCCAAAAGCAAGGCGACAGTGGCAAGGAACCAAACTCCATCAGATTGGATGGAGAAAAAACCTTGGGAGAACCCAGGCTCAGTCGGGGGCCAGTTCTCCTCTGGCTTACATTCATATTGTTTAAATATAAATATTAAATAGAAATATTGTTTATGAATCAAACGGCGCCATAACATATCGCAGGTGTTGAGTCGTCTCATCACAGGCGTTGAGTCGTCTCATCACAGGCGTTGGGGCATCCGAAATCCCCGTGAGAGGCTGGACACAAAACTGGACCTGACGAACGCCATTTTTCTCGGGACAAGCGTCCCGAGATAACAGCAGAAAGGCAGATGGGAAATAATTAGCATAGCTGATGTTCATAACGATTTCCGTTATAACTCACAAACTCTCCGTAACCCGAACTCTCCGCAACCCAACCATACGCGCCGACCCGTTTGTCTAAAAGGCTGTCGAGCCCCACTGGTGCGTTAAGCAGTTTCAGTGGCAAACGGTTCCGTATGGCATAACAGAGGACTAGAAGGTAAGCATTATGTGAATGCTTGACTAAAGAGATGCGTCTTTAATCTAGTTTTGAACTGTGTCAGCGAGTCAGAGGCTCGGACCGTATCGGGAAGGCCATTCCAGAGTTTTGGAGCTAAATGCGAGAACGCTGACTATAGGTCAGTAGTAGTATTTTGTAGTTGATGCGGAACTTAATAGGTAACCAGTGTAGAGATGATAAAATCGGTGTTATATGATCATATTTTCTTGACCTAGTAAGAACTCTAGCAGCTGCATTTTGTACTAACTGTAGCTTGTTTATTGAGGATGCAGGACAACCGGCTAATAAAGCATTACAGTAATCTAGTCTCGAGGTCATGAATGCGTGAACTAATTTTTCTGCATCAGAAATAGATAGCATGTTACGTAGCTTAGCAATGTTTCTAAGGTGGAAAAAGGCTGTTCTTGTATCGGGTGTCATGTGGTGAAAGCATATAGGCGTCGATTTCGGTGGGGGTGGTGGGTAGCGTCCCCACCAGATTTAGTCATTAGTAAATTTGTACCCACCACTTAAAATTTGATGTTTTAAATTTGATGTTTTTGAAATCAAGCTGAGCGCTTGTTGCCACTGCTGTCAGTTTCATGGATACAGTTCTCTTGTGGCTCGCGCAATCTTCACTCGGACGCGTACTGCGCGCACTTCAATCTACCGCCGTTGCAGAGACTCTCTACTCATTCCGATATATATATATATATATAGAGACAGTTATTGGCTATCTAAAGGCAGCCCAATCTCTATAGCAAATTTCCTGAGCGGGACGCACACGCAAACAAAGTGGGCAATTAAAGAGACAGCTTCACCTATGCGTATTGCAATCACGAAAGGACACAACCAATCCAATGCATTAAACATGAAATACTGAAATAAATTCTGATGTGAAAAATCACATTAATGGATTTAGTTTGTGTATCCTATTATGTGAAATTCGTCAGTGTTTCTTTTGTCGGCAAAATCTCGTTTACATGTGTGCTAATAAAAAATTAATCTGAGGGTGCTTTCACTTTTGTTTGAGGGTGCAAGCATCCCCGTAGAACCGGGCCTGGACTTCCATAGTATTTTTTTTATTTTTTTTTCTATGGACGTCACTGGTGCCAAACAACTGTTTGGTTCCAATCATTCTTCGAAATATCTTCCTTTTATATAACTAGTAAGAAAGAAACTCATACAGGTTTGCAACAACTTTAGGGATAGTAAATGATGACAGAATTTTCATTTTTGGGTGGAGTACCCCTTTAAGAACAACTCAATTTAAATTGTGCTCCAAAAACAATGATTTTAAGATTTTTGCCCTTTTCTGATTACTTGTATGATAGTACATTTTTCAAATTATTACAGATTATAGTCAAAATGCCTGCCAAGTGGACAGACATTATTACATAAAGCACTTTACAATAATTCCCTTTTCCTCACTACTGCATTTTGTAATAGCAGTAATATGCAGTATTTAGTCAAAATGTTGGACACACTTCATTCATTTTAATTCTGAAATGTGGAAAATAATATTAATAGCATATAAGTATGGGGATTGTATGGTGACAAATAAACAATCTCAACCTATCAAAACTAGAAGCACACAATTATGTTTATAACTACTATTTTCAAGCATTAAAGGGACACTTTAGATCTTTAGAAACCCAGTCATATTTTTGAATGGTCATGGTTTATTCCCTTATTTTCCCTGAGATGGGAGAAATAAGGGTTTAAGTGTTTTACTTCCTGCTTATTATGATGTCATTATGCAAGTCATTTTGCGTCATAATAAGCAGAAAGTCACATTTCATTAGAAAGTGTAGAAACTACAAACTTACCTCCTCATTATTCAAGGGTGTGGGACCCACTCACCCTACAGGCCTATTACAGATCAGTGGGTGGGACTTCACTTGAAGACACTGAATCAATATCAGCCATCTTGTTTGGAAGCTAAGCTAACAAGCGCTTGTGGAAATAGCAGGTATGCTAATGATGGAAGAAACTAAACATGATATTGAAGAAGAGGATTTTGAAATTCTGCTGCTGGAATCCAATGTTTGTGGCTATCTTTACGAGTCGCAGTATAGTGTAGAGCAGCTGAGGCTGATGGAGGAACAGAAGGCGGCTGTTCCTCCAACAGGGGCGCAACTACCCAGTTTCAGAGGGGTATGCAGCAACAATTTTAGCAACCCCCCCCCCCCCCCACACCCCACAAAAAAAAAGGAAAAATAAATGTAATGTAAGTGTGCTGTGTAATAAGTGAGTAGGAAGAAATGAGAGCTAACAGAAGAAAATTAATGCAAAATTGTCGTTTATTAACACAATTAAAGTATAGCTACTCCACCTTGATGAACCCCCCCTAAGAAAACTATAAACTCCATTGGAACAGCAATACCAGTGTTTCTCACAGGATTTTAGGTAAAAACTCTGGACCTCTGTTTCTGTAGGGGGGTTCGGGGGCATGCTCCCCCGTAAGAAAATTTTGTGTTCTGTAATGTTAAATTCAGCAGTCTGGTGCACTTTGAGAGTTCAAAATTGAAAGCTCCAACCCATATTCAGGGTGCAAATTAAACAAAGAAAAATTTGAACCTCTTTTAGTTAGTGTCTGTCTACATTACACTACTACATAATAATAGTTATAATATTAATCCCATGATAGTAATAGCCATAAAGGCTATTGTAAAACAAATGCACAGAAAAATAAAGGAAACTTTCATAATTAGTTTTGCACTAATTTCTATACTTGAAAGATTTCATGGGCCAGTGTGTCAGAAAAAAAAAAAAACTAAAGCTGACTTTTTTTGACCAATGCATTACACCAGCACAGCGCCGCCAATTAAGCAAAAAAACAAAACAAAAACAAACAACAAACAAATGGGCCGCCGATGTATGAGTTTTGTGGACAAATAAATTAAAAAAGGATGAAATGTATTGGCTCAAAAGCACGTCGGCCCAGCGGGAATCTCCTGGTAGTCCCGATGGCCACTGAGATATAGATAGCCTGTGTTGGGATGTCACATTTTAAATCCTACCTGTTGGATTTCAGCAATGCATGCAGTTATTTAGCTGCTGTCGTATCAATTGACATGCCATCTCCTTTTCTCCTTTTCTCTCTTTCTTTTTCTATTTTTAGCCCCACAGCATTTTGTTTAATCCATCTTTTTCGACGACAACTCACTACTCGTACCTGCTCGCTCAGTGCTCACGGCGCCCCCGCCCGCTCGCGATATTAGGCTACCCGACCCCCTTCACCATGAGGGCGCCTACTCTAGCCTAGCTGTTAGTCCTCTAAAATTTTATATAACAATGAAGGAATGCAGAAATGATTTAGAAACCCACAACGGCAGCTACATATAGAAATACAATATAGCCTATATAATTATTATTTTTTTACCATCGCTTTGGCGCCCCCCATTGTGCTGCGCCCCTATGCGCCGCATATAGCGCATACCCACTTTTTGCGCCACTGCCTGTCGCGGTCAAGGAGCCCTGACTGGCTCGAGCTGAGGCGGAATGCTGTGCATGTGCTCTCGGTCGAGGAGTCCGGACTGGCTCAAGCCAGCTGTGAACTAAACACAGATAGAGTCCGTCTGCAGTAGAGAATTTCAACGATGGCAATTTCTCCTGGAAGAAATCTCTGAATCAGACGAGCACACGGACGTTTGTGTTGTGATAGTTTCGCCTGAATGAACATCCAGGTATCATGCAGTAATTCACCATATAGAAATAAATACAAACAAGGAATATTTCACTAATGAGTTTTCCAATGTAATGTTAACAGGGATTGTTGTTGTGGGAAGAAGGACGCAGGAACCGGCAAACATTTAAACATTTTAAGAGTAAAATGAAGAAATACAAAATGAAAGTATAAACCAGCAGCCACTCATTGACGACTGCTGTAAAGTTACACACAACAGAAACAAAACAACATAAAATCAGGCCTGTTTCTCTCTCCATCTGCTGTCGTCGCTCCTCATTGTATGCTTTCGCTCCTCCGTGAGAGACGTGAGACCGGCGCACGCCTCACAGGTGTCTTTCATTATCACTCATGCCACCGGCCTCACGCAGCACGTCGTCCTCTTACATCCCTCACTCTTGATCATCCTACTCGCTACAGCCAACTAACTAGACATTTTGTGTAAAATTAATTTCAAACTCTGGTGACAGCTAACGCTAGCCTTGTAGACGGAAACTCTGGTGACAGCTAACGTTAGCCTTGTAGACGGAAGAGTGATTTCTCTGATGTGAGCACAGTTCCGGATTAGTGGGTGTGGCTTGCAGAGCTGTGCGCTGCGGTGCGCTGCGGTGCATTGTGGGAGTTGTTGTCTTACCTACAAATGCTCCCCTCTGTTATTTTTTGTCTTTTCTCTGTCAAGAGGGTACCAAATTCAAAAATTCTTTTACATTTCAACTACATATATGATTCACTTTCAATAAAGATTAATGTTGAAATGGGTGAAATGCTCCTTTAAGATGAGAGAATATCCCCTATTAGATAATCAGTGTGCATTAATGAATAACATTGTCATTATACTTTAATAAATCTATCAAAACACTTCTAAAATAGTATATGTGCTTTCTAAAAATCCATTTAAAGTCCCCGTGAACCGGAAGTTGCAAACGATTTTTCTCCAGTGCTGTGACGTATTTTCAAGTGAAACGGAATATTGAACAGAGGGCAGGGTTTTACTCTAGCGCTCCTCCTCTCCATCTCTCGCTCATAGCAAACTAACGGTTTGAGGGGAGTGGTTAAGCGTTTCCCCACCCAAACTGTGAAACCTACGTCATCAGAAAAAGAAACCGTTCCAGACCGGAAGTAACTTTTCAGATTTTGATTAAAGATTACTAAGGTAAATTTTTTTTTTTAATATATATTCACTTGCACGGATTAATTGTTCACCACAAGACTAGTAATATGCGCTAACAAAGTAAATAGGTTCAATTTTGATTTCACGGGGACTTTAATGTAGAATGTGGCCAATGACTGCATTCACTGATGGCCAAATAAAAATATAAGAAAAGGATGTGGGAAATGTCCATAGTTCCTTTTGATGACAGCTGATCTGTCCATCTACTGTCTATTGTTGTAAATGTCAAGTCTTAAAGGAGCTGCTACATCAGACATCAGGTCTCCAGGGATCTCTGGTGTGTGTGATTTCACACTCCACTCTTGAGCAGACGAGAAGGACCTGTGGACATCCACTCAGGAGAGACAAGATTCACATACAAAGTACAATCCTCACACGCCTTCAGTTTTCTATGAGTTCAGCTCAATTTCAATCACTCTTACAAAAGCCTCTGCACTCTCTCAATCTGTGGTTAAAAATTCATGTTAGAATTCAATAGGAATGTGTGTCTAGTGTGCAAAACTGAAAAGAAATAGAACTTCAGCAATGCTTTTTGATATTTTGCCACGACGGATATATTTTATCCTATATACTTTAAACGTATATGCAAAAGCTTATAATCCTCACAAGTTTTCTGAGTCCAGCTAAATTTATATATTACGTATAGTTTCACTAATCGAATTACCATATGCAAAAGTTTTCATGTTTTGCATAAGTGAACATACTATCACTAATAATTAGAATTTCAAGATAAGCCAGTTGCATTTGTGTACTGAGCACTGAACATGGACTAGTATATGACCTTAATAAACCACGCTTGTAAACACAATATCATTTATAGACCATCTCAACCCTGTATTGCATTTTTTAGTCCACTGGTCTTCTTCATTTATCATCCATGTGATAATACTGCCTTTTATGAAAACACTTTTACTCAGCTTTCCTGAAGGGTGAAATCATTTGTAAGCTCTAGTTTGCGTTTTGAAGAGCGCATTAATCATTAGGGACAGTTGGACTATATGTAAATTAATGGCATAGTGGTGCTAAAACTTTGACAAATTGCAGTTTCCTCTTTTCCTTCAACAAAAGGAAAGCCCTCTGTTATTTTAATGACCCTAAAAAATCCAGAAGCTCATAGTTACATGTCCACCCTTTAGCATAGCAGGTCCTCCCTTAGGAACGTCATTAGGAGAATCAGTCAATACAGCCTATTTGGAAAGTAGTACGGTGGAGCACATAATAGAGAGAGAGCGTAAGAGAGAGAGAGAGAGAGAGAGAGAGAGAGAGAGAGAGAGAGAGAGAGAGAGAGAGAGAGAGAGAGAGAGAGAGTAAAATTGAGTTGTATATCTTAAGTACTATACTGTATAAATATAAAAAGTAAAAATCATATTGTAAAATTATATTAGGCTATATTAAATTTTATAATTCAGTAATGATTATTCACCAAACTCTTTTTTCCCCTTATTTAACCCTACAATCCCATTAGTAAGATTCAAATACGTCTTCTTAAACACCAAACCATAATTGTATTCATTGAAATACTGGAGAGCATTTAGCAATATCATTAAATGATCAAAATGTTAATTATTACAGTGATTCACATTTTAATTAAACAATCTACTGTCACAGTCCTCGTCTGCACCAGTCTGTCTTGTCATCAGCACTACACTTCCCAGGATCCTCTTGTCTCCACTCCTGAGCTCACTCCCGCAATCGCCCACCTGTTCATCGTCTTCATCATCTGTGTCACCTGTTTTCACCTCTTTATGTTTGATTCCTGCTTGTATTTAGTTCTCCCTGTTTCAGTCAGTCATTGTCGGTCGCTGTGAATGTTACCCTGAGTTATGTGAGTGTTCCAGCCCGTCTTCTTGTACCTGTTTGAGTCATTCAGTAAAGTATTTGAATTGGAGCATTTGCCTCTTCTGTCGTCTTCTGCCTTCACTCCATTACCAAACCGTGACATCTACATTGTTAAAATTTTGCATGTTGCTTTCTTTCAAAATTAAAGAAAAAATATATAAGAAATATATAATCTGGTATTTATTTAATGTATTTAATTTGAGATTGGTGCAATTGGCTGAGACATTTGATGGGAAAAAAATAAGGCAGAAGAAGGAGACCGAATAGACAATTGCTCCAATCCAAACACTTTACTTAAATTCAAAATAGCGAACAGGTACAGGCAGGAAAACTCTCACAACATGGAAGGGTAACATTAACATAGACAAAGAAACATTGACATCGACCGACCAGGACTGAATGAACTGAGGGAACTAAATACATAGGGGAATCAAACATAATGAGGTGTAAACAGGTGAAAATGATGAACAGACGAGGAACAGGTGGCTGATGAGGGAGGGAGTTCGGGAGTAGAGACAAGAGGATCCTGGGGAGTGTAGTGCTGATGACAAGACAGACTGGTGCAGACGGCGGACTGTGACATCTCTCCCCCTTCCCGGTAGGCGTGACCTCACGCCGTAACATCAATGGGGAGGGGGGGGGTGGGCGCCCTGGAGGCTGTGGAGGGCGTGGTCTGGAGGAGGAAGCCCCCAGGGCGGAGCAGGATGAGGGTGTGGCCAGGGCGGAGCAGGACCTGGTGGAGCAGGCTGAAGGCGTGGCCAGGGCGGAGCAGGCTGAAGGCGTGGCCAGTACGGTGAGGACCCTTCGGGCGGCCACGGCGGTGAGGACCCTTCGGGCGGCCATGGCGGTGAGGGACGGGACCAGCGAAGAGGAGAGTTCAGGCTCGGGAGGGCTGGACGGAACCAGCGATGAGGAGAGTTCAGGCTCGGGAGGGCTGGACGGAACCAGTGATGAGGAGAGTTCAGGCTCGGGAAGGCTGGACGGAACCTGCGATGAGGAGAGGTCGGGCATTGGAGTGGGGTTGGACGAAACCAGCGGTGAGGGGGTTTCAGGCTCGACGAGGCTGGACGGGACAAGCATTGATGAAAGCTCGGGCTCGGAAGGGCTGAAGGTGCGCGCACGGTTGCCTAGGGCGCCAAATGTGTCGGGGACGCAGTGGGCGCGCGCTCTAGTGTTGCCCTTGACATTCTCTGCTACTCCACATTAATCGAGAAATCACAGAGTTAGAATGAGAAGCGAAAGAAAAGTTTATTAAACATGATCAGGCGCCCTTAGTTTAATTAATTAGTTTACTGATTATTAGTTTGAATTGATGGTTATTGTCAATCTTTTCCCGGGGGTTGCGTTACGTTATGTTATAGGCAAGTGCTCAGCTGGCGCGTTGATCAGAAGCAGTATAAACCTTCTGGTCCACAGGGACGAACACAGAGAAAGCAACAAAATAAAAAGAAAGCCCAGTATAAAGGTAAGCCTTCTCATCTCAGCCCTTAAAGTGTCAAACGAAATAAGTGTACTCTTGAGATTCCCAGTGACCGACATGCTTTTTGGGCCGATACATCTCATAGGCTACTTTTATTTATTTTTTGTCTTAACAGCCCATAAAACTCGTACATCGGCAGCCCATTCGTTTTGTTTTGCTTAATTTGCGGCGCTGAGTTGCTTCCAATATAGCTTACTTACAAGTATAGAAATTTGTACAAAGCGAATTGTGAAGGTTTATTTTATATTTTTCATTTGTTTTACAATATATAGTGTAATGTAGACAGACACAGTGTCTTTCACAGTGAAACAATATCAAGTTCAAATGACAAACACCTGTCTGTGTTTTCAGTAGGCCTCCTTGGCCAACCCGGTCTCATCCCAAGACGTCATATAACTGACGTTTTTGGACGTCTTTTGACCATACGTCAATATTCGCCTTTTTAGGGCCCCCTTAAACGTCGGTAGATGATGTTATGGGATCCTAACTCTACCCCAGACCTAAACATAACCCTAAACCTAACCCGTCATCTAACTGACGTTAAAGGTAAAGCGTCAGTTGTATGACGGCCCGTGATCGCCATCTACCGACGTTTAAGGGGCCCTAAAAAGGCGGATATTGACGTATGGTCAAAAGACGTCCCAAGACGTCAGTTATATGACTTTTTGGGATGAGACTGTGTTAACTTGGCGTGAGGAGAGCGCATATAAGCGGGCCGTGCTGACAGCTGTGTGAGAGAGAGACTGGGAGCTTGTGTAGGCTACGTATCCTGAGTGAAAGTGACTTCTGAAAGCTGTATCCAGCGGAAAGAGTAGTCTACAAACTGTAACCAGTGAAGCTGTGTTCAGTGGGAAGAGGATTACTACATCTGTATACAGAAAGATGTGTCCAGCCGACAGAGTAGTAGTATTAGTTATCATCTGTTTCTGTTGCCTTTTTGATTTTTTGAGTTAACGTTATTTGAGCGCGAGTGCGTGACCACGCGCTGTAAAACAGCCTTGTAAATAAAAGTGCACGAGTTCCAGCATTCGCCGACCCTGTGTCTCCTTCCACCATCACCCACACACAACGAACCTGTTTTGCATCACACACTGTTTTAAATGCCCGAACATACCCCAAAAGCGTTAAAGTCAGTCAGGGTCAGGGAGGATCAGGAAAATAGGGCTCCCCCGAAAGCCACTTTGTAATTCGAACCTTGCCTATAATGCTGGCTGAATCATAGTCATACACTGTTCGTTCATTGGCCAGAGGAGAACTGCCCCACCGACCGAGCCTGGGTTCTCCCAATGTTTTTTTGTTTTTTTTTTTCCATTTCTCCTTTTGGTTCCTTGCCACTGACACCTTCTTCCACCCTTGTTGCCATTGGCTTGGCTTTCTTAGTTGGGAACTTAAATTTAACATTTAATTTAATATTCAACAATAATATTGACTGCATTGATACTATTATACAAGCACTGAACTGAGCTGCATGATGACATCACAGTTTTCTCCAGAAAGGCTATATATAAATTAACTAAATTAATAATTGGTTGTTATTATAATAATTAATTAATTGGTTGTTTGGAATGTTGTTTCAACAAGGATGTTGATCCAGGTACATGTTCTACTTGGTGAAGTCACATAAACCCACTAGCGGTAGACCAATCACAACAAACCAATCAGAGCAATAGTTTTGAGGAAAGGAGGGGTTCAGAAAGACTGAATCTTTGAACGAAGTGCTTTCAGACTCTTTGAGAAATGAGTTCGAAAGTTTGTCAACAGCTTTGCCGCAGTCAGTGGTGGAATGTAACGAAGTACAAATACTTTGTTACTTTACTTAAGTACATTTTTCACGTATCTTTACTTTACTTAAGTAGAATAAATAGTGCATACTTTTTACTTTTACTTCGTTACATTTTGCAGCAATTATTATACTTTCTACTTCACTACATTTCTACAACTTCTGTTACATTTTCATTACATTTTCTGATCAGTTTTTCCCCTGCCAAAACGTAATCTGACCGTAATCTGTTTGTCTCACCAGTGACGTTTGGTTGCCATAGATATATCAACTAAATGCGTCTCGCACTCAGTGTGTTTATCGTGCAATATATACGTGAAAATTTGTTTTTACGTGCTTAGGAAACACACTGTGTATAATATACGTTTGGTTAGGATTATGGCAAGCCAAGAGGTTCCGAATTACACCATAAACTAATCGCATTTAGGGCCAATCCCAATTCTACCCCTTACCCCTTCCCTTTCCCCTAGCCCTACCCCTTCGCCTTCCCCTTGACCCTTGAAACAGAGTGGCAATGCGTAGGGGTGAAAATATTCCCCTAAGAAATGGGACACCACTACGCCTCCGTTAAACGTCATTATAAGTCATCGCTAGCGCCTACGTCACAGGAGATGCGCCGATGTTTATCACAACTTCCAAGATCACGTCGACAGCTGCAGTTCTCAGTCGCGTGGGTTACAGCTATTTTCTTGCATCTTGTGAAGTTCGCAGGAAACAACGGAGACGACGAAAATATGTTGCGGGACTATCGTTAGCAAACTACAGTAATTTTTGCGATTTTTTTACAAACGTTTCTGTGAAGAAACTGACCGTAAATATGAACACAATATTGAATGTAACATAAAGCAAATCATTATTTGTCGTTATAATACTTATTAAAGCAACAAATACTTAAATTTATGGGTCTCCTTTGTCGCTTGGGCAGCCAGCCTGGGTTAGCAGTGACACTTCTCATACCCCTTCGTTTGAAGTGTGCTGCCGAAAAATCTTCGTTTGAAGGGCTATCTGGCCCTTCACCCTAGCCCTCCCCTTCCAACCAAAAGAGAATTGGGACAGCCCTACCCCTTCACGTGGACGCGCAAAACGGAGGGGAAGGGGAAAGTGAAGGGATAAGGGGTAGAATTGGGATTGGCCCTTACTGCCAAACATAGTTATTAACATATAGTAAGGATAAGCATGGTTTATATTGCCTAATTGCAAGCTTGTTTCAGAAATGGTGACAACAATTTTTTCCCACCATTATTGAATATCATTATAGGAGTATTAGGTTGAATGAGTTAGAATTAAATGTTTTATTAATCCTTAGAAAATAGACATTAAGAGAATCAATTGTTATGCAAGTACTTTTACTTTTAATACTTAAAGTACATTTAAAATCAGGTACTTTTACTTTTTACTTAAGTATGGTTGTCATTGTGTTACTTCTACTTTTACTAAAGTAAATATTTATCTGGTTATTTGTACTTTTACTTAAGTACTGAGATTCAGGACTTCCTCCACCACTGGCCGCAGTCAAGTTTGTCTTGTTTGCTGTCAGAGAAAAAAAAATGTCTATCATGCCATTTGTCATAAGCCAAAATTTGTTGGTGGTCAAGGAAAAGAAGACTGAGTATACATAACTTGGTACAATCTATTGTCGGTCTCCCTGGGAAATTTTTACAAGCTCAATACAATATATGGTGAAACAATATATCCTTTGCAAATTAGCTGAGTGAGTCAGAATTTATTCCATAGGTGAATTTTAATCTAAAGTAAATTTCTTAACCTGAAATTACTCCTTCCTACAGTTGGAACTAATCTGCACCATTTTAATTTTTGAAATCCACCATTTAAGACCCTTTTTGGCTCTTCCAACCATAAAGGGGGAACCTATCCTGTCTGCTTACTTTTACTAAGCAGCCGGAGCTTCAGCGTCTGTTTTACATATGAGTTGAGAGTATACTGTCAGTTGGCTCTAGTGAGCTGTCCAGCTTTAAGGGTATGAGAAGGAGCCAATGAAAACAGCATATCTTTCAGTGGCTCCTTTCCAAAATGCAATTTAGTGTGTAATCTATGGAAATCTGCTTGGGAACGCACTGTATGAGGTAGACAGATGATTGTGCTTAATGTGTGTGCTATTGTGAGAAAGACTGCATTCAGCCAGAAACAAACTGTTTTCAAGAATTGCATAGTAAGATAACTCTGTAACTGAATAAATATTACAAAAGCAGTCACTAAATATAATTGGCCAAACGCAAGAGCGATATTTGAGTCTTTTCAGGCATGTTTACAGCTATTTATCTGCAAATCAATCATCAAACCTGAGATTCAACAAACATAATCAGACACCGAAAAATCTCACCTACTGAGTTTCAGAGGCTGTGGCCAGAATGGCATACTTCCATATTAATCTTACTTGACCTGTTAATACTAACACATACAATTCTGTTATATTTCTGTTCTGTTTATAAAAAAACAAAAAACAAACAAACAAACAAACAAAAAAAAAACACTCTGTGTACTGTACTAAACTAACAAGGACTTTACATTTTTACAAACAGTTACATATTGTTGCCTTATTGTTGATTTGTTTGTAGTGTATAGTAAAGTGCAGTAGTAGGCAATGTTAGTCTATAAGTGCGTGCACCATAATTTTATTCTCATGTGAAAAAAGATAGAGGCCAAAAACGGGCCCAGTGGAAAAATGTATTGCTCAGTGGTAGCTTTTCCTTAGCTCAGGAGACTTAGTTGCAATTTTTACACATCTCTGGTTTTAGGATCAACAGAATTTCTGATGTTTCTTCTAAAACTCCTTAAGAATAAGATAAATAAAAATAGATAAAAATGAGACATTATAAATACTTGAGAGACAAAGAGTCAAAACTGAATGTGCTGGAAGAAACATAGCTGTGATTCTCAAATATCGGTAATTTTACTATCAACAGTATCTCAGATGAGACTATACATATCCAAAATGAGAACAGGCTGTGAGAAACATGGGATATTCATTGTCTTGCAGAGGTTGCTCTTATTATTATTATTATTATTATTATTATTTTATGCTTTTTTTATCACCTTTAATGGACAGGCCAGTTGGAGGAGATACAGGAAACGATAGAAGAGGCAAGAAGGGAACAGGAGCAGAAAAGTATCTTTAGCTGGGACTCGAACTGAGGTGCTGCTGTGCCTTGATGTCGATGTGCTGACAGAGGTTTATCTAAGCTCAGGATACTAAGTGGTGATTCTCTTATTCTCTTGACCTAGCACACACAACACATTATAAACTTCTATAATTCAATGTTAGGCTGTATTGATTAGATTAGGTTAGCTGGGATATACATACATATATTATTATTATTATTTTATTTATTTTTTGCTTGCACTGTGCAACCTATTTCAAGGTTTGCGTTCTCGAGCCACTAGGCACTGTTGTGCGAATGAGCGGGCCGGAGCGCTTTAAAATGGTGTTGTGTTAGCGGCCCCTAAGTTAATAACTAATGTTAATAACGCGCCACCCCGCCGCTGATTCCCCCATCACCACCAGCGGACCCATCCCAGTCAGAGCCTCGTCTTCCGGTTCCCGAACCTTACTCAGGTGAAGCAAACTTCTGCCGAACATTTTTAACCAGATGTCCTATGCATTTCTCCCTGCAACCCAGGACGTTTCACAAAGAACAGACCAAGGTGGCATTCGTGCTGACGCTTCTGACTGGGAGAGCGGCGCTATGGGGAACAGCGGTGTGGGAGAACCAGGACGAATGCTGTTCCTCGTTCCAGAGGCTCTCTGAAGAGATGCGCCGAGTATTTGACCGGGCCGCGTCAGGAAGAGAGGCTGCCAGGGTACTGGCAGAACTTCGCCAAGGAGAGAGATCCGTATCTGACTTTTCTATTAAATTCCGAACCCTGGCAGCCGAGAGCCGATGGAACGAGGAGGCGCAGTGGGACATGTTCCTGCATGGGCGTCCAGAAGGAGATCTACGCCCTGGACCTGCCCACCCGACTTAACGATCTCATCGCGCTGGCTCTGAGAGTGGATACACGACTGTCTCGAGTCAGCAAACGTTTTCAGCCTGATCGTTTGCCTGGAGGGATCGAGGGGCAGCATACAGGAGGCGAGGGCGCGGACAGCCCCATCAACGATCACAAACCCATGCAGGTGGGTCGAGCCCGGCTTTCCCGGGAGGAGAAGGAGAGGCGGAGATCCCTTGGCCTTTGTCTATACTGTGGTGGAGCGGGACATTTTGCTTTCATGTGTCCGTTAAAAGGGCCCAGCCCGGCAGTAAATATGAGGCTACTATCGGGTGGGATCTCTGCCAGGAGGTTCGTGAGAGGAGTACAGGTCTGACTGAAGTTTTGGATGAAACGACAGTAGAAATTAGCAAATCCTAGGAACCGTTGGAGGTCTTTCCGGGAGGTGGGTTGTGGCCAGTTGTTAACAGCGTCCACCTTCCTCTGGTCCATGGTGATGCCACGGGGAGTGATGAGGTATCCCAGGAACTGAATGGTGTCTTGATGGAATTCACACTTCTCAAGTTTCAGGAAGAGTTGGTAATCTCTTAGTCGTTGGAGTACGGTTTGGACGTGGAGGATGTGAGTAGACAGATCTGGAGAGTAGATGAGGATATCATCGATGTAGATTATGACAAACTGGTGGAGTAGGTCTCTGAATATCTCGTTCATAAATCCCTGGAACACTGCGGGTGAGATGGACAATCCGAAGGGCATGACAAGATACTCGTAGTGCCCCGCAGGGGTGATAAAGGCAGTTTTCCACTCGTCTCCTTCACGGATGCGGATGAGGTTATAGGCACTACGGAGGTCAAGCTTGGAATAGATGTAGCACCACGGAGTTGTTCAAGAGCGGCTGGGACCAGAGGAAGGGAATAGCGGAACTTGATGGTGGATTGATTGAGTACACGATAGTCGATGCAGGGGCGCAAGCCTCTGTCCTTCTTGCCCACGAAGAAAAAACTTGAAGCGGCAGGGGACGTGGATGGTCGAATATATCCTTGGCTCAGGGCTTTCTGGATATACTCCTCCATGGCCTTCTGCTCAGGGATGGACAGAGGATAGATCTTACCTCGCGGTAGCACCGCCCCAGGCAGCAGGTCGATCGCACTGTCCCATGGCCGGTGTGGTGGTAAGGTGGTTGCCAGCTGTTTATCGAAAACATCCTGGAACGCCTGGTAAGGAAGAGGAATCTCAGGTAGAAGTTCGGTGGGGGGACTCTCCACGGAGGTGGCGGACAAAGGGATTTTCTCAGACGGAGCGGAGGGGCGGTTAGATGGTTTGGGAATTGCAGGTAGGCATCGATGATGGCATGCTTCACCCCACTGTAAGATCTCCCCAGTGGACCATTGGATATGCGGTGAGTGGAGTTCTAACCAAGGGCGTCCCAGGATGATCTCGGCAGTCGAGCCCTCTAGCACCAGAAAGGAAATTGCTTCCTTGTGAAGCCAGCCGATCTCCAACACTAGATCTGGGCTGCGGTGACCGATCCGACCACGGCCCAGGGGTTTTCCCACGATGGACTGGACTTGAAGAGTGTGAGGGATGGTGCGTTGTCGGGTCTGGAGCCGATGAAGAGTGGAGAGTGAGATGAAGTTTCCGGCGGATCCTGAATCGATTAGCGCTTGAACTGGAAGGGAACGGTTCATATAAGTGATAGTAGCAGATGTATACTTCAGATTAGAGATGGGTAGGGGTAGTTGAACTGTGCTCACGGCTGGTCGGGGTGGTCGGATGGGACAGGAGGATAGCATGTGCCCCGCAGCTACACAATACAAACATAAGCCATTGGTTATGCGGCGATTTCGTTCGGAGATGGGAAGGCGGGCTGACCCGATCTCCATGGGCTCTGATGCTGGAGGGCTGTAAGTGGCTGATGGACGAGGAGGCAGAGGTGCAGGGTTATCCAGCTGACAGGCAGTGCGGCGTTGATCGATGCGGATGGATCGCTGGATGATGTTCTCGATACCCACTGAGTCGTCGTAGATGGCCAACTGAAGGCGAATGTCGGGATGTAGACCATGACGGTAGACGGTGATGAGGGCTGATTCATTCCATCCCAGCGTGGCGGCGAGGGTCCGAAACTGCAGAGCATATGAAGCTACTGATGATCTTCCTTGTTTCAAACGGAACAGTTGATCTTGTACCGAGATAGAGTGAACAGATTGGGAGAATACTTCGAGGAAATGACTGGAGAAAGTGGCGAATGTCCGGGTTACGGGCCCTCGATCCTTCCACAGGGCATGAGCCCACTGAAGAGCCTGACCACGGAGTAGGGAAATGAAGAAGGCCACTTTCGACTGTTCAGTGGGGAACGAGGATGGAATCATCTCCATGTAAAGCTCGCACTGCAGAAGAAAGCCACTGCACTCCTCCTCGCCAGAGAAGGGCGCTGGTTGGGCCATGGGACGTACAGAGGCTGAGGCCATAGGCGGAAATCGCGGGGGGGTCGGGGGGGTCAGGACCCCCCCCCCCTATCTGAGGGTTGTCACCCCCCCCCCCCAAAAAAACATTAAAATATGTGTATTGTAAATAATGTAATGATATATTCTTAAAATAATTAAGAAATAAAATAACACAAATGCAAATGGGGCAATATTGAAAAAAGCGTTCTAAACATTTTGAGACCCCACTCCCTTGCCTCACAGTGCATTGGTCCACTGCCTCCATCCCTTTTACCTCAGACACACACATTCCGGTGGCGGGAGAGAAAAACATAGTTTTTGAGTAAGTTAGTTGTGGAACTCCAGTAAAGGGGGTCGCACACCAGACGAGAAGCGTTGCGTCGCGCAGCGCCACGTCTTTAAAATTCGAACACATTCTCTATGAGTGTACACACACCGGCGGCGCCGTTCGGCGTCTGTTCGCGGCGCCCAGCAACGGCTCAGTCAGGACCGTGTTCAAAACCCTGCTGCGCCACAGAGCTCCATTTACATAGTTTTATATACAATTTAAATTATTTTTGTCTCAAATCGGTGCTGACGGATCCCTATGCTGCAATATGCATTTAGTTTTGCATTTATTTACAGAAATCAGCTGCTTGAATGACAATTGCTGGTGTTATTGGATTTTTCAGGTGAGATTCTCAATTCATTCAGTAAATGGATGCTCTGAGGTAAAGTTTTCAGAATGCAGACTCAGGAACGATTGTTTTTAATTGTACAGTACAATAATAACTTAGAACAGACATTATCTTCATGTCATTAAACATTACAATATTGCTGGCCATACACTGGTGAGAAAGTCCGGGTGCGCTGTGCATTTAGATTGTAACGCTTTCACTGTGATTTAGTTGGTTTATATCATTTAATATAGTTAAAGAATGAGTCAATGAATGAAATGAAATCGCTGCGCTGCGTGAGAACGCTGGCTTAAACCAGAAAGAAATTTTAAGAAGTATAATGAAATGATATCCATGCTACACTAATAATAGTAGTCAGGCTTTCCTCTGTATTTTTTTGCCTGTATTATTGGTGTCCCCTTCAAAATTTGCTCTTGAGAATTGTTATGTTTATTGTCCCCCCCAACATTTTGATGAAATTTTCGCCCCTGGCTGAGGCAGAAGAAAAGGTTACGGTGGAAGTAGCGAGCTCTGATGCACTGGTCCGGGGAATGGATGATGTCGGTAGGGGACTCGTGGCTTAGGTGGTAGCGGGCGGTGGTTGTAGCATGTTGTTGGTCTGGTCTTCTGTCACAGAACAGAAGGACACAGGCTGGTGAGTATGAACAGAGTTTATTGAATTAAGTGGATAAGGTAAGTAGCGTGGCAGTTGAAGATGCCGATGGATGTAAACAGTCTGATGAAGGTTTTCTTATCTGAACAGGAGCGGGATACAGGGGAACCGAAGGGAGCAGCGGAGGAGGGATCGGAGATGGAGACAGGAACGGACTGGAAGCAGACGGGGACCAAGGACAGGAACAGACGGAAGGCTGACGGGCTGGAGTATCAATGCAGGTGAGTAACAACTGGAGCGTGAAGTAGCGATAGGGAGTCTGTAGTCGTGGAAAGACGAGACCAGACAGTGAGTGACTGAATGAGGTGAGTATATATGGAGTGACTGATAGTCCGGATAAGTGATGGCAGGTGATGAGGGCAGGTGATGATGATTAGTAGTCAGGGGAACCGGAACGAGTAGGCGGGGTGACGGTATCTGGTGCTGACGCCGATGGATCCGTGACAGCTTCTTTGTAAGCTACAAGAGAAGCAACTTCTCGCAGCATGTTGTTATAAACATACATTTGCAATGTTAGATGGGCATTTTAAATTGTATTGATTTTACATTTTATTTTTTATTTATTTATTTGATATATTGACAAGTTTATTGTTAATAAAAGCCCCATGTGCTTTGCAAAATGTGTCCTCTATTATTATTTTTTTATCTTTGCAGATGATAAAGCATTAAGGGGTCTCCAGAATAAAAGGCCAAAGTTCAAAGCTATGTAAATTCTTACACTTTTCAATTTCTTACACTGGCCTCTGACTAGCATTTAGCCTTCACATTTTTGTTTGTTTTTTTAAGTTCTGCATGGGGTTCACAAAGACTTTTGTTGCTAGTCAGATGCCGAAATACTCTGAAATACATAAACAAACAGGGAAGGCATAAAAATAAATAGCCTGCTTTGTGTATTGGCTCTTGTCTAACACCAAAACATGCCTCTGACATCTGGGCATTTTGTACCTTAAAAGTCCAGTCTAGAACAGGACTGATGATAAATGACGTACAACCTTTCTATTTGACTCAAAACAGAGCAGTTGAATTATTTTATCTTACATTTTTCCTTTAAATTTTCAGGTCATGGATTCCATATGTAATGTCCTTAGCAAGGTAAGTGTAATTTTAATAGAAATAATTTGAATTATATTATTGAAACTTTATTGAAATATTATTGAAATTATTTGTGCAACTCTGTTAAAAAGGAAAATATTTTATCCCTCTACCTTAAATCAGGATCACCCAGGGGTCATGCATGTAAATTCTCAGGCATTCACAAAAATACTGGACGGATAAAAAAGGGCAAAGAGCCACTGACCAGCATTTTTTTTTTGTTACGTATTATGTTAATGAATAGCTGCTTCTAGGTTTCAGTAAGCTTAATTAAACAACAATCAGATTCTAGATGATTGTCATTTGCACTAGGTTACATTTTATTCCTTTGATTTCTATTATATTTCTCTGAATTACAGAACAACATTTTTAAAGGGACAACAGAGATGTTTGGAGCTTATCTTGAGGGTGGCAATCACTGGAGCTTTTTTTGTGAGGTTAAGTGTCTTGCTCAAGGACACATTGGTGTCTCACAGTGGATTCGAACCCGGGCATGTGTCTTATCCAGCTGTATGTATTATACTTATAGTTTTCATGGATGTTCCTTTATCCATGTCGAGATGTCTGCCAGACAGCTTGAGATTTGTGCAGGTATTGTGGATCATCTGGTTGAAATTAGATGTAGAGATGTAGATGTAGAGTGTCATCGGCATAGCAATGGTAAGAGAACCATGTGCCCGTATGACGGGTCCCAGTGATGTGGTGTAAATGGAAAAGAGGAGCGGTCCAAGAACTGAACCCTGGGCAACCCCTGTGGTCAGGTGATGTGCTTTGGATACATCACCTCTCCACTTGATCCTAAAGGGGCTATCTTTGAGATAGGACTCAAATAGGAGTACCTGTGATGCCCAGTGATGAGAGGGTGGACAGAAGTATCTGATGAATCACCATGTTGAATGCAGAAGACAGATCCAGAAGAATGAGAACTGATGATTTGGAAGCAGCTTTTGCGATCCACAGGGCTTCAGTGACCGACAGCAATGCAGTCTCGGTTGAATGCCCTTTCTTGAAGCCTGATTGGTTGACATCAAGCTGGTTGTTCAGAGACAGGAAAGATGATACTTGGTTGAAAGCAACTCGTTCCAGAAGAAGTGTAGGAGAGATTGTCTGGAGAAGGTGTGAGGGAATGGGGTCTAGAGGGCAGGTGGTAGGATGACTGGAGAGGAGAAGCTTAGATACTTCTTCCTCTGTTAATGGAGTGAAGGAGGAGAGAATGTTGTTGGCTGTGGGAGAGGATAGTCTGGGTTCCTGTGTGTGTGAATCTGAGAACTGATTGCTAATAGTTGGTGTTTTGTTGGTGAAGAAGTTGGCAAATTCATCAGCAGTTAGCGAAGAGGTGGGTGATGGTGGAGGTGGACAGAGGAGAGTGTTGTCTTGAACAGTGAACGTGTGAGGCGCTGTTGATATTGTTGTGGAAATATGAAGATTTTGCAGCATGAACATCAGTAGAAAAGGCAGAGAGTAGAGATTGATACCTACTAAGGTCAGATGTGACTTTTGATTTGCGCCATTTCCTCTCTTCTGCCCTGAGTTCAGTCCGGTTCACGAAGAACTTCAGATAACCAGGGGTTGGAGGTAGTAACGCGTGCTGGCCTGGAGGAGAGACGGCAGATGTCATCTAAAGAAGAGGTTAGAATGGAGCATAAAGTATCCATTGCAGTATTCACATCCAGAGATGAGAAATGCGAGGGTGAGGGAAGGGAAGATGACACACAGAGGAAAGATGGGACAGAGAAAGTGTGTGTAGGTTTCGCCTGAACGTAACTGGTAGTGTAGTTGGTGGCGTGGGTAGTAAATTGTAGATTGAAGGTAAAGAGGAAATGGTCTGAGACGTTGAGAGGCTTCACTAAGATATTGTCTGTGATGCAGTTGCGTGTGTAGACCAGGTCCAGTTGGTTGCCTGACTTGTGAGTACCTGTGGTGATGAGCCGTTTGAGATCAAAATGTCAGCCTATCGAGCTATATTTATAGGGCTAGGCCATGCCCACTTCGGCGGGAGTGTGATGCAGTGGGCGCAATGCGTCCCCATAGGACAGTCATCAAAGGGCCTCTCTCGATAGGCTGTTGCAGTTGCCACAGGACAGCCAATAGCACGCTAAGCCGCCTTACCTGTGTCTGCATGCTGCCGCCACAGGTTTTACATTAAATCAAAATTAAGGACCATTTTTTTGGCTTCAATATCTCGTGGAAAAGAGAGGGTCACTGTGGAGATAGGTGTCGGACTGTTTTGAAGCCTCTACACAATACAGCACATTTGATTCAACTGTTCCACTACCGAAGTGGCTATCTCAGGTACACTGTAAAAACTAATCTATAGAATTTACCCAAAAAATGTGAGGTAACAATTTGCATCGACTTTGGTGGGGTACATTTAATCCATATTAGTGAGTATAAACTATCTGAAGTAAAAAGCTATTAAATACTTGCATAAATTGGGTAACAATTACCTCCATTTATCAACAGCTACTTACTCATTAAAATTAGGTAAAAATTATCTATTCAAATCAAAGCTAATTACTTATTCAGAGAAGGTAAAATGTACCCCCCACAATAAAGACATTCACATGGTTCATCAGATCAATGTTTTTAATCCAAAAATTCATATGAAACACTCAAAATACAGTGCAGCACAATAACTTTACACAACATTTCAAGTAATGAACATGTTAACTCACTGGACTATCAAATGTTGTTTCAATAATGTTGGATAATAAAACATTGCTGTTTTAGGAGGAGGAGAGAGTAGAAAATGAAACTAGAAGCGAGGAGATCAGAGCAGTACTGGAAGAAGTCCAATCACATTTTGTTGTATCTAAACTCTGTGATTCCATTACTTGGTTTCCCTCGATCACAATAGACAAATCTGGATCCTCCTCAGCCATGACATTGTGCTTCACAATCACCTTCATGTTTTTGTCTGTGTAGTCCTCACATTCCTACATGTAAAAAACAAACAAAAAGCATGCACATTTTTATTTAATGTAAGATGCTGTTTCAATATATTTCAGTTTATCTAAAAGGAGAGCAGAGGGGGAGTGGAAGGCAAAAGGAGAAGGTGGATACAAGAAGAGAGGAGGATCCTTTGAGTTAATCAAAAATCTGTTATGAATATGACATACCTGGTAGTAATGGAAAAGATCTTCTTGATTTTCACCAAGGTAGTCTTGTCTTTAATGAGGCAGCAGACAACAGCATCTCATGTTTCTCAATGTTCGGTGTCTGTAGGGAGATACAATTTAGTGATGTTAGAATGTTAGCGAAGTGGGGAGTGATTTACATATACTAAGACCGAATTACGGCCCTGCAACAGACTGGCGACCTATCCAGAATGAACACTGCCCCTTCACCTGATAAATGCTGGGTTGGCTCAAAAATCTTGTGACCCGAACGGACAAAGCAGTAAAGAAAATAGATGGATAAGACCGAATTCACACATTGATGTTAAAAGGTTTAAGTTGGTAAGGAGCTCAACTTTGCGCACAACAAATCAATTGTTTACAAATTACTTTAGTTTTAATTCACTCATATCAATAATTACATATTTGTGAAAAAATAAAATTACATACGTCATTTAAAGTGTCCAGCAGAGGACACATCTTGCAACCAGCTACTTCTCCTTTGGCGCGCATTAGCCGCAAAAGACCTCGTGAGTACTCATCAAGCTTCCGTGTGAATGTCTCCTCCAAGGAATATGTTCTGATGCGTCTAAACTCCTCCTTGATCTAGGAAGTTAAATGACCAAAATTTACATTTTAAATTAAAGACCAGCTCTCATAGTATTCACATGAATGTATACTAGTGGTAAGTAAAAATTACAAGAAATTCTCACTTGAGCTTCAGTGAATAATGCTGGCCACTTTAGAATAAACACACCCACAGAGGGGCTGAGGCTGACCACTTCAATTTCTTTGATCCGTTTTCACTTCTGTTGACACTGTAGGCTATCAACTGTAAATTAAAAAAAGAAACATTTCAGTAAACATCCTAATAAAAAAAAAAAACATAAATCTAACAGCTATATATGGCAGGTGCATTCTGAGGGTTAGGTAGCATGTTAGCTTAGCACACATCAATACACTACAATTTATGAGATTATAAAACCATGTTTTTGCTCCAAAATTACTTTATAATGCATGTCGATTGCTTTAAATAACCTTCTGTGATCTGACTTGGCTTCGGATAAAAAAAACGGACATAAAATATTGTATTTTATAGTATTCTGGACTATCAAGATTATATCGATTAACATTAACTTACATTATAAATGTAATATATTATGAAGTTATCTGCATGGCTTGAAGAACACAAATAATGCGTCATATATCGTTGCAATCATGTTATCTGCAAGTATTCAGCGATCTTTGGAAACTTTGTTGTGGTTTCAGGTGTCACAGGTCATGTGGCTCTTCTTCGTGATATATTATGTAGTAGCGTTATAAATTATGTGCACACGACGCCCGCCGGCTGCCAGTGTGTATTGAAAACACACTACATCCGAGGAGTATCCAGCGCTATGATTACATCGGCCCATTTTGGTGTATTCAATAAATATAATTCCTCTAACGTTATACAGAAATCTGACAGAAACCTATGATAATCAATAAATATTTCTCAGAATCTGCATATTTTTGAGCTGAAAGCACTTGTTTGGTCGAGCTCTGTCATGACGACGACAGAGGTATTTATGAATGGGAGCGGATGAATGACGCACATAATTCATATTAAAAACGCCATCGACTGTTTTTTATTGCATACTCCTGAAATTAATTAATATGGTCACTATAAGTTTCTCAGAAACAGTGGTCAAATACTGAAACCTGAGTCTTATATATGTTTAATAATGTATAATTTGTCAAGGTAATCACATTAAATCTGATAGTAACTTTGAAATCTGTGCCCAACGGCCGACCATCGGCTTGATGTGTTCCGCCATGGTGACGCCATCGACAGATTCAAACTTTAATTTCAAGTAATGACATGTTAAACAAACGAAAGCCCAATAAAAGCGAAGTGTAATGTCTCATAATTAAAAATATATATATGCACTCCTATGTTAATAGCTTACCTTCACTTCTGCTGTTCGATGGCAGCCAGAGAGAGGATCCAGCGTCGCCCACACTCACTCAAAAAGAAACCGCGGGCCTACGCATGCGCAATTTAAAGCAAAAAACTCACGTTTTGGGGGTATATTTTACTCCATTTTTCTATGTGATGATTCTTACTGTTGATGAATGGGTAGCATATGTAGAATTTACCCATTACTTTAGGATTCGTTGGCTGCCTGCAATAATCATGTACATTTTATATGGTTTCCACAGATTATATTTACCACTCGACAAAATCACTTTTTTCAGTGTAGGGATTCAGGTAGTGTGTGCATCTTATGGTGAACTGATGAGACCAGACCCTGAGGGTGAAGCAGGTATATAATAGGGTATGTTGATGAGGGAGTGCTGGTGCAGCGAGTGAAGGTGGGGACCAGGAGGAATGTTGGGAAATGTAGTGCTGACGGGTACTGAGCTGGTGACTGTGACACATATTGCTGCTGATTTTTTTTCAGAGACAGATGCAGCTTTTATTTGCTTATTCCTAGCCTACGTTTAATATTTTTTAAATGCTGTATTGCTTAACTGATGCTTAACTTAATTCTAAAAATTTTTATAGCTTTATTTTCCTAATTTGTTTTATTTAAAATGATATTGCATATAATAAATTACTATTAAATGATTAAATAGTAAAATGACCAAGTGCCATGTTCGAGATTTTAATTTGTTGAGTAGCCAGGTTCAGACCAAAAAGTCGTAATTTTATGAAGCAATATTCAGAAATGGGAGCAGTTGCATTATTTTTTTTCTGATTATTAGATTGTAGATTGAAAATAATGCTTGCTAATAGGCTTATTATTTTTCAAATTGGACCAACTGCCTATCCAAAATGTATACTGTAAAAAAAACAAAAAACAAAAACAAAACAACAACATAAATTTAATGCACCTTTGAACTATAGAGAAAAGGTTCTTTAACAGGAGCAACGGCACACATGCTGCTGTATAGGCTAATTCTGTTACGTTACACCACATTTATAGGTCTGGTAAAGTCCTTTTTCTTTACAAAAAGTGTTTCCAAAGTATTTTTCGCAACATTTTGAAGTATCGACCCAGAATTTACTTGCTTTTAAGTTAAACGGAAAAAAGATTTCCATCAGCTATTTCGGTAAACATTTTGATGCGCTAAACATTTTATCCCCCCCCCCCCCCCCCCCAAAAAAAAAAAAAAAATCTTTTGATTGAAACCTGGCTAGTGTGTTTGTGGTTGTTTCCTCTGTTATTCTCTGGTTAAATGTTTTGATTATTTGATTAAATACCTATTTCAGTATCTTGATCATTGTGCACTTTAATTACAGCCACCGACCATGACATATTGCAAGTCACTTGTAATCACAATTTTTACTTATAAAAGAAAAGAAAAGAAACAGAAGGCTGACATTTTGCCACACACAGAGTTGAAGAGTTGACAAGATACAAAAGAATACGTAGATTTCAAGTACAGAATTACCAAATGAAAATATTATACTAATAAATACTTTAATTACTTAAGTGGGGTAAAAATAGATGGTGAACTGATATAATGATCACACCTGCTTGAAAAACAAAACACTAATAATAATAATAATAATAAAAAAACTCTTTGTACAAAAAAAGAAAAACATTGATTGATGTATTCTAATGATTAAATATCACAAAACATGACAAATTGCCACTTTCATATACTGTGGCTTAATTTATTTATTTATTTGGCTTCTTAGGCCATTAAAATAGTGAGGTTAAGCTGAGAGCATGCAAATAAAAAAAGAGCAGCTCAAGGGGTGCATAAAGCAAACTCACTGGAGACAGATGGGCTAAAAAAAGTTAACATTGAGTGCGACACCCGTGATGGATAGCAGGCAGAGAGAGAAGTTTCTGTTTCTTTGCAGAGCACACACCATTTCCCGTCAACCGTATGCACAATTTCTCCAACAGGAAGCGCAAAGTGGAATGCTCAAGTGGCCACTTGAAAAGCAAAGTTTTTTTTTTTTTTTTTTTTTTTTTCCAGCAGGGTGAAAGCTCATATATGTATAGACATATGTACAGTTTTAAACACACTAGACAAAGAATCCACCTCATCCCATGTCACGCCTTATTCAACGACACCTGCTGTGTTCCTTAGAATTTTAGTGTGAATTCTGTGTCCGTAAGAACATTTCCTTAAAGTCCCTGTAAAGTCAAAATTAAGTATGGGTTCTGAGTTTGTCACACCACAGAAAAATGTGTTATTAGCCACCCAGCCAAATAAGCGATCAAAATCTAGAAAAAATGAGCAGTTATCTTTGTTCTCAAACGCTTGGCCCGTGTCCGCTGGCTGTGCTGAAACCACGCCAGGGCCGTACTGGGACTGAAATTCAGCCCGGGACTTTAAGATGGAGAGGCCTTTTATGCGAGTACCCTTGGTGCACGAGCAGAAGGATTTTTTGCAGTTATTTTAATTCCAATAGTGTTTTTATGGTATAAAGAGAATCAGATTATGCTAAAAACCTTCAAGAAACTTTAGGATGACACCTGCCTCCTCAGGTTGTATAAGCAAGTCACCACTGCACTGAACACAACCAGGTCAGCAAAACCTAATCTCGAACACATAAGTCACAGTGCTAACTACCAGAATGTCATGTGCACAGTCAGTTGGAGTGATAAAATAGTTACAAATAATCATATGCTCAAAAACTACAATGCAGTCCCATAAAATAGAGATTTGTGTGTGTGTGTGTATCCTTACTTTCTCAGCTTGGCTCCCTGGCTTAGCTTCCCCTGTGATGGACCCTGCCTCTGCTTACTGATGTGCAGCTACATATGCATGAGAAGAACTTCAGTTCTACCAGAAAGACTCGGGAGATAAGATACTGTACGATAAAACATTTTATTAACAGCCCAGCAAGCCATATATGCAATAAAGTTCTTTGGCGTAGGCCCCGTCCGTAACTCGCGATCCGAGGGTATGGATTCTGCATATCCTGCCTGAAGATGAAGGCAGGGGCGCAGCCGACCCCCACTTGGAGTTTTGGAAGGGACCGACCTGGTGGTGGTGGTGGGAAGGATGGAGCGAAGACCGTCTTGGTGGAGGTGGGGAGGATGGTGGTAAGTGAAGCGTCAGCATCTGCGAACTCAGACAAGTGCAAGTAAGGGTCTTTTATACTTCACGTATTAGAACGCGATTGGATAGATGAGAAGGTAATAATGACGTGACAATTGAGTCTTCCTGGCAGAACTTGCGCTACGCTTTCATTTATAAATATGACTAAGAATAAAACATTTTCTAATTCAATCTGTGCTTCAGTCAGGTTATTATCTAGTATGTGGAATTATTGGCATTTTAACCTATATGTAAATATCTGATAGATTTATTTTCCTAATATGATTGCCTACCCAGCCATGCACACTGCCCCTCTACTTGTCACTGTTTTTATACTGGTTCCATTCTTCTCCTCCTGCTCTTCTTTCTCTTGCTGCTCTCCTTCCTCCTGCTCCTCCTCCTTCTCTCCCTCATCATCAATACGACTGCAGGGGTCATCCTCAACCTGTCCCTCTCCATCACTGACCTTAACAGCTAATATACATACAGAGATTACTTGCTTAAAAGGATGTTGTCTGTGTGTGATGACACACTGCAAACTGCTCTTTATAATATATGAAGAGTTCAGATGCAAAAGCCTCTAAATGCCATTTGAAATTTTCTTCTTTAATGATGATTTTTGTCAAACTTGTATATTTAAGTTCAGGAATTTCACTTAAATAACAATTAATAGGTAATTATCATTGCCATTTAAGTGAAATTACTGAACTTAAATATACAAGCTTGATAAAAATGATCATTTTAGAAGAAAATTTCAAATGGCACTTAGAGGCTTTTGCATCTGAACTCTTCATATATAATATATCTCTAAACATGTGAGGGATACATGGCTATAACATGATAACAGCACATTTTTATTACATGGCTAATAAATCAATAATTTGACACAATTATACATACAGCTAATATATGTATGTACAATTATACATACAGCTAATATACATACAGAGATTACTTGCTTATAGAAGGATGTTGTCTGTGTGATGACACACTGCAAACTGCTGTTTATATATATCTCTAAAATGTAAGGGACACATGGCTATAACATGATAACAGCACATTTTTATTTCATGGCTATCTACCAAATAAATCAATAAATTGACACACAATATTGATTTATAAATGAGTTTACTGTTTTAAAAAACTATTGTATTGCTTCCGCTAAAGAAAATAGTTCTGTCTATACGGTTAGAATCCTGCGTGTCCATGGCAACGCGCAGCCTGTTATCAAGCAATAACAGACCGCATTCGTGGCACGAAACTAATACAATCGTTTTTATACAACCGCCTCGCTCTACATTATCCCTTATATAATATACTGTATATGCCTATATTTAAATGCAAATATAAATAATTTCAGTGTATAAACGCATCACTAATTGTGCACATGTCCTGCTGCTGGGTCGTCCTTCCTCATCTGTAACGTTACCTCCTGCCACAGCACCTTTTCTTTTTCATTCTTATTTTTTCGGCCCCACCCATTTCTTTCTCTTCTTTCCTTCCTTCTTTTCAGCATTTTTAAATGTCCGTCTCTGTTGCAACTTGCATTCATACAAATCTCCAAACTCCTTTTTTCGGCGCCTTAAGTTTGAGCCAATCGGATGTCAGGAAAAACGAGGATCAGTCCAAGTTAGGAGGGGCCACTCGTACCCCCCCTCAGATTGACGGTATTGGTTTGGCCTAGTCTGAAACACACACACACACACACACAGTTCCGTGTTTGTGAGTTTCCATGTTTGTGATCGTTTTTAGGGAATTTAAATGAAGATACCGATCTGTTTTGTACATGATCGCATCCAGTTCAGCTGTAGTAAATAATAGTACTGACAGTCACTCGCGATTGAGCGGTGAATGCGAATGTGCTCGGGGAGTGTTATTGTGTGTAAGGGGAGAGATCAGACTCTGTGCGTCATCAAATAGGGGCATCTTCAGGAGCTCATGGGCTCCAGTGCGTCATCGAGCCATGTTTTAGCCCCGCCCAAACAATCTGTAAAATTGCGCTAACTCCACATTTCATTAATTCACAGTTCACAGTCTTTGTAATATGTTTTAGCAATACACATGTAACATTTATAATTTGTTTAGAACTTTTTTGTAGAATTGCCTTTACAGGGACTTTAAAGGTAAAATACTCATTTGCGGACTACTATCAGCCCAAAATGTTGTTTTTTTTTATGCCATGTTGGTAGAATGTGTGTGGGTGGCCTGCCAAGGTATTGCATCTCCCCTGAGCCATATATGTTATGTGGCCAATTACTAGAGCCCAGAAAAATTAGGTCATAACATGGCTGATTGGCTGATGGCATCACAAGACTTTTGGAATGAATATGTTAGCCCTACTGTTATCTTTAAAGTAGTGTGCAAAACAATGACATTCAAAACTGAAACTCTCTTCTGACAATATTAATCAATGATTATGATGACATCACTCTGCAGTTTAGGTCCTCATCAAATGTTATGTACAATCAAATACTCTCTTGAATCTAAGGCGCCCCACCCCCTATTTTATAATTAGACACCAATAATTTATTCACACACTTATTATTTTCTATTTATGGTGAAAGGCACATATACAGTGTATATCTCACTATATACCATATATCACTATATATAGGGAACGATTTAGACAGTGTAAATATACTTTCCATTGGGGTGAATGAAGTTTGATTTCATGTTAGTG
Organism: Pimephales promelas; assembly: GCF_988280905.1. Lineage (NCBI taxonomy): Eukaryota > Metazoa > Chordata > Actinopteri > Cypriniformes > Leuciscidae > Pimephales > Pimephales promelas. The sequence continues at coordinate 7,938,774 of NC_142789.1, read as the reverse complement.
TGACACGAACCGCTGCAGCTTGCAAACAAGTCTGCTCTGGTGCTGTTGAGGGAGGTGGAGCGGAGGTGGACCGGAGGGTGGAATGGAGGGCCAGGCCCGTGGAGCGGAAGAGGACCTGGAGACTGCAGCAGGATGTGTAGGCAACCAGAGCAGAGCAGGATGTGCAGGCGACCAGGGTGGACCAGGCAGTGCAGGCGACCAGGGCGGGGCAGGCAGTGCAGGCGACCAGGGCGGAGCAGAGCAGGCAGTGCTGACCAGGGCGGAGCAGGCAGTGCAGGCGGCCAGGGCGGAGCAGGCAGTGCAGGCAGCCAGGGCGGGGCAGACTGTGCAAGCGACCAAGACCCCTCGGGCGGCCACGGCGGTGAAGAGCCCTCGGGCGGCCACGGCGGTAAAGACCCCTCGGGCGGCCACGCCAGTGAAGCCTCCTTGGGCGGCCACGGCGGTGAAGACCCCCCGGGCGACCATGGCGGTGAAGACCCCTCGGGCTGCCATGGCAGTGAAGACTCCTCGGGCGGCCACGGCGGTGAAGAGCCCTTGGGCGGCCACGACGGTGAAGACCGCTCGGGCGGCCACGGCGGTGAAGCCTCCTCGGGGGGCCACGGCGGTGAAGCCCCCCCGGCGACCATGGAAGGGGGAAGACCCCTCGGGCTGCCATGGCGGTGATGCCCTTTCAGGACCAGACACCAGCTTGGGAACAGACACTGGCTCAGGAACAGACACTAGAACAGAAATGGTCACAAGGACAGACACTGGATCGGCCATCTTGTCCGCAGACACTGGATCGGCCATCTTGTCCTTAGACACTGGATCGGCTATCTTGTCCGGAGAGACTGGATCGGCCATCTTGTCCGGAGACACTGGATCAGCCATCACGTCCGGAGACACTGGATCGGCGGTGGGCATCTTGTCCTTGGACACTGGTTTGGAGGCGGTGACATGAACAGTCTCTGGATTGGCAGAAGTTACGTGAACAATCTCTGAATCGGCCATCTTGTCCGTAGACACTGGCTCGGAGGCGGCCATCTTGTCTTTAGACACTGGTTCAGAGGCGACCATCTTGTCCTTAGACACTGGCTTGGAGGTGGTGATGTTAACAATCTCTGGATTGGCAGAAGTAACGTGAACAGTCTCTGAATCTGCAATCTTATCCGTAGACACTGTCTCGGCAGAAGTGACTTAAAGCGTCTCTGGCTCAGCAGAAGTGACGTGAAGTGTCTCTGGCTCGGCAGAAGTGACGCGAAGCGTCTCTGGCTCGGCAGAAGTGACGTGAAGCGTCTCTGGCTCGGCAGAAGTGACGGTGAGCGCAGGCTCGGCAGGGCTGACGGTGAGCGCAGGCTCGGCAGAAGTGACGCGAATCGTCTCTGGCTCAACAGAAGTGACGGTGAGTGCAGGCTCGGCAGGGCTGACGGTGAGCGCAGGCTCAGCAGGGCTGACGGTGAGCGCAGGCTCGGCAGGGCTGACGTGGAGCTCAGGCTCGACAGGGCTGACGTGGAGCTCAGGCTCGCCAGGGCTGACGTGGAGCTCAGGCTCGGCAGGGCTGACGTGGAGGTCAGAGCTTAACCGAATGGCAATGTCAGGGGTATTGTCAGGCATTAGGTAATTAAGAAGCTCATTGAGTCCATTTCGAAAAATGTCTTTTAAAGGAACACTCCGACTTTTTGGGACTTTAGCCTATTCACCTTACCCCCCAGAGTTAGATAAGTCCATACATACCTTTTTCATCTCCGTGCATGCTATAAGTCTGTTTGACGCACCCACCGCTAGCCCAAAGACTGGATGTGACTGGTTGCAGCTTTCATACTAATCCAAATGAGTGGCAAAATAACGCAAACGTTTTCCTATTTACATGTTGTGATTTGTATAGTCACATAATGTACAAATAACAAAGTCAAATGAAACAGACATATTTTAACCGTATAAAACCTGGGAACTATTCTCTGAAGGCGAAGCACTGCTACTTTGATGGAGTAATAACCGCATCACCTGAGACACGCCGTGGTGAGGAGCAGAGAGTTCGCTCAGTGTTTGGGTAACAGAGTCAGCAATTTATAAATAGTAAAAGCATAGTTTAGAGGCATGGGTTTTCGCTCTATTGTAAATAGCTGCGACTGTAAACAGGGGAGGTAATACCATGTTTCACAGAATTCCAACTAAAAACGCTGACTGGATGAAGAAATGGCTAACTTACTCTGGATATTTATCCAAACACACCTAAATAGATTATCAAGGGACATTATGTTTGCTCGGTACATTTCAATGGACGACTATTTTGAAAAATGGAATTTGCCACACGGACCATAATGTGCTGAAGGATACGGCTATCCCATCGATAGCACAGACAGGACAAGTGGATCACCTGCGGCTGAGGTAAGTGTTCCGTTATGTTTTTAGATGACCTACTGTAACAGTGCCATTAGCCAGAGCTAATCTAACGTTAGTGACACTATTATGATTAGGGTATGAATATGTTTGTATCTTGATGCGGTGCGAGATTTCTGCTTGGAAAAAAACGAGCGCGTTCACCGCGTTGAACTTGCACCCTGCGCGCGGCGCGCCTAGTAGCCTAAATTTGAAATAACCATGGAAATAACGAACTTGAGCGTGAAAAAGGGTACGATAGGCTGTGAGTTCATTGTGCAAAAACAATTTGTGCTATTACTTTCCCCTTATTCTATCCTATAGTAATGCAATACTGTATTATATAGGCTAATGTTGAATACATTTGGTTCAGCTAATAAATTGCATTTAAAATATATTGATTCCTGTAATAATAATTATTTATTCATGTGATATTTATAAATCTGGGTGCGTTTTTGGTTGGAAATCAATGAAACATGGTACTGTATTACCTGGTCTCCCCTGTTTATTGTCACAGCTCATACAATAAAGCAAACACCCATGATAAACTATGCCTTTATATCTAACGCCAACACTGAGCGAACTCTCTGCTCCTCGTCACGGTGCGTCTCAGGTGATTGTTATCACTCTGCCCAAGTAGCAGTGCTTCGCCTTCAGAAAATATAGTATTTATACGGTTAAAAGATGTCTGTGTCTCATATGGCCTTGATATTTGCACACTCTGTGACTATACAAACCACAACATGTAAATAGGAAAATGTTTGCATTATTTTGTCACTCATTTGGATTAGTATGAAAGCTGCAACCATTCACATCCAGTCTTTGTGCTAAGCTAGGCTAGCGGTGGGTGCGTCAAACAGACTTATAGCACGCACGGAGATGAAAAAGGTATGTATGGACTTATCTAACTCTGGGGGGTAAGGTGAATAGGCTAAAGTCCCAAAAAGTCGGAGTGTTCCTTTAAGGGCCATGGCAGAAACATGGCTTCTCAGGGAACAAGGGTTATAGTCATAATCCGAGACGTTCCCTATCGAGGGAACTCAACACTGCGTCGAGAATCGACACTTTGGGGAACGAGTGCTCACTAGGCCACGCACCGAATAGGCCTGCCCTGGAGTGAAGAGGCACTCAGCAAGGACTGAGCATGTGTGCACCGGGCGTCCTGGGAAAGTGGAGACTGTAAAATGTAATGTAAGTATGTGGGGTAGCCCAGTCGGCTGCCTCACAGATCTCCTGCAGAGGTACTGCCAAAAGAAGGGCCCTAGAGGAAGCCATGCCTCTAGTTGAACGAGCCCTTAAGGCCAAAGGTGAAGGCAAACCAAGCACCTTGTAAGCCTCAGTAATAGCCTCTAGTTGAATGATCCCTTAAGGCCAAAGGTGAAGGCAAACCACTCACCTTGTAATCCTCAGTAATAGCCTGGACAATCCAGTTACTACTAGTTTGTTTGGTTGCCGGGAGCCCCCTCTTAGGTGGCCCAAAACATACTAACAATTGGTCCGACCTTCTCCAAGAAAAGGACCTCTCAAGGTATAAGCTCAAAGCTCTGACGGGGCAGAGCAAGTGAAGCCTCTCTTCTTCCACCGACACATGAGGTGGAGGATGGAATGCCTGAAGGACTATAGAACGAGCTGTATTTGATGGAACTTTAGGCACGTAGCCCGGACTCGGTGCAAAAAGGCCTTTACTCTGCCAGGGGCAAACTCCAAGCAAGCCGGCGTTACTGCCAGGGCTTGGAGATCCCCCACCCTCTTGAGTGAGGTAATTGCCAAGAGAAAAAAAACATTTTCAGTGTTAAGTCCTTAGGCGAAGCCGACTCTTAAGGTTCGAAGGGAGCCAGGGATAACCCTTCCAGAACTATTGCCAGGTCCCAGGCAGGAACCCTGGACCTGGTTGCCGGCCTCATCCTCTAAGTACCACGGAGAAAATGAATGACCAACTGGTGCCTCCCCAGAGGCCCACCACCTAATGGCACGTGGAAAGCTGAAATTGCAGCCACGTACACCTTAAGAGTGGACGGGGAGAGACCCGCAGAGAAACGATCTTGGAGAAATTCCAGAATTGAAGCCACCGGGCAGTTTACTGGATCTAACTCGTGTTTTCTACACCAAGTGACGAACACATTCCACTTGAGGCCATATAATCTCCTGGTAGATGGAGCTCTAGAGCTAAGTATGGTTTTAACCACTCCAGCTGATAGATCAGCATTCAGGTACTGAAGCCCCTCAGAGGCCAGACCCACAGCTTCCAAAGCTCCGGATGAGGGTGGAAGATCGTGCCCTCCGCCTGAGACAACAGATCCCTCCTCAGAGGAATCTGCCATGGCGGAGCTATGAGGAGTGATATTATGTCCAAAAACCATACTCGTGTCGGCCACATTGGGGCAACCAGAAGTAGACTGATGGCCTCCTGACGGACCCTCTCCAGGACTTCCGGGAGCAGAGCGATCGGGGGAAATGTGTACAGGCGAAGCCTCGGCCAGGCCTGTACCATGGCATCCAACCCCAGTGGGGCTGGATGTGAGAGGGAGAACCAAAGTGGACAGTGGGACATCTCTCAAACAGATCCACTTCCATTGGTCCAAACCTCTCCCACATCGACTTCACCACCTCCGGATGAAGTCTCTATTCCCCGGGCCTCAGCCCCTGCCTCGACAGGATGTCTGCTCCCTGATTCTGAACCGCCGGAATATATACTGCCTGATCATACAAAACAGATTCCCCTTGGGAGAGAACCCCTTGGTTTTCAACCACCACTGAAGGGGCCTCATGTGTAGAAGGCCCAAAGGAATAATGTTGGATGCCACTGCCATGAGGCCCAGCATTCTTTGAAATTGCTTTACAGTGATGGCCTGGCCCAGCTTCACCCTGGATACCATCGCCAGAATTGACTCGATACATGCGGGAGACATTCGTGCCTGCATTGTAGTCGAGTTCCACATGGGGTTGCGCGAACTGCAGTCTGTACCCAGATTTTATTATCTACAGGACCCATGCAGATATGTTGGGAAGATGATACCACTCCTCTACAAAATCTACTAGGGCTACCAGCCTCTCGAGACTGGCCTGTGGTGTTTGTTGAGCATCTTTCTCGACTCCCTGAAGTGGAATACCGGCAGGTTGTAGTCGATACGGTCTTTGTGACCATAATCGATGCTTTGTTATAATATTTTCGCTGAAAATGGATGCGGCCCGAAGCGTTGCTAATGGCGGGCAGCCTACATCCTTTCCTAGAGGGCTCTGCTGTGAGAACAACCTTGGTTACCCCATAGCGGAGGGGACAGACCTCTGAGGTCCTACCACCATGGTTAGGACCTCTTTCCCAAAGCCCTCCTAGCCTGAATGACGCCCCTCAGGTCTCCCTTCTGGCTGGAGGACTTCGATTTCTGAGAGCGTTTCCTCTGTTGAAGTTTTCTGTTGAACTTGGAAGTTTCCCTGGAGGAAACGCTCACTTTCTGCTCTGCCCGGTGCGATGAGCTGGTCGATGGCTGGGGCTGATCGCTTTGCCCCACCCTACTCGATTTGGACTTCGCTTTTCGGGGGAGGTACTGCTGGAACGCCGTAGACTGTTTCTTCGCCTCCTAGAACCTGTCGACGACCGATGTAACGGCGTCGCCAAACAGGCCAGAAGGCGAAAGCGGCGCATCCAGTAGAAAGGACCTATCTTTGTCCTTTATACTGGAGAGATTCAGCCAAAGATGCCTCTCCGTGGCCACCATGGCCGCCATAGAGCGGCCAATGGCGCGGGCTGTTTCTCTCGTGCCCCGGAGAGACAGATCTGTGGCTTTCCTCAACTCCGCGACATCCTCCGAAGTCGGCCCCTCCCCCTCGTCCAAATCTTTCAGGAGGTTGGCCTGGTATGCCTGCAAGATCGTCATAGAGTGCAGACATGAATGCCCTGCCAATCAGATGTATCTCTGCAGGGCTTACTAGGCAATACCGGGGTTTTTAGGGAAGACGCCGACTCAGGTGAAAGATAACCCGCTAAGGCCTCTTCCACCTTCGGCATCTTAACATAGCCCATGTCCCATGCCCCCAAAACATTGCTATAATCGATCACACTGGGGCTGGAGACACGGGACGAGTGTGGTTTATCCCACGATCTCGCGATCTCTTTGTGGAGATCGGGGAAAAACGGCAAACCCCGGCGCTGAGGTTGTGACCTACGCTGCAGGAAACGCTCGTCAAGTTTACTCTTAACTTGCGTTCCCTGCTCATTTTGTGGCCAGCTGATGTTGATCTGGCCACAGCATGAGTCACAACCTCAACCAGCTTCTCATAATTCTGCCCATGAACTGGCATGCTGAATTCATGGTCGTCCGCATCAATGCTGGGCACATCTACTTCCTCAGAAGCAGAGAGCACGAGCATTGGGACCTGATCGTGGGCAGGAGAAACCGCAACGCGGGCTCCCGCACCACTCTCAGAGGCTGCAGGATCAGCAGATGGAGAACGAGAAAATGCCTCTGCATTCTCATTCTCCCCTGCAAGATCCCGCTGCGAACCTCAATGTCTCAGTCGCCGCATCGCCTCAACGAATGTGGGAACGGAACCCTGGGGAACGTGAGCCTGACCGTGCTCGTCAAAGCACGCCAGCCGGGAGCGCAGCACTCTTATGGGCATCGCATCAAGGTCTGCACAAGCACCCCCCTCGAGATCTGCCTGTGCATGCTGCACTCCCAAACAATTCACACACAGAGATTGTGTGCCCCCACCCGTGAGAAACGAGGGCAGGGATGCACACAACTCTTGAATTGTTGACTGGCCATGATATATTTTCTCAATATATAGACAAACAACACCAAATAGACAGACAGTTTTCACACAGAGCGCTTGCTGAAGAGCGAAAGCTAGTGTGTGTTGTGACAGCATCACTTTTATACTTCCGGGTATGCCGTCACATGTTACGTCACGACGCAACACCAATCAGGATTGGATTAGTTTCATTCATATTTCAGAGGCGCACGCTTAGGGAGCGTCCCCAAAGTGTCGATTCTCGACGCAGTGTTGAGTTCCCTCGATAGGGAACTGTGCCATTGATTTAACCAAAAGTTGACATGCTAAACACTCAAATAGCAAGATTTTGAAAGAACTAGGACAGAAATGGCTTACTTAAGTTCTCTACACATTCAGTTTTACAGGAGAAAGTATTTTAGCAAAAAAAAAAAATATATATATATATATATATAGTGGTGTAGTCTAGTTTTTTGTAGTGAGTATACTGTGATATACCAGCAGCCCCCCCCCCCCCCCCGCCTGCCCGCCCGCCCACCGCCACCACCACCCATTTGCGCAAAATTTTCAAAACTTGTGTAATATTCCTTTAAAGTTCTGTCTTAATAGATTTGATTATTATTATTTTATAAATTACATTTTACTATGCAATTTCTTTCATAATTCCATTGAGTTACTTTATTTATCACTATAAACTGTTTTAAATTAAAGACATTTGAGCTTCTGTGTGTTTTAATAAACTATTATTAATAGCATTAGGCCTACTTGAAGTAGGCCTATACTCTACTGTGCAATAGTAATATATTTCTTTTAAACTAGGTTGCATGAAGCAGGGGCGTCACTAGGATTTTGATCATCACTTAGGATTTTTTCTAAAAAAAAAAAAAAAAAAAAAAGGTGACACTTTAGTTTAGGATCTAATGCTCACTATTAACCAGTTTCATTACATGCAAAGGCAGGATTTTATAATCACTGTTGTCCCAAATGTGAGGTAGGTTAGTTAGGGGAGTTCAGGGTTTTCCTGAGAAACATTTTATTTCTCTGATCTACATATGTGCATTTTAGGATGTTTTGAAGGCCAAAAAAAATTAGATAACAGCTTTAAAACCATGTCAGTGGGCAGCTGAGCAGCTGATTATTTTTCTCTCCTCATCAGCATCACCCTCTTTTTCTCTTTGTTTTTCTCTTGCCCTGTCTCTTCCTCTCCTAAAGATGAGCTGTGACTGATATAGGCTTTTCATTTTTGTCTGTCAGTGAAGAAAGTAAACATGGGGTCAACTGATAAGTGGATTTTCCCTATGAATAATTTTTCTCGGACACGTTTATTCACTGAAAGCTACTAAAGCTAGGTAATTAGTTTATTAAATACATTCAAAACATATACACATTCATTATTGATCTTATGACTAATACAGGGCCAGGGCTTTATAATCACAGATGTCCTAAATTTGAGGTTGGTGCTTCAATGTTTTTGATTTCTCTGATGAGCATTTCAAGACGTTTTAAGACCAAAAAAAAGAATAAGAAATAGCTTTAAAACCATGTCAGTGGGCAGTAAATTTTCTCCCCCTTTCGAAGGCTGAGCTTTTTTAATGTAATAGCCTAAAGGCTACAATTTTTATTATATTCTCAATATGTACACATTCGTTACTTGTGGCTAAAATGATGAAAAGGTCTTTGTTAATGTTTCTTGTCCCCTCGCAATGACAGTAAACTATTAAATTGCATGAGTCACGTTACAGGCCTATTTATTTCACTTCAAAATGGCGAAATTAGACAAAACTATAGCCTATTAGTTTGCCTGATTATTTTTTGTCATTCGTTTAACATTTATGACCTAAAAAATGTAAATATGAAATGTTAAGTTTAGCCACTTACATCTTTTCTCGCACTTGCCTGTTAGCGCCGAGTCGCTCTGCTGAAATTCGCGCTCAGCAGCGTCTTTGAAATAAAGCCCGCCTACTTTGATTTGATTTGTCATCTCAAATAATCTGACATTGACGAGCAGTGACAGACCAATGAGCTCAGATGAACACGAACACACACACACTACACACACCCTGTCCTCTGTTTTTGACGTGCTCTCTGCTCGCGCGCTAAATCTGATTATAACAGAACTTAAGGGAACACGAAATTCTGTCGCCTTACGTTTAGGGGGGCTGATGTCGTAGGAAATTTATTTCACAAAACGATGCTGTTACGAATCCTCACGCTTTTTAAAGTGGGCATACGGAGATCTTTGACATTTCCTAGTGGGTATACGCAAATCCTTGACATTTTCTAGTGGGTATACGGCGTATACCTGCGTATCACGTAGACTACACTACTGTATATATGAAGAGTTCAGATGCAAAAGCCTCTAAGTGCCATTTGAAATTTCCTTCTAAAATGATCATTTTTATCAAGCTTATATATTCAAGTTCAGTAATTTCACTTAAATGACAATTAATAGGTAATCCTCATTGCAATTTAAGTGAAATTACTGAACTTAAATATACAAGCTTGATAAAAATGATCATTCTAGAAGAAAATTTCAAATGGCACTTAGAGGCTTTTGCATCTGAACTCTTCATATATATATATACACGCTTCACCTTTAATTGTGTCTATGTTAACATTATGTTTGGCATCTGCTATAGTGAGCATTGCATTTGGGATCATCTATAAGTATCTAAATCACTCGTGAACTGCATGAGCACATGAGAGACCGAATAACACGACAAGTGAATTACAACTTATTGAACAATGCTGATTTTGTCAAGCAATGTGTCCACAGCAAGTTGAAGTGCATTTTTAGTCATCCCCTATTAGTTAGCTCTATCTGCTCTCTGTGTCATTTAAATGTTCACCTGCATACACCACTAATAACCGAGTCACACCAGAGCTCTCACATTGCAAACGAAACGACAGTCAACAGCACCCCACTGTCACTTATCGTGAATTGGCCGTCTGCAAGTAAACACTTCAACGGGTCAAAAACACATGAAACAACACCAGCGCTCACCTCCTCTCTCCCCTGGTATGGCATGTCCCCTGAGCCATGCATTAAAGACTCTCATCTTTGAGCATGGCTGTCAGACGCCAGCCCACCTTTCCCGACATCCCTGCAGACATCTCCCTACAATTGTTTTCCAGGCTCTGGCAAAGCCTTGCTGCCTGGCAGGGCAGAGAATATAATAACTAAGCCTTCTGTGACGGAATGAGATGAGACTGCTTGATATGGATCTGATGCATAAGCTGTATGCATATTGGGCCAATCCTTCAGGGCCTGCATATCATTGCCTGAGGTAGACAGCTATACATACACATTTGACATTTCAGAGCATGCAGTGTTCCCTCGATAAAAGCACTGTAACTGGGACACAACAGTTATAGGAAGTGACATGAATTGTAAACAAATGATTTCTGTTATTGTCTGTGGAACTGTAAAATAGGGAATTCCCTTAATCACATGGCATTTCCTATAGAAACTGACTTTAGAAATGCAAACAGTTTACAGATGTCCCCACAGAGCAAATGCTAACAAGAACTAGCATGTACATGTACGCACAATTTCTAACCTGATTACCGTAACAACCTCCTCCCTATAATACCTTGAGTAAGCTATTGGACAATGTCTTAATGGAAGTTGTTCGGCTGGCACATGCTCCCCATGCTGCCATCTTTGCTTATGGGCACTCAGTTCCAAAACTAAATTTGATCCAGTGATCACTGCCATTTGATTTATCAAATATAAAACCAAAATATACTGTTTATTTCATACAAAGGTACATGTTGAATGCAAAAAGCAAAACAATATTTTATAAAATGGACAGTTCTGGTTCTTGATTATGATTTGTTGAGCCATGTTCAAAGCCATTGTAAAATGCATACACTCGTTTCAATAAAACAGAAATTCTAATTCAGCTGTACAATGACATCACCCCCAAAAGCATGTGTGCTCCAGGGGCCGCTGATTAGACTTACGTGCCTGCGGCAAGATGCTTGATTGGCCAGACACGTTCTTCATGTACCCTTTGCTATTACAGCCATACAACTATGGAAGGCCTAGTGGTATGTGTTACATTTGTCTTTACATAATAATAAGAATCAGATGTTACAAATTGAAGATCAGTGTTATTGTAGATCACAACATAAATGAAAGCCATAAGCAATTTGTGTAGGGTAAAAAATGGAACATCTGGGGAATTTAAAGTATTCATACTAGAGGTCCTACCCAACATGACTCAATTTGTTTTCTTTACAGGTCTGATATACATTTTTCATATAAAACTTTATACAACTCTACTCATATACATGTTCAGATTTCATTTTAAAAAGAATTGTCAATCAATGAAAATAATTAAAGCTAATTAGATAATAAAATAAGGATTATTTAATGAGATTATATTAATTTATTAAAGAGTACAGCATTGGATAGACATCACAAAAAGCGTCTTTCGATGTCAATATCGTTAAGTTCAAGCTCTGTAACTTGCAGGAATAAGTGGATAGTCAAGGCCATTTCTCTTGCTTATGAGTCCTCTGGCCAGCCGTGTCCTTTGGTGGTCAGAGCTCATTCCACTCTGAGTATGGCAGCCTCTAAAGCCTGAATATCTGGAGTTTCTCTCCAAGACGTTTGCGATGCTGCGGGCTGGTCTTCTCTGCTCACATTTGTCTGGTTTTATAGCCTGGACCTGGATGCTGCCCCAGGGTCCCAGGTGCTCAGTGCTTAGTGTGGTTTTGACAACAGGCTACACTCAGGCATTTGAAACTATGGTGGTTATTGACGCATCGCAAGTTCCCTCGAAAAGGGAACGTCTCAGATTACGACTGTAACCATAGTTCCCTGAGAAAGGGAACGAGACAATGTGTCTCTCTGCTATACTTCCCGTATCCCTGTGATTGTCTTGCTTCGGCAATTTTCGAAACTAATGTCGGCTTTTACGCTAATATGGCCTAATCGTCCTAGGAAAGCAACTATCTGTCATTTTACATTGCAGTCATTTAAATGTAAGTACAGTATTTATTATAGCTGTGTGTCATAATACAGCAGTGAAATATGGTTGCCTACTGTTGTGTATAGGGGAAAAGGTACAGGAATTACTATTATCTAAATACATATTTCAATCTATTTGGAATATATTCTACATTTATTTTTGACACTATAAAATATATTTCAATATATTTATTTTGTGTATGGGCATTGCGGTGCTGCAGTAGAGAATTGGTTACCTCATATGAGGTGGAGTAGCAGTTTGGTTGTGAGTTTGCACCAGGTTTGCAATAAGGGCTCAGCCCAAGGCTCACCCCTCCCTTTCGAAGAAGCTACGGTTGCTAAAACGGGACAAACATCTCATCAGCTGAGACAGCAGAGAATAGCCAGAGTAAGACAAGAGTGTGTAACATTGTCAACGTTTCTGTACCACAGTCCATTATTAACCACATCATGGATAAAGTTTACAAAGCCATAGTCAGGTAAAGGTCAAGGGTTTTAATATATAATTTAATATAATATTAGTAATCAGCTGATTGTCTCACAAACGTAACCAGCAGCACATTTCTCCCAACATAGCAAACCCATAATACAGCGAGGGAGAAGAATCACAGAAACTATGCAACTATATATTTTTTCTAAAAGGGTAGTAAAAGTTTAGCTGGCTAATATGAGCTGTTACTGTGGACAGTACTGAATTGGTTAAAGAATAAAGCCTTGTTTATACTCGACGCATCCGCATGAGCCCAAATGTGCGCGTGGCAAAAAATGACATGATTGTAACAGCACCCACACACATCCGCATCCCATAGACACCATTTAATACACACAATAGGCTTTTTTCTCTGATTTTGAAACCTCTTCGCGATCAACTTAGATCTCTTACAAGACCGACAGGTTAGTGATTCCTGTAACATACTGTTTTACGGTCAATGACATGAGTACTAATGAGCTGTCTCATAAACATAACCAGCACATTTATCCCCACATAACAAACCATAACACAATGAGGGAGAACTAAGTTACATGAAACAATCCAACTATATATTTTACACCACTCACAAGGGAAAAGTCACTACTCACGGTGTTTATGGCTAGCTTCTGTCACAGGTCGAGGGGAGGAACGCTCGGGTGACCAACCACCCCCCCTCTAACCGAGTCACCACCGTGAGGAGCCGACACCACAGGCACACAACAGAGGACCACAGAGACAAGTTTCAAAGGAGTAACAATCTTTATTAAACCAAGGGTTTCTCACAGTTTAAGATACTCTCAGTGGTGCTGCAGACTTCCGGACTCATACAGTAAGTATGGCAGGTAAGGATTCTTCACAGTACAGGGTACTCTCGTAGGTGCACGGTAATGAAGCAGTGGATTAAAAGCTTACTTTTCCCCCAGCGGTGCTGCAGACTTCCAGACTCATACAGTAAGTATGGCAGGTAAGGATTCTTCACAGTACAGGGTACTCTCGTTGGTGCACAGTAATGAAGCAGTGGATTAAAAGCTTACTTTTCCCCCAGCGGTGCTGCAGACTTCCAGACTATGGCAGGTAAGGATTCTTCACAGTACAGGGTATTCTCGTTGGTGCACGGTAATGAAGCAGTGGATTAAAAGCTTACTTTTCCCCCAGCGGTGCTGCAGACTTCCGAACTCATACAATAAGTATGGCAGGTAAGGATTCTTCACAGTACAGGGTACTCTCGTTGGTGCACGGTGATGAAGCAGTGGATTAAAAGCTTACTTTTCCCCCAGCGGTGCTGCAGACTTCCAGACTATGGCAGGTAAGGATTCTTCACAGTACAGGGTACTCTCGTTGGTGCACGGTAATGAAGCAGTGGGTTAAAAGCTTACTTTTCCCCCAGCGGTGCTGCAGACTTCCGGACTCATACAGTAAGTATGGCAGGTAAGGATTCTTCACAGTACAGGGTACTCTCGTTGGTGCACGGTAATGAAGCAGTGGATTAAAAGCTTACTTTTCCCCCAGCGGTGCTGCAGACTTCCGGACTCATACAATAAGTATGGCAGGTAAGGATTCTTCACAGTACAGGGTACTCTCTCTCTCTTCAGTTCACAGTAGGGCGACAGTGGGTTAAACGATTACTTTATCAGCATTGCTGTATACTTCTGGGCTCAAACAGTAAGTAGAACAGGTGAGGACATTCACAGTACACAGTACTCTCTCTTCAGTTCACAATAGGGAGACAGTGAGTCATAATGTTACTTTACCAGCGATGCTGTGTGCTTCTGGGCTCAAACAGCAAGTAGAACAGCTGGGGATCTTCACAGTACAAAGTACTCTCTCCTCAGTTCACAGTAGGGCGACAGTGGGTTAGACAATTACTTTACCAGCGATGCTGTGTGCTTCTGGGCTCAAACAGTGAATAGAACACGTGAGGACATTCACAGTACACAGTACTCTCTCTTCAGTTCACAATAGGGAGACAGTGAGTCATAAGGTTACTTTACCAGTGGTGCTGTATGCTTCTGGACTCAAACAGCAAGTAGAACAGGTGGGGATCTCCACAGTACAAAGTACTCTCTCCTCAGTTCACAGTAGGGAGACAGTGAGTCATAAGGTTACTTTACCAGTGGTGCTGTATGCTTCTGGACTCAAACAGCAAGTAGAACAGGTGAGGATCTTCACAGTACAAAGTACTCTCTCTTCAGTTCACTGTATCACTCTGGGCTTCTGACGGGGGCAGATATAATAACTTTCCACGTACGTGTAAGCATTGATGAGGGCCACTTCTCAACAAAGACACAGCACACTTGTGTTCACTTCAATTCCACAGCAATAAATCAATGTGTATCAATAAGGCAAAAGCACTGCAATTCACTCACACGGTAGGGCTGATCAGAGGCCTCGCTCTGTTTGTTGTGCTCACTTTACATGGGGTTTCACTTTCAATTCCTCCTCCACACACTCTGAAACACATAGCTCCTCCAACAGTCAGATCCACACTCACTGTATCCTCTTCAAGCGGTTTAAATGTTCATAAGTTAAAATCAGTTCACTTATCTTTGCTCTTTCCTTTCCCAGCACAGATCCAGTCGATAGCTCAGACCAGCAGGCTTCCTATAAACAATCACTCTGATCCAGCAAGCTTAAATGGGCGTCTCTCCCTTTCCCCTGTCCCTTCCCTGTCAGTGGGTCCTCCATCTGAGCCTCCTCCATCTGTGTCCTCCCCGTCTGTGTCTCCCCCGTCTGAGCCCTCCTCTCCCTTCTGTCTGTGTCCTTTTATCTTGTTTATCTTGACTCGTCAAACAGGAAACCTGTGTGAGTGCCGCTCCTCTCTCTCTCGCACCTGCAGTGCATTAGCGCTAATCAGTGCGGGCATGATTCCATCACGCCCGGAGCTGCAGTGGTGTGTTGCACACAATCCGTTCCCCTAGGGAACTTGCGACTCTGAGGAGGGTTCCGATCGCCAAGCGATTTTGTCACCCGTGACATCCCCCCTTGCCAATCGGTTCAAGTCCCTAGAACCGACGTTCCTCAATTCCATTTGCCATATCTCTCCAGTGGCTGTCCTCGGGTATCCCACTGAGGTCGTCGGGGTGGCGAGGGCGGAGCCGCTCTTACTTCACTTCGAGGTCCCTTGGGACCACAGCCCACCCTGGGTACCTCTTCGTCCCCCATCGCGTACCTGTGGCCGCTACAACTCACGGTGTGTACCCTGCCGACTACGCCACTTTTGATGTCACAGGTCGAGGGGAGGAACGCTCGGGTGACCAACCACCCCCCCTCTAACCGAGTCACCACCGTGAGGAGCCGACACCACAGGCACACAACAGAGGACCACAGAGACAGAGACAAGTTTCAAAGGAGTAACAATCTTTATTAAACCAAGGGTTTCTCACAGTTTAAGATACTCTCAGTGGTGCTGCAGACTTCCGGACTCATACAGTAAGTATGGCAGGTAAGGATTCTTCACAGTACAGGGTACTCTCGTAGGTGCACGGTAATGAAGCAGTGGATTAAAAGCTTACTTTTCCCCCAGCGGTGCTGCAGACTTCCAGACTCATACAGTAAGTATGGCAGGTAAGGATTCTTCACAGTACAGGGTACTCTCGTTGGTGCACAGTAATGAAGCAGTGGATTAAAAGCTTACTTTTCCCCCAGCGGTGCTGCAGACTTCCAGACTATGGCAGGTAAGGATTCTTCACAGTACAGGGTATTCTCGTTGGTGCACGGTAATGAAGCAGTGGATTAAAAGCTTACTTTTCCCCCAGCGGTGCTGCAGACTTCCGAACTCATACAATAAGTATGGCAGGTAAGGATTCTTCACAGTACAGGGTACTCTCGTTGGTGCACAGTGATGAAGCAGTGGATTAAAAGCTTACTTTTCCCCCAGCGGTGCTGCAGACTTCCAGACTATGGCAGGTAAGGATTCTTCACAGTACAGGGTACTCTCGTTGGTGCACGGTAATGAAGCATTGGATTAAAAGCTTACTTTTCCCCCAGCGGTGCTGCAGACTTCCGGACTCATACAATAAGTATGGCAGGTAAGGATTCTTCACAGTACAGGGTACTCTCTCTCTCTTCAGTTCACAGTAGGGCGACAGTGGGTTAAACGATTACTTTATCAGCATTGCTGTATACTTCTGGGCTCAAACAGTAAGTAGAACAGGTGAGGACATTCACAGTACACAGTACTCTCTCTTCAGTTCACAATAGGGAGACAGTGAGTCATAATGTTACTTTACCAGCGATGCTGTGTGCTTCTGGGCTCAAACAGCAAGTAGAACAGCTGGGGATCTTCACAGTACAAAGTACTCTCTCCTCAGTTCACAGTAGGGCGACAGTGGGTTAGACAATTACTTTACCAGCGATGCTGTGTGCTTCTGGGCTCAAACAGTGAATAGAACACGTGAGGACATTCACAGTACACAGTACTCTCTCTTCAGTTCACAATAGGGAGACAGTGAGTCATAAGGTTACTTTACCAGTGGTGCTGTATGCTTCTGGACTCAAACAGCAAGTAGAACAGGTGGGGATCTCCACAGTACAAAGTACTCTCTCCTCAGTTCACAGTAGGGAGACAGTGAGTCATAAGGTTACTTTACCAGTGGTGCTGTATGCTTCTGGACTCAAACAGCAAGTAGAACAGGTGAGGATCTTCACAGTACAAAGTACTCTCTCTTCAGTTCACTGTATCACTCTGGGCTTCTGACGGGGGCAGATATAATAACTTTCCACGTACGTGTAAGCATTGATGAGGGCCACTTCTCAACAAAGACACAGCACACTTGTGTTCACTTCAATTCCACAGCAATAAATCAATGTGTATCAATAAGGCAAAAGCACTGCAATTCACTCACACGGTAGGGCTGATCAGAGGCCTCGCTCTGTTTGTTGTGCTCACTTTACATGGGGTTTCACTTTCAATTCCTCCTCCACACACTCTGAAACACATAGCTCCTCCAACAGTCAGATCCACACTCACTGTATCCTCTTCAAGCGGTTTAAATGTTCATAAGTTAAAATCAGTTCACTTATCTTTGCTCTTTCCTTTCCCAGCACAGATCCAGTCGATAGCTCAGACCAGCAGGCTTCCTATAAACAATCACTCTGATCCAGCAAGCTTAAATGGGCGTCTCTCCCTTTCCCCTGTCCCTTCCCTGTCAGTGGGTCCTCCATCTGAGCCTCCTCCATCTGTGTCCTCCCCGTCTGTGTCCTCCCCCGTCTGAGCCCTCCTCTCCCTTCTGTCTGTGTCCTTTTATCTTGTTTATCTTGACTCGTCAAACAGGAAACCTGTGTGAGTGCCGCTCCTCTCTCTCTCGCACCTGCAGTGCATTAGCGCTAATCAGTGCGGGCATGATTCCATCACGCCCGGAGCTGCAGTGGTGTGTTGCACACAATCCGTTCCCCTAGGGAACTTGCGACTCTGAGGAGGGTTCCGATCGCCAAGCGATTTTGTCACCCGTGACACTTCCAGCTTTCTGCTGCTTCTCTTTCAAGGTGGTGACGAAAGACATTCTGTAGCGCTGTTTGTTCACGTTCGGCTATGGCAGAAACATGACGTCACAATATGGCGAACTTCATGGAAGGGGATTCCCACGGTTATGGAGATGTAAATGTCTCATTCTAAGGTAATAAAAACATTACGGTTTATTAAGGAAGTTCTTTATACACCACTGAATACATAATTATGGATATCATATTACATTTCTGTTAATAGATACTCAACTTTTTTACACATTGCACCTTTAATGGCCTTTAATGTATACATCTAATACCTCTATACACTTGTAATATACTGTAGCTATGGGACCGTATGTTTATTTCATATATGCTACACAAGTTAGACAACTAAAATTTGAATGTTATCTTAATACAATTGACCACAGTCATCTACACAGAATATTTGAGATGTTATTGCAGCACACATCATAGTGAGCCATTAATTTATTAAGAAATTGAGATAAATCTGAAAGCTGATCGATCAAGACAGTAAACAGCTAACGATGGTGTGGGCAGCTGAAAAGTGACGTTTATTGGGGTTTTGTGGGGTTTACTATGGTAAAACATGATTCAATTAACAAGATTGTTGACACCAAAGTTAATAGCTGTGTTCTTGTTAGCAATAAATGTGTCTTTGATGCTATGTGCTTTAACACAAAGGAACAGATGGCTAAGGAGTGCACCAATGAACAGTGAAATTTTTCACAACTTTGTTGACTCAGAAAACCATCCATGTATCCATCTCACAACACTAGCGCAGATGTCTAAGTGCAGTTACGTATGTAAGTTTATACCCAATGTATGTGTGATGGGGAACATCTTTGGTAGCAGTTAATTTTCGACTTTTAGCAGTTAAAGAGAAAATTTTGTTTCCACATCATTCCAAACCTGTATGCATTTCTTTCTTCTGCAGAATACCAAACAACATTGGTGCCCCATTGACTTCCATTGTATCGACAATGGGGGAAAACGTCTCAGTTACGTATGTAACCCTCGTTTCCTGAGTAGGGAACGGAGACGTTACGTCGGATGACGGAGAATGGGGGTTTCGTCTAGAAAGCCAATCCTCTTTGAGTATTAAAAAACGAGCCAATGGCAAAGAAATGCCATGGGTCTGCGGAATTTGCATAGCGTATCTCCACCTCACCCAGTGAGTATAAAAGGAGGAAGCGGACGCAACCGCAGTATGTCTTCGCTGAAGAGCTGAGACTGAACTCAGGCGTCTACCCAGCGGTACAGCGGAAGTGACAGAGAGACGTAACGTCTCCGTTCCCTACTCAGGGAACGAGGGTTACATACGTAACTGAGACGTTCCCTTTCGTAGTCACTCCGATGTAGAGAATCGAGGCGAATCAAATACAACTTAATCAAATTAATCTCTCATGGGATTAATTCACATGGATTCAACACTCCAAGAGTCACGGAACGGCGCCAAGGGTCTGCTTTGGGGGGACAATAAACCCTCCCTCCGAAGACTTTTTATGGTCCTGCAGATAGCAACAGAATGCCACAGGAAGGAACGTGTCAATATCTTAATGTTTTACCAAGACAAATCGGCTCAGAAATGGTGGAACAAGAGGCCTGACCACCAAAAGTCTGACAACCTTTGACCTCCCTCAACATCATCTCTGTTGAGCGGGACAAAGACATAACACAGACCCCTACTCCTTGAACATACCACGACCTCACTGTTGAGATTTCTCTGAGATCTCACCCATAAAATCATATAAACTCACCACAGAACAATTCTTGGACTTATAACCAATCATAATTCTTGTTGTTCCTACACTTCATGTGTTATTATGCTTAGATCACATATTAATCATGTAATTGTTGTTAACTATTAACTCTTGTAATTGTTATACAACCATTAGAAGTGTGAATGCCTCGTTTACTCTTAAACGAACCGTATTCTCCTAATTCAAAAGATGGCTTGATTGAAATCTGCGTAAAAGGTTTTGTTTTATGATTATAATAATCATAAGTTTTAAACTATGGTCTTTTGTCTCTCTGCTAAGTGCTGGAGACCAGCTCACAGACCATGCATAAATTATGATAAGCAAGAAGTAGATCCACCTCCTAAAGTCATGCCATTACCTCATTGGCCAGAAGTTTCTAGGAGGTTGGACTAGAGTTTAAGTTAAAGATCCAAACAAAGGAACAAGTTTGTTTCATGTTAGTGTTCCGTTCCTGTTAGATTTTTCTGTTCGTGTTTCCAGTTTGTAACTGTTAAGTTCGTGCCTCTCTCTAAAACCAGCAAGAGAGTGTTCTGTTCGTGCTTATCTCTGAAACAAAGAACGTGTTCGCATGCTTCTACATCGACTAGACCAAATTCGACCAGCAGACGAATAACCCATCAAGATCAGGGTTACAACTCAGCTCATTCAAGCCATCTAACTCGTCTTACTTTCATTTCTTTCCTTTATTTCCTTTTTCGTAAAAGTCTCGTTTCAAAGTTAAGTTTGCTGCAAAGCTTCGTTTTAAACGGCTCTCCGCAACACGCTTCGAAAGCGTAAAGACTTTTCATTCGGCTGCTAGTCACACGTGACCGGCAAACTCAGGATCTTCCATCCAGGCACTTTAAAAACAACCCGCCACAAGGACCCGGGGAACCACCCTTCGGTGCAACGCAACAAATGAATCCCCTAAACCACGCGGACACAAGCAAGTACTCCAGACTCTTAGCTGAACTGGTGCTTTATTGTAAATTGAATAACCTCTCTAAGAAACGAAGGTTCAAATTAATGCTTGGTGGTCCTTTCAGGTCATGTCTTACGTGCATATAGAAAGTTGAAACTTTCTCTCTCACTCTTTCCAACTCACTCTTTCCCTTTCGCGACTGTATGAATGTGTGTGTGTGCGTGATTAGGTTTAGACCTTAGTTTTGTGTTTAGAATAGCTAATAAAGTCTTCTTATATCCTTGCAAAGGTTATGATTACGGCCCGTTCAAATGAATTCTAAGCGAGTCATTTGCTCGGTTCAGTAATTCGGTTCCATAGATTCATTGCAAATCAATTAGGGATGCACCGAAATGAAAATTCTTGGCCGAAACCGAAAACCGAAAAAGAGGAAACCAAGGCCGAAAACCGAAAACCGAAACACCGAAAGAAATTATGCCAATTATCAGTATCATTGCATTTATGGCTATGACTATGTACAAACGTTACTAAAATCAAGGCATTGCAATTGCATAAATTAATATAAATAAATAAATTACAAATTATGCAAATATTTATTTAGCACAATGCACAGTATAAAATAAAATTCAAACTAAAATGTTTTTGACCCCACTCATGTGTACATTAAATAATAATCTAATGGCCTGCAGAAAGGTTTTAAAATTAAATGTTCTCTCAAAAACAAAGCCGAGTGCAAACTTCTTCTCATCACACCAGCACCCTTTGCACGTCTAAATTAGTTTCTTACATTTAAAAAATTTAGCATACAATAGCATAAAAAGCCTTTTTAAATGAACAAAGGTCCATGATTAATACAAATGTACATGAAACTTAACAAAACATGTTTAGTGAATGTAGAAAATATTTAAGAGAGCATTTAGTTCTATACATACATGTTCCCATATATATTTTTTTGTAATGTCACACAAGTGATAATCTCAGGGTTTACTGGGTTTTACATGATTATTTTTGTATTGGTGGTGGTATACTAAAAAATAAACATTGTCATGTGTTTATCTTTCTTCTTCTCACCGATTCCTAATGGTTAGAGGACAGTTACTTGAGTCGTCCCCTGTCGTTTCAAGGAATAGTACAACGGAGAGCGGGTCCAGTATAAACGCCTCGACCGTTTGGAGCGGTGCGCGCGCTGTCTGAGGAGACTCGCGCATACTTTCGCCTGCCTCCGCTTATACTTGACCCGCTCGCATCCGGAGTCGTTGCCATGGCGGCGCGCATTGTTTAGAGCAGATATAGGTGGATAAACAAGGCTTCCGTCTCCTCGCGGGTTCAGATTCACTGAAATACGTCCGCACCGCAAACATGTTGCTTCAGACAAGCACGTGCAGGTCGCGGTTTCTGTTTGCGTCATCACAACATTTCGGCCGTATTGTTTCGGTGATAAAAGTCTTTCGGCCGAAAACCGAAAATGCACTTTTGGGCCATTTTCGGCCGAAAATTTTCAGTGGCCGAATATTCGGTGCATCCCTAAAATCAATGAATCATTTCCCTTTGAGCTAAATTGGCCTTCGGCCCCCTTTAATACATTTTATGTATATTATTATATGTTGCATTTGCTACACCGAGTTATGTCGGATGACGAAGAATGGGGGTCCCCCGTGTAATCACGGCACCTTCACAGCTGTTTTCCAGTGCCCTGCGAAAGTCTGATCCCCTGTCGTGAAAACTTAGCACGGACGAGGAGTCCTACTTAGCACAAGAATACCAAGGTACACTGGGGAGCATATCTCAAAGGAAATATGCCACAGTATACCTACCCGTAGGGAGGATTTAAGAATACACATATGGCCCAAGGGGGCTGCATATGGAGGAACACTGGAGTCACCAACCCGTAGGGTGGCTAGAATTTTAACTCCAGGGGTGGCAAGGTGGTTGGCCGAGGAAGACACATGCTCAGAGAGGCTTACAGTTAAAAATACACACGTGGAGGTTACTAGCAGGAACCATGCACACGGAGGCACCTGGCCGACATCCAGGCAACAGACACTGGCGCCAGAATCAACAGTGCTGAAGGAACTCAGGGCTTCAATAGAAGGCTCAGCTGAGGAATAATCTTACTTATCCAGTCCATGGAGTGGAATGGCGAGCAAGCGAAGACACTGAATGAGTTGGGTGTCGCCCAGCCTGCAGCTCTGCAGATGTCTGCTAGCGAGGCACCATGCACTAGAGCCCAAGAGGAACCCACACTCCGGGTGGAGTGGGCTGTCACACCAAGGGTACACAGTCGACCTTGCTGCTGGTAAGCCAAAGCAATGGTGTCCACTATCCAGTGAGACAACCTCTGCTTTGAGAGAGCCCTTTGCTTCTGGCTCCCACCATAACAGACAAAGAGCTGGTCTGAGGTCCTGAAACACTGCGTTCTGTCTATGTAAGCATGGAGGGCGCGTACTGGACAGAGCAGTGCCAAGGCTGGGTCTGCCTCCTCCAGGGGCAGAGCTTGCAGGGTCACCACCTGATCCCGGTTTTCTAGGGAGTGGTAGGAACCTTGGGCACATATCCAGGCCGGGGTCTCAGGATCACGTGAGAGTAGGCCAGCCCGAATTCCAGGCACGCTTCGTCAACGGAGAATGCGTGCAGGTCCCCTACCCTCTTGATGGAGGCCAGTGCAACCAGGAGCGCTGTCTTCATTAACAGGAATTTAATCTCAACTGATTGCAGAGGCTCAAAAAGGAGATCTCTGCAGGGCATTTAAGACCACTGAGAGGTCCCAAGAGGATACGAGAGGAGGGCGAGGAGGATTTAGTCTCCTCGCTCCTCTCAGGAACCTGACGATCAGGTCGTGCCCTCCCAGGGACTTACCTTGAACTGCTTCGTGACATGTGGCAATGGCAGCCACATACACCTTCAGGGTGGAGGGAGACAGCCTTTGCTCCAACCCGTCTTGCAGGAAGCAAAGCACGACACTGATCGATTATCTCCGGGGGTCTTCTCGGCGAGAAGAGCACCAGTTGACGAAGAGGTTCCACTTCAACACGTAGACGTGTCTAGTGGATGACGCTTTAGCGGAAGTGATGGTAGCCGCCACCACACGTGGCAGGGTACTCAAACCTGGCTCGTCCCATTCAGGAGCCACACGTGGAGTCTCCAAATATCGGGATGAGGGTGCTATAGGGTGCCCCGTCTCAGAGAAAGGAGGTCCTTCCTCAGAGGAATTGGCCAAGGAGGTGCTGTCACGAGGAGTATCAGTTCGGAGAACCAGGTCTTGATGGGCCAATATGGGGCGACCAAAATGACCTGCTCCTCGTCCTCCTTGATCTTGCACAGAGTCCGTGCGAGAAGGCTCACTGGGGAAACGCATACTTGCGTAAGCCCCGCGGCCAGCTGTGCGCCAGTGCGTCTGTGCCGAGCATGCCCTCGGTCAGAGAGTAGTACAGGGCGCAATGGGATGAGTCGTGGGAGGCAAACAGATCTATCTGTGCGTCCCTGAACTGGTCCAATATCAGCTGGACCGTTTGGGGATAGAGTCGCCATTCGCCAGAGATTGGACAGAGCCGTGACAGCTCGTCAGCTGCAAGGTTCCGCTCTCCTGGAATGTAAATAGCACGAAGGGACCTCAGGTGCTTCTGACTCCATATGAGGTTGCGACATCCGTGCGAGTTGCGACATTCGTGCGAGTTGCGACATCCGGCGAGAGCGTAGACCACCCTGACGGTTGATGTACGCTACTGTCACGGAATTGTCTGAATGGACTAGTACGTGTTGACCCTTGAGCAACGCATGGAAGCGGTGCAGGACAAGGCGTACTGCCAGCAACTTGAGCCAATTGGCATTCTTAAGGCGCTTGGGTCCTGTCCAGGAACCCGCGGGTGAATGTCCATTGCACATGGCGCCCCAACCCGTGGCAGAGGCATCTGTGGAGACAACAACATGCCTGGAAACTTGCTCTAGGTGAACTCCGGCCTGTAAAAAGCTGAGGTTCCTCAACAGGGTGAAGGTCTGACGGCAGGCCGGAAGTTTCTGGAACTCTGAGCGTACCGCGATGCCATGCCCACCTCGGGACTCGATCACGAAGCCACAGCTGAAGCGGTCTCATATGAAGCAATCCGAGAGGCGTAGCCACTGAAAAGTTTCAGTGGGACCGCACTCTTGCCCTCAAACTGTCAAAGACAAGTCGGCAGTGAGTGTGCACGCTCGCTCGTAAGCTGCACGGACATGGCGACCGAGTCTATCTCCATACTGAGAAAAGAGATCCTCTGCACGGGGCAAAGTTTGCTCTTCTCCAAGTTGACCCGAAGGCCCAGACGGGCTAGGTGCCGGAGCACAAGGTCTCTGTATTCGCAGACCTGATCTCAACAGTGGGCTAAGATTTAGAGCCCTGCACGGACCTCAAATCTAGGCCCTAGCCCGGCCCTGGCCCGAGACGTCCAGGCCCTAGCCCGGCCCGTGTCCAACAGCTCATCAGAATGATCAGCCCGAGTCCGACCCGAGCCCGTTATTAAAAAAAAACCAAAAAAAAAAACCAACACCTTACACAGCCTGCCCTGTTGCAGCAGTCATTTAAACAGATCTGTTTTGTCCTCAATGGCAAAGTAGTTACCGTTTAGATTATTTTCATTTCTTTATAAAGTTAATTAAGACAAATGTTTCTTTTTGTTTATTTTTTTATGACGACCAAGCACCCGACAGCGAGTTAAACATGTTTGATCCATTAGCCTCTCAAATCAACACTTTACTTGGCTACAATAAAATACAGATATAAAACAACTTAAACATATTCACACAGACAGTTAACGTTAGTTTAAGTGTTTGTTAAACGTTTATTGTCATTTTTGAAAAGCTGAGGCAAACTGCTCTGCTGCTCGCAACAGCGCTCGTAAGTGCATTTACAACACATTACAATACAATACGGAGAATGCAATCTAAACAAATCAAACAAATTACATTAAAAACAAACATGCAGGTTATCTTACCTCAAAAATGACGGTGTTTCCATTAACCAATGTTATGCGACTAAAACGTATTTTTTTCCTCTCGCGATAAATCATTCCAAAAATCATGGCAATGGAATTTGGTAGGTTTAGAACCTATTTCACAGCCATGCATCACACTAGACATTATCATTATTAATGGAAGGAGACGTGGTGTGTTATCCAAGCATTAATGGCAGGGAAAGACACGGAGTTCCTGGTTGTTTCTCCCTTATTTCTGCTTCGATGTCTTGATGGCACATCTTTGAGGTTTAGAGAGGCTATTCCTGTAATTATTGTTTCTTTCTTTTTTTAAAAAATGAATTTAATAAAGAACTCTGTCTCATATTATGTCCAAACGGTCGTTGCAAAACGAAAAATAAACGGTTGTTGTATTTTTAAAACGCAGTTGAACACCAACATTTTAGTTTGACCACACTAGAGAGAACTGCACCTTTCATACGGATTACATAATCAGAAGGTATTAGTTTACGATTTGAATTTGTTCTTTTTAAAGTGGACATTTAAAGCTTTTGGGCTCTATCTTGCACCTGGCGCAGATGACTTTATACACAAACGCATGTATCATTCCTATTTTTCACACGCGCAAAGCGGGATTTTTCTCTCCACAGACACACGTCAGTAAACTAGGAAATGAACTTGTGCTCCCTGGGCAGATCGGCGCAAAAAGGAGGCGTGTTTCGGCGCAAACATTCCCTGGTGCTATTTTACACTTCCAGAAAACAATTGCGCTATTGACCAGAAAAAACCTGGTCTAAAGTCAGTGGCGCGTTGTTCATAATGCTATTTTAAGCGTGCATGCTTGGCCATAATGTAGCGGGTGCACAGCGCGCATACACTTTGATTCTCTCATCAACACAGGTGCAGCAGTTTTTATTTTTGCAAATCATAAATTATAACAAGGGGTATTAAAACATAAGGGATAACATTGTGCTTTACATGAAGATGAAAAAACCTTATTACCCATTTTTAAGGCTAATTGTAGTACTAAAGGATCAGACCTGTTTGCCCAATAGTGGCAAGAAACATACATATACAATGTTTAACCGACGCTGATGTGCGAGGGTTTCTCCCATCCCCATACAACGTCACTTCTCTGCAGTGGCGGTTCTACTTTGAATTACACCCAGGGCAAGACCCCCTTCGAGCCCGAAAATGAAAATGATTACATAATATAGTGACCAAAATGATCACATACACAGAATCTTGTTCAAAAAGCCTAATACACAGTGAAATCAATTCACCAAGTTAATAACATTAAAGATTTGTTTTAAAGGAGTGTCTTTTAGCTTACCTACCATACTTAAAAAAAGGTTAACACACACAAAAAAAGGTTTTATAAAAAGATAAACCTCATATTTCAGCATTTAAATCATCTCTATAAAAAGAATGAATCAATAAAAATTCATTCCTGACATTTATAATGCACAGTAGCTTATCTTTTATTAATAATAGTAAAATTCGTAGCGATTTTCCCATGGCTGTCGTTGCTAGAGGTTTTAGTAGCTAATGTATTTCCACCACAGAAAAACGCTTGCTGTAGCTCTGCTAAAAGATTTATTTACGGAGAAGAGAAAAAACACCCAATTGTTTGGGTGCACGTGCACTCTCATACTGAAAAGTTTATGAGCGCGCTTCCCGTGGGCGCATAATGAGTGCTCTACCTCGAGCGCGCAAAAGACGCGATACCTGAACTAATCAGGAGAACCCCTTGACATCGCTTCTGCGCACGGCACCTTCTCAGCAAGCAGGGCGCCATTGCCAATAATTGAATCGAAATGATAAAAAATAGAAAAACTTCGCGGCACAGAGGATTTTTTTTAACTGCTCGTGCCGCCCCCCATGTGACATGAAGAAATGCCGCCCCGGGCGACTGCCCGGTTCGCCCGTGCCTAGAACCGCTACTGCTTCTCTGTCTTTCACTGGCCTGACAAGAACGTTGGTCTCAACGCTCCTGGAGCACACCTGCAACCCGCCGTTATAATAACAATCCGTCATGCAACATGCGCACCTGTTCTTAAAGGGTATGTTGGATGGCGCTCTGATTGTTTTTTTTCACGTTACGCCCAAACCACACCTATAAATAATGAAGGTACTTCAGTTCAGACCAACCTCTTTTAGATTTGCGCCAGGCGCAAGAGGCATTTATCCCGCCGGGAAAATAGCAACAGCGCCGGGACCCGCCCACAAAGTTACTTGCGCTTTGACACTTGCGTTTCAGATCGTTAAACTAGGGCCCTTAGTCTATAAAGGCTATTGTTTCAGTTCTCGGGCTTCAGTTCACGAAGACCATAAAGCGCGCCTGATTATTTTTTTTATTATTTTACAAAAGAATGTTTACAAAAAAAACGTTTTCTTGTTATTGTGACATTACGCAAATAAAAGTTGTTGCGAATAATGTATTATTATTTTCTGTATAACCAGAAATGATAGAGTATTTTAAGTTGATTCCACTATTGATGGAAAAATGAAAGTGTTCACAGCGCCCGCACCTGTCTGCCATCCAGGGCGTGCTCCAAACTCCGCACACACTCTTGGATATTGGACAAAATCGAGTGTTTATTTGTGATAATCTTAGCCCTATTATTATTATTTTCCAACCTGTACTATCAATGAGATGTCACGAATTGCATTGTTCCTTTTTTGGAAAAAGCGTCTTCTACATATGTAGCCTAATAAATGTTATAATAGGCTAATGATGATAATTATTATTATTATTATTATTATTTGCGGACAAGGACCTAAAACACACTCCGTCTTCTAGTAAGGTGACTGTAAATGCGCAAAACCCGTTTCCATTGCAGTTTTGCAAAAAAATCCTTTTTCGAATTGCCTGAAAAACCTCCTCATGCAAGCGTAAAAACTTTTTTGCTATAAACGGGAGTTTTTGCGAAATTGACGTGTTTCCATTGAGCATATTTTTATTTCGCAATTTCAATTTGCGCAGCTCTGTCACCTCTACGGCAATCCACTTCCCAGCATCCCTCATGTTTTCCACCTGCACACTTTTCCACCGGCCATCACCTGAACTCCCATCACAGCTGTTTGTCATTGTCTCGTCACCATCATATGCTTCACTTGTTTTCTGTTAACCAGAGTTTATCTGTGTTTGTATTTAGTTCCTTTTTATTCAGTCAGTCTCTGCTCATTTTACTTTGTATCAAGTATGTGTCTGTTGTATTTTGTAGTAAGTGTGCGTGAACCTGTTTGTACCTGTTTCTGTTATATTGTAAGTAAATGCTTTACCTTGGAACCAGACTCCTCTGCTCCTTCTGCCTGCACCCCGACAGATGATCAGACCACCCAATATGGACGACAGAGTCAGAATAATCATCCTGGCTCAGGAGAACCAAAACTTTTTATCCTTTGGACTTTCTCCGCCTTGCCGTCACCAGCACCCTCGATGACGTGGGCCTGAGCACCTTGTTCCAGATCGGGCTACTTTCAACCATCCTATCGATCTCCCAGACACCACTGGACTGGATTGGAGGGAAACCGCCATCCGGTGTCTGGAGAGTGTCGTGCCTCAATCCGGAACACAGCTAGACCCAGGGAATCGTCACATCATGCCTGACCAGCCTGATCCTTACGTCATGCCTGACCAGTCTGACCCTCACGTCATGCCTGATCATTCTGATCCTCATGTCATGCCTAAACAGTCTGATCTTCACGTCATGCCTGGCAAGCCTGATCTTTACTTCGAATTACAGACAGATGAGAACTGGCCCCCGACTGAGCCTGGGTTCTCCCAAGGTTTTTTTCTCCATTCAATCACCTGATGGAGTTTTGGTTCCTTGCCACTGTTGCCTTGCTTTTGGCTTGCTTAGTTGGGGACATTTAATATTCAACAATATTATTGATCTGTGTTGTATTATTTTCATGTTATCACTAAGAAAGCTGCTTTGATACAATCGCAAAAAGCGATATATAAATAAATGTGACTTGACTTGACGTCATGCCTGAGCTCCTGCATAGCCTTACATCAGTCCCGCCAAGCCTGCGCTTCACATCAGTCCCGCCGAGCCTGCGCTTGACGTCAGTCCCGCTAGTGTTCATCTGTGTTTGAATTTAGTTCCTTTCTCTTCAGTCAGTCTCTGTTCATTCTACTTTGTATCAAGTATGTGTCTGTTGTATTCTGTAGTAAGTGCGTGTAACCCTTCTGCCTTTCTGTGCCTGTTTCTGTTATATTGCAAGTAAACACTTTACCATGGAACTTCAGACTCCTCTGATCCTTCTGCCTGCAAACATTTCACATCATTCTCCAATCTTGAGTAGAATAAATTCAAAGATAAATCATCTATTGCACTCTTCATTTTGTTGCTCTATTGCAGAATTCCTTCCTTTATTAAGAAGTAAATAATAGATAATAATTAAATTATCGTATTGTATGCAAAAATCTGGTTATGTACAAGTACAATCTGTTCTTTCCTTTGTCTATGAAAACATGCAGAACAAAGCCACTGGAACACAAACCCAAGGCTAATGTAGCAAACCACATGCTTAACATGTTAATGTGTACCAATATATTTTTTCCCCTGCAAATCCTTTATATGATGGGATGTTTGTAGCCAAATATTTCTGTTTTTTTAACTCGGACACATGGTTTCAATATGCCTCTGGCTTAACCGATTATGGTGAAGTACATTTGTGACATTGAATTTTGCAATTGCGATAGCAGGAAATGTTCCGATGTCTCTGTCATTCAGACTTGAGCATGATTGGATGAGAGGACACCAGTTAAAACTTTTTGGGCATTCTCTTCTGTTCCGAATAGTCCTCGAACAGTTCTATTAGAAATGTATCTTGGCCTTCTAGATCTTGTCTTGACATTTTATTTTTAATGTCTAGACATTTTGAACTGGGAAAATTGCAAACATTTAAATGTGTCCGTGTTATTTCCTCTGCTTTATGAGTTATCTTGAGATTGTAATCCTCAGTCAGTTGCTCAGTGGAGCCCATGGTTGTTGAGTTGAAGTACAACTCCCATGAGGTTCAAAGAGTCTGAAAGTTTACTAGGTTCTGGAATTGTCATCACTGATGTAAAATTCCACTAGAGGAACTGGAAAAGTTCTTAAACTTTGCAGATTATATGTTTACTCTTAAAAAGTGACAAGGCAAAAATAGTATAGAAATAATAGAAATATTTTTTACATCCATATTTTATACACAAAGAAGATTTTGATATTCTAGGTATTATTTACTGGCCAGAATTTTGAGATTGCAATAGATGTGAAGGACTATAATGCGTTAAGAGCTCGCTCAAGTACTGCGGAGCTAAACCATTTAGTGCTTTGTAAGTAATCAACAATATTGTAAAATTTATACAATGTTTAATAGGCAGCCAATGCAGAGTTGACAGAACCGGATACAGAATACATACTTCCTGGTTCTGGCAAAAACTCGAGCTTCTGCGTTTTGTACGAGCTGTAGTTTTTTTTTTATTAAGCGTGCAGGGCAACCACCCAGTAGAGCATTACAATAATCATGAACTGCATAAACTGTCCAAAGCTTAACCCCAGCAGTTCAAATTATGACCCCCCCCCCCCCCAACCCACGCACAGGACCACGCTGAATACCATGTGACGCCCCCAGGAACACAAAGGGCCAGCCACGCACACACGCAACAAAGACCAGCTGCTCGAACGCAGCCATTCAGCAACACATGAGAGAACCATTTCACATGCAAGTATATTTGGGTTACCAAGCTTTCAGAGCATTAATACTGTTTTTCCGTGTTGTTGTCAGAATGGATAAACTGTCTCTGTGAATTTTACCAAGTCAATCTCTCTTTCTCACACACCCTCTCTCTCACTCTTACTTCCAATTCCAACCTCCTCCCCGCGTTTGTTGTCTTTTTTTTTTTTTTTGTCTGTAATGTATTCCTGTAAGTTAGCAACTGTATGTAGTTTTGCCTTTATTAAATTCATTATGATCTTAGCTACTAGCTTTAATACTTTAACAGGCTATTTTGTAAAACGGAAAGGATATTTTCATGGCCAGAAGTCCCCTTTCCTGCCTCTTAAATTATTATTGTATGAGAATTAATAATGATCTTATGATTAAGCTTGCTGGATGAGTAGATTGTAAGATCACAATCAATCCACAGGAATATTGTCAAAGTAAACAAGATAGGCCTAATTGACATATTAATGTTTAATTATAATTTTATTTGATTAGGTATTGATATACAATTGAGCTAATACCTACTTTACCTGTCTGTAAAATATGATCTATGTAACTATTTGCAATTAACTTGTGGTTAATTACTAGTGTTCTAGTTCTCGAGACCGGTCTCGAGACCACTTTTTGATGGTCTCGGTCTCGTCTCGGTCTCGACCGCTTTTGGTCTCTGTCTTGTCTCGGTCTTGGACATTGAGGACTTACATGTGGTGTCCCTCAGGGTTCAACGCTAGCAACGCTACTGTTCTCTCTATATATACTACCTATAGGCTCCATATTTAGACGATTCGGAGTATCCTATCATTGCTATGCCGGTGATACGCAGTTATATATACCATTTAAACGCGACAAGTCTGCGTTAAATCAACTGACGGATTGCCTTAAAGATTTGAAACTATGGCTCAATAAAAACTTTCTCCACCTGAATGAGGATAAAACTCAAATAGTTCTGTTCGGGCCATCAGAGAAAAGTGACCTGAGCAATGTTGACTTGGGTTCGCTCAGTTCATATCGCACATCCTCGACAAAGAACTTGGGTTTTATATTGGATAGTGGCCTAAATTTAAATAAACAAATAAATACAGTTGTACGTGGCAGTTTTTACCACCTCTGGAGATTAGCTAAAGTTAAACCTTTCCTAAGTAGGAACAGCTTTGAGATTATAATTCATGCCTTTATCTCATCTCAACTCGACTACTGTAACTCGCTTTATCTAGGACTACCTGCGTCATCTATCCATCGACTACAACTGGTCCAAAACGCAGCCGCCCGCTTGCTCACAGGCACGCGTAAACGGGTCCACATTACGCCCACATTACGTTTACTGCACTGGTTACCAGTTCAGTATCGTATAGATTTTAAAGTTCTGTTTTTTGTTTATAAAGCACTAAATAATCTGGCTCCTCAATACCTCACAGAGCTGGTGACTGAACACAGACCAACTAGACTGCTCAGATCACAGTCTAATCAAATGTTAAGAGTACCCAGGTCGAAGCTGCAATGTAGGGGTGACAGAGCCTTTGCGGTAGCTGGCCCCAGGCTATGGAACAAATTGCCCTTACATATTAAAACAGCGCCCACAGTGTCGGTGTTCAGAAGTCTTTTAAAAACCTACTTGTACTCCTGTGCGTTCAATGTTTTGTGAAAGTTGTTTTTATGTCTTTGTTTTATGTTTTTGTTTTCTTATTTTATATGGATTTTAATATATATATATTTTGTACAGCACTTTGGTCGACCTAGGTTGTTTTAAATGTGCTTTATAAATACAATAAACTTGAAACTTGAAAACCGTTCCCTGGAATCCCACACCAGGGATTTTCTGGAGTTGGCGTGCCTCACCCACTATTCTGACCGCTCGCTGTGTGTATTCTACATCGCCAGCCTCAGCGAGCGGTCCCGGGCACGCCTCCCAGGGTACGGTCCTGACGAGGATTTTGCCGCCTGTGTGGAGTGGGTGCTGGTGTCTTGTGGATCTTCTTTCACCGTGGATGTCGTCATCAGCCCCACTCCAACACCAGAGCCTTCCTCTCCGCTGGTTCCATCCAGCCCCGCCGAGCCCGAGCTCTCCTCATCGCTGGTTCCGTCCAGCCCCGCCGAGGCCGAGCACTCCTCATCGCTGGTTCCGTCCAGCCCGGCCGAGCCCGAGCTCTCCTCATCGCTGGTTCCGTCCAGCTCCGCCGAGCCCAAGCTCTCCTCTTCGCTGGTTCCGTCCAGCCCCGCCGAGCCCGAGCTCTCCTCTTCGCTGGTTCCGTCCAGCCCCGCCGAGCCCGAGCTCTTCTCTTCGCTGGTTCCGTCTAGCCCCGCCGAGCCCGAGCTCTCCTCTTCGTTGCTTCCGTCCAGCCCCACCGAGCCCGAGCTCTCCTCATCCCTGGTTCCGTCCCGCCCTGCCGAGCCCGAGCTCTCTACATCGCTGGTTCCGTCCAGCCCCGCCGAGCCCGAGCTCTCCTCACTGCTGGTTCCGTCCAGCCCGTCCAGCCAGAGCCCGAGACTGTCCAGCCAGAGCCCGAGACCGTCCAGCCAGAGCCCGAGACCGTCCATCCAGAGCCCGAGACCGTCCAGCCAGAGCCCGAGACAGCCCAGCCCGAGACCGCTTCGCCAGAGCCCGCTGAACCCGCACCGGAGTCTGAAGCCCCACCCTGCCTCCCTCTCCCACCGCCGCTGTTGGTGTCTTCAGATTCTACTGTTTTGTCTCTAC
This sequence comes from Pimephales promelas, assembly GCF_988280905.1. NCBI lineage: Eukaryota > Metazoa > Chordata > Actinopteri > Cypriniformes > Leuciscidae > Pimephales > Pimephales promelas. Next base: position 7,904,749 of record NC_142789.1, on the reverse strand, counting down.
TGAGCCCTGTCGACCCTGCTGCCCATCCACAGCTACCCGCCAGTATTGCTGTGGAACCACCTCCGGGTCTCCAGGCCTCAGCATCGCCCTGGTCAGTGGATCCCCTATCCTCGCCTCAATCCCCTGAACCTCTGACTCCACCTTGGCCCTCCGACCCTACAGCTTCTCTTCGGCTCATTGTGCCCTCATCTCCGCCGGGTCTCATCAGCCCTATATCTCCACCAGGCTCACTCCTCCTTCCTTCCTCGCATTGGTCAGCCGTCACCCTGGTTCCACCTTGGGACTCCGTCCTACCGGCTGCGTCTCTGCCCTGCATCCCTTCTGCTCCACCGGGCTCCATCTTCCCTCCTGCTCCTCAGTTGTCCTCCCTCACACTGGTTACGCCACGGGCTTTCAGAGCCCCTTCTCCGCCTCGGTCCCATGAACCTGCAGATCCGGCTTGGCCCTCCAGACCTGTGGTGTCGCCTCAGCTCTGGGTCCCTCCGGCTCAGGTGGGGATCCCTAGAACTCCTTCGGGGTCTTCACCGCCGTGGCCGCCCGAAGGGTCTTCACCGCCGTGGCCGCCCGAAGGGTCTGCTCAGCCATGGTCTCGCCCTCAGCCTGCCCCGCCATGGTCTCGCCCTCAGCCTGCCCCGCCCTGGTCTCGCCCTCATTCTGCTCCGCCCGGGTCTCGTCCTCAGCCTGCTCCGCCCTGGCCACGTCCTCAGCCTGCTCCGCCCTGGCCACGCCCTCAGCCTGCTCCGCCCTGGCCACGCCCTCAACCTGCTCCGCCCTGGCCACGCCCGCTCAGCCCTCAGATCGTCCCCCCTCCTTCCTCTGTTCTGTGGCGTGAGGCCACGCCTTCCGGGGGGGGGGGGGGGGGAGTTCTGTCACAGTCCTCGTCTGCACCAGTCTGTCTTGTCATCAGCACTACACTTCCCAGGATCCTATTGTCTCCACTCCTGAACTCACTCCCTCATCAGCCACCTGTTCCTCGTCTTGTTCATCAGTATCACCTGTCTTCACATCGTTTTGTTTGATTCCTGTCTGTATTTAGGTTACCTGTGTTCATTCAGTCTTTGTCGGTCAATGTTGATGTTACCCTGTGTTTGCGCCCGTTCTTCTGTACCTTTGCCTGTTATTTTGCGAGTAAAAGTTATATTAATTGATCTTCTGGACTCTGCCTGTTTCTCTGCCTGCACCACACCGTGACATTAATTTTTTGTTAACAATCCAAAAATCTTGACATTGCAGCCTGTTCATTATAAAAATAATAAATAATAATAATAAAAAAAATAGTCAAGCTAACAAAAAAAAAATACATTCCTCTGTTTAAATAGTCAATATACAATTTGTACCATTCAGCGAAAGCGCCGCTCCACTGTGATGTTGACACGATCATAGATAATTTTTTACCACATCATCCAAGTATACATTACACTTGTCAACATCTCTTAAAATCAACTCCATTAAATGCAGAAAAGTTGCGGGCTCGTTTCGCAGACTTGTTTCTTGTATACTGGGCAAAGCGATCTGGCTTGACAAATGCAGCAATATCAGATGCATGCAGAGTCAACAGGACATGCCAGTATCATTTTAAATGCAGTTACAATTTTGTCGATACAATCTTCGATTCACGGCAATAGAAATGAATCTGGCACCATCACCTTATTCACTTTTCTAAAATCGGTACAAAATCTTACCAATGCAACTTGTTTTGGAACCAAGACACGTGGAACTCCACAGGCATTTACTCAGCTTTGCAAAATTATTCTGCACAAATAATCTACTTCTGTTTCATTATCTGTCTTTTGTCCACAGAGCATCGATATGCATGTTGTTTGATTGTTAGACCAGAGCCCACATCGATATCATGCCGGGCAGGAAGGAACGTCATTAATCAGAACGGGATAATTTTTAATCAGTTATTTAAAAGCCCGCCAGTTAGCCTCTTACTGTGCACTTCCAATCCATCCTCACTAGACTGTGCATTAAACACGGACAATACAGGGTCCACTTTTTCGTTCAGAGATATTAGTCAGAGGTATTAGCTGTCACGGCAGTGTCCTTTGGTCGTTCTGAATATGCTTTCAACATGTTCACATGGCATAAACACGTTTTTCTACGTCAATCTGGAGGATGAATTACATAATCGGTCTCGCTCACTTTTCTCGTAACAACATAGTGCCCCGAAAAACGTGCAGCGAGAGCAGCACCCAGAAAGGGCAGCAGTACCAGAACCTTTTCCCCACCATAAAATTTCACACAATTGCGCTCTTATCACATTGCTGCTTAATTTTCTCTTGGGAACGACAAAGTGCATGTTTTTCTGTGGCACAAGTGTCATTTAACCACTCATGACATTGTGTATTGAAATCAAGAATCACAATGTTGTCTTTTATTGCGAGTACACACCGATTAGGCCGGCACCTCATGCACACAACATATTCCAGGATTGCAATCTTGACATTGCAGCCTGTTCATTATCAAAATAATAAATAATAATAATAAAAAAAATAGTTAAGCTAACAAAAAAAATTACATTCCTCTGTTTAAATAGTCAGTAGTACAATTTGTACCATTCAGCGAAAGCGCCGCTCCACTGTGATGTTTGCAAGCACGTTTTTGCCCATGTGAAGAGAATTTTGTTTTCCGTCGATATTGGAACGTGAGTAAAGTACAAAGCCTATAATAAATAATAGTTTAGCATCCAAATACATTGCTAATACGGAAATATTTTGATTTGAATGAGAGATTTATGTGAGCACAACGCCGGTTACTTTCAGTTTAGCTTTAAATTATTTAGTTTTGGCTTGTTTCTAATTATTTTTTTTTCATTCTTGTTCTGTTCTAAATATCATAAAATTTAAAGGATTTGTTGTGGAATATTAATAGTGTATTTTTTACAACTCGGTTCCTCAGGGATGTCGGATTCAGTGTCCAAGTGTTGCGTCGCACAGTAAAGAACCATGAAGCAGCAAAGAGGAGCAGCAACTGGCTGTGGTTGAGACAGAAAGATTCTAGCTGGCTATCTACAAGCCGCCATGCTACAGTTTCGTAGAATTCTTGAAAAACTCGAAGAGTCTGTTTGTATATAATGAGTGAATGAGGGGTGGTGTTTGGACAGATATTGTGTTTTTCAGTTGGTAGTATGCCATACGGAACCATTGCCACTGAAGCTACTTTAACGAAGACAGTGGGGCTCGATAGCCTTAGTCCCACGTGTTGGTGTATGGTTGGGTCGTGAAGAAAAAAAAAACAAGAAAACAGGGATTAAAGTTCTCCGTCGCTACGACGGATTTCCATTAATTGTAGCGAGTCTATGACGGATATCCGTCATTTGCAGGGTTCCTGTCTGTCCTTATGTCTTAAATTAACTTTTCATAATTTTAAGGCCGTAAATAGGCTTTCATTTAGCAAATAGTGTGATAAATGTCTTAATTTTAGTTTGAATAGGTCTTAAATTAAGGAAAGATGATGCGTATTCACCCTGCTGAGGGGGGATGGGATAAAGCCTGGAGTGGAGCGAAAGCACGTTTCTCTCTCCACTCTAAGCATTCTGTAATCACTTTGCTCATGGTCCACTCCGGTTTTTCAATTCCCGCTCACGGTAAAACTGCTCCCTGCCTTGTCACTCAATCTTGTCAGGCGAGGCTACAGCTCGTTTGCTGCGGTCCCATGATAGAAAACAGAACGCGGGTCAATATTGGTCGTTTCTCAATACCAAGTACGCAAACTTAGGACTTGCGTCCTTGGTAGTTTGGACTTGCCAAGTTCGACTCGGGAGAACAAACTCCCGAGGACGAGAGGACGCTGCTAACAGCGCGTTCTTGATCGCGTCACTCAGGCACGGAAATGATTCTGAAGAGAAAAGCAAAAGTGGCGTTGCGTCATCTTTTTTTATTCTGCGTTTAGACGAGCGTTTCGTGTGGAAAATCCGCGTGCAAATAGAGACGCAAAAGTGTGTGAAATTCAATGTAATATGCACTTCAGGCGGCTAGGAGTGCATACTACAACAACACCAAGTCCACGCGCCTGCGTACAACCTTCACTGTCAAGCAAACTTTTGCGTTACACGGGAATGCGGCGGTGGAGCGTTTTTAAGATTTCCACTGTGGAGGGTGGTTTCACTTTTTTGAGTTTTTGAGCCTTAAAAATGCCGCCGTCGTGTAAACGAAAGGCACATCCGATAAAATATTTTTACGTTTTCACCCGCGAGCGTTCTCGTGTAAACAGGGCCTCCACACGCGGCTACTCCGGTTATCAACTCTGCCTTTTTTCATCAACACCACTCTGCCTCTTTTCATTTATAAATGAACATAATTATTATCATAAACATATAAATGGCCACACAAATGTGGTTCAGGCAACGCACATTGATTATCACATATTTATAACAACACGAAAAATAGCTAAAACACAAACCTGCTTCTTTTTGTTGTCGTTTTAAAAATATGAAACATTATTTATCATTAAAACTGACATTTAACAAACAGACAGGGTTGTATCGTTGTATTGTATTATGCGTACACAGGGAAGAGAATGCATAATAATATAATATTTTATATATTTTAGAATATATAAAATTACACAACCATGTCTCTTTTTTGTTAAATGTCAGTTTTAATGATAATATCCCGTTCAAAAGTATAAGTAGCCTAATAGGTAGGCTATAATAAGCTATACAATGAGAAATAAAGAAAACAATTCAGTTAAACATAAGTCAGCACTCTAATAGGCTACAAAGTTAAAGTTAAATAGCCTACATAATAAAGTTATAAAACTTCACTTTGCCCTCAGCCAAAACGATTTGCCATGGCACAAACTATATATTAATATAGTTTAGCATTGTTTGGTCTCATAAGATAAAAAAAACCTGCACTGAAAAGTTATGTATATGGTTGATTATTTGTCAAGATAAGTAATTGTTTTTCATAGATTAAAATAGCTTTTAAATTACGCAAACTTTAGATCAGTTTTAAACATCTCCCCTTAAAGTTACAGGAATATGACTTGGCCTGAAAAAAATTTCAGTCAGAATTTTTTTTTTCACTTTAATCCCTGAGGAAAAAAAAAAAAAACTTATTTTTCTAAAAAGTTATTTGTAACTTTTTATTTGATATTTTAAGTGTCAAAATATCATGTAGTGGGACTGTCTGGCCCTAACTTATGTTTTGAAAACATCTTTGAAATTACTCTAAATTTATAAAAATATATATATATATTTTCAGCACTCTTTGGCATGATTTCTAAAGTGTTTTGTAATTCTGTAAAAAAAAAAAAAAAAATCAAAGCATTTGTAGTTATGTTTCCATCCTAATATGCAAACAAACTGAATATGCAAACTGTCCGATTATGTCCATTTTATTAAATATCATGTGGTACGACCATCAAGGAACTACCATTTTTGGACTTTTATGTTAAACTTTTCAAACACAGGAAATTACTTCATATACCAATTTACCAAGAACCCATGGAAGCCACAATCATGTTTGTAATTCTCTCAAATAGGACAATAAATATATAAATAAAAATAAATAAACCTCTGTAATGTTTGGTATGCAGTTACCAAAGTTGGATGTCATGTGGTGACCTTAAAAAAAAAAAGTTATTTCTACAAATATTTTTGACCTTTTGTGGAAAGCTAGCTTGTTTTGTTTAGGTGACCAGTTCTGTGTCTGTAAATTTTAACTGAATTTGAAAATATCATGTGGTGTGACCAAATATCATGTGGTGTGACCACTGCAGAATGTATTTCATGATAGATATTTATCCTAGATTGGCAGTTTTTGAGCTTTTATATTCAATTGATGGTTTATATACAAAAAGTACTTTCATATTTTAAGCAATTTGTTTTTTTTTAAATTATATTTCATACGGTTTATGTTTACTCTTTGTATGAGAAAAGTGCAACTAAAAAGTGATAGCATTTAATTTTATTTTCGTAATTATGCGTTTATTAGTTATGTATTTATTATTGCATATTAATTTATTTAAAACTATTTAAATCTATTTTACCAGATGCCAATGCCAAGTGAAGTAAAAATTCAGACCCTGCAGCAAGAGTGAAGTAGGATAAGAGTGAAATATTACAGTTTGAAATAGCTGGTTTCACTGTGAATATAGAAATAGTAAACTGTAATTTATTTCTGTGATCAAAGCTAAATTTTCAGCATCATTATGCCAGTCTTCAGTGTCACATGATCCTTTAGAAATTATTCTAATATGATTTGCTGCTCAAGAAACTTGATTATTATCAATGCTCATCTATGCTCTAGATCTAACGCTCAATTTCCAGATTGATGATTTAATTGTTCTATTTTTGTAACTACTGGAAATTGTGGAAACTGTGATACATTTTCTATGTCAGGATTATTTGATGAATAGAAAGTTACGGCATTTATTTTAAATTGATTTTTTGTAACATTAAAGCCTAAATATCTTTACTGTAATTTGTATCAATTTGTGTCCTTGACTTAATAAAAGTATTAATTACTTAAAAAAAAAAAAAAAAAAAAACTATTGACCCCAAATATTACCTATATACAATATTTGTATTCATGTTCCTGCGGGACTGTTTCAACTAACTGGAGAAGGGTCGTAGGCGGATCACTGGCGCCTAAAAACCAGTTGCTTAGGGCAGATGGAGCTTGTAAGCCTAGAAAGGCAATTCGTTTAGGGGAAGGAAAACACTGATTTTAAAACCTCCTCTGCCTTGCGGCTATATTCAATCATGGAAAAGGCTATGGAAGGAAATCCAGAGAAAATCCGGAGTGGAGCCCCGTAGGCGGTTGGATGTAAAAAAATGTATTTCTCCCAGCAAATCCTGAAGCAAAGCTGGCCCCAAAAGTAATACATAACATTCCCCTGCCAGTGAAGCCGAGAGGGGGGTCCTGTCGTTTGGGCAGCCCTAGGCCTCCATATATACTTGCCCAGGTCTGCGCCCTGGGGCCTCATTTATAAACGCTCTCTACGCAATAGTTGGTATTTATAAAAAGTAAACTTGACGGTAAAATGTGCGGTCCTTCACGCAAGCTCTGACCCAGGCGTACGCACAAAAACGGGTGAAATGAGAAATGGCGACACCGTTGGCAGTTGGAAAAAACACGTGAAAGTGTGTGAAACTGTAGACGGTTGTGTAAAATAAATGACAATACTGCCGCTCATAAATAACACGAAGACTTCACAAAGCAAGTCTTCCAATTAACAGCCAACACAAACAGCCGTTTGATCGATCTGTAACAGAAATGCGAATTAACACATATTTCCAAAAAGAAAGAAATATGTTCTTCAATAATATTGGCATATACAATTCATCCTCATAAATAAGATGGTAAACAGAACGAAATAATGTACAAAACTGATATTCTCGCCAATATGTCCGTTAGAGCAGATATAGCAATTAGATAGTCCGTCAGATAGATAGATAATTAGGGAGATATATAGATAGATCGATAAATAGATCGATGAATTATTTGTCCACTGGGGAAAGTTGTTTTCATCGTTAAATATCTTCATCAGCTACGGAATCATGGTATTCATGCGTATGTCTTTAGTTTGTTTTATTTTTGATAAAATAACGTATGACGTGTCTCAACCATTCAGAAAAGCTGCAAGAAATTACATTTGCGCTGAACTATTTCCCATTTAGATTTTAACCAACATCCGTAGCTTGTCAGATGCAGAATGAAATGGATGTAAATAAAATGCCCCATCACAATGCGTAGCCTAATGACGCACAGTGGCCGATCTTGCGCTCTTATATATAAATATAAATATATAATAATACATAATATAAAATATATTATTTATTCAAGAATTCCCTCATTGTGCAGTTTATTTCAGTTAGGACAGTCTTGATTTCGCCCATTTCCTTGGCCACCTCTCTAATTGAATTAATGATTAGACGCTTTTTTGCCTCGACTTTGATGTCCGACCATTTCTTTTTTATTTCGGCCACAGTCCGAGGTTGTGAGGCTACAGGATTTACACCGTCTGCAACCTTTTGCCACTCAAGTGCCTTTTTGGCATTAGTAATGCACACACTGTGCCCTCCAAACAACATTTTTCTCCTCTTTTCCACCTCCCCAATGATAACATCTACTTCACATTGAGTGAAGTTACGTTGGTCTCATCCACACTTCCTCCACCTGATCAGCTCTCAAGTTCAACACTAGATACTAACAGTGCAACTGATATTCTTTTCTCCACTTTAACATCCTGCTTGGACAACGTCTGTCCCCTTTCCTCCAGGCCAGCCGGTAATCACCACACCCTCTGCCACCTGGTTATCTGATATTCTCTGTGAACATCTTACTAAACTCAGGGGTGCAGAGAGGAAGTGCCGCAAATTGAAAGATCCGACTGACCTGAGTCTTTATCAATCTCTCCTCTCTTCCTTCTCTGCTAATATCTCTACTGCTAAAATGGTTTACTATCATGACAAAATGTTCAATTCTTCTGACTCTCCCATGCTTATCAAAATCTTCTCCTCTCTTCTTAACCCTCCTCCTTCTCCTCATTCATCAATTCTAACAGCTGACAACTTCTTCATAGAAAAAAACAACCACCATCAGGGGCCAATTTACCAATCCACAAACTGACACACGCATTCTACCCTCCTTCTCTCTACTTTCAGAGGTGTACGTCTCTAAACTTCTCCTTTCCAATCGCCCTACTACCTGTTCGCTTGATCTTATTCCCACTAATCTACTTCAAGCCATTTCTTCTTCAGTTGTACCCACACTCACGCACATCATAAACACCTTTTTTCACACTGGTACCTTTCCCACAGCTTTTAAGCAGGCTCGAGTAACCCCAATGCTTAAGAAACCTAATCTAAATCCAGCACATCGAACAAGTTACAGACTGGTATCGTATCTCTTCTTCCATTTGTCGCGAAAACACTTGAACGAGTTGTTTTCAACCAGATCTCCTCCTTTCTTACACAGAACAACCTCTTGGAAAAAAATCAGTCTGGTTTCAAAAGCAGACACTCAACTGAGACTGCCCTGCTCTCTGTATTTGAAGATCTGAGACTGGCAAGAGCAGCTTCCAAACCCTCAGTCCTCATCCTGCTGGATCTGTCTGCTGCTTTTGACACAGTTAACCACCATATCCTCCTTTCGATCCTTAAAGATGAAGGGCATCTTGGGAACTGCACTCCAATGGTTCGAGTCTTACCACTCTGGTAGGTCCTTTAGGGTGTCTTGGAGAGGTGTGGCATCTAAGACCCAACATCTAGCTACTAGGGTGCCTCAGGGCTCAGTGCTTGGACCACTCCTATTCTCCATCTACATGACATCACTAGGATCTGTGATTCAGAAACATGGCTTTTCCTATCATTGCGAAGCTGATGACACACAACTCTACCTCTCATTCCAGCCTGACAATCCGACGGTAGCTGCTCGTATCTCAGCCTGCCTGACAGACATTTCTGGCTGGATGAAGGACCACCACCTTCAACCAAACCTTGCGAAGACATAGTTACTTGTGATCCCGGCCAACCCAACACTTCATCACAACTTCTCCATTCAGCTAGGCTCATCATCCATAACTCCATCGAGGTCAGCTAGTAACCTTGCGTTGTAATTGATGATCAGTTGAAATGCACAGACCACATTGCTAGAACTGCCCAGTCCTGCAGATTTGCCTTGCACAACATTAGGAGGATCAGGCCCTTCCTTACAGAGCATGCTACACAACTCCTTGTCCAAGCACTTGTTCTATCCAGACTGGACTATTGTAATGCTCTCCTGACTGGTCTTGCTGCTTGCTCTGTCAAACCTCTACAATTATCCAGAATGCTGCAACCAGAGTAGTCTTTAATGAGCCAAAGAGAGCACAAGTCACTCTTCTCCTCACAAAATTACACTGGTTGCCAGTTGCCGCTTGCAATAAAAAAAGGCACTGACGTTTGCCTGCAGAACAACCACTGCCACTGCTCCCTCCTACCTAAACTCATTACTTCAGACTTATGTGGCATCCAGAAACTTGCGATCTGCTAGCGAATGTTGTCTTGTGGTGCCATCTCAAAGAGGCACAAAATCTCTATCTCGGACCTTTACCATGACTGTTCCCAACCAGAGCTTCTGAGTCAGTAGCCACTTTCAAGAAACTGCTGACAATGTATCTTTTTCGGCAGCACTTGATTCAGTAGTACTAACACTTTCTCTTCTCTTCTCATGTTTACTAAAAAAAAAAAACTGAACTAAATTAAACTGAGAGGGGTCATGATACTTACATATTGTTGTCCTACTGTTTTACTGCTTCTATTGTTCTCATTTGTAAGTCGCTTTGGATAAAAGCGCCTGCTAAATGAATGTTGGGTAGCGCCCAAGAAGGTGCAACATTGCTTGTGAATTGTGCCCGGACTCTGAAAGGGTAGGGCACATTTCCCTGTGCTTGGTATGCCAAGGCAATAGCATCCAGTATCCATTTGGCCAACATCTGTTTGGAGACAGCCTTCCCCTTCTATTGTCCCCCATTACAGATAGAGAGCTGCTTGGACTGTATGGTCCAAGTAAATATGCTGGGCTTCTACTGAACACAGAAACAATGAGGTTTCCGCTATGGCAGCCACATATACTTTTAGAGTGGAGGGGTACAGCCGACCCTCCAACCTCTCTTGCAGGAAGGAATGCATTGAGTGAACAGACTCAACTTCAAAGCATAGGCCCACCTCATAGAGGGGTCACTACTGAGTAATGGTTACTGTTGGTGATAACCCACTCAAGTCTTCTCTGTTCCATCCAGGGGCCAAACATGAAGGTTCCAGAGGTGTGGGTGCAAAATCCAAATTTTGCCCCGTCCTGAGAAAGGAGATTTTGGAGAAGATGAATTTTGCCAGTGTCAAATGGCAAGCCAGAACATCGTGGACACATCTGTTTTGACCACAACGTGCCTAGACACTTTTTCTAGGGGAACCCCTGCCCATTGAAATGCAATTTGTCAAAGACTGAATGTATGGTGGTACACTGGTATGATAGCCACGCAATGCGTAGCGTGGCACCATGCCCAGTCTTGGGACTCGAGTCTAGCCATTTGTCTCTGGTGCCTCTGAAATAGTTTCAGTAGAACCGCTATCTTTCCCATTATTATCTTTAAGCTATTCAACACCGACTGGGCACACTCATTCGTGAGACGTGCAATCATAGAGACCAAGTCCAATTCCATCCCAAAAAAAAGAGATGCTTTTCATGAGCTTTCTCATTTTCCTGTTGACCTGAAGTTACAATCAGCTGAGATGTTTAGGCACAGGTTCTAATTAGTCAGTCATCAAGATAATTGAGAATGTGAATGCTCATGTCCCTTAATGGGGCATGAGTGGCCTCTGCGACTTTCGTGAAGACGTGAGGAGACAGCTATTGCCTTGTACTGATATGCTCGACACTCAAAAGTGAACTGAAGGAATGGTCTGTGCCAAGGCAAGATCAAGACATGAAGCTATGCGTCCTGCATGTATATCACTGCAAATGAATTACGGGGTACCCTGGTTGCCCCACCATCGAGGGTAGTGAGGGTGAAAGAAAAGGGCACTGGAATCGAGCTCCAAACCCAGAAATCAGTCATCTGACCAGGCATGCATGGCTGGAAACGGCATCAAACTCGGACTGGTCCACCGCACCTGAGGGTTGGAGCTGAGACAAGTCTTCCCCGTCAGAGGGCACTGGCCCACCCACGATTATACCATTGTTAATTCATCCAAATCATGAGCCCAGAATGAGAAATCAGGTGCATCTTGTAAAGCAACATCAAACTCAACTGTAAGGCACAAAGGGCTGGAAGTACCGGGGTCAAAGTGCATGCCAAAGAACAAGGACAAGGCAAAAACACTCCAGTTGTTGCCCTCATATTGCCCTCAGCACCAGTCGTCTTGGCCTTGTGGATTCCAGAAGGATCAGCACAGGGAGTGGCTGAGGTGACTGCCTTTCTAACCAGAAAAAATAGTCGAGACCACAACGTCATGTTGTAATGTTTGTGCAAGTCAATAAAGAGACATTGTTGTAAGCCAGAATATCTTTCCTGAACTTCTTTTCTGAACTGTTCTGCGCATGTCAGGAACTTTTACAGCGCGCTCTCTTTTACCCGCGCACTTGTACCATTTCTTAAAGGGCTAGTACAACAAACAGAACATAACATTTTCCCCCTTTTTTTTCAAACCATGTGTATGAACATGTAGTGCTAACCACATCAAAACCACCCTTAAAGAAGAACATTTAAAATTAGCTGTTACTCTATATCTATCAACTGGATCAATCATTTTACGTTCACTAATACTGTACATTTCTCTTTTGTACTCATAACTTTAAGTCACAAAGTCTTTCATCCATAAAGGAGGGTTCCGGGGGGAACCGAGGGGGAACAGAATTTGGAACTGCTGAGAGGCGTGAGGCATTCCAGTTTCTGCCATCCTCCAGGAGGTAAGTATTTGGCCCCGTATTTTCCATTACTTTCTGTGGTTTGGTGTATCTCTGCTCACCTTTCTTGATCATCCATGGTTTTTTCACTTTCACTTCATCACCAGGTTGAAAGTTAGACTGCAAAGCACTTCTGTGTCGATCTGTATACTCCTTCACCTTGGTTTGTTTAATTTTCACTTTTTCACGCAGGTCATTTTTATCCTCATTAGACATAGGAAGGTTTATTATATGACGCTTTGTTCCCATTTGGCTCCCATGAAGTAGTTTATAATGAGGAATACCAGTGGTGGCATGTGAAGTGGACCTGTAATCTGTGAGGAACTGAAGAGTAAAGGGCTTCCATGGCTGTCCCTGAAGAGTAGCCGTTTGTAAGCAATCTTTTAACACTATTGAATCTTTCCACTTCACCATTTGCACGAGGATAGTACACAGATGACTTGATATGTTGTATTCCCCTTTGCTGTAGGAACTTTGAGAACTCATGTGAAACAAACGGGCTCCGACACAAGTTCACATGGGTTTCCTTCTCGGCTGAAGACTGAGGTAAGCATAGAGATTATGGCGTTTGTTTCTTCTTTTGAGCAGAAAGTAACTTCCGGGCACTTAGTAATCTACCAGGCTGCATATCTGCAGTCATGTGGAGCTATGTCAAAAGGTCCCACAATATCCACGCTCACCTTTTCCCATGCTGCATTCGGAAGAGGGACAGGGGTGAGTGGAGCAGTATGAGTAACTGATGTCTTATCATGTTGTCTGCAGATAGAGGAGTGCTTGATATAAGCTTCAGGCTCTACATCCATTTTAGGCCACCAGTACATCTCTCTCAGGGGTTGTTTTGTGCAAACAATACCTTGGTGGCTTTCATGAGCTAGTTCTATCATTCTTTTCCTCATCCCCAGTGGAACTATCAGGCAGTGAGTACCTCTGACCACAAAGTCATCCACCACAGTAAGTTCATTTCGGATCAGGTAATAAGCTCTGACATTCTGGTTACCTGACTTCCATGATGTCCATAGTGTCTGCAGATGGGTACAAAGTTCTGTGAGCTCTGGGCAGAATCGACATGCAGCTTTGAAATCATCCTTTGAAACCGTACTGAGTTTAGTCAATATGGCTGCCCAGGGGCGAAAATTTCATCAAAATGTTGGGGGGGGACAATAAACATAACAATTCTCAAGAGCAAATTTTGAAGGGGACACCAATAATACAGGCAAAAAAATACAGAGGAAAGCCTTACTACTATTATTAGTGTAGCATGGAGATCATTTCATTATACTTCTTAAAATTTCTTTCTGGTTTAAGCCAGCGTTCTCCTCACGCAGCGCAGCGATTTCATTTCATTCATTGACTCATTCTTTAACTATATTAAATGATGTAAACCAACTAAATCACAGTGAAAGCGTTACAATCTAAATGCACAGTGCACCCGGACTTTCTCACCAGTGTATGGCCAGCAATATTGTAATGTTTAATGACATGAAGATAATGTCTGTTCTAAGTTATTATTGTACTGTACAATTAAAAACAATCGTTCCTGAGTCTGCATTCTGAAAACTTTACCTCAGAGCATCCGTTTACTGAATGAATTGAGAATCTCACCTGAAAAATCCAATAACACCAGCAATTGTCATTCAAGCAGCTGATTTCTGTAAATAAATGCAAAACTAAATGCATATTGCAGCATAGGGATCCGTCAGCACCGATTTGAGACAAAAATAATTTAAATTGTATATAAAACTATGTAAATGGAGCTCTGTGGCGCAGCAGGGTTTTGAACACAGTCCTGACTGAGCCGTTGCTGGGCGCCGCGAACAGACGCCGAACGGCGCCGCCGGTGTGTGTACACTCATAGAGAATGTGTTCGAATTTTAAAGACGTGGCGCTGCGCGACGCAACGCTTCTCGTCTGGTGTGCGACCCCCTTTACTGGAGTTCCACAACTAACTTACTCAAAAACTATGTTTTTCTCTCCCGCCACCGGAATGTGTGTGTCTGAGGTAAAAGGGACGGAGGCAGTGGACCAATGCACTGTGAGGCAAGGGAGTGGGGTCTCAAAATGTTTAGAACGCTTTTTTCAATATTGCTCCGTTTGCATTTGTGTTATTTTATTTCTTAATTATTTTAAGAATATATCATTACATTATTTACAATACACATATTTTAATGTTTTTTTTGGGGGGGGTGACAACCCTCAGATAGGGGGGGTCCTGACCCCCCCGACCCCCCCGCGATTTCCGCCTATGTGGCTGCCACAGACTCTGTACTGTACTGTCAGTATTCTCAGCTGCAGAGAGCGGTAGTCTTGAGAGACAATCAGCAACCTGGTTCAGTGTTCCTTTTCTTTACTGAATATCATAATCAAATTCAAGCAAACGGGCAGACCATCTCGCCACCCGTTGGCCAGCTCTGTTGTTACCTTTTGTGGTCAGGAGAGTTGTGAGGGTTTGATGGTCTATTTGGAGTATGAATTTTCTTCTCCACAGCCATGTTCTCCACTTCTCTGCAGCCCAGACGCAGGCTAAGGCCTCCTTTTCAACGATGGAGTATTTCCTCTCAGCTTCCGACAGGTTTCGCGATGCGAATGCAGAAGTCTGTTCTGTCCCCTGCTCTGTAATTTGTGTGAGGATTGCCCCCAAGCCATAGTGTGAAGCATCTGTGGAAAGAATTGTCTGCAGTCTGGGGTCAAATTAAGCTAATGCAGAACTGTTTACAATCATGTCCTTTACTTTATCAAAACTAGCTTGAGCAGTGGTAGGCCACGAGAAAGCATTGTCTTTACGCAAAAGTGCTCGGAGTGGTTCAACTACTGTTGCATAGTTTGGCACAAATTTACTGTACCAACCAGATACAGTATTTTTGGTGTATTTTCTGCAAGACAGCTTTCAGGTTGTCATCATGCTCAAGTTGTGTGGAGCCAAAAATGATTACATCATCAAGGTAGCACTGTACGCATTTTAATCCTTGTAGAATAGTGCACATCATTTTCAGGAAAGCTGGTGGTGCCGAACTCAAGTCATAAGGTAGGGTTTGAATCTGTACAGCAGTGGAGATTTCTTTAAGACTGCAAGGGAAGCTCAGCTTCCCCTATAATGTCAAAAAAAATAATGGTCAAATGTGTACTATTGTGTTAACATTTTATTGAGTAAAAATGCGTTAGAACACGGTAATCTTGAAGACGAGTTCGTTCAGAATAAGCTACAAATAGCAGGTCGGCTGACTTGATCTCCTTCTCATACCTGTAGCGTGTCACAGTGCATGCATTTTCCTATGGCATTTCCCCGTTGAAGCTCGGCGTCCATTGACTTCAATGGGGCTGCTTTGAACAGTTTTTTTCAGTGCTGTTAAACTAGACGGTCATTGGATAAATGCTGCGATTATGTCCCGCCCACGGACGCCGGGCATCTCTGGGGTGAATAGGGAAGTGGGCTGGCCTGGCGTCCGGGCGTCCGCGTGATGATTGGAGGATTGCATCTCCTTTTGATTGACAGCGATTTCACCCAATAAAACAATCGCTGACGCGGAAGCTAGTTTAAAGACTTCGAGCTCAGTCTCGTCGCGGATTTTGTGTGTATTTTACTCGAAAGACAAACTGCTGTAACATATTTCTTAGTATTTACAATTTTCATCAGATATTTCACAGTTCAACCTAATTCCCTTCCCACATTTCTTCCGTCGATGTCAGGTGTCTTGTTACATGTGCGGGCGTGGTGTTTGAATCACGGCACATCTGTCTAGTTTGGTTTCAGTTTTGTGTTGGGATTCGAGTTTAAAAAAAAGGGGAAGAAAAAAGAGCTTCCCCTCTTTGAAAGACCAGCAGCCGCCACTGCTGTACAGTCCATCATGTGTAACAAAAGCAGTCAGATCTCGACTATCAGTGTGCAGTTCAACTAGCCTGAATGCCAGCCCGAACTCCGCCCACAACATTTTTTGGTCGGGAAGTTCGGTCTGGACTCAATCCATTGAGGAGTAATTATGATCAGGCAAAAAACGTTTGGGCCAATCAAATTGCAATCGAATCAAATCCAATCAAATCTTCAGGGACGTAATCATCACGTTATCAAAGAGCATTTAACTGGTTCCCTATCGAGGGAATTCAACACCGCGACGATAAAATCGACTCTTTGGGGACGCTCCCTAAGCGTGCGCCTCTGAAGTATGAATGAAACTAATCCAATCCTGATTGGTGTTGCGTCAGGCTCGCGTTCCCCAGGGTTCCGGTCCCGCATTCGTCGAGGCGATGCGGCGATCGAGATCCTGGGGTTCTCAGCGGGATCTGGCAGAGGAGAGTGAGAATGCTGAGGCATTTTCTCGCTCTCCATCGGCTGATCCCGCGGCCTCTGAGAGTGGTGTGGGAGCCCGCGCTGCGGTTTCTCCTGCCCGCGATCAGATCCCGATGCTTGAGCTGTCTGCTTCTGAGAAAGTGGACGTGCTCAGCATTGATACGGACGACTGTGATCTCAGCACGCCATCACGCGGCCTAAACTATGAGGAGCTGGTGGAGGTTGTGACTCGCACTGTGGCCAGACTAAACATCAGCTGGCCACAACATGAGCAGGAAACGCAAGTCAAGAGTAAACTTGACGAGCGTTACCTGCAGCGCAGGTCACAGCCTCACTGCCGGGGTTTGCCGTTTTTCCCCGATCTCCATAAAGAGATCACAAGATCGTGGGAAAGACCGCACTCGTCCCGTGTATCGAGTCCCAGCATGATAGATTACAGCAATGTTTTGGGGGCTCGAGACATGGGATATGGGAGGATGCCAAAGGTGGAGGAGGCTTTAGCGAGCTATCTCTCTCCCGAATCGGCGTCTTCCCTAAAAGCCCCGGTGTTGCCTAGTAAGCCCTGCAGGGAAACATCTACATTAGTGGGCAGGGCTTACATGGCGGCAGGTCGGGCTTGTTCATGTCTGCACTCTATGGCGATCTTGCAGGCATACCAGGCCGACCTCCTGAAAGATTTGGACAAGGGGGAGGGGCCTACTCCTGAGGAAATCTCAGAGTTGAGGAAAGCCACAGATCTGTCTCTCCGGGCCACTAGGGAAACAGCCCGCGCCATTGGCCACAGAGAGGTATCTGTGGCTAAATCTATCAGGAATTAAGGAGAAAGATAGGTCCTTCCTGCTGGATGCGCCGCTTTCGCCTTCTGGCCTGTTCGGCGACGCCGTTAATTCGGTCGTCGACAGGTTTCAGGAGTCGAAAAAACAATCTGCGGTGTTCCAGCTGTACCTCCCCCGAAAAGCGAAAGCCAAATCGAGTAGGGTGGGGCAAAGCGATCAGCCCCAGCCATCAGCCAGCTCCTCCCACAGGGCAGAGCAAAAGGAGAGCGTTTCCACCCGAGAGCCCCCCCTCCGGGGACTTGGCAACAGAGGAAACGCTCTCAAAAACCGAAGTCCTCCGGCCAGAGGGGCGACCTAAGGGACGTCATTCAGGCTAGGAGGGCTTCGGAAAAAAAGTCAAAGCCATCAGTGTGAAACACTTTTAAAGGATGCTGGGCCTCATGGCAGCGGCATCCAACATTATTCCCCTGGGCCTCCTTTACATGCGGCACCTCCAGTGGTGGTTGAAAACCAAGCGTTTCGTATGATCAGAGTAACGCGCAGGTGCCTTCATTCTCTGCAAATATGGAAGAAACCTTGGTTCCTATCCCAAGGGCCAGTGTTGGGGGTGTCATGTCGCCGGGAAACCGCTTCGACAGACGCTTCCCTTACTGGCTGGGGCGCGGTCATGGATGGCCGCTTTGCCAGGGGTCTGTGGCAGGACCATCATCGCACTTGGCATATAATTTGACTGGAGATGATGGCTGTGTTCAGGGCTTTGAGGAGCTTCCTCCCAGACATCAAGGGTCGCCACGTCTTAATACGGACAGACAATACGTCAGTGGTGGCCTACCTGAACCGACAAGGGGGACTCAGATCGCACCCTCTGTGCAAACTGGCACATCAAATTATCCTTTGGTCCCAGGGGAAGATACTGTCAATAAGGGCAATTTATATTCCAGGGGTTCAGAATCAGGGAGCAGACATCCTGTCGAGGCAGGGGCTGAGGCCTGGGGAATGGAGACTTCATCCGGAGGTGGTGATGTCGATGTGGGAGAGGTTTGGACCAATGGAAGTGGATCTGTTTGAGAGATGTCCCACTGTCCACTTTGGTTCTCCCTCTCACATCCAGCCCCACTGGGGTTGGATGCCATGGTACAGGCTTGGCCGAGGCTTCGCCTGTACGCATTTCCCCCGATCGCTCTGATCCCAGGAGTCCTGGAGAGGATCCGTCAGGAGGGCATCAATCTACTTCTGGTTGCCCCGAGATGGCCGACTCGGGGGAACCGTGTATGGTTCTCGGACATAATATCACTCCTCATAGCTCCGCCGTGGCAGATTCCTCTGAGGAGGGATCTGTTGTCTCAGGCGGAGGGCACAATCTTCCACACGCGCCCAGAGCTGTGGAAGCTGTGGGTCTGGCCTCTGAGGGGGTTCAGTACCTGAATGCTGGCTTATCAGCTGCAGTGGTTGAAACCATACTTAGCTCTAGGGCTCCATCTACCAGGAGATTATATGGCCTCAAGTGGAATGTGTTTCTCACTTGGTGTAGAGAACAAAGGTTGGATCCAGTGAACTGCCTGGTGGCTTCAGTTCTGGAATTCCTTCAGGATCGTTTCTCTGCGGGTCTCTCCCCGTCCACTCTTAAGGTGTACGTGGCTGCCATTTCGGCTTTCCACGCGTCAGTAGATGGTGGACCTCTGGGGAGGCACCAGTTGGTCATTCGGTTTCTCTGTGGTGGTTGGAGGATGAGGCCGGCGACCAGTTCCAGGGTTCCTGCCTGGGACCTGGCAATAGTTCTGGAAGGGTTATCCCTGGCTCCCTTCGAACCTTTAGAGTCGGCTTTGCCTAAGGACTTAACACTAAAATTGGTCTTTCTTTTAGCGATTACCTCTCTTAAGAGGGTGGGAGATCTCCAGGCCCTGGCGGTAACGCCAGCTTGCTTAGAGTTTGCCCCTGGCAGAGTAAAGGCTTTTTTACACCCGAGTCCAGGTTACGTGCCTAAAGTTCCTTCAAATACGGCTCGCTCCATAGTCCTTCAGGCATTCCATCCTCCACATCATGTGTCGATGGAAGAAGAGAGGCTTCACTTGCTCTGCCCAGTCAGAGCTTTGAGTATATACCTGGAAAGGTCCGCTTCTTGGAGAAGATCGGACCAGTTATTAGTATGCTTTGGGTCACCTAAGAGGGGGCTCCCGGCGACCAAACAGACTAAAAGTAACTGGATTGTCCAGGCTATTACTGAGGCTTACAAGGTGCGCGGGTTGCCTTCACCTTTGGCCTAAAGGGCTCACTCAACTAGAGGCATGGCTTCCTCTAGGGCCCTTCTTTCGGGAGTACCTCTACAGGAGATCTGTGAGGCAGCCGGCTGGGCTACCCCACATACTTTCATTAGGTTTTATAGTCTCAACCTTCCCAGTACGCCGGGTGCACACGTACTCAGCCCTTGCTGAGTACCTAATCAGTTTCACTCTGGGGCAGGTCTGTTCGGTGCGTGGCTTAGTGGGGACTCGTTCCCTAAAGAGTCGATTTTATCGACGCAGTGATAAGATCCCTCAATAGGGAACGTATTGGGTTATGACTATAACCCTTGTTCCCTGAGAAGGGAACGAGACACTGCGTCGTGTTGCCACGCCCCTTTAGACCCTTGAGCGTCTTGCTTCATCGCGAGGCTAGTGTGTGTTGTGACAGCATCACTTTTATACTTCCGGGTATGCCGTCACATGTTACGTCACGACGCAACACCAATCAGGATTGGATTAGTTTCATTCATACTTCAGAGGTGCACGCTTAGGGAGCATCCCCAAAGAGTCGATTTTATCGACGCAGTGTCTCGTTCCCTTCTCAGGGAACAAGGGTTATAGTCATAACCCGAGACGTTTCCCTCAGAGATGACTGCAGCTGGAGAAATGATGTATAGATTCCGCTGTCGTGTTTGTTGTAAAATAAATCGACATTAATTTTAATAGACAAACTGAAAACTGCAATCAAGGCATTTGTCGATCGGAAAGATATTTTCCCGTCCTTCCAACATGATTCGGTAAAAGTGTAACTTATCAGCTGGCTCTGACGGTCGCGAAGTAGATGGGACGTAATGAAAAGCCTGTGGTCTTGTGGTCTCTCCTTTGGTCGCACTCATGGAGGATCAAGTAAAAGAAGCAACACTTGTTATTTAACTTCTAAAATAAGTAAGTTCTGTAGTTGACAACTGTATGCAAAGTAGTTCACTTACTGCGTTGCTCTGATTGGTGCACACACACAAAAAAAACATACTCGACACTCTAACACATCCACACACATACACATCAACCCTTTCCCATTGCCACCCATCCATCCTACCTCATTGTGAAAACCACAAAAATCCGCAATACATCATAAAACACAAAGCAGAACACCGGACATTGAAAGAATTCAGGCCTCCTCCTTCATATTATAGGAACCACATAGGTCAATACAATATTTTGAGTAATAATTACATAACAAAACTAAACATTAGATTAAATGCAAATTCCCCACAGAAATAAAATAAATATATAAGTAAATAAAAAAATAAGATTTAATGCATATTTGGCGTGCTGTCCGGAGGGAGGGCTCCGAGCTCGGAATTCAGCCCGAACCCAGAGTACTCCCCCCAATTGGCAAGAAGCAGAGGACAGCCGTCGGACTAAAGACCCCCAAATGAGTGCCGAGATTGGCGGGCTGGCATCTTGAGAAGGGGCCTGGATGCTTGATCGGGGAGGTCTGTGATGGTGGCTCGCTGCCTGGACTGACAGCCCCTGTCTGTGAATGGTGAGAGGTTGTAGTGTACTTGTCCAGAAGGTTTTCACACTGCATCCGCTGAGAGACCAAATGCTCTGAAATGAAAGGGAGAACGTGAGTGCTCTACCGGGAATGTTCTCGCTCCATCCGCTGTGAGACCAATGCTCGCTGGACGGAAAGAGGAAACTGAAGAGAGGGAAATGAGTGCTTGCCCAGGAGATTTTCTCAAACTGCATCTGCTGTGAGACCAAATGCTCGCTGGATGAAAATAGAAAATGTAAGTGCTCTACTGGGAAAGCTCTCACTCCGTCTGCTGTGAGACCAATGCTCACTGGACGGAAAGAGGAAACTGAAGAGAGGAAAATGAGTGCTTACACATGAGATTTTCTCATACTGCATCCGCTGTGAGACCAAATGCTCGCTGGATGAAAAGAGAAAATGTAAGTGCTCTACTGGGAAAGCTCTCACTCCATCCGCTGTGAGACCAATGCTCGCTGGACGGAAAGAGGAAACTGAAAAGAGGAAAGAATGAGTGCATGCCCAGGAGATTTTCTCACACTGCATCCGCTGTGAGGCCAGATGCTCGCTGGATGGAAGAGAAAATGTAAGTGCTCTACTGGGAAAGCTCTCACTCCGTTCGTTGTGAGACCAATGCTTTTCTCCTTACCCAATGAGGGTTTGGTGGGCTTTTTTAATGTGGAACCGGTTGGTCCTGATACAACTTTGGAAAGCATCAAAGGACCATCTCCCAAGGGCTTGGATCTGCTGTTGGGAAAGGCTGCTGAAGTTGCTGCCCCGATGCGAAATGAGTGACTTGAAAAATTCTTTGCTGTAATGCCTGACTGTTGGAGAACAGATTTTTTTTTTGATTCGTCTAAAAACATGGGTTCCAGAGGAGATTTAGCCTGGGAACTTATCCATTGCAAATATGCCAGAATTGACTGGTATGGTTGGATTTGCGAAGCGAGGTTGAAAATGTAAATAAAATTACCTTTTTTGGTTTGGTCAGTCTTACTTTGTTTAATCAAGTATAAAATGGTTTCGCCATCAATTACTGATAAGTCTGAGATGGTGGAGTGGATTTTTGGGTCGAATTTAGAAGTGATGGCGATTTCTGAACATCTAAGAAAACCAAAAAAGGCTAAGATAAACATGGCATCGAGTGTGCGAGCGGAACTAAGGGAATGGTAACCTGAGCGGAGAGCCTGAATACATTTGGTGAGAATGTCCAGCGTTATGGGTTGTCTGGCGTCGGGGCGGGTGGGCTGGGATCTTTGAATCCCTTTAATCAGGAGAGAGGTTTGTGAATTGTTTATCTCCACGGAAGGAGCACCATACATCAGTTTGTGGAAAAACTGGACGCCGCTCAAATAACCTTTAATGGACCCGACTTGTAGGCCTTTAATGCTATTAAGGTAGGAGATAAAAGAGGTGATTGAAAGAAGAGAAAAATCAGGGAAAGATAAGTTATAAGAGACATCAATTGTTTTAAAATATCTCCAAGCAGTAACGTAGGATTGAAGGGTCCTGGGAGATACTGCTTGGAGGATACCGTCAAGTGATGCTTCGAGCAGTGGTTTTAACGGGTGGGTTACGGGAATATTAGTTCTGAATAGCGAGGAACTGGAGTTGGGAATTGATCCGCCTCTGGAGCCAGCATCCTGAATTTCTGGAACAGAAAACGAGACAGGGAGTCGGCGAAATGAAAGGACGCGAGATTAGTGCATGTTTGTGTTTTTCAGGGTAACTGAAAAATCACCGCAATCCACTGCGTGAAAAGAGCTGTAATCGGGCATGTAAAACTCCTGAGTACTCCTGTGTACTCCACAAATAAACGTGTGTATACGGGAGTTTGCTGTCCCGTCACACAATCCCGAAAACTCCTGGATATGTACCAAGTTTGGGGCACAGCAGGGAGCCACTAGGGCCATCAGTTACCATGGTGAATAATCCCCAGGTCGGGGTCAATGCAAGGGAACATTAGCATTTCACACCTTTGGGACACAAGGCAGTGGCCTCCTTCAATTGGTCAGAGATCTTACATAGGATTGGGTGCTCAATGCTTTGTCCCTCCTCTAAACCCCCACTCTATTGGTCCAGTTTATGGCCTCATTTGGGTTTATTATTACTCATTATTAATATTCATTGTCATTGGTGTTCATGGTTATAATGTCAAGACAATCAATTTTTATTATTTGTAAATGACACTGGGCACATGACATATATATTTATATACACACTGTCAAAACTCTATAAATAAAAAAAAAACATTAGCACAGAATACATTTTACTATTAGTCATACAATAAATAACCCCATATAATATATATGGCCTGTGTATAATATATGTAAAACAATATAATAACCCGAACAACCCACACCGACTTTCCATCCAATATGGCATCCTACTCTTCAGACATGTGGTCAACTGTTGCAGTCTTCCAGATAGCTGCATCTTCCTCTGTCTGGAGAACCCCAGTCCTGCAGCTCAGTAGCTGCAAAATGGGAGGGAAAAAAGTAATTAAACCACTGAAAATATCAAATGTGTTGGGATGGGAGCCTCTCCCAGGCTGAGGCTTTTACTCAGATTTATATGTATTTATACTTACTCTTCTTTTTCTTTGTCTCATGAGCATAATGATCCTGCTGTCCTCCATCTTGTCTTTGTTATCATCTTGGGCCATCCTGTAACCCCTTCTAACAGTTTCAAAATATGTCTTGCAGGATGCTAGAGAGAAGGAGATAGAGAGGGGGAGAATATGTTTATTTGTAACTAACTAATCTATACAGTTAAAAAGTTGTAGCCTTGGTACATTCTCTTGTGACTTACCTTTAACAACAGCAGGATCTACGTCCGGTACAGCCATTAAAAAGATTATGACCTCGAGGTTGTGGGGGGAGGATAGACTGTGAAGCAGTAATTAAAGAAGCTTGATTAAAAATATAATTTAGAAGAAAAGACTGTTCTGAAAGCATAGTTTTAAAGATATACCTTGTCTGTGCGTCATATTTGTGTATGTTGTTTTCCCCATTTTGCAATCTCCATACAGCTTCCTGTAAAAATCCAACATAGTATAAGGGCTCAATTCGAATAGATTTATACATAAAGCACACAAAGTTAAGCAGACACTGTGATGGTCAGAAAATAACTTACCGCAACAGAATTATTCCCAGCTCTCTTTAATTTCTTTGAAGCAGGCTCCTCTTTTGCCTCTTTGAGCTCATTGATGTCAGCCTCCATCTTATCCAACCTCATGTCCATCATCTCCAGCTTTTCAAATATCCTCTTCAAACTTTCATTTGCCATATACACCAGTCTGTTTTCGTTCGGACTCAGAGATTTAATAGCCATATTGTCCCTATGTAAAGGAGTAACATCTCCACTCTGCTCTCCGTAACACTTGTTGAAGATTGACGCAATGTAAAGCCTATCACCTTTCCCGAATACTAATGAGGGGGGCAGGGGAATAGGGGCAAACTTGAGCCAGTCCCAAAATAAATTAGCATTTAAAAAGCCAAGCCATCAACTAACAGCATGTGGTCAGACAAGTTCCTGTTTTCGGGCCTTTACAGGCATTTACAGGTACGCATAACAAAGTTCCAAAGATCCCTGCCAAACAGCACATTTCGCGGGCGTTTTCATTGTCCGAATTCTCCCGTATACACACCTTTTGACGCAGTGATCCACTTGGCGGTCTGATTCGGTTGCCGGGAGGAGAGACAACGGAGAAGAGAGGTCTATGTCCGTACCTGAGAGGATCTGAGCGCGGATGGATTGAGAAACTGGTGGGGGTTCCATGGCAACTGCATTGAGCGGAACAGGCATCGGAGTGGCTGTGAAAAGAGAATATGGTGATTTAGTTTGTATAATGGAGCTGGGAAGGGTATAATCCGGGGCTGCGATTGTCGGCTGTGCCCTCGTGATTGGATGACCTGTTGTAAAATGAGAAGGAAAGTTAGTTGGAGGATGTGAGGGATGATAGAAAGCAGTGTGAGTTTGTGCTGCAAGCGGAGGCGGGCCCGCGCTTGTTTGAGCTACTGGAGCTGCAGGCCACTGGAAGTGGGCGGGGTTGTAACCTGTTGGGTAGACCTATTGTTGACATTGTTGGGTCTGTGATGTTAGTGGCGATAGCTTCGCGCTAGTGTCTGCAACTGGAGCTGGAGGCCACTGAAAAGGAAAAGGGGTATGTACAGCGGGAGAGTAGAATTGAGTGGCTGTGCGTTGGCCGCTGGGCCAGGCTGTATATGGCACTGCGGCGGCGGAAGCAGAGGTGGAGGGCTGGGCCTCATTATTAGTTGGTAGTGGACCTGCTGTGACGAAACCTGAAGTGCGGCCCTGGCTCGCTGAGGGCCTGTTGCTGCGGCGGCTCGAAGGGCGAAGTCCTGTGCGGAGAGACGAGGGTGGTGACTGGGCAGTCGAATTTTGAGCCCTGTGGGCTTTGCTCTGCCTGTGGGTCGTTTTAGGTGTTGATTTTAAGGAGACGTATAAATCATACAGCTCCGCTTTATTCATTTTCCTTGAAGCTTGTAGATCAGAGATACCCAGCGCTTGCCTCAATCCAGCTATGGTCCATTTCCCGATGGGTGGGATCGTCAGGATGGCCTGGCAGTACGAGGAAGCTGGAAAAGAAGATGGAAGTCTTGCCGGAGGCGGCGAAGACTGGTCATGGCGTCTTGATGAGCGCCGGGCTGATCGGGTCGCTGTGCGGCCGCGAGGAGATGCAGGGGGCTCAGGTGCACCAACCGGCATAGAAGGGATGACCGTGGGACCAACGGAGTGAGAAGTTGCATCCGTGGTGATTTCTTCGTCGGAAGAGGAGCTCGTTGGAGACATGCTGCGAGTAACGAGTAGTTGACCGAAGAGGCGAATCTACTAAATGCTGCAAACTGTCAATGGATCGAGGTAAGACTGCTGAGTCTATTTGTACCCTCTTATCATTGATTGCTGATTGCTGTCCACTCGTGTTAATTATCTGAACGTGCTCCTCCCGAACTTAGTTAATAAAACTTCATTTGAGTGGAGAGTTTTTTTTTTTGTTGTTGTTTTTCCTGGTTCGGTTAAGACACGCCTCATAATCAAAGCCCTATGGAGCTGTTTCAGACTCATATTCCAACAAGAAGTATAATGAAGTCAGGCTACAGTTCAACTTGATGATATACATGTTTCAGGTCTAAGGTGGAGAACATCACTGCACCTCTCAATTCAGATATAATATCTTCAATCAGAGGAAGTGGGTAGCTGTCTACCACTACGGCTTTGTTAGGCTCCCGCAGATCTACACACATTTGTATACCTCCTGTTTTCTTTTAAGTGACTACTATCGGGGATACCCATTCAGAGGAGTCAATTTTCTCAATAATTCCATGTTGTTCTAGGTAGTGGAGCTCTGCGGACACTGCATCACGGACAGACAGTGGTAATCATCTGAGTTTTTGTTGAACTGGTCTTACCTCTGGCCGGGTCTTCACTTTATGGATGAAGCCTTTTGCACAGCCAAAATCACTACACGGTTCAACGGCTGGCTCCACAGCAGGCTGAAGCATAGCACAGGTAGGCTGATTTCATGGCAAGAGCTGACCACCAGATATCTGCAGATTCAATGTTGTTGTCACTAGGTCTATTCCTAGAATGGGTGTTTCTGTTTCAATAATGTAAATCTCTGATGATGCAGTTACACTCTGATGAGAAACATCCGCCTTCAGACATCCAATGACTGGCAGTTGTTCTATCGAATATGTTACTAACTGCAGTCTTGGTTTAGTGAGAGGACTTTTAAAAATTGTTGTCTTGTAAACACATTCAGGAATAATGGACACTGCTGAGCCTGTGTCAATAAGTAGGTCAAGAATACAGCTCTGGTTATGTTGTGCCGTTATTATAACAGTGCATAAGAGCTTTGCCTGTTTTGCTGAATTATTTTGCACACTAAGCACAGTTAATTCTGGCACTGCAAGTTCATTAACTGTCTTTTCTTTGGATTTGCATACTTTAGCAAAACATTTACATTTAGCATTTTTGGCAGGACAAGATACATTATTTGCAATGTGACTGGCAGAGCCACGATGATAGCAGTAAGTATGGGTTGATTTTTTTTTCACTGGAGGTGAAACATTTCTTTCGTTGTCCAGCTCGTTTTTTGAATTGAATTTTGAATTCTGAATCAGTAGTTTTGAATTGTACGGCACTCACGGATTTGGGTTCTCCTTCCAACATCGTCTTTGCCTCAGCGCTGGCAGTTTCGATTTGCCTGGCAATGTCCAGGGCTTTATCAAGAGTCAAATTGGTTTCAAGCAGTAATCTCTCCCGAATACACCGTACAGATGTCTTCTCAATCAGTCAATCGCGCAACATTTCATTTTTGAATGTACCGAATGCACAAGTAGCCACTACACTGTAAACCCAGATTTTGTTTCTACTTAACCTTACGAGTGATCATTACTTATTCTTTTATGTTTTGTAAAAACCTGCTATCATTACTAAACAACATTAGTTGTTTGTACTATTTAGCTGAAAAATTTATTGCACTAATCAGGTTTAGTAGAGATAACTTGGTATGTTTAGTTTCCTAAAGTTCAAGTTTAAGGAACGGGAGGGGCTAGTTAGTCTAACGTCCAAGGGGAATTTTTTTTCACACACGCCATTTTCTTTGACTCGTGATGGGCATACGAGGAGGGAAACGCATATAGTGTTTTATCATATAACTTACCGTTATGCGTTTTTATAACAATATACGTGCTGTGCACGGCTAAACCGCTCTCATTGGGGCATTTCCATTGACGCGCGATGCAGAGCAGACCAGACCAGACACGGATGAGGTTTGCTTTTTAACAGGGAAACGACGAAAGTAAGTGTTTTATCTAATTTACAATGTATTTTATAATATATTAATTTATAGCGATATTTAAATGCTCTGCACGCTTAAACGAGCCAAAACTTTTCTCAAAGGCTTCTTCTTCAACTCAATACGGAGCTGATGAGGAGATTTGCTTGTAACGTTAACAGGGAAAACACCGAAAGTAAGTGTTTTTTAACCTAATTTCCAACATGTATTGCATGGCATTATATTGTTTTGTAACGATATTTATGTGATTTGCGCGCCTCAATCTTTCTCACATAGGTCCTAACGCTAGCGTTAGCAGCTAACGTTAACGTTACATCTTCTTTGACTCATCATGATACAGTGCAGTGAAAACACCGAGTAAGTTGTTAAGTGTTTTAACTCATTTACAATACGCGTTTTATAATGTTATATTGTTTAATGACAATATTTGTGATGTGCAAATTATGAAGTTTGTATTTATCATCAAACTATCTTTTACTCTCGTTTGTCAAACAGAACAACTCCACAAACTGCGGACCAACAATTCTTGCGGTCGGCGTTACGTCACTAATCATGTGACCTGCATAGCAACAGGCCACGAAGGGTAAAACAAACCGAAGTCAATGCCCGAGGCAAATCAAAAAGGTATCTATTCACAGAAGTTTTGCTGTGGATTATGTCAGTTATGGATACTAACGGACTACTTTGTATTAATAATGAATGATATCTGTGTATGCGGATGTATGTCGGTGGTGAGAAGTGAATAATAAAACACTCATGTAAACGGCTTTGTGACTTGCTAACGTTAGGCTACATGTCTGTGAAAGGCGCTAGCAGCTAGCTATATGAATTTAAATCTTCTTCATCTGTTATTACATAATGTCGTATCAATATATGAAGAGTTCAGATGCAAAAGCCTCTAAATGTCATTTGAAATTTTCTTCTAGAATGGTCATTTTTATCAAGCTTGTATATTTAAGTTCAGTAATTTCACTGAAATGAAGAAATTACTGAACTTAAATATACAAGCTTGATAAAAATGATCATTTTAGAAGAAAATTTCAAATGGCACTTAGAGGCTTTTGCATCTGAACTCTTCATATAGACAGTCTCCTAGTGCCTGCATTGACCAGGTACCACAGAAAGCTGTCGCTTGTAGGTTTAACATTACAATATTGTCCCTATCGCCAGCTGAGTCTTGGTACAACAACCCAAAAGCATGGCCAACCTCATCAAATCCCCTGAACACCATGTTTACATACCATGTGTCCTACACTTGCAGTCATGTTTAAATACCAATCAAGCATCGATTACATATTAACTATGTTATCGATTTTTTTATTCATTAAAAAAACTGTTCATTCAAAAGCACTGTGTTACAAAGTGGCGTTGCTGTAATGAGCTCATGTCAGTGGCACAACTTGTAGCTACAATGTCAGTGAGGGACACAGTTTATTAAAAAAAAAAGCCAAAAAAGGCTAACACAAAAATACTAGTGCATTTCATTGTTGCTTATCGGTGTAGAGCTGCCGACCATTATGCATAGAAATGTCATAACATAGCAGAAAATTGAGTGGCCATCCCTGCAGTGGTATTATTTTGTTATTCTTTGATTTGTCCCACAATTTGTCCATTCATTTGAGAGTACATTTCTATTTAGATTTATTTTAGACGCGTATTTATCTCCCGCTTTCGTGTAGCTTAATGGCGGGGGCTTGTTTGTTTTACCCTTCGCCGCGTTGCTATGCGCGCACAGGAGTAAAAGTCCCGGATGTCCGACCTTGAGAATGCACTTTATTTCCTTATTTGGAGGACCTATTTTCTTAGAATGTGTAAGTAATTCTTTCAGATTAAATATTTATGCAAAATCTACTTATTAGATTAACTTTTGCTTGATGTTTGGATATGCTTTCATGTTTAAATGTATTTATTTTCGCTATTCGTGTTTGCTAGGAGCATTTCTAGCATTTCTGATGCACCAAGTGGCTAAGGGTACCAGGCTTGGTGTTAAAAAAACCTGAACAGACTAGAACCTGATGATAGTAAGATTTTACAGATAACATATGAGAGAATGGATAACTAGCAATTTGTGAACTAGATATTCTGTATTTCTTAACACTTATTTTAAATTCATCCAATTTGTGTGTGTGTGTGTGTGTGTGTGTGTATATATATATATATATATATATATATATATATATATACACACTTAAAATGAGTTTTCAAACCAATTGTTGTTATGATTTGACAGGTAGATGTTTTCTTCCTGTGTAATTTTAGACCCCACTGATTGGGAAATCTCTGTCCATCACCTGCCCTGAAGATCACAAAGCCTCAAGAAGGGAACGAAGATTCTTCCGGCGGCTGACTATTTATTGAGATTTCTTAAGGTGCATGTCTTAATTTATTCTTAAGGGTTAGTTCACCCACAAATAGAAATTCTGTCATTAATTACTCAACCTCATGTCGTTCCAAACATGTAAGACTTTCATCTTCACAACACAAATTAAGATATTTTTAATTAAATCTGAGATCTTTCTGTCCCTCCATTGACAGTCTATGCAACTACCACTTTCAAGCCCCAGAAAGATATAAAGGTACATCATTAAAGTACTCCATGCGACTCCAGTGGTTTAACATACACTTTATTAAACTTCTCAAGTGCTGTGTTTGCTTAATTTATAAAATATGAATTATATTTCCAACTATTAAATATTAAAATATTTCCAAAATGCGTTCATGAGAACTTTACAACTCGTGCATGTTGTTGATGCAAGAGCAGATGTTGTTGCGTGAATGTGCATTGAAGATTAATATTTTGTAAATAAATTCAAGTTAAAGCAGCGCTCAGTAAGACTGGAAACTTCTTTGCTGTTTTCTCGCAGGTTTCTCTCTCGAGCTCCCCCTACAGTTTCGGAGTATATATATATATATGAGAAAACTGTCGTAAACTCGTTGTCAACTCCCCCTCCCATCTCGTTCAGGCAGGCCATGTGAATTTGTTTTCAGAGAAGCCGGCGAACAAACGGATTTTGTCCCCACCACTTTTGAAACATCTCGCGGCACAGATGTACCAATGCAAATAAAACATCTCCAGTTAACAGCATTCGTTTCATTTGTTTGTTAAATAACAGGCGATCTAGCACTGAAATGTGTTGGCTTCTCTCAGAAACGCGCTTCAATCTGTTGCGGAGATTCTTTCCGGTGAAATCACAAATAAAAATGCACACAAACGTGTCCCTTTTTCTCATGGTTTCTAATTCCTCTCTCGTATATTTTCCCCCACTCATCAAAACATATAAAACCACTGATAAACATTATATCAATTCAACCACTGATAAACATTATTGGTTTTGATGAGGGGGAAATAAAAACTATTCGAGTGCGGAACCTCTGGCCGGACCATCACTGTATTGTGCTCATTTTTATTTATGTGCATCAGGAAGCTATGGACATCGTCGTTCAAAACATTTACATTACCTACTCGAAAGAGAAAAAAGAATGAATGCGTTACCCAGCACTTTTGAAAATGCCCTTCCGAATGCGTCTCTGTCCCCGCACATTTCAAACCAAACTGACGCCCGAGCCATATCCACTGCGGTATGATTCTCAGAACAATATTATTCAAATGTTGAGATAGTGTATATTTTTATTGTGTTACCAAACGTTATCAGTAACATTATGGTTAAAAATCAATAATACTATAATAAATATTTCCGCTATTTATTTATTTTTAGTTTAGCCTACAGCTATAGCTACTTTGATTATGCATTATCAAAATACATGTTACGTTACATTCATCATTTTTCTGGTGATCCGAGTTGTCTATCGTAACGATTGACCAAGGAAAGTCAAACACGTTTAATTTGTTTATTACAAGTTTGTTTATTTTATTATTGAAGCTTGAGACCGGTGGTACTGGTGGTCTGGGGTGCCTCGGAGTTGATAACACTTGCCAACGCTTGTAGCTAAAAAGGAAAAAGAAAATGTATCAATCTTTTATCAACATATCATTTATAGACAAGGTCAAAATAGCACAGATGGAGTTGCATGTGTGAAGTTGCAATGCAATTTATCGTTTACTTATAGTTCTGTTTGTGTAAATGTGGGTAAATAAATATAAAAAAGTTGCATTATTAGCTAGCAGCTCTCGTGTCGGTTTATGCATTATCAAGTCAGCAGCACAGTATAACGTTACTAATTCTGAGGCTGACGACAAGCTAAACTAACGCATAATTTGTAGAATTTCATATCGATTTAGGCGATCTGAGAAACACAAATAAACCCTGATAGAGGAACGGACAAAACACTTACTTACAGAAAACAAGCAAGTTTGTTTGCTAATGAAAATGCTAACATCTAAGTTACAGTATCTAACGTACTAGTAAGCCGGTAACAGACAGCGAGCATAATATAATAAAAAAAAAAACAGACAATAGCAAACATCCCGACTCCCGAGGTCACAATTACAAGATATACAAACATTAAACACAGTTTATTATAAAGATACTTACAAGTGCAACAGCAAGAAGGCCAGGTCAGCATCGGTTTTGCAGGCTTCGCTTTCTTTCAGTTCTCTCTATTCTGAAAAAGCCGGTCCGTTTTCTCTTCTTTGTTTCTCTGATAAACACTTCCGAGCTTTCTTCTTCTTCTTTTACATCAGCCATCACGAAAACTTGAAGAATTCAATATCTAGCGTTACCTTTTTCTTATAGCTAGCCGGCTCCTGGATGGCCGGGGGCGTGTACGCATGCGTGTGCGCGTATAGTGCCGTAAAGCAATTCGTTACCTCGCGAGACCTGAAATCTCACGATACTTCCTAACACTGAGGCCGGCGAGCCGCCGGCCCAAAGTTGCAAGGGTGGTTTTGCGGCTCACAGGCACCAGGGGGGTGCGAGACGATCACCATTCAACACGAAATCAGTAATATTAACATTACAATGACTCCAAAGCTGTTCAGTTAAGGTAAAAAAAGTTACTTAGTTCTGCTTTAAAATTGTCGTAAAAAAAGGTCACATGTAGTTACATGGATTACTTGCGATTTCCTTTTTACCTTTCCGTGGCTTTGGAAGTGGTAGTTGAATAGGCTGATGAGGGACAGAAATCTCTTGTATTTCATTAAAATTAAGTGTTCCAAAGATGAAGAAACTCTTACTGATTTAGAACAACATGAGGATAATAATAATGACAGAATAATTAATGACAGAATTAAATTTTTTGAATGAATTAAATATTTGATTCACTTGGAAATCAGTAAATTCAAGTCTTAATCTAACCAAAGTAGTTTCTTGTTTGAGTCATGAAAGTCTCAGATGATTTAACTTTTTCCACCATAAACTTGCTGTATTTTTAAAACACAAATGTATTGATTGTAATTGGTCTGGCTTTGTGTTGTCTAGGGAACCAGTACTCCAGGATTTAAAAAAAAAAGTTGGATCTGCACACTCTTTCCTGCTCTGTGAAACTACCATGCATGCACTGAACTTTACTGTTGGCAACTGGACACAACTGATCCACTCATATCCTGCAACTGTTTTTCATCTGCTGAACGTTGTTGACTCGAGCACTGCTGTACTGTTGCAAAGTCAAAGGTACTGAATCAACTTAACTGACACAGGACTTACATTCACTGACATGTACAGGACTTGAACTATTACAGACCATTTGATAAGCTACTTTCATATAATTCCGATGACAGAAATTCCTATATTGTGCCTTCATTTATTTTAAAAGTTAACCTATGATGTAAAGGGACTTGTTTGTTAACTCTTTCCCCGCCAAACACGGAATTTTCCGTGTTTAATGAAAAAACGCATCTGCGCCAAACACGGAATTTTCCGGGTATCCGTGTTTTAGGTGGTATACGGTAAGGAAGACCCGCGCGCATGTCCTGAATGATTGCGCAACTCTTTGTTTAGAGAAACAGATTGCAATCGTCTCAAACAGTGGAGTAGTGAGAATGTATCAGACAGACAATGCAGAGGTATATGGCTGAAGTACTGGAGGTTAATGGACTCGGAGTCCGATCACTCTTTATTTGATAATTCTGAATCTGATCGGGACGAAGTAGTCAGTGAGAGAGATGCACATGTTCATGCTAGCCATGGACGTGCCGCAGATAGATCGTATAATATTATGACACTATAATATGTATGTGTGTGTGCAGGCATTTATGTGTGGCTGTCTAAATATGAAGGTGTAATTGTCAAATTATTTCTCTCTTTGTGCACATTTACCACATTGTAATATGTATTTGTGTGTGTGTGTGTGTGTGTGTGTGTGCGTGTGTGTGTGTGTGTCTAGGCCTGTTTATTGTAATTCCAATTATTCATTATTCACAGGTAGAACACAGAGAGGCAGAGGCAGAAGTTTTATTGCAAAAGTTACATTTCCCTTACATCCTGGGAAATTTGATATATTTTACATTTATTTTATGTTTTTAATTTATTTTGGAAAGTTTTATATATGAAGGAAACAACATCTGAATGTATTCTGCTTTTAAATGCACTTGTTTGATAAAAACACCTTTTTCTCAGTTTTTTGTCCAAAATGTTGTGTTTTTGACAAAACCTACCTCTGTTCAAGAGGCAATAAAAAAAGAACAGATGAAGATAAAATAAAAACGTTTTTTTTGCCTAAAAGCAGAGGCTCAGATCTTTATTTTTATATATATCATCTTCATATATTCATGGAAGAAAATATTCAGCGGGGGCATTCAAATTTAGCGAAAATCGTCAAAAACCCTGGCGGTGGCTGGCAACTTTTTTTAAAAACGCTGGCGGGGAAAGAGTTAATAAAAAAATGAGTTTGTTAAAACAACTGTTTGCATTTTGTCTTTATTTTTTAACTTTACAATGAATACATAATTCTACTATGATCCCAGACTAAGGTTGAAATAAAGTTTAGATAGAGTGATATACAGTGATGTGTTTATTTCAAAGTGAATTTATTCTTTTCAGATTAAATGATTTGTCAGTTTATTTTACAGTTCTTTAAAGTAGGTAATGCAGAACCCAAATAAGAAAATCTGGTAACTCCTTTAGTGTTTTTATTTGTAAAAAGGTGTTCTATCAACACCAGGATGGTGTAATAATCAAATTAACATATAATTAATCTAAAAAAGGTTAATACATATGTTAATACAACTCAACATGTTTAGTTTCAGCTTGTGTAAAAGGTCAGGGTTCCATGTTAATACAACTTAACATGTTTAGTTTCAGCTTGTGTAAAAGGTTAGGTTCCATGTTAATACAACTTAACATGTTTAGTTTCAGCATGTGTAAAAACTAAAGTGGTTTAAGGCAACGGGTTTCCACGCGATTTGCGAGTAAACTCAACTAATTCGGGTTAAGAGTGTAGCTCACGAAGAGCAGCGAGGGTTGTAACGGTATGAGATTTTCACGGTATGATAATCGTCTCAGAAAATATCACGGTTTCACGGTATACGGTATTAAACTATCATTATTATAATCATCATCAGCTACAATGGCCCTTAAATGAATAAAAACAGATATGGTTTTTGGTTGAACATGGTTTACAAAGTTTTTTTTCAATAGAGTCTTTATGAAATGTATATTTATTTCCACAGAAATTCTGGGTTGTCTGAAATAACTGGTCTGGATTCTGTGATTGAATACAAAATGTATTTTTGAAAATGCAATCAGATAAAATGTAACAACTTTTGTCTACACAAGAGAGGTTAACTAAATTAAAACATGGACAAAAAAAAACTATACACAATAGTAATATATTTTAGTCATTATTTTAGTCATAGGCTAAACCAAACTTTTTTTTACAGGTTGTACTGAACACCTATGAGTTTCAGTTAGGCTGCATTTACACTGCAGGTCTTGATGCCCAAATCCGATTTTCTGACTATATCCGATTTTTTTTTGACGACCTGCTTACATTATCTTTTAAAAGTGACCCATATGCAATTTTTGCATTTACACATTGCTGAAGATACTGTGGAGAAAAAAAAAAGAGGAGAGACACTGCCACGAGCACTTAAAACGATGCCCCTCGTGAAATGTCTTCAAATACAAATTTATTTCTTTAACAAACCTGCATTTTTGCCGGCACTCTTCACCCCAAACACTCAAAAGACATGAAACCTCCGCATTGCTCCACTGTGTGTATCTTTTCTTCCATCCCGCCTATAATCGCACACTTTTTAATGACGTACGACTCGCATTTACTGGGGAATATCCGATTTGTCTGCTTACATGGCAGACGCAAATACACGTATCTGATTCATATCCGATTTATTACCACATATGAATGAGGCCTGAATCCAATCTGAGAAAGTTGGAATCCATGCGTTTTTTTCCTGCTTTCACGTTCACCGGTCATATCCGATCTGTGCCACATGAGAGGAAAAAATTGGATTTGGGTCACTTGAACTATGCAGTGTAAACGAGGCGTGTATTTGATGATTATTCTTTTAAAAAACAATTATAAAGTGCACATTAAGTGTTCTCTGTCTGGATATGTTCATGTGTTCACGTCTCCACATAGTGGGTGAGACAGCTTTAAAAACCATGAGCGTCATGCGTACTTGAGTGTGTACTAGATCTACTAGACGAAACGGCGCTGCTCATTCATACAGAGACGCGCTGAATATAGAAGGGGCTTGCACACCAGTCTTTTTGCGTTGTATATTCACAGACACGCACATCGCGATTTGATTTAGGCTACTGCACAGCTATATTTTGATTTATTCATCCTTCTATCTTTTTAAATCGCACATTTTACGTGGCATCTGTTTTGTAACGCAAAAAAGACGGGTGTGCGTCTTTTTGACAGACCGGGATTCCCTCAGCATGACAGAAATAATATGGCCTTACGTTATAAAAGTTATGAATAACCTTTATCTTCATGGAGGGAAGGTGTTCCTGAATATGGGAGAACATGTTCGACGTGTTTACTCCTTTTACAGCCACTCTTCGTCCACATATCTTGCAAACTGGATATCCATCTTCAATGAAAACACCACGATCGTTTTTCGGATATAGTACAAAATATTCCCATACTGCAGATTTTATTTATTTTTTCGGCGGGAGATAGAGATTCACAGCCTCTGTCTCGGACATTTTCAGCGCTGTACAGGTAAGCAGTCAAGCTGAAAGAAGTTGCATGCGGCAGTGCAGGTGAATTCTGTTTTTTTTTTTTTTTTTTTTTTTTTTACCGCGGATAAGCAAATGTGCACGATATGATAATCGTACATGTCAATATCGTGATAAACCGTCATACCGGTATACCGTTACAACCCTAGCAGCGACATAGTGATCTGTTGACTCATCCACATGTTGAGCTCGTTGTCTGAACCGGTACCTTTCTGCTACCACATTAACTTTGGGTTGAAAGAAAGTTGTCAATGCAGTCACTGTCCCGCTGTATTCATCGTCTTCGAATGGCAAAGTATTGTACAGGTGTTGTCCTTCCGCGCCTAAGCAGTAGATTAGCAAAGCTCTTTTCCGCTTATCCGGAAACTTTTCACCACTGATAGCCAGCAAATAATTGTCAAATTGCCACTCGCAGTGAGAACATGAGCCATCTACAAAAGTTTTCTCAGCGTGTGAATGAACCAAACACCTGAGGCATCAATTGACAGGTATTGACAGGGGGCAATTGACAGGCACCACACTGAAGTGACCAAAAGATAGTGAACACAAAAATATATATATATTTTTTTTTACAAAACCGAGCTGAATTTGAAGAACAAAAAAGAGAAGAAACAACCCCATATGATGAAAATAAAGCAAACAGAAAAGAGCAGAGGCTATAACTGATTAAAGATTACTTTGATGGACATCTAGACTCGAAGTGTCTCTGTGAAGATGTTCTAAACAGGTTTATAGCACACCTGATAATAGCCACACAGTACAATACTGACTGAAAATAGCCATACAGTAGCCACATCTCTGACAGATGTCTTTACAGAGAAGGAAAAAGCCTTGCCGTATCACCTTTGATTGAAACACAATGAGGGCGGCCCGCTGTTCAGCGCTGTGAAAATTGCGGATCAGCACCTTCTGATCTCTGCTCGCTGCCCTTGCCATGTTCCACCTTTACTTGATGTGCACTCCTCACCTAAGACCCAGGTGATTGGCCCACTGACAGAAGATATTATAACACACAAGGGAATGACCTCTGGCTGAAGACGTCAGCAGCATTTCATATCCTGTTTGGGCTGTCCTAATCTGCAGGGGGGATGCACAGGAAGGGAAACAAGACTATAAAACACTTTTCCATTCCATTTCGCAAAGATACACCCCGTGAAATAAATTGGCAGCAAAAGGGTAGAATAACATATTCATCTATAGATGGAAGAGCTGGAGCAGGGTATAGGGGTGGGGGCGGGGAGTAAAAGAGCAAGAGAAGAGCGATGCCTGTTGCTGACTGTAAATTGATGCAGGAGCAGTGTGCATTTGTGTATCTGGCACCTGCTTTTTAAAACTCACACTGTCATATCATCTCTTTTCTTTTCTTTTCTTTTTTCTTTTTTTTTTCTTTTTGACATGAGTAACACTTTTGGTAGAAGCAAGTGTGTGTGTGTTAACAGAATAGACTGTCGATGGTCAAAGTAGCATCTGTTAACTGAATGTCAAGCTACTTAAAACTTTCTATTTTAGAAAAAAAATATTCCCAGTGTGACCTTGAATCTATAAACTAATCAAGAGTACTTTAAACAAAAATCAGCAATGTCTTAACTTTGTGTTATTTTAAGCATGTATAACTTTAATTTATTTTTGTCTATATATGTATTTTTTTTTCTTTGTCTAATTGACTTTCATTGTATGGGCAAAAAAAAATATAACCTTATCTTATAGTCAGAGGATATCTTCTTGTTGTGTTCCACAAAAAAATAAATAAATACACATAGATAATAACTGATTACAGATTTTTTTACTAAGCGGTGAACGGTCCTTTTACAGTTTTTTTTTTTCAATCGCTAACAAGCGCTTATCCATACTTCAGGTACTTTTTTCTAAACTCTTAACACAGACTCACACCTACAAAACACAATTGGCCAAATGGATAATTGTCTTCTCAAAAACACATTTTGTTAAATATACACTAACTCTTCATTTCAAAATAGAACACATCTTTCTCTGCACACACTAACTTTACCAAACCACTGGAAATTTTACTCAAAATGAAATTATTCTGTCAAAGAATAACACTTGTTTTCACTTCACAAGGTACATGCAGTCAATCAAAGTACACCAGGTTTCAAAATACTGGCTATTGTTGACATTACAAAAACTGCATAGACTTTGATGTTTCAGTTTACGGGTATTTGCATGAAAAATATGTAATCCACCTTTTTTACACTACATTTGTTGGTTGGGAACTGTCCACATGTACAGTAATGTTGACATTCAAAAGCATTCCAGTAAAAAAAACTATTTTTTTTTTTCAAATTTTCTTTTTCAAGTCTTTTCACCTCTCACTGCACCTGCATCTCTCACTGCACCTCTCACTGCACCTCTCACTGTGTCACACGTGTGGAGCAGGCAGAAGGAACTGGAGGACTCCAGAGTCACAATGAAGATATCTTTAATTTAGAAATACAGGCAGGAAGACGGGGTACAACGCGTAACATTCAACATTGACCGACAAAGACAGAATGAAGGAGGGAGAACTAAATACACAGAGGAATCAGGACTAATGAGGTGCAAACTGGTGAAACAGATGAAACAGGACGCTGAACGGGAGGCTGATGAGGGAGTGAGTTCAGGTGTGGAGACAAGAGGATCCTGGGAAGTGTAGTGCAGGAGATGCAGACAGGATGGTGCAGACACAGACTGTGACGGAACTCCCCCCTCCCGGGAGGCGTGACCTCACGCCGCAGAACAGAGGAAGGAGGGGGGACGAACTGGGGGCTGAGCGGGGCGTGGCCAGGGCGGAACAGGCTGAGGGCGTGGCCAGGGTGGAGCAGGCTGAGGGCGAGGCCAGGGCGGAGCAGGCTGAGGGCGTGGCCAGGGCGGAGCAGGCTGAGGGCGAGACCAGGGCGGAGCAGGCTGAGGGCGAGACCAGGGCGGAGCAGGCTGAGGGCGAGACCAGGGCGGAGCAGGCTGAGGGCGAGACCAGGGCGGAGCAGGCTGAGGGCGAGACCAGGGCGGAGCAGATGGAGGGAGGACCCCTGGTGGAGCCGATGGAAATGGGGCTGACAACACCAGGGGGCCGACTGACAGGGGCGGAGCAGATGGGAGAGGAGACCAGGGTGAAGCTGAGGGACAGACGACATTGGGTGCTGAGGAGGGACCGAGGGACCATGGGGACACCGCAGGCTCTGGTGACTGAAGTGATGACAGGGGTACAGAGCGACACGGTGAGGCCAGCGGGAGTGAGGGCTGACGGGTGACTGGAGGGAGTGAGGAGTCCAACTGAACCGGAGAGGTGACATAACGGGGCGGAGCCAGAGGAAGGAAGTCCATAGGTGAGGGGAGGATGACGAGGAAGTGAAGGGAATCCGGAGGACAGAGGGAGCCTGGTCGAGCTGGTGGACTGAGGGGCCATGGAGGAGCTGAGGGAGGTAGGAGCCACGGGGGAGCCAATGGGACCGGGGGCCGAGGAAGTGTCCAGATGGAGGAGGTGTGAGGCGAAGGCCGGGGATCCAACGACCCTGCTGGGTCTGGATGGCTATGGGACAGGAGGGCTGATGGGTGAATGGTGGGAGGAGGCGGGAGAGGGAGGCTGAGTGGGATCCTGGTCTCTGGCTGGACGGTCTGGACGGTGTCCGGCTGGACGGTCTGGACGGTCTCCGGCTGGACGGTCTCTGGCTGGACGGTCTCTGGCTGGACGGTCTGGACGGTCTCCGGCTGGACGGTCTCTGGCTGGACGGTCTCCGGCTGGACGGTCTGGACGGTCTCCGGCTGGACGGTCTGGACGGTCTCCGGCTGGACGGTCTGGACGGTCTCTGGCTGGACGGTCTGGATGGTCTCTGCCTGGACGGTCTGGACGGTCTCCGGCTGGACGGTCTGGACGGTCTTGGGCTGGACGGTCTCTGGCGCTGGCTGGACGGTCTCTGGCGCTGGCTGGACGGTCTCTGGCGCTGGCTGGACGGTCTGGACGGGGCTGGTCGGAACCAGCGAAGAGGAGAGCTTGGGTTCGGCGGGGCTGGACGGATCCAGCGGAGAGGAGAGCTCGAGCTCGGCGGGACTGGACGGGACCAGCGGAGAGGAGAGCTCGAGCTCGGCGGGGCTGGACGGGACCAGCGGAGA
The DNA here is from genome assembly GCF_988280905.1 of Pimephales promelas. Lineage (NCBI taxonomy): Eukaryota > Metazoa > Chordata > Actinopteri > Cypriniformes > Leuciscidae > Pimephales > Pimephales promelas. Next base: position 7,863,506 of record NC_142789.1, on the reverse strand, counting down.
AGGGAGCCCGGGCTCGACGAGGCTGGACGGAACCAGCGGAGAGGAGAGCTCGAACTCGGCGGGGCTGGACGGAACCAGCGGAGAGGAGAGCTCGAGCTTTGGAGTGGTGCTGGTGACTGCCTCCACGGTGAATGGAGATTCACAGCACACCAGCACCCACTCCACACAGGCGGCCAAATTCTCTTCGGGACAGCTCCCTGGGAGGCGTGCCCGGGACCGAATAGTGGGTGAGGCACGCCAACTCCAGAAAATCCCTGGTGTGGGACTCCAGGGAGCAGTCTTCCTGTTCCAGGCAGAGGAGGGCTACCGCTGGAAGGTCCATTCTTTTTTCTTGGGTCGGTCAATCTGTCACACGTGTGGAGCAGGCAGAAGGAACTGGAGGACTCCAGAGTCACAATGAAGATATCTTTAATTTAGAAATACAGGCAGGAAGACGGGGTTCAACGGGTAACATTCAACATTGACCGACAAAGACAGAATGAAGGAGGAAGAACTAAATACACAGAGGAATCAGGACTAATGAGGTGCAAACAGGTGAAACAGATGAAACAGGACGCTGAACGGGAGGCTGATGAGGGAGTGAGTTCAGGTGTGGAGACAAGAGGATCCTGGGAAGTGTAGTGCAGGAGACGCAGACAGGATGATGCAGACTGTGACACACTGCACCTCTCACTGGGCCTGCTCTTCTCCCTGGGCCCCTTGCTCTTACTCTTCCTCTTCCAGACGTTACAGTGTTTGTCTTTTTCTGTTTCCAAAACTTACTCTTTACTGTAAAGGCCTCCTTTTACTGTATAAGTGTCAATGTAATAGAAAAAAAAAAACCCCTGCCACTGAATCTAAGCCAGACTGAAACCAGCTGTGGTTGGCACAATTTACCCAACATGAATAAGCTGTGGGTCAATTATTCAATTGTTTGCTTATTATCAGCTGAGATATATTGTTTTTGAACTGATATCATTGCAGAAGCAGAGGTTTTTATACTGTATCTAAGGTTTGGAATGTTGTTTTTGCTATTTTGGGATGGTGTGTGTTAACATTTCTAAATACTACAAAAACAATCCATAATTTTGTTGGGAGGTATAGCTTGTCTGTTAAGAAAATGTAAGCATTGTGGAAATGTGTTCACTGACTGCATATTGTGTGAATGGTATGCACCGCTCTGGCCACCCGAGGGGTCTGCACCGCCCTGGCCACCCGAGGGGTCTGCACCGCCCTGGCCACCCGAGGGCTCTTCGCCGCCCTGGCTGCCCGAGGGACTATGTGTTTCGCCTTGGCCGCCCGATCTGTTTCGCCCGGACCGCCCAGGACTAAGCGGTCTGTCCCTCCCGTCCCGCCCTGGTCTGTCCTGTCTTTTGTTGCACATGTTTTTTTTGTTATGAATGAAATCAAGCATGAATGAAATCAGTCAATGGAGAGAATGAGCGTACGGTGAGTGACGTCATCGACCAGGAAGCTATAAATATCCCCTGAGCACATAAGCCGCCAGCCTTTGTTACTTCAGCAAGCTCTGTATGTGTGTCTGAAATCTATCGATTGTGTTTGTCTGTTTTAGACAGGAGTTTCTCACTATATATACATATATATTAAAAAAACAATATGAGTGAGCAGTATAGCTATATGTGGCTTGTTTGGGAGTGCAGCATGCCCAGTCGGCTCTCGAGGGAGTCGATTGTGATCATTGCGAGCGCTTTCCTCTGCGAACTCTGCGCTCGTGGCGATCGCTCTTCGAGGAGAGCGGTATGCTGCAAGCTCCCCAAGGCTCGGGTTCCGCTTCTGTTGAGGCAGAGCGGCGGCGCTTGTCTTGGGGTTCGCAGTTGGATCTCACCGGCGATGTTGAGAACGGGCCCCGCCCTATCTCGGCTTTCTCTGGCGGGATCCAGTGCCTCTCACCCGGTGGAAGCGCGTGCTGCAGCGGTTACTTCGGCCCGTGTAGAGGCACATGAAGATGTTTAATTGAGATTATCCAGTTCTGAGGAGCTGGATGTCGAAAGTTTTGCATCAGAGGAAACTAGTTTGTCACAGTATACTGCAAATGAAGAAGGTTTTATGGATGTGTTTTCTCAGGCTGTTGAAAAGCTCAGTATTGAGTGGCCAGCTGATAGACAGGAGTCTAATAGTAAAATTAAACTATATTATAGATTTCTGTCTGCACAACCTCAACCTTCTCGCCGGTGCTTACTGTTCTTCCCAGATCTTCATGCAAGAGGTTTCAAAGACCTGGGTTAAACCGGTTTCAAGCAGAATTTACACAAATCAGTGTAATGCTTACATTGTTGGTGCTAAATCTGCTGGTTATGTGACGATGCCGAAGGTGGAGGAGACGCGCGAGGTATCTCTCTCCTTTCTTATCTCTCTCCAAAGAAATTTATCTTGAAATGATTAATGAGCTAGAACTGCTTTGAGAATTTTTGGCCCTTAAAGTGCGTGTCGCTGGGGCTGCTGAGCGAGGGCAGTCCCAGTCGCCGAGTACCTCAAAAAGAGCGCAGCAGAAACGAAGTGTTGCGTCTCGTGCCCCCGTTCTGCTCCCTGGAGTTCTGGAGAGGGCCGAGGCCCGGGGAATGGAGTCTTCACCCCGAGGAGGTGGAACTCCTTTAGAAACATTTCGGTCATGCCGAGGTAGACCTATTTGCTTCTCGAGACACATCACACTGCGCTGTGGTTCTCTCTTAGCCATCCAGCCCCGATGGGGTTGGATGCGATGGTACATCCGTAGCCGAGGTCACGTCTGTACGCATTTCCTCCGATCGCTCTGCTCCCTGGAGTTCTGGAGAGGGTTCGACAGGACGGGCTCAGTCTTCTGCTAATTGCCCCGTTCTGGCCGGCTCAAGTGTGGTTTGCGGACCTATTGTCTCTCCTCGATGGCTCTCCCCTGGAGATACCGATCAGAAGAGACCTACTCTCTCAGGCGAGTGGGTAGATCCTTCACCGCCGCCCAGAACTATGGAGACTGTGGGCTGGGCCTCTGAGGGGGCCCAGCTCATAGCTTCTGGTCTCTCGACTGAGGTTGTTGAAGACCATCCTTCAATCCAGAGCTCCCTCCACGAGGAAGTTATATGCCGCGAGGTGGAAACTTTTCACCTTTTGGTGTGGAGAGCACCAGCAGGACCCAGTTAACCCAGTTGGTACAGTGCTGGATTTCCTGCAGGACCGTCTCTCCACTTGGTTATCCCACCCCACACTGAAGGTGTACGTGGCGGCCTTAGCTGCTTACCACACCCCTTCAAGTGGAGGTTCCCTAGGTAGACACCTACTGATATCTCGCTTCCATCATGGCACTTTGAGGCTGAGGCCTGCAGTTCGCACGAGGGTACCAGTTTGGGATCTGGCCATCGTCTTAGAAGGTCTCTCCCTAGCTCCTTTCGAGCTTCAGAAGTTTCAGAAAAGTTTCTTACTCTAAAGACTATCCTTCTATCTCATCTCTAAAAAGAATAGGAGATATTCAAGCACTTTCAGTGGCTCCCTCGTGCCTGAAACTTGCTCCTGGTTCGGTTAAGGCCTCTTTCTGTCCGAGACCAGGTTATGTTCCTAAGGTACTAACTATTTCTGTCAGACCTATAGTTCTGCAGGCTTTCCGTCCTCCACCTTTTCTGGCGTCAGACCAGGAGAAACTTAATTTGCTGTGCCCCGTTAGGGCTTTAGATGCTTATGTCCACAGAGCTACCCTGTGGAGAAGATCGGAACAACTGTTTGTCTGTTCTTGGGTCACCTAAGCAAGGGTGTCCTGCATCTAAGCAAAGGATGAGCAAGTTGGTGGTCGAGGCCATCTCGCTTGCTTACGGTTCGGCCCATCAGCCTTCACCTTCGGCTGTAAGGGCTCATTCCACCAGGAGTATGGCTGCCTCTACAGCTCTTCTTTCAGGAGCTTCTCTTCAGGACGTTTGTGATGCGGCAGGCTGGTCCTCACCACTTTCGTCAGGTTTTTTATTCCCCTGACCTTAGCTCTACTCCTGGGGCTCAGTTTCTCTCGTCGGTTTGTGTCTCCTACTGACACACGACAGGGATTTGGTTGTATGGGGATGTGGGTATTGCGTTCCCACTGCGATTACACGCAGCGGTAGGGTATGTACGTATGGTACGTAGGGTACGTATGTAACCCTAGTTCCCCGAAGGGACGGACGCTGCGTGTCCTGCCATACTCCCGGCATCCCCTTGGGTCACTTGCTTTAGTAACTTTAAGCTGGCGGCTTGTGTGCTCAGGGGATATTTATAGCTTCCTGGTCGATGACGTCACTCAACGTAAGCTCATTCTCTCCATTGACTGATTTCATTCATGCTTCAGTCACGCTGAGGGCGTTCGCACTGCGATTACACGTAGCGTCCGTCCCTTCAGGGAACTAGGGTTACATACGTAACCCGGGACGTTCTTCCTATGTGGAGTAGCATATCAAATTAATGGAAGTTTAAACCCTTTAGTTTAAACCTATGGTTTAAACGTGCTCATGAGAAAAACTATTATATGACTATGACACTTTTGAAATTGCGTCAACATCCGACATACATGGCACCCTTTAGCATCAATATGAAACGCATATATATTTGGGCCAGAGGGTGCCTCCTAGTGGTCTGACACATAGACTGTAAAAATATGGACAAAGCGTCTGTGATGTCACCCATAGACTTTCTGAAGAACGGGTTTGAGGCTGTTTATGGGGGGTTTTGGCGGCACTATACTGGAAAACATTGGGAAATACAAAATGCAAAAGGTCAGAAAGGATACAGAGGTGGTATGATGTGTTGTGTCAGATCATGGCTGAGACGTCAAATTCACTCGGCGCAGCCCGTTATCAGCTGTCAATCAAAGTTAACCGCCCTTATTTGTCATACATTTTATATCTAAATATGATCTAAACTAACGAGTTAGAACCCCCCTTCCCCCCTTACAGTTGTCAGGGGACCAAACTGTCCATGGGACCAAACTGTAAACATATGAATTTACTTTTACTTAGTTACATTTTGCAGCAATTATTATACTTTCTACTCCACTACATTTCTACAACTCCTGTTACATTTTCATTACATTTTCTGATCAGTTTTTCCCCTGCCAAAATATAATCTGACCGTCCGTTCGTTGCACGTTTGTCTCACCAGTGACGTTTGGTTGCCATTGATATATCAACCCGATCACACTAAATCCGTCTCGTACGCAGTGTGTTTATTGGGCAATTTATTCGCGAAAATTTGTTTTTACGTGCATAGGAAACGCACTTTGTGTAATATACGTTTGGTTAGGATTATGGCAAGCCAAGAGGTTCAGAATAACACCATAAATTAATCGAGTTTACTGCCAAACACAGTTATTAACATATAGTAAGGATAAGCATGATGTGTATATTGCCTAATTGCAAGCTTGTTTCAGAAATGGTGACAACAATTTTTTCCCATCATTATTGAACATCATTATAGGAGTATTAGGTGGAATGAGTTAGAATTAAATGTTTTATTAATCATTAGAAAATAGACATTACGAGAATAAATTGTTATGCAAGTACTTTTAATACTTAAAGTACATTTAAAATCAGGTACTTTTTACTTTTTACTTAGGTATGGTTGTCATTGTGTTACTTCTACTTTTACTAAAGTAAATATTTATCTGGATATTTATACTTTTACTTAAGTACTGAGATTCAGTACTTCCTCCACCACTGGTTATAATGGCGAACACATCAGATGCGTGTCTAACGTTACCTCTGAGTGCAGGTGAAGACACATTTGAGCTCTTCACGGTGAAGCAGGAGGTGGAATACATCGAGAAACAGATCCGTGGTCTGCTGGTGAAGCAAGCCGAGCTGTTTGCTCAACGCTTGAAGCATCACGCGCCGATGCTCACAAATCAGTGGTTAGTAACGTTAACTCTTTGACTCCCACTTCGTCTACTCCGTGTGTTCCTCTGCCCAAGAGATGAAATGAAATGGTCACAGATAATAATTTCGATGTTCTGTGCCTTACTGAAACCTGGCTTAAACCAAATGAGTATTTCGGTCTAAATGAATCTACTCCGCCAGGATACTGTTATAAACATGAGCCTCGTCTGATTGGTCGTGGCGGCGGTGTTGCAACAATCTATAAAGATATTTTGAATATTACTCAGAAAACAAGTCACAGGTTTAATTCATTTGAAGTACTTGTGCTAAATGTTACGCTCTTAGATGTAGGAAGGAAATCGTCTCGGTTACGGATGTAACCCTCGTTCCCTGAGTAGGGAACGGAGACGTTACGTCAGAAGTGACGGAGATTGGGGGTTTCGCATAGAAAGCCAATCCTCTTCGAGTATTTAATCACGAGCCAATGGCATGCAATGCCTTGGGGCTGCGTAAATTTGCATAGCGTACTCCGCCCTACTCCGTGAGTATAAAAGGAGGAAGTGAACGCAACCGCAGTATGTCTTCGCTGAGGAGCCAAGACTGAACTCAGGCGTCTACCCAGCGGTACAGCAGAAGTGGCAGGGAGACGTAACGTCTCTGTTCCCTACTCAGGGAACGAGGGTTACATCCGTAACCGAGACGTTCCCTTTCGTAGTCACTTCGAGTTACGTCAGAAGTGACGGAGATTGGGGGTCAATGCCATCACGCTAACTTACAGCTGTCTTCCAGTGCCCTGCGAAAGTCTAGACCCCTGACCTAGGTATCACCAGGAGATCCTACTTTGACACAGGAATACCAAGGTACACTGGGAAACATATCCCGGAAGGGACATGCTACCAGATGCCTACCGTAGGGAGGACTTACGAATACACATATGGCCGCATAGGGACGCATATGGAGATCACTGGAGCACCAACCGCAGGTGGTTCTCCAGGGGTGGCAGATGGCTTGCCAAGGGAAGACACATGCTCAGAGAGGCTTACAGTGGATAATACACATGAGACAGTTACCATAGGGAACCTTGCACATGGAGGCACCTAGCCGGCAACCAGAGCGACGCAGTGGTGCCCACATCTTGGGTGCTGGAGGACTCAAGGCTTCAAAGGAAGACTACTGAGGAATATCGCACTTATCCAGTCGAGAGTGGAATGGCGAGCAAGCGAAGACACCTAAGCGGGTCCAGTACTGGCGGAAGCGAGTACGTGAGAGGACACCGGTTCGACTCGCAGATTATAGAATCTGGTGAAGGTGTTTGGTGTCGCCCAGCCTGCAGCTCTACAGATGTCTGTTAGCGAGGCGCCATGCGCTAGAGCCCAAGAGGAGGCCACACTCCGAGTGGAATGGGCCGTCACACCAAGGGGGCACGGACGGCCTTGCTGCTGGTAAGACAAAACAATAGCGTCCACTATCCAGTGAGACAGCCGTTGCTTTGAGAGAGCCCTTCCCTTCTGGCTCCCTCCATGACAGACAAAGAGCTGGTCTGAGGTCCTGAAACACCGCGTTCTGTCGACGTAGGTGCGGAGTGCACGTACTGGACAGAGCAGTGCCAAGGCTGGGTATGCCTCCTCCAGGGGCAGCGCTTGCAGGTTCACCACCTTGTCCCGAAAGGGAGTGGTGGGAACCTTGGGCACATATCCAGGCCGGGGTCTCAAGATATGTGAGAGTAAGCCGGTCCGAAACTCCAGGCACGCTTCGTCAACGGAGAATGCGTGCAGGTCCCCCACCCTCTTGAAGGAGGCCAATGCAACCAGGAGTGCCGTCCTCATAGGACAGAACTTAACTCTACCGATTGCAAAGGCTCAAGGGGAAGCCACAGCAGAGCACTTATATCTACTGAGAGGTCCCAAGAGGGCACGAGGGGAGGGTGAGGCGGATCTCGCCTCCACGATCCCCTCAGGAACCTGGTAACCAGGTCATGCTTCCCCTATACTTACCTTTCACTGCATCATGAGACGCGGCAATGGCCGTGACATGAACCCTAAGGGTGGAGGGTGACAGCCTACGCTCCAACCCTTCTTGCAGGAAGGGAAGCACGACACCGATCGAACATCTCCGGGGGTCTTCTCCGCGAGAAGAGCACCAGTTGACGAAGAGGTTCCACTTCAACGCGTAAAGGTGTCCCGTGGACGACGCTCTAGCGGGAGTGATGGTTGCCACCACCGTAGGTGGCAGCGAACTCAACCCTGCCCCGTCCCGTCCAGGAGCCACACGTGTAGCCTCCATAGTTCGGGACGAGGGTGCCACAGAGTGCCCCGTCTCTGAGTGAGTAGATCCTGTGTCAGAGGAATAGGCCAAGGAGGTGCTGTCGCGAGGAGCATGAGTTCGGAGAACCACGTCTTGGTGGGCCAGTAAGGGGCTACCAGCAAGACCTGCTCCTCGTCCTCCTTGATCTTGCACAACACCCGTGCAAGGAGGCTCGCTGGGGGAAGCGCATATCTGCGTGGGCCCCGAGGCCAGCTGTGCGCCAGTGCGTCTGTGCCGAGCGTGCCCTCGGACAGGGAGTAAAACTGGGCGCAGTGGGATGAGTCCCGGGAGGCAAACAGATCTATCTGAGCCTCCCCGAACTGGTCCCAATCAGCTGGACCGTCTGGGGATGGAGTCGCCATTCGCCGGAGATAGAGCGGATCCGTGACAGCTCGTCGGCTGCCAGGTTCCGGTCTCCTGGAATGTACACTGCACGAAGGGACCTCAGGTGCTTCTGACTCCATAGCAAGAGGTAGCGGGCGAGCTGCGACAACTGGCGCGAGTGTAGACCCCCCTGGTGATTGATGTACGCTACAGCAGTGGTGTTGTCTGAACGGACAAGTACATGTTGGCCCCTGAGCAGTGCTCGAAAGCGGTGCAGGGCCAGGCGTACTGCCAACAGCTCGAGACAATTGATGTGCATGAGGCGCTGGGGTCCTGTCCAGGAACCCGCGGCAGCATGCCCATTGCACATGGCACCCCAACCCGTGGTAGATGCATCCGTGGAGACAACGAGATGCCTGGAAGCTCACTGGAGCGGGACACCGGCCCGCAAAAAGCTGAGGTTCGACCACGGGGGAGAAGGTACGGCGGCACGCTGGAGTCACTGCAACTCGAAGCGAGCCGCGATGCCATGCCCACCTCGGGACTCGATCGCGAAGCCACAGCTGAAGTGGTCTCATATGTCGCAAACCGAGCGGCGTTGCCGCGGCTGCGGGTGCCATATGCCCCAGGAGCCTCTGAAAGAGTTTCAGTGGAACCACATTCTTGCCTTCGAACTGACGAAGACAAGTCAGCAGTGAGTGCGCGCGCTCATTCGTGAGCTGCGCGGACATGGCGACCGAGTCTATCTCCATGCCGAGAAAAAAGATCCTCTGCACGGGGCAAAGTTTGCTCTTCTCCCGGTTGACCCGAAGGCCCAGACGGGCTAGGTGCTGGAGCACCAGGTCTCTGTGTTCGCAAAGCTGTTCTCGAGAGTGTGCCAGTATCAGCCAATCGTCGAGATAATTCAGGATGCGAACCCCGTGTTCGCGAAGGGGAACAAGGGCTGCCTCGACGATCTTCGTGAAGACGCGAGGCGACAGAGCTAACCCGAAAGGGAGAACCGTGTACTGATGCCTGGCCTCGAGGCAAACCGAGAACGGTCTGTGTCGAAGCAAAATGGAGACATGAAAGTACGCATGCTTCAGGTCAATCGCTGCAAACCAATCCTGCGGCCGGACGCATTCGAAAATGCGTTTGGCTATGAGCACTTTGAACGGTGGCTCAAAATGCGCAGATCCAGGATCGGTCGTAACCCACCGGTCTTCTTGGGGACAGTGAAGTATGGGCTGTAAACCCGGCCCTCACCTCGGCTGGAGGGACCATCTCGATTGCACCCTTCGCCAGTAGGGTCGCAATCTCCGCTCTCATGACCGGGGCATAGCCACCGACCACCGTGGAGCAAACTCCCCTGAAACGGGGAGGAGACCTTGGGAACTGAGTCGCGTAGCCGAATCTGATCGTTCTTATGACGCAGCGGGACAGGTCGAGGAGCTCTAGCCAGGCTCCCAGGAACTCAACCAGCGGAGTCATGCGAACCACAGACGTCCCCCCAGAGGGGCAGCGGTACAGGGAGACCGGCATGCACACAGGAGTTACCCTGTGCGGATGCACAGTCGACCCCCGTTCCCCGACAGAAGAGACCAGGGAAAGACCAGCGTTCCATGGGGGTCTGTTCTGCCGGGGGTCTGGCGATAGAGGGGGAGGGGAGTGGTGTAGTCGAGGGACGACACATGCTCCCATCCGCGCCCTCAGAGACAGAGAGGAATGAGCGGGGCGACGCACTGGGACGTCATGCGCGCTCATTCCAGTCTGTGTGCTCAATGATAGTGTCAGTTTTTCTTTAACCAGCTCAAGGCGCAGCGAGGAGCTAGCTAGAACAAAAGATTCTCCACCGGCCCTCCACCGGGGGAAGGAGGGGCCCTGCTACCGCCTCCTGAGAAAAACCATGACACTATCACTGAGCAGCCCGTCTCAGGAACATCGCTTCGCCTGGCGTTAGCGGGGCACGTGGGCTGAGGGGGCTGTGACGCTTACCTGTGGCCTCCTCCACGACGCGAAACGGCTGAAGGCTGCTGCTGGGGCCGCGTGGGAGGGAAGGGAGCCGCAGGGGGGCGTCCTTGGCGGCGAGCAGGCGGAGGCGTCTGAGCCGATGGCTGGGTGGAGGCAGCAGCTGGCCGTCGGGGCAGAAGTGTAAACCCGCCTTTGTCTGCTCCTAGGCGGTCGAGAACTGCTGGGCGAAGTCCTGGACCGCACCGCCAAAACGATGATGCTCCTTAGATGATACTCCACAGTGGTGGGCATCACCTGACCAAGGGAGCGAGCAGCCGCTTCCGTCGCCCGTTTAAGAGCGAGGTCGGCGGCAGGCTCGCAGCTCGCTTGGTCCTCGTGCACAATCCTGAGCAGCTAGCAGGTGCTCATCATATGCAGGGCGGAGGCCGCCTGTCCCGCCGCTCTACAGGATCGCGCCGCCATAGACGACGAGAACCCATAGGCTTTGGATGGGCATCTGGGAGCACCGTGGGAGAAACGCCCTGCGGACGCAGCTGCATCGCAACAGAGCGTACCCACAGGCAACCGCGTCGCCGAGGGGAGGAAAGGCGGGGAAACTGAAGCACGCTCTCAGGGCTTTTTTTTAGTTCCGCATGCAACTCGGGGGAAAAAGGAAATTGGGGTTGGCCGTGGCCATAAGGCGGCAGCGTTACCCAAAAACCAATTATCCAGCCACGAGAGATCGGAACAGGGCGGAGTTCCACCCCCACCCGATGCTCACGGAGGCCCGAGATAGCATGGCCGTCATCGCGGGATCAGACACGGCGACGTTGACGCTCCCGAGGGAGACAACGCGGCCGCATCCTCACTTCCCGCGGAGTCAAGCCCGCCTTGTGATGCTGCGATCGTCATCGCATCATCCTCTGGAGCGCCGAACGAAACAGACGGTACCTCGTCTGAAGCGATACAGCGCTCACTGGCTCTAACACTGGAGCGGTGGGTGTGGCCCGAGGAACTAGCGTCGGGGGTTGTGCCACACATTCACCGTCATATCACCCTATCCGCGAGTCGAAGAGCTTCTATTTTAAGAAGCAGAACGAGTAACGGACACGGGGACTCTCACTTCATCAGATCATTGAGTCTAGATCACAGTGTAGAGATGCTCATGTTCCCATTCAAAAGGAACATGAGTCATCCACGAGCGCTGCTACTGCATGCTGAAGCCCAGGCACACAGAGCAGCGATCGCGACCATCAGAAAATGACATGAAACGATCGCACCCAGAAGAACACGGGCGAGTCGTCTTTAAAAAGACGTGCCGCGTGCAGCTCTTTCTTTTAGAGGGGAGGAAATTCACTCTTTCAGCGCCGAGGCGTCCAGGGAGAAGCGCACAGTCTGGCAGACCACTGCTCAGATCGCAGGCAATGCAGAATCTCGCTGGGTATCGCCGTCACACCAACACTGAAGAGGACGCTCGTCTCGAAGAGTCTTGTCAGTGAGAATGGCTTAGGAGTGAAGAGGTCTCTTGGCTCCGAAGCGAAAACATACTGCGGTTGCGTTCACTTCCTCCTTTTATACTCACGGAGTAGGGCGGAGTACGCTATGCAAATTTCCGCAGCCCCAAGGCATTGCATGCCATTGGCTCGTGATTAAATACTCGAAGAGGATTGGCTTTCTATGCGAAACCCCCAATCTCCGTCACTTCTGACGTAACTCGAAGTGACTACGAAAGGGAACCATATTATCTCTAGCCTTGGCTACTGAATATACACCTCCAGGGCCATATGCTGAATTCCTAAAAGAATTCGCAGACTTTCTCTCGGATCTATTGGTGAATGTAGATAAAGCAATAATTGTTGGAGATTTTAACATACACCACATTCCTTAAGATCACTAAATTCAAGGCTTCTTGTCATTCATAGGATATCTAAGTCCACTAAAGGAGGGAGGGCGTTCTCGCATTTAGCTCCAAAACTCTGCAATAGCCTTCCCGATATGGTCCGAGGCTCTGACTTGCTGACACAGTTTAAAACTAGATTAAAGACGCATCTCTTTAGTCAAGCATTCACATAATGCTTACCTTTTAGTCCTCTGTTATGCCATACGGAACCGTTTGCCACTGAAAACACATTACCACGACAGTGGGGCTCAACAGCCTTAGTCAAACGTGTCGGCGCGTATGGTCGGGTTGCGGAGAGTTCGGGTTGCGAAGAGTTTGTGGGATAGTGGTTTTCTAACACCAACTCCCGTATAATGGAAATCATTATGAACATCAGCTATGCTGATTATCTCCCATCTGCCTTTCTGCTGTTATCTCGGGATGTTTGTCCCCAGAAAAATGGCGTTCGTCAGGTCCAGTTTTGTGTCCAGCCTCTCACGGGGATTTCGGATGGCCCAACGCCTGTGATGAGAGGACCAGCGCCTGTGAAGAGACGACTCAACGCCGGCGATATGTTATGGCGCCGTTTTATATATAAACAATATTTATATTTAATATTTATATATAAACAATATGAATGTTAACCAGAGGAATGTTAATACATTTATTTATAAATAAATGTGACTTGACTTGATTTGACCAATTCAATCAATATCTGGCCTTAAACTAGGAAACAAACTCACCCAGCAATCTTCACACTATAGTTCTCCTACGACAATTCTAAGGCTACGTTCACACTGCAGGGCTTAATGCTCAATTCCGATTTTTTGAAAAAAATCGATTTTTTTGCAAGGCCGTTCACATTTCCAATTAAATGCGACCTTTTGTGATCTCCTGTGTGAACGTGAAAAGACCCAGAAGTGACCCGCATGCGCAGAAGAGTAATCAACGGTCAACGACGTCACTTGTTGTTTGCGGAATAGTTTTTTTTTCCATATTATTGCGAGCTTTTGTTTTATTATTATTATTATTGCCACAGCCCATAACACAGACAACATTTTTTTATCGACGGGCAAAGTTTGCGCATAAATGTAAGATTTTTCTGATCCTCACCGACCTCGTCATAAAACCTGTTTAATTGATAGTGCGCGTCCTCGGCGCTCCTTGCTTTGTCACCGGCGGCCGCGGTGTGACCCTGGTGGCTGGTGTTGCCAGATTGGGTGTTTTTTCGCTACATTTTAAGGCATGTATACATGTGTTTTAGCATGGTTTTCGCCTGGAAGGCTCTATATAAATCAATCTGGCACCCTACTGTACGAAGTTAAATTGACAGAGAGCGCACGTTCACAGACACCAGAATGAACATGTTCACAGTAATGTTCATCAGGCAGTAATACAGGTATATGAACGCGCTCAGGCACAACTCTGAGGTAGAGACACGTCTGCAGCGGCCCATAACAGTGCAGAAACGCGTTGGAGTTAGCGTGTATTGGCTAGCTACAGGTGCGTGCAATGACGTGCGGGTCGGATATATGTGACCTGGCCGTTCAGATTGAAGTCGCATTTCAAAAGATCAGATTCATATCGGATTTAGACCACATACTTAAGTGGCCTGGGTCGCATTTGAAAAGATCGGATCTGTGTCGTTCAGACTGTCATGAAAAAATCAGATACAGGTCGCATAGGGGCAAAAAAATCGGAATTAGGTCGTTTCAGCCTGCAGTGTGAACGTAGCCTAGGAAGTGTTTCCTCATGTTTTCTCCTCATGTTTACACGTCTGCTCTGTGAATATCACCCTTGCAATGCTTCTGGTGCATGTCTATTGAGGTGTAAAATGTCAGCCAGCTCTGCCATCTTCACCTGGTTCATCTGTAAGATAAAAGAACAATTTAGTTACCATTTCTCCTTCTGCACTTATCTACTTTGTGTGACTCACCTGCTATCTCTGTCCCTGATGTGTTTTCTGTATTCACTCCCTGTCAGTGTGTATCTCTAGATAGATATATGAATAATCAATTAAACCCAAGTTGCTTCAGTCAAGTAAGTGTTTATATTACATTTACTTGATAAAATCATTAAATATTTTTTAGATAAAATTTCAACTGATAAAAAAGTATGAACTTTAAATCAGAGGATAAAAAGGCATGAAGTAGAATGGGTTTTTCAAAAAAAAGTTTTGGTCATAATAATAATTTATTGGCCCTAGAAAAATATACATTCTATCTGATACTGTAAGCTGCATAGGCATTATACACATTGTTCAACAGAATTTTACAAAAAATGTTTAGTTTAAGTTATGAGAGTTTAAAAAATTTGGCTGAAATGCCAAACAATTATGTAAGAAAAACAACAAAAAAAAACAAACAAAATAAACATTACAATTGTATTGTGTCTTAAGCCATATCCAACCATATGAATAAGCAACAGTTGCAATATAACAATTTTTTTTCTTCTTTTTTTTTTTTTGTCTTCTGTGTCCTATCCTTCTGCAATCCAGGGGTGCGTTTCCCATACAACTATGTAGTTCGCTGCTTCACTACCATAGTACGATGCATCGTTGGAGAAATCAACTAGCTAGTCACGACTCTTTCCAAAAACCCATTGTCGCAAAGTATCGTTCAACCACGTTGGTTTCACACGTGGTGGAGTAATAACTACATTTAATGAAACTGTTTGAGATCCAATTAACGCTATATTTTTTATATATAAATTAAAGGCATGTCATCTGAGTACTTTTTCTCAGTTATTTTGCTTTATTACCAGATTCAATATTTGGCTCGTTCTTACATAGTAGTGCACGTTCGCACATGCACACTCAAAATCGGTACTTTAAATCTTTTGAAAAACTAAAAGACGTAAATTACATTTGTATGTTTTCTAAATAAAAGGCAACAGTTGTACTGAATGTCAGCTTGCTGATTTTTGCTCAAGATAAGGATTTGTCACGTCCAAATGTGATGCAATATAGAAACTATGCCTCTAACCACAGGTTGAGAGCTGTTGTTCAAACCACACAACTTTGCGATGCTGTTTGTGAATGTTCATTGGAATGATTGTTTTGGGAAAAACGACTCGTTGAACTATGCTTATAACAACGGAACGACCATAGTTGGCTAACGATGCTTTCGGGAAATGCACCCCAGAATTGCAGCACAGCTGAAAGGTTTGTGTAACAAAGTTCAGGGAACAAGGAGGCAGGAACCAGATAATAATCAAAAATAAAACTTTATTTAAACAAAATAAACAAACAAATTACCTGCCAGCAGCCCCTCACGGACGACTGCTGGCTACCGAAAATAAAATATAAAATACCGGACAGCAGCCCCTCGCAGACGACTGCTGGCTTACCAAATAAAATATAAAATACAAACAAAAGCAGGCCTGTTCATCTCTCGATCATCCACTCCGTCGCTCCCCCTTTATGCCTCCGCTCCTTCGTGAGAGATGCGAGACCGGTGTGCTTCGCAGGTGCTGCTCATTAGCAATCGCACCTCCGGCCTCGCGACTTTCTCTCACGTCCCTCGGCCGTCCTGCTCACCACAGTTTGTTTGATGAATGGCATTACGTTCCATAAATATCTAAGTAATGCAATTAGTTACTTTTTTCATGGAGTAACACAATTGTATCAAATTACTTTTTAAAAAGTAACTTTCCCCAAAACTGAAACTTTTTTTTAAAAAATTTTTTTTGTAAGAACACATTTAAAAAGAATTAAAGAATACTATAATAAGAAATATAGATGAGGAATAGAGCATATATCCATTTTAAGGCTGACCTGCTCTTTAGGTCTCTCTTTGTTCATAACTGGCTATAGTCCCACATTGTCTGGCTTGTGATTGGCAGAGTGTCCAGCAGCGGGGTCTAGAGGGTCCAGCTTTATTGATTTCCTGCTTGTGCTGGCTGCCTGAGCTGTCAGTCAAGTGCTCAGAACAGTAGGATGTCACTGGGCGTGCACTGACAGCCATGCAGCCATGAACACCAAACAAGCACAACATGTTACTGCGGGCGACAGCCAGAGCGCTAGTGGGCAGAAATGCCCTATTTCATCTCAGACTATATTCTGAATTAAAACAAGCCTCTCTCTGGTTTTAAACACATTCAATTCCAGTCAGAATGAATGGATTGTAATGAGTTGTGTGAGAGAGGCCGTCAGGCGTGTCTGTAACATGTTCTGGGCTGATTTCAGTTACATCTGGCAGTGAAGCCAGTGATTAGTTTGAGAGAATAATCTACAGACACCATGATTAATCCAATTCTGAAGAGCACTGAGAAATATTAGACTTCTCAAACCTCACCGTTCCATCAAAATGGTCTTGAAGAACAGAAATGATACTCTCATCTAAGAACTGGGCAAGGAAAATTCAGAAAGTTTTCAAAGGACACAATTTGTAATCTTCAATTCTTCTCTTGCAGTCATAACTATAGATTAATAAAACTATAGGCTATAACTATAGGCTTTCTTTGAATATTCACACACTGTCCCTTTAACCTGTCCAATCTAAAAACAAAGCAAAAATAACAAATAAAAAGATAGGTTACACTTTATTTTTAAATGTGTCCATGTTACAGTGCAATTATACATTTCAGAACTCACTAATATTAATTAACTGCATGTTTTTACTAGAGGGTAAGGGTCAAGATTAGATTTGGTTTAGTTAGTTGCATGCACAATTTACATTACTTACTAGAATTAGTACGTGTAACATCTAACAAGGACACTGCTAAATAATGTGTTACAGTTTTTCTCCATTGGTTTGGCTCATTTCTTGAAACAGAAATTACATTCTCAAGACAACATGGACAAACCTCCAAACTACTTGGCAATTGTTCACAACAGAATTGAATTTCTCATTCAGTTCATCAAATTGCAAATGCCTAAGTACATGTCTCAATGTCTCAGTACATCTTTGCAAATGATTAAGTACAGGTAGCCTACATTTAGCACAATTTCCAAGTGAATAGATCTTGTTGATCTAAACTGATTGTTCATTCTCAGTCGAATGGTTGTTCACTCCAAAACGTGTCAGCGTCATTTCATTGTATAAGTCATCACATGTACTATAGTCTGTTCATTTGTTAAAATTAGTCAAGAACACAATACCATGAATACCATATATGAATCCCTTGGAACGTTTGATACATTTACTGTATTACAGCAATTGACAGATCTTGACTAACGAAGGAGGAGTTTCACACATCTCAGATGACCAATCAAACCATGTTTGAAGCTGCAATTAGTGCCTCCCATGTAAATCTATCTACAGTACTGTAATATCTATCTTTAGATACAGTTTTTCTCAATTGTTTACACACAAATTCTAGTACTTGAGACACAATGACCACAACATGTAACTCATTCGCCAACCCCCTGAACCAATTTTGCTGAACTACAAGCACAATTCCTGCTTTACACTCAAATTGCAGTTCTAAAACACACATTTGTCAAAACACTACACAAAAATTCCCTACAATTGGCGCAATTTTCATGCAGAAAATCTCTTCAGAAGTCAGAAATCAGAAGTTCCCTTTCGTAGTCACTCCGAGTTATGTCGGAATGACGGAGAATGGGGGTTTCGCATAGAAAGCCAATCCTCTTCGAGTATTTAAAATCGAGCCAATGGCATGAAAATGCCTTGGGTCTGCGGAATTTGCATAGCGTATCTCCGTATAAAAGGAGGAAGTAAACGCAACCACAGTATGTTTTCGCTTCGGAGCCAAGAGAACTTCTTCACTCCACAAGCCACACAATCTGAGTTTACTACGGTGACTCAACTCTTCGAGACGAGCGAACTCTCTGGTGTTGGTGTGACGGCGGTACCCAGCGAGTTTCACATTGCCTGCGATCTGAGCAGTGTGTGTGTCTCTCCCTGGTCGCTTCAACATCCGCGGAGTTTTCTCCTCTCACTGAAAGAGTGTGCACGCGGCACGTCTTTTTAAAGACGCATATTTTTGAAGATGATCTGCCCGTGTATTCCTGAAGGCGGTATTCTGATAGAATCAGCTGATGGGCGCGAGCGCTGTTTGACGTGTTTGGGCTTTGATCACGCTCGGACAGCGCTTGTGGGTGTGTCACGTTCTCTCAGTGGGAACGTGATCATCACAATGTATAACGGTTGAGACTCAATGAGCTCAGTAGAGTGAGAGTCCCCTCATCCACAACCCAAGCTATTTTCTCCAAGTGAGATAATGCTTTGGCTGGTGGCCAGGGTGACCAAAAAGACGTCAGGTCTGGAACTAAACCGACGAAATTCCTCGGTCCACACCCCATCTTGCACGTTGCAACCCAGAGTGAGTGGGCTGTTCGCGGGCCCGCGTTCTCATTCGGTCCCCCAGCTGAGGAAATCATGTTTATCTCCGCATCACAAGGTGAGCTGGAGTCCTCTGAAGATGGCTCGTCTGTGCTGCTGTCCTCGGATGTGCTAGCATAGCGAGTTTGATTCAGGGCTCACAGCTATGCTTCCCGGGCTGCCACGAGTATCGGGTTTGTGTGGAAAATTCAGCCATATCCCGAGCACTTAAGGCTGATGATTGGTTTTTGGATGAAGAGGCCGTGAGATCATGGAAGTCTCCTTTGACTTATCACGATCACTCAGCGGCCTCTTCCGCCTTCTCTGCCCTCGTGGAGGCCGCAGTCTAGGGTGCACTGGGGTTCCCCCCTGTGGAGTGTTCTGTGGCAACACTTATGTGTCCCCACAGTGCCTCCACCCGGTGTGGCAGCCTTAGGCACCCCTCCAATGCCTGTAGGTTCTTGTCTACTCCGGTGGCGGGGACCTATAGAGCTGCGGGGCAGGCTGCCACCTCACTGTATGTCATTGTCATTCTCATGGGTGTTCAATGACATGCACGAGGGTAGGGCTGATTCAGGGCTCATCCTTGAGCTGCCTGCCGTCACCGATCTTGCTCTACGAGCGACAAAGGTGACCGCATGCTCCCTGAGTCAGGTGATGTCCACGCGTGTGGTCAGACAATTTTGGCTTAACCTGGTCGATGTGCGTGAGGCTGAGTAAACCAGTTCCTCAACTTTCCCATATCCCAGGCTGGCCTCTTCGACGGCGCGGTCGAGAACACTGCCCAACAGTTCTCGGCCGCCCAGAAGTGGACTGTGGCTTATCTGACTCTGCGGTTTCTGCTGCTACTAGCCGCCGGCTCAGATGCTTTAGTCCGCTTGCCGCCGAATGTGCCCTCCTGCGACTTCCGCCCCCTCCCGTCCGGTCCCAGCAGCACGCTCCCGTTACGGGGCAGCTCGGGTATGGCTAGCAGTTCTTCAGGGAGTGGTCGCAGGCTCACTCCTTTCCCCGGTGGAGGGCTGGGGGAGAATCTTTTCTTCAAAGAGCTGCATTCCATCTCCGAGCACACAGAGCAGGGTGAAACTTCATACGCTGCACAAAAGTCCGCCACCATCAATGAATTCGAAGTAAAGGCAGAGATAGCAGCGTTACCTAGCTACTTCCTATGACAAGACCCCTGTTCCAAGATGGCGGCGGTTTTGACGCATGCTTAGAACCCCCAGGTGAGGTCTAGTGTATATGTCTATGGTGTTGGTTGGGGTGTATCAAATGTGCAATCTATCTCCCATTGTTTTTGTGGGAAAAATAAAATATATTTGTTACTGTGTATATGTGTGTTCTGGGAATAAAAAACAATATTCTCAAATATTTTACAACACACTTATGTATGTACTGTCTGTAGTAGTGTTGTCAAAAAACTCGGTACTTCGGTACCAAGTCGGTACTAAAAAAAAAAAAATTACGGTACCAGCTTTTCTAGGTACCGAGTACCAGGTTAATCCAGTTCTGTTCTAGACGCGATGTCTGAAACGTGCACAGTTGCGTCCTCTTTATAACGCTGATATGGCTCTCTCTCTCTGAATCCACTTGTTGAAACAAAAGGAGGAAAGAGACACATATGGAAATATTTTGGATTAGGCTAATGTCACGTTGCCATAAGAGGCCGATTACATGCAAATTCGCAATTTCAAATATAGGCGCGATTCAAGCGCGCTCATAATAAAAACTCGTTGGCGTTGCATAGCAACGACAGACGCCGCGTGAGAGCAAGCGCTTTGGAAAGAATAAGCACGCGCAAAAATATAATTAAAAAACATGCGCGACATGTGAACGGCCTCTAAAGTGCTTTCGGGGTAGTTTTACGAGTACATGAGCACAGTAGTATCCACCCGACACCAGAGTACTACTGGTATTAGTATTGTCATTTAATGTCAGTACCAGTTCTAGGCGTATTCTTGCCTTTATAACTCAGCAGGTTTAAAAAGCCTTTTTAAAATTAAATATGAATGCAGTTTTAGATTAAATAAAAGGACAGTCAAGTCAAATAAAACATGTTTTATGGTAATGCTACAAAGATACCATTCATCAACATTACTGTCACAGTCTGTCGTCCTCACCTGTTTGGTCCCGTCATCTGCACCACACTTCCCCGGATCCTTTTGTTCCTCTCCCGGACTCACTTCCCCAATCAGCCACCTGTTCCTCGTCCTGTCATGATCATTTTCACCTGTGTTCACCCCAATCAACCCTGATTCCTCTGTGTATTTAGTTTCCTCTGTTTCATTCTGTCCTGGTCGGTCAATGTTGAATGTTACGCTCTGTACCCTGTCTTCCTGCCTGTATTTTTGGAATTAAATGTCAGTTTATCGAGTTTTGGACTCCGCCTGTCCTTCTGCCTGAACCCGCACCGTGACAGATTGACCGACCCAAAAAGAAAAAAAGAAGAAGAAAAATGGACATTCCCGCAGTGGCTCTGCTCTGCCTTGATCAGGAAGACCGTTCCCTGGAATCCCATACTAGGGATTTTCTGGAGTTGGCGTGCCTCACTCACTATTCTGACCACTCGCTGAGTGAGTTCTACATCGCCAGCCTCAGCGAGCGGTCCCGGGCACGCCTCCCAGGGAACGGTCCAGATGATTTCGCCGCCTGTGTGGAGTGGGTGCTGGTGTGCTGTGAGTCTCCATTCACGGTGGAGGAAGTCACCAGCACCCCTCCAAAGCTCGAGCTCTCCTCTCCGCTGGTTCCGCCCAGCCTCGCCGAGCCCGAGATCTCTTCGCTGGTTCCGTCCAGCCCCGTCCAGCCAGAGCCCGAGACCGTCCAGCCAGAGCCCGAGACCGTCCAGCCAGAGCCCGAGACCGTCCAGCCAGAGCCAGAGCCCGAGACCGTCCAGCCAGAGCCAGAGCCCGAGACCGTCCAGCCAGAGCCAGAGCCCGAGACCGTCCAGCCAGAGCCCGAGACCGTCCAGCCAGAGCCAGAGCCCGAGACCGTCCAGCCAGAGCCAGAGCCCGAGACCGTCCAGCCAGAGCCAGAGCCCGAGACCGTCCAGCCAGAGCCAGAGCCCGAGACCGTCCAGCCAGAGCCAGAGCCCGAGACCGTCCAGCCAGAGCCAGAGCCCGAGACCGTCC
The DNA here is from genome assembly GCF_988280905.1 of Pimephales promelas. NCBI lineage: Eukaryota > Metazoa > Chordata > Actinopteri > Cypriniformes > Leuciscidae > Pimephales > Pimephales promelas. The sequence goes on along the minus strand of NC_142789.1, from coordinate 7,841,857 downwards.
AGCCAGAGCCAGAGCCCGAGACCGTCCAGCCAGAGCCAGAGCCCGAGACCGTCCAGCCAGAGCCAGAGCCCGAGACCGTCCAGCCAGAGCCAGAGCCCGAGACCGTCCAGCCAGAGCCAGAGCCCGAGACCGTCCAGCCAGAGCCAGAGCCCGAGACCGTCCAGCCAGAGCCAGAACCCGAGACCGTCCAGCCAGAGCCAGAGCCCGAGACCAGGATCCCACCCAGCCTCCCTCTCCCGCCTCCTCTCATCTGTCCTCCCTCTGCTCTCCTGCCCTCCAGCTCCCCTGACCCAGCCTGGTCCTTGGATCCCCGGTCTTCGCTTCACACCTCCTCCTCTGAGACACTTCCTCGGCCCTCTGTCCCATCAGCTCCCCCGTGGCTCCTACCTCCCTCAGCTCCTCCATGGCCCCTCAGTCCACCAGCTCGGCCAGGCTCCCTCGACCCTCCGGACTCCCTTCGCTCCCTCGTCGTCCTCCCTTCACCTTTGGACTTCATTCCTCTGGCTCCGCCCCGTCATATCACCCCCCCGGTTCTGTCGGACTCCTCACTCCCTCCAGTCACCCGTCAGCCCTCACTCCCTCTGGCCTCACCGTGTCCCTCTGTGCCCCTGTCGTCACTTCTGTCACCTGAGCCTGCGGTGTCCCCTTGCTCCCTCGGTCCCTCCTCAGCACCCATCGTCGTCTGTCCCTCAGCTACACCCTGGTCTCCTCTCCCATCCGCTCCACCCCTGTCAGTCGGCCCCCTGGTGTTGTCAGCCCCACTACCATCGGCTCCACCAGGGGTCCTCCCTCCAGCTGCTCCGCCCTGGTCTCGCCCTCATCATGCTCCGCCCTGGTCTCGCCCTCAGCCTGCTCCGCCCTGGTCTCACCCTCAGCCTGCTCCGCCCTGGTCTCGCCCTCAGCCTGCTCCGCCCTGGCCACGCCCTCAGCCTGCTTTGCCCTGGGGAAGCCCTCAGCCTGCTCCGCCCTGGTCTCACCCTCAGTCTGCTCCGCCCTGGTCTCGCCCTCAGCCTGCTCCGCCCTGGCCACGCCCTCAGCCTGCTTTGCCCTGGGGAAGCCCTCAGCCTGCTCCGCCCTGGCCACGCCCTCAGTCTGCTCCGCCCTGGCCTCACCCTCATCCTGCTCCGCCCTGGGGGGCTGTCTCCTCCTGACGACGCCCTCCACAGCCTCCAGGGTGCCCCCCCCCCCCCTCCCCATTGATGTTATGGCGTGAGGCCACGCCTTCCGGGAGGGGGGAGTAATGTCACAGTCTGTCGTCCTCACCTGTTTGGTCCCGTCATCTGCACCACACTTCCCCGGATCCTTTTGTTCCTCTCCCGGACTCACTTCCCCAATCAGCCACCTGTTCCTCGTCCTGTCATGATCATTTTCACCTGTGTTCACCCCAATCAACCCTGATTCCTCTGTGTATTTAGTTTCCTCTGTTTCATTCTGTCCTGGTCGGTCAATGTTGAATGTTACGCTCTGTACCCTGTCTTCCTGCCTGTATTTTTGGAATTAAATGTCAGTTTATCGAGTTTTGGACTCCGCCTGTCCTTCTGCCTGAACCCGCACCGTGACAATTACTTAGTTATCATCACATTGAGTGAACAATATATTTTTACAACATTAATTAATGTTTGAAAATGTTATTTATTACAAACACCTGATTGTTTATGTTTGTTCACTTAATTCATTGTGCATTAAATAAATAATGGATTAAAACTTTACAAACAACTTTAAAAATGTGTTAGTATACTATTGTTTATTTTAGGTCATTTTATCTAATCTTTTTCTAAAGTGTTTATAATACAAATGTACAGTTTCCATACTTGTAACCGTGATAAACACTTAAATATATGTAAATTTAAACTAAGCTTTGGTACCGAAATTGGTACCGAGAACCGTGAATTTTAACTGGTATTGGTACCGAATACTGAAATTTTGGTACCGTGACAACACTAGTCTGTAGTAAGAGTAACACTGAACAAAAAAGGCCCAAGTCATTATAATGAATGGAGAAGAAGTGTTTTCCATTGATCATAGTGTTTTACATTGAGCACATCAGTGTTCAACTGGTTCTTATAAATGTCTATTCATATGATGGTTTTGTGTGTGTCATTTGAAAACCAAATAACATTTTGAGAATATATAACATTGTTTTGAATGTAAAGTTTCATTTTACACTAGAATTGAGGGGTTTTGCCGATTGTGTGTGTGTGTGTGTGTGTGTGTGTGTGTTTTTAGATTTTCCCCCTCCCCTTTCTGTCAAATACCCCCTGTAGTACTTTTGCATAGGGGTACATGTACCCCAGGTTTGAAACCACTGGAGTAGTGGCCAGGAGTATATTGAACTTGTGAAGAACATAGAACATTCCTATACAATTGGAGGTGTGTCCATGTTGTTTTGAGAATGTATTTTCTTTTACCTCTAATGTATGGAAGTTACTTTATGTGTGTGAATGGTAATGGTTACAATTCCTTGGCAGTATGAATGCAATGTGTGATGTAAAAAAAAATCAGTTTTATACACAATTGTATTCTGTTAGCTAAAAAACGGTACAGTAACCATTGTCAATGAAATTTCAATGGTCCTCTGCCATAGTGACAAAACATCTAAACATTTTGGCTTGCAGTCCTTACACAATGCCGAAGGGACTAAGCATTTTGGGGGCACTGACTGGTTAAATGAGAAGGAAATTTAGTTTTGCACATGAGTGGACTGTTTTGGGAGAGGTATGAGCTTTTTCAGGTAAACCATGGTGTTGTGCCGAACCATCCATGTTATTTTGGCAAAAGTACCAAGAGTGTTGAGAACGTCCGGTCTGTTTCGAGAAATGAGCCAAAGCAATTGAGAAGGATCTTTGTCCTTTTGGTGGCACTTACTCTTTATATGAGAAATGAATTTAGTTTTGAAGCATGAGTGAACTGTTTTGGGAGAGATATGAGCTTTTGCAAGTGAGCTATAGTGTTGTTCTGAACCATAAGACTGTTTTGCCAAATGACCTTAGAGTTTTGTGAATGTAATTTCTGTTTCATGAGCCAAACCAATGGAGAAAAACTGTAATAAACAGAACAACTGAAATGATCTTAATATGATAAACAAAATGGTTTACCCTTTATTTTAAAGTACCTTTGTTACATTGTAATTCAAAATTCAAGTACAATTAAGTACATAAAGAACATGCTATAACTATAGTAGCTATAGGGTTAGGATTAGGGTTTGTTCTATGTAATAATGCATAATTTATAGTTATATAAATTTTATAAGTTTATAGTTATAATATAGTAACTACATGTAACATGTAAAAATGACGGTGGAATTTTACCACAAAATATATAATATATACTTTCAGACTATTTCACCCTAAAAATGTAAAGCATACAAGGCAGTTTATTTGCAAGTTTTCGTATACATAAAGCATCTTGTAATTAAACAACAGGGATACATTAAAAATGAATTACCCACACTGTAAAAAAAAATGTGTTCTGTGGTTGCCAGAAATTTACCACATAAAATACGGTAGCAAGAATTTACGGTAATAAGGTTTTACAGGCTTAACTTAAAATTTACGGAAATAAACCATATTTAATTATCTGATATACTGTTAATTTATTAACCATTTGAAGTGTTAATATCCCATTGTAATATACTGACATCCATCAATCACAGCAGTAATAAGAGTCACATGATATATGGAAACTCATCACATGTTCTTTCACAAGAAACTTAATATTAACATATAGAAGCGGCACCATGTCATTCACTCAAACATTAAACACCATCATGGCAATAAACATTAATTTAAGAACATTAAATGTCACATAAAACCCTAATGTACCTAACTGATTAGAAAAAGACTAAGCAAACTATGAAGAAACAAGTTATTTCAACAAAAATACATCAAGTGTGGAGTGTCACGCAGGGAATTGTGGGAATGTCAATTTACGTTTTTTCACTGTAAATTACGTATACAATGAGTTGTTCATTTTCACTTTAAAAACTGCAAATTTAACAGTATTTTACACTAAAATTACATGAAATTTACCTTAAGATCTATCACAGTTATTTAGCATAAGGAAAGATTCTGTTAACCAATTAACAGTTTTTCACTGTAGCATTTTTACAGTCTTTTACTGTTAAAATCATTCTGGCTTTAACAATATTCAATTATCCCTGAAACAAATTTTCTGATAAACAAGACTGATAAGATATAAAGACTTCAATCTGTCTTGATTAATTTGCAAACGTTTACTCCTCACTAATTTAACTAAAGAAGTAATGATAATAATTATTATTAATAATAATAATCGTCATCATGATCAACACCATCATCATCATATTCATCATATATCGTTATATTGATTAAAATGTGATTTTCTGCAGACTATGTATACTGTTAAAAATACTGGAAATACTGTTATTTAGTTCAACATTACTTCCTAAATTAAATGCTAATTGTTTTAATTGTCAGAAAAATTAATATTACAACAAATTTCTACCAGCTTATTGAAAACAGCCTGTATTTAAGTTACTTTTATGACAGCTTTCCCTTAAAAACACAGTATTGCATATTTCCTCTCAAGTACGCATAGTTGGAAATCACATTTGTGAGATGACAGAATCCAGTCTCAGCAGAATAACACATGCTCGCGCATCAAGCTGTCTGCAGAGAAAACATGTACACCTCCAGGATCCTGACAGGCTGGAAGAGCAGCCAAGCCATTACCATAGCATGCTTAATTGAGCATTTTACCTTCCCATCTAAAGCCTGTGTGTTTGTGCGGCCTGTGACGATCTGAGATGTGTAATTGTGCTCTGCTGACGACTGTTTTTTTTTTTTCTTCACTAGACCATCAGCATCTTTAAGTAGATGATGTTGCTACAAAGAAACATTTTCCGATGGTCTGACCATGAAATCGTCCTCTCTTACACCCTGATTCTTGTCTGTTTGGTTTGACATGGGCTTTATTGTCTGGCTGGACTGTAGCATGCAATTAATCGTCAGAAACATTTTGTTAAATGGATTTAAAATCTCCTGTAATTGTTCTTCACAATAATAATTGTAATTTGAAACATTATTACATATTTGGAGGACTTGGAGAAAAATAACTTATATGCTATTGATAGTAAATTTTTTAGTACATTGTAATTGTATTTGTATTAATTGTTATTACACTTTAAGTTGTATAAATTAACGTCTCAGGTTACAACTGTAACCTATGTTCCCTGAGAACAGGGAACGAGACAATACGTCGAATGACGCTATGGGGAACGCCTCAGGCGTGACAGGTGTCTGAAATCAAATATCAACTCACAGTAATCAGGTTGACCGGCGACAGCCCGTGCATCATCAGCTTGAATGATGAGCGCGTCAATCTGGATGTATAAGAAGGGCGCCTTGAAACCGTGACAACATCCTATCGTCTGAAGGGACTGTTGCAGGCAGGCCCCGAGGCATGGCAACGAGACGTATTGTCTCGTTCCCTGTTCTCAGGGAACATAGGTTACAGTTGTAACCTGAGACGTTCCCTTTCGAAGGGAACTCAACAATACGTCGAATGACGCTATGGGGAACGAAATACCCACTCCGCCATGCTGAGGGGAGTGCATGCCGAAAGGCAGTGACAACTGTCAGAACCAGTAATTCCAAGAAACACTGAAACCACTCACCCTATGTTACATCGGGCTGTCAGTGACAGCACTCCCTACCGGTCATAGCCCAAGCTAATGAACCAAGAAAAACCAGAACGTAATAACGTGAGTAAATCAGGGCCAGCTCAAAGGCTTTAGGACCACAACTTCAAAATAGAAGGGGTCCCTTCTAGGGAGTGTGGCTAGGGGGCCAAAGAGACCCCCAGCCAGTCACTATTCAGGAGAACACTCCTCCTGAAATGCCCCCAGGCTGGCCTGGTGATCTGTACTAAGACACACAGTCTGGCCATAGCCTGTCCGTCCAAGACAGAGCCTCTGGAAATTGCCTAGAAAAGGCATCCAAAAACTGAAGGCCCGCGAAGCTGGCGGAAACCATCGAGTTTCGGATCACAGAGACGGGATCCTCCGGAGAGTGTGACTCAACCTCGAACCAATGGGAATCGTACACTCAATCCACGAGTTTCCACCCAGTGCTCGCTTTTGAGCACTGAGGAAGTAAGAGAGGGATCAAAAATCAGGAAGGTCAAAGAGACCTAAGACCTGATGACCCCATGTGTGGGGAGCTTCGATACATGAGGGCTCATGTCAGGAAGGCCGTACGTTGTGCGGCCTGAAACCCAACGACCACAGCATGTGGAAGCTCATCCTTCAGGAAAGCCAGAGGCTAGAAACCTGACAGACCCACAATGTTGGGCTACCTCGAAAAAGGTCTAGTCAGACCTAAAACCACAGTTGTGGGAGATAGCTTGAACAAGGGAAGTGCCTGTCGTAATGTATTGCGACAAAGACACATCTACAGTGGGACCCAAAGTGAAGAACCGGAGTCTGAACCACATAAGAAGGGACCGAAGCATACCGCGCGTGACCCTCACCATATGAAATGGATTTTAAAAACTGCACAAGACATCTCACCAGGTGACTTACCACAATAATAGGTGAAGTATGGGTTTGTGTACTTCACTCTGAATTCAGGAAGGCCTGTTGAGGCCTGTAACCTGGCGTCCACAGTGTGTGGGAGCTCATGGCCAGGAAGGCCTGGTAAGGCCTGTAACCTGGCGACCACAGTATGCGGGAGCTCGTAACCTGGCGACCACAGTATGTGGGAGCTCATAACCAGGAAGGCCTAGTGAGGCCTGTAACCTGGCGACCACATCCGGTGGGAGCTCGTACTCAGGAAGGTCAGTGAGACCCAGCCTGGTGTACCTGAAAAACCACACCAAGTGGGAGCTACTTCCAGAAGTTAGCTCTTAAGAACTCTTAAAGTGGGACCCGAGGAAAGACCGGGGTCTGAGCCACATAAGAAGGGACCGAAGCATACTGCGCGTGACCCTCACCATAAGAAATGGATTTTAAAAAGTGCACAGGACATCTCGTCGGGTGACTTACCACAATAATAGGTGAAGTATGGGTTTGTGTACTTCACTCTGAATTCAGGAAGGCCTGGTGAGGCCTGTAACCCAGCAACCACAATATGTGGGAGCTCATAACCAGGAAGGCCTGTTGAGGCCTGTAACCTGGCGACCACAGTGTGTGGGAGCTCATGACCAGGAAGGCCTGGTAAGGCCTGTAACCTGGCGACCACATTGGGTGGGAGCTCGTACTCAGGAAGGTCAGTGAGACCCAGCCTGGTGACCACAACCTGTGGGAGCTTACTCCACCAAGTGGAAGCTACTTCTTCCAGAAGTTAGCCAGAGAAGGGCGTCCCTGTAGCCAGTGACAGGACGCCACTTAAAGTGGGACCCAAGGGAAGACCGGGGTCTGAGCCACATAAGAAGGGACCGAAGCATACCACGCGTGACCCTTACCATACAAAATGGATTTTAGAAAGTACACAAGACATCCCGTCATGTGATTTACCACAATAATAGGTGAAGTAGGGGTTAGTGTACTTCACTCTGAATTCAGAAAGGCCGAACTTGAGGCCTGTAACCTGGCAGCCACAACAAGTGGGAACCCATAATCAGGAAGGCCTGACAAGGCCTAACACCCGATAGTCCCAATGCATGGGGAGCTCACATTCAGGAAGGCCGCTGAGGCCTTCAGCCTGACATGTGAAGACTCACCACTACAACTTAGCGACCACGAAAAGTGGGGGTTTCACATTCAGGAAGGCCTGGTGAAGCCTGCAACCTGACATGTGACAACTCACAACCAGGAAGGCCAATGAAGCCTGAAGCCTGGTGACCACAGAGTGGGAGCAAAGTGCTCAGGGAAGGTGGTGAGGCTGTAGTCTGGCTACCGCATCATGTGGGAGCCCACATTCAGGAAGGCTGGGTGAGGCCTGTAAACTGACTACCACAGTATATGGGAACTCATAACCAGGAAGGCCCCTTTGAGGCCTGTAACCTAGCAACCACAATGTGTGGGAGCTCATCACCAGGAAGGCCTGGTGAGGCCTATAACCTGACCACCACAGAAAGTGGGAACTCATAACCAGGAAGGCCCCTTTGAGGCCTGTAACCTAGCAACCACAATGTGTGGGAGCTCATAACCAGGAAGGCCTGGTGAGGCCTGTAACCTGGCGACCACAATGTGTGGGAGCTCATAACCAGGAAGGCCTGGTGAGGCCTTTAACCTGGCGACCACAGTACGTGAGAGCTCGTATCCTGGTGACCACAGTATGTGGGAGCTCATAACCAGGAAGGCCTGGTGAGGCCTGTAACCTGGCGACCACAGTATGTGGGAGCTCATAACCAGGAAGGCCTGGTGAGGCCTGTAACCTGGCGACCACAGTATGTGGGAGCTCATAACCAGGAAGGCCTGGTGAGGCCTGTAACCTGGCGACCACAATGTGTGGGAGCTCATAACCAGGAAGGCCTGGTGAGGCCTTTAACCTGGCAACCACAGTATGTGGGAGCTCATAACCAGGAAGGCCTGGTGAAGCCTGTAACCCAGCGACCACAGCATGTGGGAGCTCATAACCAGGAAGGCCTGGTGAGGCCTGTAACCCGGTGACCACAATCAGTGGGAGCTCATAACCAGGAAGGCCTGGTGAGGCCTGTAACCTGGCAACCACAGTATGTGGGAGCTCCCACAGATGTCTCTCCGTGGCCACCATAGCACCGACAGAACAGCAGCTTGCTTGGTGGCCCGGAGTCCCGCAACAGATCGGTCTGGTAGGCCTGAGGACCACAAGGGCGTGCAGAACCGCACCTGCCTGACCTGCTGCCGTGTACGCTCTGTCATTCAAGCATGAAGATGTCTTGAGCAGCTTGGATGACAGGGTCAGAGCTCTTAGTGAAGAGGACCAACCAGAGACGAGATAGTTAGCCAACGTCTCGTCCACTGGCGGCCTCGACACTTATCCGTTCTCCACGGCTCCCTCCACAGCAGCGAAACTAGCCCGCTGATGCAGATAGAGACGTGAGGAGAACGGATTCTTCCATACCCTCTCGATCCCAGCGTGGAGATCGGAAACGAATGGAAGGCTCATCCGGGCTGGTGGCTTATGGGTGGGGAGGAACCAGCCATCCAAAATACCATGAGCGGGTTTCTCCCAGACGCGCCTCCACTGCAACAGCAATCTGTCTGAGGCGCGCCCCATAATGTCAACCAGCTCAGCGTACACTGGGCAGGAGGGCTGAAATGATTCGGTCTCAACCAAACTGACATCCTTTTCTATATATATATATATATATATATTACAGCCAACTCCTGCCCTGCCCAAAGAGAACAGTTACAGATTCACCAAAGAGAGAGAGCGCTCATTTTCTCTCTTCTTAGATGTTCAACATTAATCTGTAACTCACCCTCGTCAGCTGGTAGATCATCCGCGAGGTTAACGCCCCTCTCCCGATAATCTGCCAGCTCCATCTGAAAGCTCCACGAGCTCAACCGCCACTGAGCCTCAGCCCGAGCGGGAACCGGAACCGCGGGGTTCAGATTCCGCGCCCACTTCCCTCGAGAAGTGGGTCAGACGAGAGCAGAGAGTTCTGAAAGGAAAAACTCTCAGTTCGCGCAAAAAACTCCCTCGAGAGCTTCCCGCGAATGCTCTTCTCTCAGGCAGAACACGCACAGATCGTGTGAATCCTCCGGTGTCAAATATCTGGACACAAGTCGGCACACTCGCGCAAAGTGTTTCTCCACGTCTCTGCGCGTTTAATCGTTGATACTATCACACAGACAAACAGTCCCTGAAGACGAAAAGATGTTGTCACGGTTTCAAGGCGCCCTTCTTATACATCCAGATTGACGCGCTCATCATTCAAGCTGATGATGCACGGGCTGTCGCCGGTCAACCTGATTACTGTGAGTTGATATTTGATTTCAGACACCTGTCACGCCTGAGGCGTTCCCCATAGCGTCATTCGACGTATTGTTGAGTTCCCTTCGAAAGGGAACTGTAGTTAAGGCAAGACTCTACAGAACACACACACACACACACACAAAAAAAACCTGCATAACCATAGTTTGCGCAGTTGTACCTTATCTGTTATGTTTAAGCATGCAAATGATGTAGTTAATTAAATATGCAGTGATCTGCATACATTCCAAGAACACCAATCTGAATATCGGATAAAGCCATGTTTAAAATTGTATGCTGACTTATTGAAGTTAATAGTTTTTACAGAGCGGATATCCTTTGCCACTCAATAAATCAGAAAATAACAGCCAGAGGGGGAAAACAATGTTTTTTAGCAATAAAATGTTATTTATGATCTATTAGCCAAGCATACAACTCTTACAAACCAACCCTTGTGTATATATATATATATATATATATATATATATACAGTATATGAAGAGTTCAGATGCAAAAGCCTCTAAATGCCATTTGAAATTTTCTTCTTTAATGATAATTTTTTATCAAACTTGTATATTTAAGTTCAGTAATTTCACTTATTGCCATTTAAGTGAAATTACTGAACTTAAATATACAAGTTTGATCAAAATTATCATTAAAGAAGAAAATTTCAAATGGCATTTAGAGGCTTTTGCATCTGAACTCTTCATATATATATATATATATATATATATATATATATATATATATATTAAAAAAAAATCAGCTTCTAGAAATTAAACTGGACCATTTACTGTATACATTAAGTGCTACAGAAGTGGTGATTTCTGGCTCAGTTCATGAGGAAAAACTGATGTCGAGAAAACGTACCATAACAACCATGAAATGACATCTACAGTCAAAAATAGCTACATTTAGTTTCTAAATTTAGCCTAATTGTATTACATTATGAATGAACATTAATTACAGTTTTTCTCTGTCGATTTGGTGCATTTCTCACATCACTATTTACATTTGCACAACAGTTAATGCGGTTCTCAAAACAATTAGTACTGCAATTAACTTATTAACTGTAAAACTTAGTTGATAACCTGCAAAAGTGTGTCACTTGCTCAAAATGGATAAGTTGAGCAAGTGACACAGCACAAAGTTGTTTTTAATAACTAAAACTCGCTGTCATGCCACCGGTGTGAGCTGATCGGTGTGAGCCATCAGCCCCTCTGTTCAAGCAATTACATATTTTATCTATTTCTAGCATAAACATCTATCAAACATGTATCTTTATGTACAAATATATGGTTCAAAATCATAGTCTCCCAAAAGTGTTTAATAACTTTTTTTTTTTTAATTAACTCTGATGTCCATTCATATCCAACCTGACAAGCAAAGAATGTTCATCTTCCCTATTTTCATACAACTCTTGGTCAATTTTCCTTAAAATATAGAGGACCGTCACTTTGGAATACTATTCCCTGTTATATTAAAACTAGTTAAAATTAGTTTATCATTGTCAGTATTTAAGTCAAGTATGAAAAAACATTTGTGTGACTGTTAAAATTTCTGTATATGTATTGTTTTTTAATTGTCTGTTATTATTGTGATGATTGTTGTTATTTGTTATAATAGTTTGGTGTATATGAATTGAAAAATCAAAAGGAGAGGCTTTATTATAAGCCCTTGGGGGTTTCTTGCCTCTCCTGCACAATCCATATGTATTGTTTTTTTTAATATCTGTCTGTTTTATCCTGTGCTAAATAAATAAAATAAATAGATAGATAGATAGATAGATAGATAGATAGATAGATAGATAGATAGATTTTTGAAACCTTTTTTATTTTATTTTTGAAACCTTTATTTGATTAGCAGTAAACACAAACATTTTAATCTGTTGGTTTTACACCATTTTCCAAAATATAGTTCTTCACAGTCTGCCAGCATTATTTTTACTTTGTTTGTTTTTATAAATACTGGTAAGGGAGTTGGGGTGATGGAACGGTTGCTCATGTTGACATTTCTCCAGCATATCTTGGGAAAATGTTGTCAGTGGTTTTTTTTTTTCTGTCTGTCTGTCTGTTTTCATTTACCAAAAAAAAAAACAAAAAAAAAACTTGTGACATTTTCCAAATCCAGCTCATACTGCAATCACTCTAATCCTCACTTGAGGACTTGCAATCTCTGTCCATCCAGCAGTCTGATTTCCTCTGTCTCTAGAGATATTTGGACTCGAGTACTTCCCTCGTAGTTCAGCAATAACACAGTAAGCTCACAGGCTGAAAGCATTGAACAAGCAAGTACTCGTGGGTCTCTGCCACTAAACATGGCATGGGCTAATCTGCTACTTCACTTGTATTTCTTGGTATCAATAAGGTGATGCAACTTTCTTTGATCAATCAGCATGAATTGAAGAAGATGTTTTGGTTTAAGTCTTTGAACATTTCAGTTTAAGCAGAAACCTGGACGACTGGCTGAATTCGAACCAGTGGCGGCTGCTGGTCTTTCAAAGAGGGGAAGCTCTTCTTTTTTCTTCTTCTTTTTTTTAAACTCGACTGTCAGGTGTGGGGATGGTGAAAAGAGCGAGAACTCGATGGGCTTTATTTTATTGATAAAAACAACACAAAAAGGGGAATAAATTGGGAGCAAAAAAGGCAGGTAACGAGGGAGGACAGGTGGGGCAAAATAACTAATAATCAGGAAACAAGATGGGAGTCACAATGACAGGAAAGCACATATGGCACAACAAACACATGACAAGCACAAGCCATGTGCTCATACCAAACATGACAAAAACACATGACCAATAAAACAAATTAAAAAGCAATTGTGCTCACACAAAATGAGACCTGAAGAACGATGAGAACACTCATAAGACACGTGTTCACACAGAACATGACAACATGAAAGCACACAGCTAGTTTAAAACACAAGCTGTGTGCTACACAGCACAAGACAAAACATGACATGAAAGCACGCGGCCGATGTAAACACAAACCATGTGCTACACAATACACAACACACTGAACAGAGCGAACACGACAAGACAGAACGCTAACGTTACGCATGAGTACGACCATAAGGTCATCCTGTGCACTCACAACCGAAAACAAACACGGGGAGAATGCATGTCCGAATCCCAACACAAAAGTGAAACCAAACTAGACAGATGTGCCGTGATTCAAACACCACGCCCGCACATGTAACAAGACACCTGACATCGACGGAAGAAATGTGGGAATTAGGTTGAACTGTGAAATATCTGATGAAAATTGCAAATACTAAGAAATATGTTACAGTAGTTCGTCTTTCGAGTAAAATACACACAAAATTCGCGACGAGACTGAGCACGAAGTCTTTAAACTAGCTTCCGCGTCAGCGATTTTTTTATTGGGTGAAATCACTGTCAATCAAAAGGAGATGCAATCCTCCAATCATCACGCGGACGCCCGGACGCCAGGCCAGCCCACTTCCCTATTAACCCCAGAGACGCCCGGCGTCCGTGGGCGGGACATAATCGCAGCATTTATCCAATGACCGTCTACTTTAACAGCACTGAAAAAAACTGTTCAAAGCAGCCCCATTGAAGTCAATGGACGCCGAGCTTCAACGGGGAAATGCCATAGGAAAACGCATGCACTGTGACGCGCTACAGGAGGCGCTGCATGAGAAGATCAAGTCAGCCGACTCGAAGTCGTCTTCGAGATTACCGTGTTCTAACGCATTTTTACTCATTAAAATGTTAACACAATAGTACACATTTGATCATTATTTGTTTGACATTATAGGGGAAGCTGAGCTTCCCTTGCAGTCTTAAAGAAATCTCCACTGATTCGAACCACTGACTATCTTGAACCTGTCTTCTTAGTGGCTGGTTTTTCCAGCATAGAAGTAAAACTGACTCAAAAGTAGAAGGTGGCTTTCTACTTTGAATGAAGATCAAGATCACCTTTCAAAGCAATGAATGACTATTTCAAAGCAAAATTTTGTAAAACAAAAATGAATAACTGACATAAAATATTTCAGAGAGAAGGTCTATATTTTAGAAGTTATTTTTGTTTGTAAGAAACGTTTCTGCAGGGTTTTTATTTTCTCATTACATGATGTTCCCAAAACAGGGGCTGCCGAGACTGTCAAAACATGTCCCGCATCTTGTCTGCTTTGTTTTTAGTGTTCACAAAAAGCAGTAAAATACCTGAAAAGGGCTATCCCTTAGCTTCCCATAAATATCAATGTTGTTTTTGTCTTTTAGCTTCGACGTGAGTTAGAGGCTATTTACACGACACCATTTTCAACTAGAAACCTAAAACATTTTATGGGTTTTGGAAATTTGTTCACACGACAACAGTGTTTTTTGTGTATGAAAACGCAAACTGGGTTCAAAGTGCAAGTTATTGAAAACTTGAATCTCTGAAAACAATGACGTATGATGTAAATATTTAATTATACATCGCCATCTAATGACCTGGCAGCATGATACAGAGTTTTTAGTAGTTTTCGCAGATATGGAAGCTTCAGCGTTAAGTTCTGCCAGGAAGACTCAATCGTTGTGTCACTCATTACCTTCTCATCTATCCAATCGTGTCTAATACTTGCGGTATAAAAGACCGGTACTTACACATGTTTGAGTTCGCAGATGCTGATGCTTTCATTGACCTCTATCCTCCCCACCACCTCCAAGATGGTTCCTTCCCTTCCATCCTCCCCACCACCACCAGGATAGTCCCTTCCTATACCTCCCAGGTGGTCGGTGCGCCCCTGCCTTCGTCTTCAGGCAGGAAATGCCGAGTCCGGACCCTCGGATTGCGAGCTATGGACGGGGCCTACGCCAAATAACTTTATTGCTTGCTGGGCTACCAATAAATGTATTAATTATTATAGTATTTATTCCCACGAGTCTTTCTTGTAGAACTGTGTGAATGGGGACCATTTTGACAATGGTGTCGTCTGTACACAGAAAACTCAGTTTTAAGCATATCGTTGTCGTGTAAACGTGCCCTAAGTGAAAACGCAGATTGGCTGATGGCACTGACTATCCTCACCTGTGGCACCAGACAAATAATAATAATATTAATAATAATAATAATAATAATAATTTTGTATCTAAAGAAAGATGATTCTTCCACAGAATGGTGTAGTTATGGCATCTACTAGCAGGATCAAACTAGACCATGCTATACAACATTTGAGTTGTGCATCTGCTAAATGAAATACAGGAAAATGATTGGAAATGAAATGACAGTCCAGCCAAACATAAGAAGTCTCTGCATTTGTAATCAACACAATCAAAATGTATGTGTCAAATATCCCTGAAAAAAATACCTAAAAGCCATGGCCGACATGTTCTGCTACAAGGAGCGTTTGAGATGCAGAAACCGTCACTTTTTCCTCTCTGAAATATTTCAGCAAGTTTTGCTCCCTCCATTTAGAGTGGAGAAGTGATGGATGGCACTGAGAGAGATTGGAGGCATGAGACGGGCAAGGTGCTGGACTCCATGACCACTGTAAGTGGAGAGAGAGATCTGTTTGACAAACGCTGTGCCCCGTACACGCTGTGTAAAAGCTGTCTGACATCCCACTGTTGACAGGTTTGGCAGAAGAGCTGCATTGGTGCTCAGAAGTGAAATTTCAGTGAATTTTGATGACTCAAAGTTCACTTTCCCAAGACAAATATACTTGAGGGGGCAACCCTCCCCCGATACAACATTTCTTTTGACTTCATTCGCTGTTTTTCTTGGTATTTTTGGTTTGATGGATATCTTGTTCCTCATTGTTCCGTTTTCATTTACAGCACCATCACCATTTACATTAAGGTGAAGCTAAACAAATCTATTTATATTATGCAGGAAGAGTGAATCATAGCTGACAAATATTTAATTATACAATCCGCTGTGCTTTTGTCATTTAAATTGGTGTTATCCCACGACTGAGGTGCCGTACAGTGTCAGAGGTCTTTACAAGTGAGTGGAAATGTCCTCGGCTTTATTCATCATTGGGATTTAATATAAATTTATCTCTCCTCAAAAAAGCATTTCCATTACAGGATAAAATCCATATTGAGTCTCAAGTCTGACACTCACAAGACATCCCTCGAGTTAGACTGACCTGAAAGAACGTGTGAAGTGCACGAGAATCGATTAAAACATTTGTGTGTGTCATAATCGTAACTGTTGGCTTAGAGATATCAATGTCACCCCGTTGCCACGTGGGGAATTTAAGACATCTTTTCCTGAGAATTTATTCTGACATGAAGGTGACATCGCCATAAATAAAACTTCTATTAATAAAACTCTGACAGCCGAATGCATCCAGTGCACCTCTAGGGTTTACTTGTGTGTTTTAAGATGCAAAGTGTGCCATTGTGGGACTGCAAAGAAACGCATAAAATGTGTTCTAATGCATGTGTCACTTACATTAGAACAATTTTTTATTTGGTAAGGGTAACACTTAGGTAACACTTTGTGGAAAGCGTTCCCTCCATCATCCACAGGACCACCCTTTCTGAGAGAAGCAGGGCGGTAAATCCAGAGGCGTTTGGCTGTTGATGGAGTTCTGGGGGACGGCAGCGATTGCACCTCACTTTATGAGTGATTTAGAATGAGTTTTTCCCTCAATGTTTTAGTCATTACTCTTAATCACACACTTCAGCCATTCCGTCCGCTTCCGTCGCCCATTTCCTCTGTCTTCAGGCTGACATTGACGGATCGCAGACGCCCGCTGTATCTCCTCTGAGCCAGACAAGAATATTATCACTGCGTTTTTTCCCCTCCATCTCAAAGAAAATACTTTTTTCTGCCGTTGTAGTTCATTTTAAAACAATAGAAATACGACTGTGGCGAGCACTAGAAAATCAGTGTGAGTTTAAGGGTGCACATCACCAGTCCCATGCCATATGAATGTAAACAGTTTTTTAGCCCATGATAAGGATTTTCAGCTCAGCAGAAAATCTCAATTAATCCTCAAACGCAGCTCATAAAAATTCCAGCGAATGTCAGGAAACATTAAGGCTTCTTCACCAAAAATGAATTCCAATATATTCTGCGAGGAGCAAATGTCATACAGCCATCATTACAGGGCTAAAGAGTCGACAGTATTCCGAGATCATACACAGATCTGTTATCACACTTGAGGGGTAGACATGTAGGTGACACACAGTTCATGCGACAGAGCCCAGGGGGACAGGCTGGCTTTCTGCTGAGCGTTTGACACCTTTTCCATATGCAAGCACAGGGCCGGGCTGAAACTAGATGGATCTGCATTATTAGGCTGGAAATGAGGGTCAGTGTGTTTGACACGAGTGATTCTCCTCATGCTAACAGCTGGCCTTGACTACATTACTCACATCAATCCACACACTGCTGCCACAGTCAAGATCAAGGGCTGCTGGATTCTGATATCCTGAGAGACAAAGAACCTTTGCTGGTTTAAATTCACCAAACTGACACTATTGGGAATCTGGTGGTCTTTTATGTGTTCTATCAGACAAAAATAAAACAACAAAATGTGTTATATTTTATCGCCACAGGAAAAAAAACAAATCTTCATGAGTATTTTATTCACTTCAATTCAAAATATATGAAACATCATATTCAGATTTTAATTTTAACGAACATTGTGTTCCTCAATGCTGATTGATCAACACAGCGTTCAAATTATGCTGCAAAACATGTCTAGCAAAAATAGCACTTAACAAATTATTTGAAGAATAAATAATGTGAATTGTATTATTATTATATTTTTGATTAATTGTTTTATGAAGACACTTGTGACACTATTTGTGACTAATAAACCCTTAAACCATGAATACATTCTCAAAACTAAAAAGCCTCTTGTACCTTTTTGCTTGAAACAAATCAGTTTGATATTTAAATCAAATATATTTGATTTGATTTGATTTGATCTCGCTTTGAGGCCGTATTTTTTGTATTTTCTTGTCACTGTAATGAATAATTTAACTGTAGCAAGATTAGTACATAAATTACTACTCTTTTTTTAGGGAAGCAAAATAAGGAAAACAGGTACTGAAATTTCAGCAACATGTGACCTTCGGTTTGACATGCTTTTCCTGTTAATACACATGTGAGGTTCATCATCTGAATGTCACAGCATACTGTTTCCAATACAGCTGACATTTTTGTTTTTACTTTATCACACCATGAAACAGTATGTGAAAATAAAAGTATTTGACTGATGTCTTATGTTCATCTCTAAATACTGCAAAAGTGTTTATATACCTGATTAGCATGTCCAACAACTTAAGAATCTATCATGCATATCTTAATAACAATTTACTGACAATTTTATTCAGAATAGAAAAAATACTTTATAACAGTGATACTAATTATAATAATGACCTTTATAATCAGTAATGTAGGTTGTTCTGGTGCAGTAATACAAATGATAATTCTATAGCAATGATAATAAAGACAGAAAATAATGTTGTACAAATAATGATGTCTGAATACTTGTAATCATGTTAATGGCTGTAGCTTTTGTGTTCATTTATCCATCATTTTGGACAGGAGTCTATAAATAACAAAAGCAAACAGCCTTTTCCATATGGCACCGTCCAGTTTGTACAACTCAGCTTTATATCACTGCCCAGGATGCCAGTGTTTCCTGTTTGCTTATTCATGCATGCCATATCAGAGATGAAATTACCATCTCATTACTGCTGTAATTAGTGATCGGTTTATTAGAGCTCATTACACAGGAGTTTTTGGAGCCTTTAAAATGGATAGGCCTATACTGTATGTAAAGCATGTGTTTTGCTTGTGCTAAAAGAACGTATACTGCTAGTATTGCGATATTGATTAGTTTTTATTTTCTAAAGATCGTCCCCTCTGAAACAGCTATCAAAGCATTTGCATGCATTTAAATATGGCATGTCATCAACATGCCATCAATGAACAATGATTTAATGTTAAATTAACTGAGACAATGTTAATAAACAATGGTTTAATGTTAATGTTTTTAATGTTAAATTCTGAGTATTACCTATTCCTTTGTTTATTTTCAGATCTGAAACTCACTTATCACCGCCTTCATTGCATGGAATATTAAAGTCACAAAAAGTTGTTTTGCCGTAAATTCTTGGCCGATTCTTGATAGCAAGACAAGATGCTTTTGGATTATTAAGTCTGAGTTCAACTCATGGTTGGCATAAAAGCTATGTTCATTGCAGTCTTTATTTGCACTGAATTTTATCTTATATAACTTGCATCTGACCACTTAATTTTGTGTGTGTGTACAGTGATAATCTGCCTCCACCAGCTTCCTCTGCAGCCCCTTCTGACAGACACTCAGCGAAGAGTAAGAAGATTTCAGAGGGACGGCACTGCTGGTGCAGTTCATATTAAAGTACTAGAGATTAGGGTGCTGATATTAGAGGAATTCAGAAACCATTTGTGATAAACCCATTGAAGTGGCCCATGAACACATGTGACATTTAGAATTATGCCCTTCTCCTTATAAGATACAGAGGAAATGGCGCTTACAGTTTAGATTATACTTGAGACAGGCCTGTGGTCTCTAGGACCAGGAGTGGTAGCAGTGATTTTACCA
Source organism: Pimephales promelas (assembly GCF_988280905.1). Taxonomy (NCBI): domain Eukaryota; kingdom Metazoa; phylum Chordata; class Actinopteri; order Cypriniformes; family Leuciscidae; genus Pimephales; species Pimephales promelas. The sequence continues at coordinate 7,822,424 of NC_142789.1, read as the reverse complement.
CACAAATGAAGTCTGAAACCCTCCTCCTGATTCTAGAGATTACAGAGCAGCCACAAAATCAGCCAGAGAAGGATTCAAGCTAAACACAACTGTCTAATTCAATTACTAATCCAGAGATTTGTTAGACTTTAAAAACACAAAATATTTTAGAGATAAAGTGAAGTTACTACAGTGTAATAATTTAAACTGATATATTTTTTTTTTACAATGCCTCTCTTTATAGTGTAAAACGTATTTATATTCATTTACTGTACATTAAAAAATAGCTAGATTCAAAATAATAATTATATATTCTCTGAAAAGTCTCATACAGTTATCTAATAATAATTTGTTTCTCAAGTAAATGGATATGCTTTTAAGTCTGCTTGCTGGACAAATTTTTTTGAATTTCTTGAATATAATTTGATCTCAAACCTGATTTTTTGACTGATTATTTTATTTATTTATTTTTTAATGGAATTTCTAGCCTTCATCACTGTTCTTACTTCTAGAGAAGTACCAACCATTCTGGCACTTGGCGTGACTCATATTGCTGATTCAATGTGAATCACTTATATCTCTCTTCATTTGTGAGTCACTTCAGATAAAAGCATCCGTGAAGTGAATAAAAGTTAATTTGAGATTTTATTTATCTATATATGAAGAGTTCAGATGCAAAAGCCTCTAAATGCCATTTGAAATTTTCCTCTAAAATGACCATTTTTATAAAGCTTGTATATGTTAAGTTTAGTAATTTCACTTAAATGACAATCAATAGGTAATCTTCATTGCCATTTAAGTGAAATTACTGAACTTAAATATACAAGCTTGATAAAAATGATAATTTTAAAAGAAAATTTCAAATGGCACTTAGAGGCTTTTGCATCTGAACTCTTCATACAGTTGTATTATTGTTGGTTTCCTCTCCTGAAATGATAATTAAAATGGTAACACTTTACAATAAGATTTAATTTGTTAGATCAACTAACATGATCTAATACTGAACAATACTTATACAGCACGGATTAAGCTTTGCAAATGTTAATCTCAACATTTACTAACACTTTTTTAAGATCAAAAGTTTTATCTTTTAACATTAGTTAATGCACTGTGAACAAACATGAACATTTTTATTAATAAACAAATGTTAATAAATGCTGTAAAAATATATTGCTGGTTGTTAGTTAATGTTATTTAATGCATTAAATAATGTTAACAAATTATACCTTATTGTAAAGTGTTAACATTAAACTACATGACCACAATATAGTTTGAGAAAAGGAAATTTTATAAATTAATGACTGCTGGAATTGATTCATGGTGAGTTTAAATTCTGTGTAGTTCCCCTCAGAAATCCTGCAGTATCTCAAACTTACGTCGGACACCGCAGGATAAGCTTCCACATGCCAAGAAAACCTTTATTTCGCTCCCCAGGGAGTACTGAGGCAGAGAAATAGAGAAAATGTGAAAGAAAAAAGAAGAAGAAGAAAATGTCTGCAGGCTACCCTGGGTAAATGGTTCTATTTTCCCTTCGGCAAAGGCCACCATGACAATTGAGAACAGTGGCGTGAGTGCTGGCCTGTCTAATAGATCCCTATAGAGGGATTTGGGTTCCCCTCAGAGGAACCGAAAACCAGCAGACCTGCAGCACTCTGTTCAAGGTGTGACTGTAGGATATGACTGCTGATATGCAGTCTAAAGTGATTTGCAAGGTTTTATTCATCTACTTGTTTGGGTGTTTGATTGTCGTCTGTCAAAATAGTATAGGCACTATATGATAGCTATATGTGTTACTTGTGGCTACACACTGTACTCAGTAAAACTTAAAATAGTTGTTATGAAACAGAGATTTTTCTACCTGATCTCACTCATTTTAATTAACGTAACTTGACAAAAGAGTGCACATGGTTGCTTTACAGTGTTCACTGTCAACCCTCCTGACAATGGGAATCTCAGGAACCACACCTGCAGGTTGTCTTGGAGGGGTGAGGTGTCTAAGTTGCAAGATCTAGCGAACTGGGGTTCCTCAGTGCTCTGTGCTTGGACCATTTCTCTTCTCCATCTACATGACATTACAAGGATCTGTCATTCACAAACATGCCTTTTCCTGTCACTGATATTCTGATGACACACAACTCTTCTTCTCATCATAGCCAGATGATCCGACAGTATCTGCTCACATCTGAGGCTGCCTGACAAACATTTCGGGCTGGATGAAGAACCACCACCTTCAACTCAACCTTGCTAAGACAGAACTGCTTGGGATCTCGGCTAACCCACAACTTCATCACAACTTATCCATTCAGCTAGACAGAACCTCTGAGTTGTCATTGATGATCAGTTAAACTTCATAGATCACATTGCTAGAATGGTCCAATCCTGTGGATTGCCTTATTCAACATTAGGACGACCAGAACCTTTCTATCGGAGCATGTGGGGCTGATGAAACCATTTCTGCTGCTACAGAGAGACCTTCAAAGGTAATCTCAATATGATGTGTGTACACATCACACAATCTACACATATCTTCACATTTTTGTGTGGAGTAGCCTATTGTCAGCAAGGGTGCAGGAATACACAAAGATTATGATGATGATTCAAAACAGAGTTTAATAGAAATCCACACAGTAATCCACCTTGAAGAACTAAAATTCACATAGATAACCTAAATGACGAACAACTGTGATCATGATTAGTGTCCATGGGAACTGACGAGTCATGGTAAACTCAAACAAAGGAACACATGTGACTAATGAAAACAAAACTAAGAACAAACACAACTGAATAGTGTAAGAGAACTGAAAATATGTCCTTATCTTAACACGGAAATAAAAAAAAGTAAAATATAAAAAGTAACAATTTGCATTACATTTTTAAATTATTATTATTTTTAATTACTGTATTACTTTAGTATTTAATCTTTATATGCCAATGTCAGAGTAAAGTGTAGCTCCTTACACTTTAGATTTGTAGAGATATGTTATACATTTATTAATTAATGTATTTATTCATTTATTTTTGGTGATACACAAGGTGCCCCATTAGAACACGATTTTTAAAATCCCATGAAGGTAGCTTGTGTGCTATTGAAAACCTTTCAGCTTTTATAGAGTTAATCTGACAGGAAAATCTTTGAGAGGCTTCACAGACTAACTGCCCAGAGATTTCAACTGTCTGCTCTGGATGCCAGAATCACTGTGCCCTGGATTCCTATTAGTCAAAACACCCCGAGCCTGTCCTCTTCAAATAAATACATATACCTACACACACGTGCGTGCACACACACACACACACACACACACACGCACACACACACACATGCACTAACAGACTTACCTCCCCATGAAGCAATGGCTAGGAGTGAGATGCCTGTCAACCTGTAGCATCTCTGACTGTCAAACTGAGCCTGTTATTTAGCACCCACCTCCTGAAACACAGACGCACACACTCATCCTTCAAGTCTTCACTCTATTTTAAATTGTTTTTCAGATGTTGTCAAAGGTGCTCAAAATGACTGACAATACATTTGGTGTTGTGTAATGAGACTGAATACATAGATATTAATTTAAGATGCTTTTGCCATTTCAGTCCTGGTTTGCTTTTGACATCAGAGCTTTCTGTGTCTAATCTGATGGACTGGCAGAAATGTAAAAGTCATTACTTACATTGTGGCATTGTTTCCATGTATGTCACGCTTGTCAGCCGCTGTGAAGTATGATTTCACAGCGTGATCTGAGAACAGGTGTTCAGGAACGCTAAAGTCTATCTGAGCATGTGTTGAACAAAGGGCATGAATCCAACATTAATTCAACAGGATCATCTGATAACTACAACTAAGAAAAATTGGGCTCAGAAAAAATAAAAAGAATAAGAGATGACTTTTTCCATGAATTGTGATTTCATTGCATAAAACAAACAACAAACAAACAAAAAACAGCTTAGTTTATAAGCTATACCTCTTCACACACACGCACACACACACACACACACACACATTTTTTACAAATGTTACATATACTTACTACATTAATAACAGTAAATTGTGCCTAATTCTATGCAACAAACCCTAAAAAAACCCAATAACCCTAACATTATATAAAGTACAATGTTAATAAATAATTATTAACCTACATAGTTCCCATGTATAATTACACTGTTACAAGGCGACCTTAAAATAAACTTTATCCCACATTTCTTTTGAAGCTGAACTTGGGGTGTTATTAAAATGTTATTACAAAAGTAGACTTTTAAAAACACAACCTGTTAATTTGTTCTCACATGCCAGTCCATAATTCAAAGTGAGAGCTTCACAGCATACTTATCTTAAAGATTCATTCAGTCGCCACGCTGTCTGAAAGATGAGACTCTATCAGAGTGGCTCTCAAAGGCTGCATAGGCTCGTTGACTACCCTTGCTGAGACTTGAAAACTTGTGCCATACTGTATGCATGAATCTTTTTTTTTTTTATCTGTTGCCTTTCCCACAGGGAACCAGACCAAATCCTGCCATTAGTTGCTCCCAAGTTTGGTATTGACTTTTGTAATAACAGCTTTGCAGCCATGGCGTGATTTATGATGATGCACATTATTGATCACTTAAGGAGATATTAAGGTATTCAGAAATAAACGTGATGGTCTCATCATGGACAGCATGAGAGGCGCCAGGCCAGAGGAAAGACTTTCAGCATTAATTAGCACGTCTGCGGATTGCTTTTTCCTCTGACTGTCTCAGATCTTTTAGTGAGATGCGTGTGGGATGTGGCCTCAAATAAACATGCTGACCATTAGTAGTTTTCTCAACAGCAAAAGTCTGATTGCATTTAATTACGAACATTTAGCCTCATAACTGCCTGGCAAGTTCAGTTAGTTCAGTCAGGCTTCAAGTTCCAACAATGTAAACATTGGTTTAAAAAGATTTGTAATTTTTTTTCATTTTTTTTTTCAAGGCAGGGTTTATAAACTTTCAAACTGACATTGCTATATTGTTTAAACTGCATTATGCTATATGCTCAGAGAACCAGAACTTGGGACCTGGCCAGACCAGGTACATTACTGCTGCTTTTGCAGAAATCTCCATTGAGAAGTTGTTAATTTTTTAGCCCGGAGTTCACAGGCTGAGAGACATGATGAAGACATCGGTCTCGACAGTCTGGAACCGCCTTCATTTGAGCTGAAGTGGAAATTACTGACTCAATCAATAAACAAAGCCAAAGTGTTAAAATATTTATCTGCATGCTAATCCATCTCGGTCTATTATCTAAACATCACTCATCCACGTTTGGAGTAATTCTGAAAGCCCTTTATGGATGTTAGTACACCTCTTGATGGACCCTGGGCCACACGGCCCTCAGCATAGAGCCATTAGTCCCTGCTGGTGTCAATAAGAGAGATGGAAGATATGGAGGCGTCTCCCACCCTGAGTCAGCAGGATAATATGATAGGAAAGTTATAAATGTTTCTTCAGTGCTGCAGATTTTTAAACATAAGCATACCTTTAAATTGGTAGTTGATTCAATTATGAATCATTTATTGACTTATTAAATGTTCTGGGCTTTTAAATGTGTTCTGGGCATTTAAATGTAACAGTGTGATAATGAAGGAATTATTGAATAAATAAAATATTGTACATTGTTTTTAATGATTAGTATGTTTTTATATTTGTTTCGAAAACAATATATAATTTAAAAACAAATATTTGAAAATTAAATTTACATAAACAACAATTAATTAATACATGTAAATACTATTTGTACTATTACTATAATATAAATTGATTTATTGATTTTGTAATGATTTTTTATAAATTTTTGTTGAATTACTCTGTCATAACCCCTAAGTGATGTGAATCTAATTATCTCCTTTATCAGTCCGTTGATTAATAAAATGTATTATCTTACTTCAGAAATACAGTAAATAGTACAGACAGAAAAAAATATGTGTCACTGTGTAATGAACTGCTCTGAGGCTTGTAGATGTAGATCCAAATGCAGCTTTATTCAGAATAGTCGTACAGGCAGGGTCGAGAATGGCAGACAGGACAATGGAGAATAAACAAAGGGAATCCAAGAAACAGGCAGAGGTCAGGGCAGGCAGCAATAATCAGAGTCCAAGAACAATCCAAAATCAAAAACAAGAAAACAAACACGAAAAATGCTCAGAAATGCAGACACAAAGTACAACAAGACTTTGCAAACAGTGAATGTGAACACAAGGTATATATAGACAGACTAACAAGATGAGACACAGGTGAATGCAATCAGTGAATGAGGTACAGGTGAATGTGATCAGTGATGATGAGTCCGGGCAGTGAGTTCTGGGAACTATAGTTTGTGAGTGATAATAGTCTTATCTGGAGTGCCCTCTGCTGGCTCAAAAGGGCACTCCAGCTGGTGACCGTTACATAGCCCCCCCTTTAAGGAGAGGATTCCAGACGCTCCTCAAAAATGTCCAGGAGGGAGGTGGAGCGGACCTGGGGACGGGATGGAGGGCCAGGCCTGTGGAGCGGAAGAGGACCTGGAGACTGCAGAGGAGCAGGCTGTGGAGGCAACCAGGGCGGAGCAGGCTGTGCAGGCGAACAGGGCAGGCTGTGCAGGCAACCAGGGCAGAGCAGGTTGTGCGGGCGGCCAAGGCGGTGAAGACTCCTTGGGCAGCCATGGCGGTGAAGACCCCTCTGGGGGCTACGGCGGTGAAGACCTCTCGGGCGGCCACGGCGGTGAAGACCCCTCGGGCGGCCAAGGCGGGGAAGACCCCTCGGGCGGCCAAGGCGGGGAAGACCCCTCGGGCGGCCAAGGCGGAGAAGACCCCTCGGGTGGCCAAGGTGGGGAAGACCCCTCGGGAGGCCACGGCGGTGAAGACCCCTCAGGTGGCCAAGGCAGTGAAGACCCCTCGGGAGGCCACGGTGGTGATGCCCTCTCAGGACCAGAAACCAGCTCGGGATCAGACACCGGCTCAGGAACAGACACTAGAACAGAAATGGTCCCAAGGTCAGACACAAACACAGAAACAAACACTGGATTGGGAGCAGACATTGGATCGGCCATCTTGTCCGGAGACACTGGGTTGGCCATCTTGTCCGGAGACACTGGGTCGGCCATCTTGTCCGGAGACACTGGGTCGGCCATCTTGTCCGGAGACACTGGCTCGGAGGCGGCCATCTTGTCTTTAGACACTGGCTCGGAGGCGGTGACGTGAACGGTCTCTGGATTGGCTGAAGTAACATGAACAGTCTCTCAATCGGCCATCTTTTCCATAGACACTGGCTTGGAGGCGGCCATCTTGTCCTTAGACACTGGCTCGGAGGCGGCCATCTTGTCCATAGACACTGGCTCGGAGGCGGCCATTTTGTCCGTAGACACTGGCTTGGAGGTGGTGACGTGAACAGTCTCTGGATTGGCAGAAGTAACGTGAAGAGTCTCTGAATCGGCCATCTTGTCCATAGACACTGGCTTGGAGGCAGCCATCTTGTCTTTATACACTGGCTCGGAGGTGGCCATCTTGTCTTCAGACACTGGCACGGAGGTGGCCATCTTGTCTTTAGACACTGGCTCGGAGGTGGCCATCTTGGCCTTAAACACAGGCTCTGAGGCAGCCATCTTGTCCTTAAACACTGGCTTGGAGGCAGTGACGTGAACAGTTTCTGAATTGGCAGAAGTAACATGAACAGTATCAGAGTCCAAGAACAATCCAAAATCAAAAACCAGAAAACAAGCACGAAAAACGGTCAGAAATGCAGACACACAGCACAACAAGACTTCGCAAACAGTGAATGTGAACACAAGGTATATATAGACAGACTAACAGGATGAGACATGTGAATGCAATCAGTGAATGAGGTACAGGTGAATGTTATCAGTGATGATGAGTCCGGGCAGTGAGTTCTGGGAACTGTAGTTTGTGAGTGATAATAGTCTTATCTGGAGTGCCCTCTGCTGGCTCAAAAGGGCACTCCAGCTGGTGACCGTTACACACGGAACCATCCACGTCATCACTCCTGCCCACTGCACCCGATTGTTACACCAGATCACAGTCACCTGAATTCTAATCACCGGCACCTGCACCTCATTATTACATTTACTACTTAAGTGACAGTCTCCTGCACCTCAGAGTCTGGCCTCGTCTCACTACTCTACTTACCTGTCTTCCAGCCTGAAGATACTCATGTTGTCCTGTAATTCCTTCGATCCTTGTCCTGTGTTTCCTGGTCCTCGTGTTTGTCATTCTCTGACAAAGACATTGTGCTCAACGTCAGTTAAGTGTTAATAATCGTACCCAGGTATCCCTGCATTGGTAAGCATTTACCTTCTCCTGTTGATCATCATTGCCTTCAAGTTATCCTGCATCCTGCTCTCTGCATTTCAATAAACCTGTTATTTGTTCACATCATCTTAGTCTGCCTTTCTGTTACTGTGACAATGAGACAATCAAATAAACTTTTGAGGTGGAACTACATATTGTGTTTAGAAAATCATAAGGCCATAATCATTATAATTAGCAGATTGCGCAGATATGCAGATTGGCAATTACACATTATTATTATTATTATTATTATTATTAATATTATCATTTAATCCTAACAATAATTAAAGCTGAATGGGATAATGTCATGATTCTGCCTTCTTGTCCTTGATTTTCTCTAGTCGTGAGGCAGGATCATGACAGAATTATGTTTTGTGTGCAAGCGCATGGCCTGTTTGGGCCATGTGCTTGTGTTGTCTCGTTACGTTACCCACCCCCTTGTTATCCTTGTCTTGTCATTATTGTCTAGTCGGTTTCACCTGTCCTTGTCATTAGTGTTCCCCTTTATTATCGCCTTGTGTTTGCTGTCCTGTGTCGGTTCATTGTTTGACATTGTCATCCGTTGTGTGAGTCTAGCTGTAAGTAATCTGTTGAGAGTCTGTTATTCAAGAAGTGTCTCCTCCTGTTGTAGTTGCTACTTTACTGTCTGAGTATTTGCCTTGCCCTGTCTTGTTTTGCCCCATCGTGGGCTTTTGTTTTCTGTTTTGTCCTTTTATAAATCCTGTGAAAGTCATTTGCTGTCTGTGCTTGGGTTCATCCCTCATCCACATGACAGAATGAACCGACCACAGAAGAACCCAGCAGACTGTTTGTCTTCTCCCGCTAAACCTCAACTGACTGACCAAGAACTGTGGTGGCAGTTGGCCATCGCCGACAGTAGAAATGGAAGACTTCCATTCCCTCCCCAGGGCAAGTTGTCTTTGAAAAGGTATGCCCAAGTCGTGGAAGAGAAGAGATTATTCCTGCCTGAGGTTCTGGTATCTCGCAATTTCATTGCCGGTCTCAATTCTCCTCCTCCTCTGTCTGAACGAGAGGAGCTGATTCTGCGCCCATTTCGAGCAGTTGTGGAGTGCTTATCTCAGATAGAGCCAAAGAGATCCTCAGGGTTTTCGTCTGCCATGCTTCCAGTGATTCCTGAGGGTCTTATGATTGGTGTCGTGACGCTTGGGGACCAGGCCAGTTCTACCCCGACTCCTGAGACACCCGCTGATCTCTGCGGCAAGCGAGGGAGACGGACCTCTTGGGAGTCAACATCTGAGTCCACTGTGATGGAATCAGCCTTCCTAGAGACTGATCTTCCAACCCCAGACACAGATCCCACCATGGTTCTCCACTCACCAGTCCGCCAACGGCATCTGCACCGCGACCTAGGAGGAAGAAGAGGAGGAAGGGAGCCTCCCGTCCTTCGTTTCTGTTTGACCCAGAGCCCGCTCCAGCAGGTGCTGTCCCAGAGCCCACTCCAGCAGACTCAATCCCAGAGCCCGCTCCAGCAGGCGCCATCCCAGAGCCCGCTACTGCAAGCGCCGTTCCTGAGTCAGCAGCTGGTCGCCCGGTTACAGATTCTGCCTCTGTGAGAGCTGCGGCTGATCAAGCTGCAGAAGCATTCCTGCAAGCAGTGTTTGCTCGTAAGAGGATGACAATCATTGTTGCTGCCAAGACTCTAGCAGACTACCTTGCCAAGCTTGTCAAGATCCTCGATGTGAACATCATTTCTTGTCCCGAGCCCACTGTGTCTGTGAGCTCTATTCCCAAGCCTATCCCTGTGAACGCTGCACCCGATCCTGTCCCTGTGAGCACTGCCCCCGATACTATCCCTGTGAGCGTTGCACCCAGTCCTGCCCCTTTGCCTGCCATGTCAAGTCAAGTCAAGTCACATTTATTTATATAGCGCTTTTCACAATACAGATTGTATCAAAGCAGCTTCACAGTGATAACATGTAAGTAGCACAACACAGATCAACAACATTGCTAAACACTAAATAACCCCAACTGAGCAAGCTCAAAGCAAGCCAAAAGCAAGGCGACAGTGGCAAGGAACCAAACTCCATCAGATTGGATGGAGAAAAAACCTTGGGAGAACCCAGGCTCAGTCGGGGGCCAGTTCTCCTCTGGCTTACATTCATATTGTTTAAATATAAATATTAAATATAAATATTGTTTATGAATCAAACGGCGCCATAACATATCGCAGGCGTTGAGTCGTCTCATCACAGGCGTTGAGTCGTCTCATCACAGGCGTTGGGGCATCCGAAATCCCCGTGAGAGGCTGGACACAAAACTGGACCTGACGAACGCCATTTTTCTCGGGACAAGCGTCCCGAGATAACAGCAGAAAGGCAGATGGGAAATAATTAGCATAGCTGATGTTCATAATAATTTCCGTTATAACTCACAAACTCTCCGTAACCCGAACTCTCCGCAACCCAACCATACGCGCCGACCCGTTTGTCTAAGAGGCTGTCGAGCCCCACTGGTGCGTTAAGCAGTTTCAGTGGCAAACGGTTCCGTATGGCATAACAGAGGAGTAGAAGGTAAGCATTATTGAATGCTTGACTAAAGAGATGCGTCTTTAATCTAGTTTTAAACTGTGTCAGCGAGTCAGAGGCTCGGACCGTATCGGGAAGGCCATTCCAGAGTTTTGGAGCTAAATGCGAGAACGCCCTCCCTCCTTTACTGGACTTCGATATCCTAGGAATGACCAGAAGCCTTGAATTTAGTGATCTTAAGGAACGCGGTGGATTGTAGGGCGAAAGAAGGTCCGTTAAGTACATAGGTGCTAAACCATTTAGGGCTTTATAGGTCAGTAGTAGTATTTTGTAGTTGATGCGGAACTTAATAGGTAACCAGTGTAGAGATGATAAAATCGGTGTTATATGATCATATTTTCTTGACCTAGTAAGAACTCTAGCAGCTGCATTTTGTACTAACTGTAGCTTGTTTATTGAGGATGCAGGACAACCGGCTAATAAAGCATTACAGTAATCTAGTCTCGAGGTCATGAATGCGTGAACTAATTTTTCTGCATCAGAAATAGATAGCATGTTACGTAGCTTAGCAATGTTTCTAAGGTGGAAAAAGGCTGTTCTTGTAACATATGAAATATGATTTTCGAACGACAAGTTGCGGTCTAGTATAACACCCAGGTCTTTTACTGTTGTGGATAAAGTAACAGGATATCCGTCTATATTAAAGTTGTATTGTGAGAGGTTTTGTGAGTAGTTTTTTGGACCAATAAGTAATACCTCCGTTTTATCTGAATTTAATAGCAGGAAATTACGCGTCATCCAGCATTTTATATCTTTGAGACACTCTGTCATTTTAGATGAGTTAGTGTTTTCATCTGGTCGTGATGAAATATATAATTGAGTGTCGTCAGCGTAACAGTGGAAATTAATTCCATGTTTTCTTATAATATTACCAAGTGGCAGCATATATATTGAGAATAGCAGAGGGCCTAAAACTGATCCTTGCGGTACTCCATAGTCTACTGACGTTATCTTTGATTTTTTTCCATTTAAACAGACAAAATGAGAACGGTCCGATAAGTACGATCTAAACCAGCTTAATGCCTGTCCCTGGACACCGGTGAAGTTTTGTAGTCGATCCAAGAGTATTATATGATCTATAGTGTCGAACGCAGCGCTAAGATCAAGTAGGACTAGTATTGAGATACAGCCTTGGTCAGAAGCTAAAAGTAAATCATTTGTAATTTTAACTAGCGCAGTTTCTGTACTATGATGCGGTCTGAATCCTGACTGGAATTTTTCATAGATATCATTTTCTTGCAAAAAAGAGCACAATTGAGCGGACACTATGTGTATGTATTTGGACACTATGTATATGTCCCCCGTCAGGAGTCCTGTTTCCTCACCCTCTGTGTCCTCTGTGCCTGAGTCTGTTGCTGCTGCCACCAATGCAGTATCCCAGTCTGTCTTCCCAGTTGCCCCTGCCTCCACTAATTCCCGGACTGTTTCCCCGTTTGTCCCTGTTGCCACTAGTCCCCGTACTGTTTCCCCGTTCGTCCCTGTCGCCACTAGTCCTTGTACTGTTTCCCCTTTCTCCACCTCACCTTGGACTGTAATACTATTTGATAATATTTGATTTATGATGAAATCTTAAGAAAACCATGTCATTCTAATCTGCAGCTTGAAGTGTTTATCCACAATATGTACTCTAACAAATGTATTTTAATATTATATATATATATATATATATATATATATATATATATATATAACATTTTAGAATTAATTATTCAATCAAAACTGTGAAAACATCTCAGCTTACAACTGTAACTATAGTTCCCTGAGAAAGGGAACGAGACGATGCATCAACGACGCTTTGGGAATACTCCCAGCACGAATGCGTCTTAAGCATGACAACTTGTCCAATGGAAGAAATGAACGTCACGGGCGGGTGATGTCATGACCAGGAAGGGATAAAAGAGCATCCGGTGCAGACCGGCATTAGCTACAAAAATTGACGAAGCAAGCCGATCACAGGGATGCAGGAAGTATGGCAGGGTAACACAGTGTCTCATTCCCTTTCTCAGGGAACTATGGTTACAGTTGTAACCTGACACGTTCTCTTTTGAGGGACCTTTGGGATGACTCTTTGGGAACGAGAATACCCAAATAGTGTCAGCCTGTTGTCACACAGCACCAAGCACCAGGGACCCTGGGGCAGAATCCAGGTCCAAGCTGTAAAACCTCAAAAATGTGAGTGGTGAGGACCAGCCCACCACATCACAAACGTCTTGGAGATAACTCCATATATTAAAGCATAGAAGATCCTATTGGAATGAGCCCTGACCACCAAATGGTTGGCCAGAGAGCTCACAAGCAAGAAGAATAGTCTTGACTATCTACTTGCTCAATAGGCTAGATTTTCTCGACATAGAAGTTCAATGAACATAAGTGCACTGTCCTCAGAGAGGGTGTCCTGAGGGATCAAAAATAAGAGGCCACCAACGTGTTGTCTGTGGGGCAAGAACCAGAGTTTCCTCCATATACACAAGGCGCAGGGAAAGTGCCGCGTGATCTTAACCGTATGGAGTGGGTTTTCCCTCAGGGAGAACCCTCTGGTCCTGAGCCACCACTGCAAAGGTCTCACATATAGCAAGCCAAAGGGTATCACAATGAACACTGCTGCCCTGAGGCCTCTCGAACTGTTTCACAGTGTGTGACTGGCCTAGCTTTAGCTCTTTTGTAGCAGTAAGGATAGCAGCTACATGAGCGGGTGACAGAATGTCTCACATTGTGACTGAGTCCTAGACCCCTCCAAGAAAAGTGGTCCTCTGTACTGGAGAAAGCACACTCTTCTTGGCTTTGAGCCTCAACCCCAACCTTCCCACACTCTTAGAAAAAAGGGTTCATTGGGGTTCTATTTATGAAGCAAAGGGTTCTTTACTCAACTCCAAATAACCTTTTATGCAAAAGAAAATTTATATAAGGACAAGAAAGGACCCTTTTGGCACAAAGGTTCTTTATAGGCTATTAATCATTCATATATTACATTATTCTGCAACATTTTGTAGTTGTAATTAAATTATTGTTTATTAAACCATTGTAGTAACTTAATATCACATTTTAATCGTGCTGATTTTTGTAAGAGAAAAACTGAAATTGCACTCTTTGGGCTCTATCTTGCACCCGGCGCAAATGACTTTATACACAAACGCATGTATCATTCCTATTTTGGGATTTCCTATTCGGGATTTTTCCCTCCACAGACGCACGTCAGTAAACTAGGAAATGAACTTGCGCTCCCTGGGGGGATCGGCGCAAAAAGGAGGCGTGTTTCGGCGCAAACATTCCCTAGTGCTATTTTACAGTTCCAGAAAACAAGTGCGCCACTGACCATAAAAAACCTGGTCTAAAGTCAGTGCCGCGTTGCACGTTCATTGCGTTGCGGAGAGAGGTGAAATTAAGAGTAAATTTGGCTGATGGCCTCCCTGTTTCTGTATTGCTACCTGTATAATTGTATCACTGTTTTCATAATCATGTGCAATTTTAATTTTAATATTAAATTTGTTATACCTGCCCAGGGACTACAGGTGGAAATTAGCAAATGTTGCTACAACCTGGCCCAAGACATATTCTCTTGTTTTAACAAGTTTAATGTTTATTGTGCATTGTCCCTATTTCAAATAAAATAATTTACATTCCCTTCCGTTCCATTCCATAATGTTATTTTAAACGCGCATGCTTGACCATAATGAAGCGGGTGTACAGCACGCATACACTTTGATTCTCTCATGTCTCATCAACACAGATGCAGCAGTTTTGATTTTTGCAAATCATACATTATAACAAGGAAAAATATTAAAACATGAGGGAAATCATTGTGCTTTACATGAAGATGAAAAAGCCTTATTACCCATTTTTTTTAAGGCTAATTGTAGTAGGCCTACTAAAGGATCAGACCTGTTTGCCCAATAGTGGCAAGAAACATACGTATGATGTGCGAGGGTTTCTCCCATCCCCATACAACGTCACTTCTCTGTCTTTCACTGACAAGAATGTCGGTCTCATCGGCTGTGAACGCTCCTGATGCGCGCCTGGTAAACTTGCCGGTATAATAACAATCCGTCATGCAACATGCGCACCTGTTCTTAAAGGGTATGTTGGATGGCGCTCTGATTGGTTTATTTCACGTTATGCCCAAACCACACCTATGAATAATGAAGCTACTTCAGACCAACCTCTTTTAGATTTGTGCCAGGCACAAGAGGCATTTATCTATCCCGCCGGGAAAATAGCAACAGCGCCGGGACCCGCCCACAAAGTTACTTGCGCTTTGCGCTTTGACACTTGCGTTTCAGATCGTTAAAATAGGGCCCTTTGTGTGATATTGATTAACTACATACAATGATATAAATATATACATTTTCTAACACCCAAATCTTGAATTTTGTGATAATTCACATGCATTCATAAATACATTTTAGGGTCTTGATGTTTGTCAAAAATATGAAATATTTAATTCGGAAAGGACGAAAACAAATGATAATGAATGAACCCAAAAGGTTCCATTTAGAACCTTTTGCCTGGTTACAAAGAACCCTAAAAGGGTTCTTATTATTGAACTGTATAGAACATTTTTTTTTGAAACACATGGGTTCCAAATATGTAGCACTGATAGAACCTTTTAAGGTTCTATGTAGAACCTTTTCTTCTAAGAGTGCATACGACATCTCGATGCCGAACCGCTAACTGTTCTGATTCCACTAGAATCAGTCAGTCGTCTATGCAATTCAGAATACGTATGCACTCCAGCCTAGTGAGGCCAGAGCTGCATCTACTTGCTTTGTGAATGTGTGGGGTGATAGAGCCAGACTGAAATGAAGTGCCTGAAACTGGTGTTCTTTGCCCCTGAAAGAAACCTTCAGGAACCTCCTGTGCTGAGGGAGGATGGAGATATGGAAGTATTATTTCCATATATATGGAAGCTATCTGTCGCCCGGTTCGGTATTGTCTCTGAAGGCCTCAGCTTTGCCCACTAAACCATTCAAAGCAACATCTATGTTAGTGGGAAAAGCTTGTATGGCAGCAGGTCAGGCTGGTGCATGTCTCCATACAGCGCAGTCTCATCCCAAGACGTCATATAACTGTTTGACCATACGTCAATATCCGCCTATTTAGGGCCCCCTTAAACGTCGGTAGATGACGTTATCGGATCCTAACTCTACCCCAGACCTAAACCTACCCCTAAACGTAAACGTACGTATATTGACGTATGGTCAAAAGACATCCCAAGACGTCAGTTATATGACTTCTTGGGATGAGACTGTGTTACTCCAAACTATGGCTGTGCTCCAGGCATACCAGGCTGATCTGCTGGGGGATTTGGATGGGAGTGAGGGAGTTGGGCCCGATGAAGTTCAAGAACTTCGTCGGGCCACGGATTTGTTTCTCAGGGCTACCAAGGAGACCGCTAGAGCAATTGGGCGGTCTATGGCAGCCTTGGAGGCCACTGATAGACATCTTTGGTTAAACTTGACCAAATTAAAGGACCGAGATCGTTCTTTTCTTTTGGATGCCCTGGTTAATCCTGCTGGTCTCTTCGGCGACGCTGTTAATGAGGTCGTCGAGAGACTTCAGGAAGCCAAAAAACAGTCCGAGGCATTTAAAAAATTTCTCCCTCGCCATGTCCAACCCCCTGGGGCTGCTGGGCATGAGCAGCCCCAGCCGTCAAGTTCCTCATATCGTGCACAGAAAAAATAAAGTAAAAAAAAAAAAACACTCTCAGCCGAAGCCTTCGAAGTCAAAGCTGGATCTGAGGACCGTTCTTCAGGCTAAGAAGGCTTCGGCGCAAAAAAAACGAAGTGAACCTCAGTATATGGTGCCCGGTTTATTCCGGGGTCCTCAGGGGACTATTCTGCCCACCCCGCCACCCTCAGTGCTTCGGGGCGCAGTGCTCTCCCGCGAACATCTGGCGCAATGTCGACTCAACGTTGCGTCAGACGTAAACCTTCTGAGGGGGGTTCAAAAATAGTCAGTCCGGTTGGTTCCTGCCAGTATGTTCTAGGCCCCCGGGCTGAGTGTTTTAATGTGCGCAAGGACTTCACACAGAATGGGCATTTCTCAGCATGGCATAGTGGGTATGGGGTTCCCATCGCATTTGACAACGCAGTTCGAAGTTCCCTTGAAAGGGAACGTCTCAGGTTACGTATGTAACCCTGGTTCCCTGAGAGGGAACGAGAGCTGCGTTCGTCTGCCATACTTCCTGCATGCCCTGATCGACTTGCTTCAGGCCTTTCCAGAAGCTGTCGCGGTCTGATCTCAAGGGTGGTTTATAGTTTCCTGGTCAATGACATCACCTGACGTCCTACTCTCTCATTGGACTGATTGTACAGACGCTTAACGACGCAATCACACAGAGCGTTCCCATCGCGTTTGACAGCGCAGCTCTCGTTCCCTCTCAGGGAACCAGGGTTACATACGTAACCTGAGACGTTTTCATGCATGAGTTTTCTGGTCTCTGTTTTTGTGTGTCTTGTTTTAGCTGAGCAGTCTTGCCTAATATTATTGAAGTCTGAGTATTGAGTGACTGTTTTTATGATATATTAAATCCGAACTCAGTCTGAGAGTTAAGCTTTCTGTCTAGGGTTCATTCCCCAGCCCCGTAAGCAGATTTAAAGCTGACTGTGATGATGAGGTCTAAATACCTTGTAAAACAGTCTTCTTATGTAGGTTTATACCCATAAGACATCTGTAATAAGCCTCGGATGAAGGTTTAACTGATCTCATTCCATTTAATATAGATAGGCTATTTCCCTGGACCCCAAAGGGACATATGGTAAACAGGTTGAGGCTATTGTGTTTACTATGCTTATCCAATCAGTAATCAGCATTTATGTGTCTTTGTTAGTTTGCTTAGCTATACCTTTAGAACACTAAACTCAAAAGGTTAATGCTGCGGCATTTCACAGTTTATGACACTTAATAAAGATCCATTCTATTCATAATCATGAGTAAATGGTGTCAGCAATTCCTAATTATGAGAGGTTAATGAGGTCGGCCCATATTGTGAGGAACTGATGAAACAGTCTTTTATTTAGAAGCTGGATTATTCTTCATATAGCAGAGAGCATCAGATGTCTCCAAAGGGATTAAAGTTGGTAGATCCAAACAAATTAACTAAAACTATATAGTTTTATCATTTTTGTGCATAGTTTTTCAGGATTTCCAAAATCAGCATCTTATTTACTAACCACTCACAATCCAATTTAACTGGGGCCTAAATTCACAGCAGGTATTGGTACTATTTGGAAACACAACTCCTTTCTATGTAAATTAGACTCATTATAGATTATGCGTCATTCACAAAACTCAGCAGTATTTGCCTGGTGCAATTAACTTTGCACTTTCACTGCCTATTACAAGCAAGAAGTAAAGGTAATTTCATTAAAAATATATTTTTGTGTACATTAATGATCATGTCCGGAAAGAGTGTTATAACAGGGCATTTATCCTGCATTGGGAATTGCACAGAGAAAATCATCTGCTGTAAATTCCATCTGATTTATCATTCTGGAGCTGCCATATGATGATTGCACTATAAATAAGGAGGCAAAACATACTTTAATGAAACATGAGTGACATCTTGCTTGAAAAAAACAAGTATTTTGACAAAATCCATGAACACTTCTTAATGACCACCAACCAGGGCCTGAAATTAACACCCGACCACCTGCCAAATGCGGGTGAATTTTGCTATTGGCGGGTAACACTGTCAATCTACCTGCCACATTGGCAGGTAGCCAATGAGAATTGTGAGTGATTCATTACGATTTTTACATTTCAACAAAGTCCGCTATTGCGTTGGACTTTAGCTAAAATGTGGCGGCACATTACTGGGGTAAAGAGGCCAGCTGAAACAAACAGCCAATAAAAAGATGATGAGGAAAAGAAAAGTAAAGAAGACATTTTAATACAAAGTGAACAATCGGCGGCAATGGCAAGGTTCGTGAGCGGCTGATTTATGACAGCGACTGTTGTTTCGCAACGTTCATGCGATCAGAAAGAAGATGAGACCCTTTTTCTGACTACGTTTGGATGTGCGAGTATTAAACTGTTGGTGAGATGGGATGAGATAATGTAACGCTGACGTATGTTACAGTACAATGACAGTTGCACAGATGTGTGTGCGTGTGCAACTGTGCATATTAGGAGTTGGGAACCGGTGAGAAAATGTCCGGTACCCGGTAATTTTACCAGTAATAACAGTATTAATTTAGTTAATATTTAACGGTTCCTGAACGCTATAACTAAAAGCTGTTAAGAGTAAGACCTGTCTACGTGAATAAATCCGCCATCAACACAGCCGCGTGTGATTTGTTTACGAGCTGCGGTAGGTCTATCTGTTGAGTATATACTATATTATAGCTAGCCTGCCCTGTTGTGTTTGTGTCTGTCAAAATCAATGAATAAAAAGATTTTTTTTTAAATGTATGTTGTTAGAGTTATTAGGCTATTACTTGACAGCACTTTAAAGAAGTTAAGCAAGTTAAAGAACAATATAGTGAAATTCCCGGTTTTTACGTTTATGAGGCAAAAAAAAAAAAAAAAAATGGCTGGTAAAAAGTCTCTGTGGCAGGTGAATTTTTAAATCCACCTGCCACAGTGGCCGGTGGCCGAAAAAGTTAACTTCAGGCCCTGCCACCAACACTAAACTTGATTTCTTTGCTTTCAATTAATATAATTCTATAAAAGTAGCCTATTAAACTCAATCATGCAGGTGAAATATGACTCAATCGAGTACTCTGACATTTTTTGCTGTTGACTTCACTAAAACGGTAGTTCCCAGCATGGTTTGCATGGGATTTGCACCAGAATATTTTGGAATTAAGTATTTTTTTTAAAAAAGATGAAAGGAAGAGGAAACTTGATAGTGTTTAATCAATAATGACAGTGTTTCTCAAACTTTTTCAGCCCAAGGACCACTTTATCTTCCTTTTTTTTTTTCTGAGGACCACCTCACAAAATCCCACTCTAACACGCCCCCAAAAAACAACAAAATTGTAAGGATAAGCTAAATTTAAGTTTAAATTTAACTCCTAACTGAGCTTTGACTGATATAGGCTTTTCATTTTTCTGTCAGTGAAGAAAGTAAACATAGGGTCAACTGATATAGGTTGATTTTGCCTATGAATAATTTTTCTCAGACGCGTTTATTTACTGAAAGCTAAAGCTTGGTAATTAATTTTATTAAATGCATTCACAATATGTATAGGCTACACATTTATTATTGTTTGTACTGTATGCCTAATACAGGGCCGTAGACAGGGCTTTATAATCAAAGAGGTCCTAAATTTGAGGTTGGTAGGGGCTTCACATTTTTTAGTTATCTGATATGTGCATTTTCAAGACTTTTGAAGACCAAAAAAATGGATAGGAAATTGCTTTAAAATCATGTCAGTGGACAGTAGATTATTTGTCAAAATCTCTCCTCATCTCCATCACTCTTTTTTTCCCTCCGTCTCTTCATCCATTTCTCTTCCCCTCCGAAGGCTTAGCTTTCTACTAAAGGCTACAATTTGTATTCTATTCTCAATATGTATACATTCATTATTACTCATGTGCCTAAAATGATGAAAAAGGCTTTGTTAATGTTTCTTGTCCCCTCACAACAATGACAGTAAATTAATTATTACATTACATGTTACGTTACTATTTTATTATTTACTAATTTTCAGTTCAAAATGGCGAAATTAGACAAAAATATATTAGTTTGCCTGATAATTTTTTGTCATTCGTTTAACATTTATGACCTAAAAACTGTCAAATATGAAATGTTAAGTTTAGCTACTTACATCTTACATCGCACTTGACAGTACGCGTCGAGACGCACTGTTAAAATTCGCGCTCAGTCTGTCTGTCTGTGAACATAAAGCCCGCCTACTTTGATTTGATTTGTCATCTCAAATATTCTGACATTGACGAGCAGTGACAGACCAATGAGGCTCAGATGAACACGCACACACGCACACACACACACACACACACACACTGTGCTCTGTTTCTGACGTGCTCTCTGCTCTGCACCGCTGCGGATTGAAATTGCGTCCGTGAATATGACAGCAGTACTGAGTGCGCCCGTCTCTGGCTCAGAGCCAGCCAACGCGGGGAAGCACATTTGAATTTAGCAGTTGATCACGTGATGCACTGACCGTTCTAATCACACCGGTGTGATCGTACGCTCCAGGAAGACCAGTCTTCTTACGCTCCAAGAAGACTGATCACACTGGCACGTGTGAAAAAGTGATGATTTTGTAAACACTTGCCTAGTTTAGGTCATCTTTTCGCGGACCACTAGGGGGCGATGGCGGACCACACTTTGAGAATTACTGAATTATGATGTTTTTTTGGGGGGGTTTTTTTTTGCTTATAGGCTGAGAATGGGTATTGGGTTAATAAGATGCTAATGTTGCTTCTCTTAAAGGGACACTTCACCCATTTGCATTAAGCTTTGTATCTTTAGAAACCCAGTCATATTTTTGAATGGTCATGTTTTATTCACTTATTTTTCCCTGAGATGGGAAAAATAAGGATTTAAGTGTTTTACTTCCTGGTTATTGTGATGTAAAAATCGTCATTTTGCGTCACAATAAGCAGGAAGTCACATTTCATTGTAAAATTTAGAGACTACAAACTTAGCTCCTCATTATTCCAGGGTGTGGGACCCACTCACCCTACAGGCCTATTACAGATCAGTGGGTGGGACTTCACTTGCAGAAACTGAAATCATATCAGCCATCTTGTTTGGAAGCGGCGAACATTTAAACATTTTAATAGTAAAATGAACAAATACAAAACGAAAGTATAAGCCAGCAGAGCAGCCCCTCATTGACGATGTCCACACACAGCAGAATTAAAACACCACATAAAATCAAGCCTGTTCCTCTCTCTATCTGCCACCTTTGCTCCTCCTTTATGCTCTCCTCCTGAGAGACGCGAGACTGGTCGGTGCGTCTCATCACAGGTGTCTCTCATTATCAGTCACGCCACCGGCCTCGCGCCGTCCTCTCGCGCTGCTCTCACATCCCTTGCCCTGGTCCTGCTTGCCACAGCCAACTAACTTGAAATGTTGTCTGAAATGAATTTCAAACTCTGCTGGCAGCTAACTTTAGCCTTGTAGACACAAGAGTGATTTCTCTGATGTTTTGGCGTTGGTTCTGGATTAGTGGGTGTGGCTTGCGAAAAGTTGTGCAAAGTGGTGCATTGTGGGAGTTGTTGTTTTTATATACAATGCGTATTTTCTTGGTTAAGAGGGCACCAAATTCAAAAATTATTTTACATTTCGACTTCATATATGAAACATTTTCAATAAAGATTAATGTTGAAATGGGTGAAATGCTCCTTTAAGAACCACACAATACTTAGAATTTAGTATGCTAGCTTGCTAACAGTTTACTAAGTAGCTAGTATACACTATTCTAATTCAGTAATGAGAAAAAAAATAAATGTATTCATTATTTTAAATGTATTATTTGGAGAATTTCGAGAATTTCACTGCCTGTGTGGAGTGGGTGCTGGTGTGCTGTGAGTCTCCATTCACCGTGGAGGAAGTCACCAGCACCACTCCAAAGCTCGAACTCTCCTCACCGCTGGTTCCGTCCAGCCCTCCCGAGCCTGAACTCTCCTAACCGCTGGTTCCGTCCAGCCCTCCCGAGCGTGAACTCTCCTCACCGCTGGTTCCGTCCAGCCCTCCCGAGCCTGAACTCTCCTCACCGCTGGTTCCGTCCAGCCCTCCCGAGCCTGAACTCTCCTCACCGCTGGTTCCGTCCAGCCCTCCCGAGCCTGAACTCTCCTCACCGCTGGTTCCGTCCAGTCCTCCCGAGCCTGAACTCCCCTCACCGCTGGTTCCGTCCAGCCCTCCCAAGTCTGAACTCTCCTCATCGCTGGTTCCGTCCAGCCCTCCCGAGCCTGTACTCTCCTCACCGCTGGTTCCGTCCAGCCCTCCCGAGCCTGTACTCTCCTCATCGCTGGTTCCGTCCAGCCCTCCCGAGCCTGAACTCTCTTCATCGCTGGTTCCGTCCAGCCCCGTCCGACCAGCGCCAGAGACCGTCCAGCCAGCGCCAGAGACCGTCCACGCCCCGTCAGCCCCCAATCCGGGGACTCAGCCCAAATATTTTTTTGGGGGGGGCCCAGTGTCCCAGCCACGGCCGCCCGAAGGGTCCTCACCGCCGTGGCCGCCCGAAGGGTCCTCCCAGCCTGCTCCGCTCCGCCACACCCTCAGCCTGCTCCGCCCTGGCCACGCCTTCAGCCTGCTCCGCCCTGGCCACGCCTTCAGCCTGCTCCGCCACGCCCTCAGCCTGTTCTGCCTGGGCCACGCCTTCAGCCTGCTCCACCATGTCCTGCTCCGCTGTGGCCACGCCCTCGTCCTGCTCTGCCCTGGAGGCTTTCTCCAGACCACGCCCTCCACAGCCTCCAGGGCGCCCACCCCCCACCCCATTGATGTTACGGCGTGAAGTCACACCTATCGGGAGGGGGGAGTGATGTCACAGTCCTTCGTCTGCACCAGTCTGTCTTCGTCTTCTGCACTACACTCCCCAGGATCCTCTTGTCTCTACTCCCGAACTCACTCCCTCATCAGCCACCTGTTCCTCGTCTGTTCATCATTTTCACCTGTTTTCACATCATTATGTTTGATTCTTTAGAGTGGAGTTTGATATGTTTGATGTTGTATTTAGTCTCAGTTTCATTCAGTCTTTGTCGGTCGTTGAACTTATGTTACCGTGTTTTGAGTGTATTCCTGTCAGTTTTGTTCCATTGGATGTTGAAAGTTTAAGTAAAGCGTTTGAATTGGAGCTTTGCATCTTGACTCTGTCTTCCTCAGCCTACACTCCACCACACCCCGTGACAATGTCACTTAATTGGCTCTCTTAAAATAACTTGCAGATAAGAATGTAGAAACATGCAGCCAGCTTGAAGCAGCAGGTGTGTGTGTGTATTACACGCAAATGAACTGCGTATCAAATGCACGCGAAAACTGCTTATCATATGCATGAAAAAATTCGCATTTTCGCATACAAATTGCACGATAAAACACAATGTGTGCTATAGAGACGCAGTTACGTAAGACCAGGCTGGTTTTGCATATCCCTACAGTAATAAACCTTAAAGTTAAACCTTCCCTCATCACTTTCCATCACATTTACAGCCAGTGACCAAACAATTCAAGTTTGCTCTCCTCAAATACATAAGTGTTGTTCTTGTAATTCATCACAGTCAGCTGAGCCATTGACCTCCCTTTGTCTTCCTCTCGCTCCCTGCATCTCCCTGTAACCCAATAGAGACAGAAATAAGATCAACTCCACTCTCCACTTGACTCAGTTCATCCCAGTCCTGACATCAAATGCATCGATTGGACAGCCTGCTCTAGTGAAGGTGAAGTGATCAGCACAACCATCGATTTCTCACATCATACTGAGCTGAAAGCAAACACTAGTCACTGTCAGAGACTGCTCCCTGTGAGGGGGTGAAGATAAACCTGTGCAAAACCGTTAAACATCTTTTCTGGATGTATGACATGATTGTTAATTTGATTGTTATGAAATGTATTTCAAAATTAAAATAATAGACTTTTTTTAAAAATATAGACTTTTTACACAAGTGTAACAGACATAAAAAATATAGACTTTTTACACAAGTGTAACAGACTGGAGTCACCTCACGGTCTCTATTTCATAACAGATCCTGTTTTAATTGCGCATGCTTTTATTTGTACTTCCAACACAAATGACACTATTACTGTTGCATCTGTATCATAAAACAGACACCACAGACCCTTACACCTTAAAAAATGTATAATTTTGGACATTGTGCATATTTTTTATACAGTATCATATGGAAAAAAAAACTGCACTTCAAGAGGTTAAAGAATTACACAGCCTTTTTTAACATGATTTTATTCATGGAACACCAAGGGAGTTATTTATACATCTCAAATGAGTTTGTGATACAAATTAATCAATATTTTCTGTAAAACAAAAATTCCATATTATGGCTTCAGAAAACTTTAACTTCATATATGGTTTCATGATGTGTTTAGTCGTGTATGTCATCAATTGTTCAAATGTGAAGATACAGAGAGTGAACATAAATATGACAGGCTCATCAAGAGAACATGCTGAGAGCTTGTGTCCTTCATTGCCTTCAAGGACACACACGCCCAAGCACGACCCATGATATTAAATTAAATATTAAATATTAAAACCACATGCCTTCAGGCTACTCCTGCCACCTATATCATGTTTAGGGAGAGCGACAGGTCTTTGTATAACGGAAGCTCACAGGTGATTTTTTTTTTGTTCTGTTCTATGCCTGTAACCCTCTCCAGTGTTGAAAGAACATAGTCTTGTATAATGTATACAGACTGATGAATAACTGCTGTTTAGTTTAGCACTTACATTTTTTTCATGTCAGAGCATCTGTATCTGTCGTAGTGAGTTGTTCTGATGCTAAAGTATCCAGATGCATGCATAAAGACAACGGTTGTTTATTCAGCTTCTGTTGAATATTGATGTCATATTCTAGCACAAAAATGGCATTGTTGTTTTTAATTATTCATTATCACTTTTGTCTTTTAGGCTGATTGGGTTGTGTAGAGATAACGCCCTGGTTGCGTATGCAACCCCCGTTCCCTGAAGGAGGGAACAGAGGACGTAGTCTAAGGCAACTGAATGGGGATCACGCCAGGGAATCAATCATCTTCGAGGACTATTGAATGAGGAATGGGAATTGGCATACGCCCCTGTGGCACAGGTATAAATATGGAAGTGGATGCACACACTAGTTGCTTTTTCGCAGAGAAGCTGAGCGCAACTCTGAGTCAGCTGTGGTCCAGCGGTAGTGGTAAGGGGACTACATTGTACGTTCCCTCCTTCAGTGAACGGGGGTTGCATACGCAACCAGGACGTTCCCTTTCAGTTGAGAACATCAGACGTAGTCGACATCGGCTGAATGTAGATAACCATTGAACACGCCACTAAAGCTGCCACCTTCCAGTGCCTAGACAAAAGCCTCCAGATCCCCCCGCAATTTAAGGCAGGAAGGGAGGCCATTATGTGTGCCATGGCATCATGCCCCATACCCGAAAAGTATTTAGGGGTATTCAGGGAAAAGTATTCAAGTCAGGAAGGCTGTTGAGGGAACTAGATCTGGTTAGGCCAATAAGGGGCAACTATCGTGACCTGACTTCTGACTTAGCACAGTAGGTGCAAGCGACACAAGATAGAGACACTGCTCAACACTAGATGTGGAGATCACTAAGCTTCAGGAGCATCTATGCTCAAACCTTGAGTGTGATGAAATTCACTGAGCATCAGGAGCATTTCTGCTCAACACCTGAGTGTAAGGAAAATCACTGAACTTGAGCAGCGCCAAGTGATAATGAATCGAATAGAACCTTTCTTAGAACGCTCACTGGGGAACGCATTTCTGCAGGGCCCTGGGTCAGCTGAGAGCCAGTGTCTGTCCAAGGGATGTCCACTCAGACAGAAACACAACTGGCAGAGGGACGAGTCCGAAGAGGCAACAGATGTAATTTTGCGACACCCCGAAGATGTCCCTGCCCAGCTGGACCGCCAGGGGATGGATACTCCACTCTCCCTAGCCATAGCTGTCGTGAGGCTCGTTGGCGACACGATTGAGCAGTCCAGGGCACCCATGGACATGCACGAGGGTAGCCCTACCCTCGTGCATGTCCATGGGTGCCCTGGCCCGCAGTGCTTCCAACCTCATTCTCTGCGACACGAGTGTCATGGCGTGCGCGATCGGTCTGGCGATGCCCACCTTAAGGCGGGCATACACTGTGCGATTTTCGTCCGATTTTGAGCCGAATTCTGACTCGTGCGACTCTTTTTCCTGTCGGACCGATTCTCAGCTTTGTCGTGCGTCATTTGTTGTGCAGTGTTCGTGCAGTGTACGGGGAGAAACGAGAGGCGATTAGCCTCTCACGATCGACAATCGGATGGTCGCATGAATTTCTGGCATGTCAGAAATTTTGGTCGCTCCTCGTGACTATATCGCACAGTTGAAGCAAAGCTACGAACCGATTGCCCTAAACTCAGTTTTTTTCCCTCACTGCACCTGCGCGAAAACAGAAGTTTAACCATTTCATCTGCAGCAAAAATCAAATTAAAATAAAAACGAAAAGAGGGAGATCTTTCAGTTCTGTGGTTCAAACTAGCTACTGTACAAATTACTGTTGCTTACCTCCAGTTCGTGTTGCAAAATGGATAATACCCACCGTCTTCCAAGCCACCTGCGATGTAACACCTCTTTTATTAATTTGTCAAACAATGTTTTTGAAATAAACCTGTTTTTAATTTTCATTGATGATTAATTATGGCAATGTTCGGACATATTATAGACTGTTAATAGTTATTTTATATGCCTAATTCATTGTAATCGACCTAAATGTTTTAGACAATTTTTAATGAGGAGTAAGATTATGTAATATTTTATTATCCTCACAGCACGTTGGTTATGTGCTGTAAAAATATTGCGTGGCAAATTAATTATAATAGCGGATCAATTTAATAATAAAATTTGCCTATAGGCCTCCCCTATAATGATAATACAATAATACTAATAATAATTAAATGCATAAATTGAAAATGCTAAATCATCTTGATATAGCATATGCTTGTTTTGACAATATCCCTGGATACATACATGTAAATAGGCGCAATCCAGGGGCTTATCGCAGATATTACACGTATAGTGTGAGCAGTGAAGTCGCAGCTCGATGATCGGACCGTACAGTGTCAAGTCAAGTCAAGTCACATTTATTTATATAGCGCTTTTCACAATACAGATTGTATCAAAGCAGCTTCACAGTGATAACATGAAAGTAGCACAACACAAACAACATTGCTAAACACTAAATAACCCCAACTGAGCAAGCTCAAAGCAAGCCAAAAGCAAGGCGACAGTGGCAAGGAACCAAACTCCATCAGATTGGATGGAGAAAAAACCTTGGGAGAACCCAGGCTCAGTCGGGGGCCAGTTCTCCTCTGGCTTACATTCATATTGTTTAAATATAAATATTGTTTATGAATCAAACGGCGCCATAACATATCGCAGGCATTGAGTCGTCTCTTCACAGGCGTTGAGTCGTCTCATCACAGGCGTTGGGGCATCCGAAATCCCCGTGAGAGGCTGGACACAAAACTGGACCTGACGAACGCCATTTTTCTCGGGACAAGCGTCCCGAGATAACAGCAGAAAGGCAGATGGGAAATAATTAGCATAGCTGATGTTCATAATGATTTCCGTTATAACTCACAAACTCTCCGTAACCTGAACTCTCCGCAACCCAACCATACGCGCCGACCCGTTTGTCTAAAAGGCTGTCGAGCCCCACTGGTGCGTTAAGCAGTTTCAGTGGCAAACGGTTCCGTATGGCATAACAGAGGACTAGAAGGTAAGCATTATGTGAATGCTTGACTAAAGAGAAGCGTCTTTAATCTAGTTTTAAACTGTGTCAGCGAGTCAGAGGCTCGGACCGTATCGGGAAGGCCATTCCAGAGTTTTGGAGCTAAATGCGAGAACGCCCTCCCTCCTTTACTGGACTTCGATATCCTAGGAATGACCAGAAGCCTTGAATTTAGTGATCTTAAGGAACGCGGTGGATTGTAGGGCGAAAGAAGGTCCGTTAAGTACATAGGTGCTAAACCATTTAGGGCTTTATAGGTCAGTAGTAGTATTTTGTAGTTGATGCGGAACTTAATAGGTAACCAGTGTAGAGATGATAAAATCGGTGTTATATGATCATATTTTCTTGACCTAGTAAGAACTCTAGCAGCTGCATTTTGTACTAACTGTAGCTTGTTTATTGAGGATGCAGGACAACCAGCTAATAAAGCATTACAGTAATCTAGTCTTGAGGTCATGAATGCATGAACTAATTTTTCTGCATCAGAAACAGATAGCATGTTACGTAGCTTAGCAATGTTTCTAAGGTGGAAAAAGGCTGTTCTTGTAACATATGAAATATGATCTTCGAAAGACAAGTTGCGGTCTAGTATAACACCCAGGTCTTTTACTGTAGTGGAGCACATAAATCCTGAACTTTGGCTTTGCATCGATTTACTCGTTAAGTGTGAGTAGGTACCTTGCTGGAATGGCACAGACATTGCACAGTGTATGCCCGCCTTTTGTGGTCCACTGACAGACCTGTAGCAGTGCCATGGCACACAAAACGAGGCAGCTTGCCCACAGGCTTTGTAAGCTCTGCCCTGTCGGAACGGACGATAACTCACAGGCCTTAGGGGGGAGATGAGGATCCCCCCAAAATTCAGCGGCCACTGGACACAGGAGCACCTGTGTCGCAAAAAAAACAGTCCATTGGAGGGATAGCCTCGCAACCATTCACCACTACTCCGTCAAGGGTATGGAGGGGGAAAAGCTATTCAGACAGTTTCTGGCAGAGAAATGTGTCATCCACAACCTGGTAAGCTCTCCATGCACTTCGGGAAACAAAAGAGATACCAATCCTCCAACTGAGACTGAACGGGACACGGTGGAGGGTTCCACTCGAGCCCGGCAGCCTGGGCGACCCATTTCAGCATAGCTGACATTTCTGGAGCTGGCTCGGGCAAAGTTACACTCCCAGAGGGAGATAACACAGCTGAGTTGTCATCTCCAGAGGCCAGCTCATTCTCCGATGCTGCTGTGGCATGGTAATGGGGAATCCAGCTTCGCGGATGACACTCACTTTGTGTCAACACACACAAATTTGTTGCTGCACCCGCACTGCAGGTGTGGAGTGTGTGATGTCATCATACATGCCAATTCCCATTTGGCTTGTTCAATGGTACTCGAAGATGATTGGCTCCCTGGCGTGATCCCCATTCAGTCAACGTCGACTACGTCCTCCTTTCTCGATAGGTATTCATAAGTATTTGTTTGTAAAATTTAGATTAATTGTCTGCAATTTCTTATATCTTATTATTATTATTATGGTAAAACGTCTCGGGTTATGACTATAACCCTTGTTCCCTGAGAGGGGAACGAGACAATGCGTCAGGAATTCGATTCTTTGGGGACGCTCCCTAAGCGTGCACCTCTGAAATATGAATGAAAATAATCCAATCCTGAAGCCTTAAGGGACATGGCAGAATGATGCAGTGTCTCGGTCACTTCTCAAGGAACGAGGGTTATAGTCATAAACCGAGACGTTCCCTTTCGAGGGAACTCTACACTGCATCGAGAATTTGATTCTTTGGGGAACGAGGGCCCACTAGCCCATGCACCGAATAGGCCTGTCTCGGAGTGAAACTGTTTAGGCACTCAGCAAGGACTGAGCACGTGTGCGCCAGGAGTACTAGGAAGGTGGAGAATGTAGAACCTAATAAAAGTATGTGGGGTAGCCCAGCCGGCTGCCAGGGGCAAACTCCAAGCAAGCTGGCGTCACTGTCAGGGCTTGGAGATCTCCCACCCTTTTAAGTGAGGTAATAGCTAAGAGAAATACCATTTTTGGCATTAAATCCTTAGGCGAAGCTGACTCTAAAGGTTCGAAGGGGGCCAGGGATAACCCTTCCAGAACTATTGCC
The DNA here is from genome assembly GCF_988280905.1 of Pimephales promelas. Lineage (NCBI taxonomy): Eukaryota > Metazoa > Chordata > Actinopteri > Cypriniformes > Leuciscidae > Pimephales > Pimephales promelas. Next base: position 7,792,085 of record NC_142789.1, on the reverse strand, counting down.
AGGTCCCAGGCAGGAACCCTGGACCTGGTTGCCTTTCTCATCCACCAAGTAACACGGAGAAACCGAATTACCAACTGGTGCCTCCCCAGAGGCCCATCACTTAATGGTGCGTGGAAAGCCGCAATGGCAGCCACATACACCTTAAGCATGGAAGGGGAGAGACCTGCAGAGAAACGATCTTGAAGAAATTACAGAACTGAAGCCACCGGGCAGTTAACTGGATCTAACTCATGTTCTCTACACCAAGTGACAACACATTCCACTTGAGGCCATATAATCTCCTAGTAGATGGAGCCCTAGAGCTAAGTATGTTTTCAACCACTCCTGCTGATAGACCAGCATTTAGGTACTGAGAGGCCCTCAGAAGCCAGACCCACAGCTTCCACAGCTCCGGGTGAGGGTGGAAGATTGTGCCCTCCGCCCGAGACAACAGATCCCTCCTCAGAGGAATCTGCCATGGCGGAGCTATCAGGAGTGATATTATGTCTGAAAACCATAGTCGGGTTGGCCATATTGGGGCAACCAGAAGTAGACTGATGCCCTCTTGACGGACCCTCTCCAGGACTCCCGGGAGCAGAGCGATCGGGAGAAATGCGTACAGGTGAAGACTCGGCCAGGCCTGTACCATGGCATCCAACCCCAGTGGGGCTGGATGTGAGAGGGAGAACCAAAGCGGACAGTGGGACGTCTCTCGAGACGCAAATAGATCCACTTCCATCGGTCTAAACCTCTCCCATATCAACTTCACCACCTCTGGATAAAGTCTCCATTCCTCGGGCCTCAGCCCCTGCCTCGACAGGATGTCTGCTCCCTGATTCTGAACCCCCGGAATATACATTGCTCTAAAAGACAGTATTTTCTCCTGGGACCAAAGAATAATCTGATGCGCCAATCTGCACAGAGGGCACGATCTGAGTCCCCCTTGTCGGTTCAGATAGGCTACCACTGACGTATTGTCTGATCGTACTAGGACATGGTAACCTTTGATGTCTGGGAGAAAGCTCCTCAAAGCCCTGAACACAGCCATCATCTCTAGACAGTTTATGTGCCAAGTGTAGAGACTTTGGGGGCGAACCAAACACAAATTAATCAAATTAATCTCTCATGGGATTAATTCAAAAGTGATTCAGCACTCTGAATCTGAACAACACATTCCAAAGTCCCAAGACAGTTCCAAATTGCCTCCTAGGATTATAAATCCCCCCAAAAGGGGGCCCTCCTTTGATCCTGGACAGATATAACCCAGACCTCCGTTTTCTAACACAGATATCAGCAAGACACCTTTGCCTGACCTCAGACTTATACACTTTACCTATAAAATCATATAAACTCACCAAACAACTCTCAATGGAATAATCAAACTACATAAGTTTATGTTTTAAGTCTTATTTTTTTTAAGTTTATGTAATAAAGTCTTGTGTTTATATTTGAAAAGATAATTGCCTTGTGTTGTGCTTGCACATATAATGTCTTGTACTGTTCGATCTAAAGTTACCTTGCTAATACATAGTCTTTCACTATAGATTGGATATTCATATCCGTTGCAAAAGTTATAATTACGGCCTGTTCAAATGAACTCCGAAAGAGTCATTTGCTTGGTTCCATAGTAATTCGGTTAAGATTCATTGTAAATCAATGAATCATTCCTTTTGAGCTAAATTGGCCTTCCGGCCCCCCTTAAATACATTTTATGTATATTATTATATGTTACGTTTGTTGCACAAGAATGATGATGGTCCTGCCACAGACCCCTGGCAAAGCGGCCGTCCATGACCGCACCCCAGCCAGTGAGGGAGGCGTCTGTCGAAACGGTTTTCCTGTGACATGACACTCCCAACACTGGCCCTTGGGATAGGAACCAAGGTTTCTTCCATATTTGTAGAGAACGAAGGCATTTGCGCGTTACTCTGATCATACGAAATGGATTCCCTTTGGGAGAAAACCCCTTGGCTTTTGACCACCGCTGAAGGGGCCTCATGTGTAGAAGGCCCAAAGGAATGATGTTGGATGCCGCTGCCATGGGGCCCAGCATTTTTTGAAATTGCTTTACAGTGATGGCCTGGCCTAGCTTTAACCTGGATAGCATCGCCAGAATGGACTCGATACGTGCGGGAGATATTCGTGCCTGCATCGTAATCGAGTTGCACAGGACTCCCAAAAATGTCGTGCACTGGGATGGTTCTAGCACACTCTTCTTTGTATTGAGTCTCAACCCCAATTTCTGAATGTGGCCAAGGACGACATCTCGATGCCGAACTGCCATTTCTCACGACTGAGCCAGAATGACCCAGTCGTCGAGATAATTCAATATACGAATGCCTTGAAGTCTTAGTGGAGCAAGAGCTACATCCATATATTCTGTGAATGTGCGGGGAGAGAGTGCTAGGCCGAACGGAAGAACGCGATATTGGTAAGCTTGTGACATGGAAGGATGGAAATGTGAAAACAGGCGTCCTTTAGATCTTTCGTGACAAACCAGTCCTCGGATCTGATCTGACTCACGATTTCAGGAATGGTTAACATTTTGAACCTGAACATCCTCAGATATCGGTTCAAAACCCTGAGATCTAGAATTGGCCTTAAAGGAGCATTTCACCCATTGCAACATAAATCTTTATTGAAAGTGGATCATGTAGTCAAAATGTAAAAGAATTTTTTTAATTTGGTGCCTTCTTGACCGAGAAAAGACAGAAAATAACCAAGGGGCGCATATGTATAAATAGACTACAGGTCCCAGAATGCCCCGCAGCTCCGCAAGCCACACCCACTAATCCGGAACCGCGCAAACAGAGAATTCACTCTTGCGTCTACAAGGCTAACATTAGCTATCACCAGAGTTTGAAATTCATTTCACACAAAATGTCTAGTTGGCTGTGGCAGGACGATCGAGGGCGAGGCATATAAGAGGACGGTGTGCCGCGCGAGGCTGGTGGCGTGAGTGATATCAGACTAAACAGAGACTATTTGGTGATAATGAAAGACACCTGTGAGGCGCGCACCGCGTCTCTCACGGAGAAGCGAAAGCATAAAACGGGGAGCGACGACGGCAGATCGAGAGAGAAACAGGCCTGATTTTATGAAGTTTTGTTTCTGTTGTGTGTAACGTTACAGCAGTCGTCAATGAGGGGCTGCTGGCGTTGGCTTATACTTTCGTTTTGTATTTGTTCATTTTACTATTAAAATGTTTAAATGTTTGCCGGTTCCTGCCTCCTTCTTCCCACAACAACAAACCCCGTTCACGTTACATTGGCAAACTTTAAGTGAATTACACCTCGTTTGTATTTATTTCTGTTTGGTGAATTACTGCACGTTACCTGGATGTTTAGTCAGGCGAAACTATCACAACACAAACGTCCCTGTGCTCGTCTGATTCAGAGATTTCCTCCAGGAGAAATTGCTTGCATTGTTGAAATTCTCAGTAGCAGACAGACTCTGTGTCCGTAGGCCGTAGCACGCAGCAAGAGCACGGGCACCAGCAAGCCGCCCAGCGCCAGAGTCAGTGCGGGGTCCTCGACCGCGACCTGCTCCTCCATCAGCCTCAGCTGCTCTAAACTATACTGCGGCTCGTAAAGATAGCCACGAACATCAGATTCGAGCAGCAGAACTTCAAAATCCTCTTCTTCCATATCATGTTTAGTTTCTTCCGTCATTGTCATAACTTACTATCTCCACAGCACTTATTAGCTTAGCTTCCAAACAAGATGGCGGATATTTATTTCAGTTTCTGCAAGTGAAGTCCCTCCCACTGATCTGTAATAGGCTTGTAGGGTGAGTGGGTCCAAAATCGTCATTTTGCGTCACGATAAGCAGGAAGTAAAACACTTAAATCCTTATTTCTCCCATCTCAGGGGAAAATAAGGGAATAAACCATGACCATTCAAAAATATGACTGGGTTTCTAAAGATTCAAAGCTTAATGCAAATGGGTGAAGTGACCTTTTAACCCCCCATCCTTCTTTGGAACTATAAAGTACCGGCTGTAAAACCCGGACTCCCTGTCTAAAGGATGAACACGTTATATGGCTTCCTTTAGTAGTAGAGTCTGTACTTCTTGTTCCATCACCTTAGCCTACTCTGGAACCACTGTAGTCTGCACCACCCCAGAGAACTTGGGGAGGCGGTGCGCAAACTGCAGTCTGTACCCTGATTTTATTATATGCAGGACCCATGCAGATATGTTGGGAAGATGATACCATGCCTCTACAAAATCTACTAAGGGTATCAGTCTCTCGATACTGGCCTCTGGTGTCTTTCGAGCATCTTTCTTGACTCCCTGAAGCGGAATACCGGCAGGCTGTAGTTGATACGGTTTTTGTGACGATAATCGATGCGATGCTTTTTCTTTATTAGAATAATTTCGCTGGAAAGAGATCTGGCCCGAAGCGTCGTTGATGGTGGGCAACATACATCGTTTCCTAGAGGGTCCGGTGTGAGAACAACCTCGGTTGCCCTGCAGCAGAGGTGACAGCCCTCCGAGGTCCTACCACTTCGGTTAGGACCTCTTCCCCGAAGCCCTCCTAGCCTGAATAACGTCCCTCAGGTCGCCTTTCTGACTGGAGGACTTCGGTTTCTGAGAGCGTTTCCTCTGTTGCCAAGCTCCAGGAGGAGGGGCTCTAGAGGAAATATATATATATATTAAAATGATAAATGCATACATTTTTTAAATATATTGCAGTAGGCATACGTCTTTATAAAGTTCATATATTTTAAACCCACTAAAAGCTTAATAATTTTGCTATGTTCTTACACAAAGTATTTCAAAAATGTATTTTTAAGTAAGAGCAACATATGTTTTCTTTAAATGCACTAAAACTTCACTAAAATTATGCTAGTGTTAAGCATATTTCTTAAAAATATAATTAAGCATGTATTTATTACCAATGTACTTCTAGTGCATTTGTTAGAAATATGTTAAAAGTATACTTGTGTTGAATTGAAAATAGGTAAAAAGCATGAAGCTAATATACTTTTAATGTATTTAAATATAGTACATTTTTGTTAGTATATTTGCAATGTACTATTGAAAAAGGGAATATATTTCAAATACAATAAAGTATACTTTTTTTTTTCACTAGGGAAGTCATTTGTGCCGGGTGCAAGATAGACCAAATAGTGTTTAAAATAAATACTTTTTAAAATACTTTGTATTATTATTACAGTAATCTGCTTAGAAGGCATATTTTTGCTTACATCTTCAAATTAGTTTGCTGTGGTTTTGTGGCACACAGTGAACATGATCAAGTGAAGGAAGTCTCAGCATCAGTATTGTTAGATCTTCCTGGTAGTGACGGTAAAATGCTAAAGTGTGCTGGAGGGAGTGATATCCATTTCACTTATTTCATGACCTCCATAATGTACCAGACAAAAGGTTAAAAGCTGAGCTTTAATTCCATCCAAGTGCTTGAAGAGATTTTATGTTTATTATTTCACATATCCCCTATTGTTTTGTTGTTTATCTGTCAACATGAAATTCATTCAGAACCAATTTGACTTTAAAGTGACTTTCTGTAATGTGATTTGTCTGTTTCTCTGAGTGAAAAAGTAGCTACGTTCAACAATGGGAAGAATGGAAGGGATTTAATGTAATCCATAGGTAATTTATTAGATGGTGAAAAGTGGTTTCTATATGACAGGTGGTTGAAGGGTAGCTTTCATAAAGGTGTCGTTTTGTCGTTTGAAGTTGGGATTTTTAAAGAGCAGTTTCTGTCATTTTTTAAACATTCTGCAATGATTTAAAGCCAGAAATCCAACTATACAAATGATAAAGATAAATAAATGAATAAAATTGCCAGTGGGTAAGAAAAAATAACCTTGTTTTCCCATTATGTTTTTCCGTTACACTTTAAGGTGTTAATAATACATTTAAGTAAGGAGTAATACTAATTAAATAAAACTTTACGGTTAGAATTAGGGTGTGGTTTAAGTTAGTTGCATGTAATTAAGCACAATTTATAATAATTTATGTAACATCTGTAACAAAGACTTTCTCTCTCTCTTAATCGCAATTAATTTTTGCACAGCCCTACCATAAACACGTCATTTTGATTCTTATTTTGCTTACTAAGTAAATGTATCTCGATTTAAGAATGTTTACTGATAATATATATATATATATATATATATATATATATATATATATACTGTATATATATATATATATATATATATATATATATATATATATAAGTAAGAAATTCATTTAACAATAGAAATTACCCATACAGCTAATTATACTGCACATGATATACTAACTGTATCCCACAAACAAAAAGCAAAGTTTTTGCACATTCAGTTACCTATTCCAGTGAAGTAACCACACACACACACACACACACACACACACACACCCACACACGTGTAGACCTGCATGTCAGAGCATATCTATATAGGAACTTCTGAACTTCTTGTTGGTAGTTCTTGAAAATAATCTCCCAAAGAGAGATGAGTTTCTCGAGTCCCATCATTCCTTTCTCACAAATTCTTGTTGCCACCCTCTTTGCTGTCATGGTTCAGTAAATTCTCTGCATCCATTGCTGCCCATGAATCTAAAGTGAAGGAGGCTTAGCTCCACCTCCTCAGACAGTGACAGCTGCCACACAGCCGTATAACCAACTGATTAACATTTCAACTCTTGCACCAGACAAAATATATAATATTCAACTTAACATGATTAAGAAACAGACTTGCTTTTACACAACATCACACTTTTTTTTCACAAGTAAAAATAAAGTGTTAACTCTACACTGAAATATTACACTGAATAGTGAAAATTAATCATGTATTCAAATGACTGACAAAAAATAAATAAAATAAATAAATAAAACAGGGGTGATGATGGCACAGTGGATAAGACACATGCCTTTGGTGTGAGAGACCTGGGTTTAAATCCACTATGAGACACCAGTGTGTCCCTGAGCAAGACACTTAACCCATAGTTGCTCCAGAGGCGTGCGACCTCTGACATATATAGCAATTATAAGTCGCTTTGGGTAAAAACGTCAGTTAAATGAATAAACGTAAATGTAAACAAAACAGTGGAAGTCTTATGTTTTACCGTCATTGAGAAATCCACAACAGTATCCAGCAATCTTTCAATAAGAGCTTGTGTATTAAAAAAAAATTATGACATGAATTGGAAAAAAAAAAAATATATGAATGTTTTTATGAACTTCTGTTCAGTTCATAGCAACACTTTTTACTTTACTGAGATCTTTTCACCTTATTAAAACAGTTTAGGCACCAAAATCACTTTGCATCAATGTCTGTTATGGATCACACACAAAACGATTGTTTTACAAATAACACAGTTTCATCCCAAGTTGTCATGTAAGAAACTAAGGTCTTGGGACGTATTTTGACCATACGTCAACATCCACCTTTTTAGGGTAGGCTACCCTTAAACGTCAGTTACGTAGGTGACGGGGTAGGTTTAGTTCCCTGAAGGGAACTTCGAGCTGCGTGTAAACGCCGTGGGAACGCCTCTGCGTAACGAGTCATGAAGCACGTATGAAATCTGTCCAATGGCGAGACGGAACGTCATAGGCGGGGTGACGTATCGACCAGGAAACTATAAAGCATCCCCGAAACACAAGCGCAACAGCTTCTGAGTCTTCACAAGCGCTCTATGTATGAATATTGTCTGTCTGTCTAATATTGTATATATATATATATTGAAATATGGCGAGCAAACAACAGCAGAATCAGAAAGTGTGTTCATCCCTGCCCGCGCTTCATCACGGGTGGGGATACACACGATCTGTGTGTTGTTTGTTTGGGAGTGCAGCATGCTCAGTCGGCTCTCGAGGGGGCTGGCTGTGAGCACTGCGAGTGTCTGCCCATGAAGACACTTCGCTCCCGCCGGGCACTCTTCGAGGAGAGTGGTTCGGTGCGCGCTCCCCGCGGCTCGGGCCCCGCTGCTGCCGAGGCACAGCGAAGGCTTGCGTCGTGGGGTTCGCAGATGGATCTATCAGCGGGGATTGAGACGGGCCCCGCCCTTTCTCTGCCCTTACCTGGTAGATCCAGTGCCTCAGTTCTCGCTGCGGGGGTCCGCGTTGCGGTTTCTCCTGCCCGGGCTGAGGCGCCATCACTTCAATTATCCAGTTCTGAGGAGCTGGATGTTGAAAGTGTGGATGCAGAGTCTATGGACTCAGTGGAGATCGGGGACTCGCCATCCCAGTCTCCCGCGAATGTAGAGCTGATGGAGGTTTTGACTCGGGCTGTGGAAAAATTAACCATTGAATGGCCAGTTGAAAAACAAGAGTCGAGAGTAAAAAGTAAAATGGATGAGAGATTTTTAAAATCACACTCACTACCTCCACGCCGGTGTTTGCCCTTCTTTCCCGATTTACACACCGAGGTGTGTAGATCGTGGAACAAACCAGTGTCAGCTAGAATTTTGACACAACAGTCCTCTATGTATGCTAATATTGCTGGGTCTAGGGGAGACGGTTATGGGGCGATGCCGAGGATGGAGGAAGTTTTGGCGAGCCATCTTTCTCCTGAGACGGCATCGTCTTTTAAAACACCGGCGTTGCCCACCAAGCCACTCAGAAATACTTCGGTTTTGGTGGGCAAGGCTTATTCAGCGGCGGGACAGGCAGCATCTTGCTTGCATACGATGGCCATCCTCCAGGCGTATCAAGCAGATCTGCTGAAGGATATGAGCGAGGGGGAGGTCGTCAGCACTGACGTGATTAATGAGCTGCGTCAGGCGGCAGATATTTCTCTCCGTGCCACCAAGGAGACGGCCAGATCAGTGGCCGCTCTATGGCAGCCCTGGTGGCCACGGAGAGGCATTTATGGCTAAATCTGGCTAATATGAAGGAGAAAGATAAAGCTTTTCTCCTGGATGCGCCGCTGTCGACCGAAGGTCTTTTTGGTGGTTCTGTGAACGCAGTGATTGAGAGATTCCAAGAGGGAAAAAAGCAGGCAGCGGCGCTCCAGAAATGTCTCCCCCTCCGTACTCATCCTTCGGGGGCTGCTGGGCGAGAGCAGCCCCGCCCGTCGGGTTCCTCGCATAGGGCGCAGCAGAAGAAGAGCGTCGCGTCTCGGGCTCCTCCCCAGCAAAACTGGGCTGAGACGCGGCGTTCTCAGGCGAGGTCTTCCCGGGATAGAACCGATCTGAGGACGGTTCTTGTCGCCAGGAAGGCTTCGTCGAAGAAGTCCTGACGCCACTGGTGTCAGGCTACTGAGGGTGGTCCCCACCGTGAGACAGAGGTGTTCGCCGCTGAATCCGGCGCCCGCTCTCTCTCGGTGCCCTCAGGGGTTCGTTCTGCCAACCCTGCCTGTAATGGGGGGTGCAGACGGTCCCAGCGAGCGATTTCCCGAGGGACGCTCGTTTGCTCCGAGGAGCGATACAGAATGGTCGTTAAACCCTGCCTGTGCGCGGTCACAGGGCGCTGTTTCTGTTTTAAAAACTACTCCAGAGGCCAGTCTCGAGAGGCTGGTACCCTTAGTAGAATTTCTGGTAGAATGAGGAAGTCTTCCAAATATATCTCGTTGGGTCCTGCAGACTATCGAACGCGGGTATGCGATCCAGTTCAGGTCGCGTCCACCTCGTTTTCGGGGGGTTTTGCCCACAGTGGTGACCCCCGAGCAGGCTCTGGTTATGGAACAAGAAGTGAAAGCTCTGCTACTGAAGGGGGCGATAGAACGAGTTCTTCCTCCCGACAGAGAGCTGGGGTATTACAGCCGGTACTTCATTGTTCCAAAGAAGGATGGGGGGCTGCGTCCGATTTTAGACCTGCGCCTCTTAAATCGGTCAGTAGGGAAGCTCAAGTTCAAAATGCTGACTCTCAAACAGATCGTGTCACAGATCAGGTCCGAGGACTGGTTTGTCACGATAGACCTAAAAGACGCGTACTTCCATATCTCCATCCTTCCGCAACATCGGAAGTTCCTGAGGTTCGCTTTTGGGGGCGAAGCGTACCAATATCGGGTCCTTCCATTCGGCCTAGCGTTATCTCCTCGAACCTTCACGAAATGCATGGACGCGGCCTTGGCCCCGCTGCGTCTCCAGGGCATTCGCATTTTAAATTACATCGACGATTGGTTGATTCTGGCTCAATCAGAGCATCAGGCGATTCGGCATCGAGATGCCGTCCTCGCCCACATCAGAAGGTTGGGGTTGAGACTCAACGCCAAGAAGAGTGTGCTTTCGCCAGTTCAGCGGACCACTTTTCTAGGCGTGGTATGGGATTCGACGACGATGCAGGCACGTCTGTCGCCGGCTCGTATAGCCTCGATTATCTCGACTGTCACGCAAGTGAAGCTAGGCCAGTCACTCACTGTAAAGGAATTCCAGAGAATTCTGGGTCTGATGGCAGCAGCATCCAACGTGTTACCGTGCGGCCTGCTGTACATGAGACCACTACAGTGGTGGCTCAGGACCAAGGGGTTCTCCCCGAGGGGAAACCCGCTCCGCAAGATCAAGGTCACGCGACGTGGTCTCCGTGCCCTGGCTATGTGGAAAGAACCTTGGTTCCTGTCCCTGGGACCTGCGCTGGGAGCCCCGTGTCGCCGGGTAACGGTGACAACGGATGCCTCTCTCACGGGCTGGGGAGCGATCATGAGTGGTCGCTCGGCCCGCGGGCTGTGGCAAGACCATCATCTCCGATGGCATATAAATTGTCTAGAGATGATGGCGGTGTTTCAGGCTCTGAAACACTTTCTCCCAGACCTCAGAGATCATCATGTTCTTGTCCGGTCAGACAACATGTCTGTGGTCTCTTACATAAACCACCAGGGGGGTCTGCGCTCACGTCCATTGTACAAGCTGGCGCGCCAGATCCTGTTGTGGTCCCAGGGGAAACTTCGGTCGCTGAGAGCGATTTATATCCCAGGATACTTAAATCGGGGAGCGGACATCCTGTCGAGGCAGGGGCCGAGGCCCGGGGAGTGGAGACTTCACCCCGAGGTGGTGGAGCTCCTTTGGAGACACTTCGGTCGGGCCGAAGTGGACCTCTTTGCATCCAGGGAGAACTCACACTGCCCGCTGTGGTTTTCCCTGAGTCCTCCAGCTCCATTGGGGCTGGATGCGTTGGTACAGGAGTGGCCGAGGGCACCCCTGTACGCTTTTCCCCCGATTGCTCTGCTCCCAGGGGTTCTGGAAAGGATTCGCCAGGAGGGGGTCAGTGTACTTCTGGTGGCCCCCCGTTGGCCAACCAGGGTATGGTTTGCGGACCTGATTTCCCTTCTCGAGGGTCCTCCTCTGGAGATTCCGGTCAGGAGGGACCTTCTGTCTCAAGCAGACGGGGGGATACTCCACCCCCGTCCGGAACTGTGGAGGTTGTGGGCTTGGCCTCTGAGGGGGCCCAGCTCATAGATTCAGGTCTCTCGACTGAGGTCGTGGAGACCATCCTCCAGTCCAGAGCCCCATCCACGAGGAAGTTGTATGCCTCGAGGTGGAAACTGTTCACCTCTTGGTGTGGAGAGCGACAGTTGGATCCAGTTAACTGCCCGTTGTCGGCAGTGCTGGAATTCCTTCAGGAACGCTTCTCCACAGGGTTATCGTACTCCACACTAAAGGTGTACGTGGCGGCCCTATCCGCTTACCATGTCCCTTTGAGTGGAGCTTCTCTTGGGAGACATCCCCTGGTAACCCGTTTCCTTCGTGGTATCCTGAGGCTGAGGCCGGTAGTGCGTACGAGGGTACCGACCTGGGATCTAGCGGTTGTGTTGGAGGGGCTCTGTTTAGCCCCTTTCGAGCCCATTGATGAGGTGCCTGAGAAGTTTCTTACTCTCAAAACCATCTTTCTCCTAGCCATCTCTTCCCTAAAGAGGATTGGAGATATTCAGGCGCTGTCAGTTTCCCCCTCGTGCTTGGAATTTGCTCCCGGTATGGCGAAGGCTTTCATCCTCCCTAGACCGGGGTATGTTCCGAAGGTTCCAACTACGGTTGTCAAACCTATAGTGCTACAGGCCTTCTGTCCTCCTCCGTTTCGGACACCAGACCAGGAGAAACTAAATCTGCTCTGCCCGGTGAGGGCCTTAGACGCGTATGTCCACAGAGCTGCCCTGTGGAGGGAATCAGAACAATTATTTGTCTGCTTTGGGCCTCCTAATAGAGGTTCTGCGGCGTCTAAGCAGAGAATGAGTAAGTGGGTGGTCGAGACCATTTCACTTGCTTATGAGTCCTCTGGTCAGCCTTCTCCCTTGGCTGTCCGGGCTCATTCAACCCGGAGTATGGCTGCCTCTAAGGCATTATTATCAGGAGTTCCCTTGTGTGACATCTGTGAGGCGGCAGGATGGTCTTCACCTCACACATTTGTGAAGTTTTACCATCTGGACTTCAGCTCCACCCCAGGGGCTCAGATGCTTTCGTCAGAATGTGCACTCTGATATTCATACAACGGACACCTGCTCGCATGGCGGCGTTGGTATTAGCGTTCCCACGGCGTTTACACGCAGCTCGAAGTTCCCTGAATGGGAACGTCTCTGGTTACGTATGTAACCTTAGTTCCCTGAAGGGAACGAGACGCTGCGTGTCTATGCCATACTCCCAGCATGCCCGTGAGCGCTTGCTTCAGTCCTATCAGAAGCTGTTGCGCTTGTGTTTCGGGGATGCTTTATAGTTTCCTGGTCGATACGTCACCCCGCCTATGACGTTCCGTCTCACCATTGGACAGATTTCATACGTGCTTCATGACTCGTTACGCAGAGGCGTTCCCACGGCGTTTACACGCAGCGTCTCGTTCCCTTCAGGGAACTAAGGTTACATACGTAACCAGAGACGTTTTTTTTTTTTTTTTTTTTTTTTCAAGCTGTTTTTTTTTTATTGAATACAAAGAATACATACAACCAAAGCAAACGTATTCTTTCTAAAATGCGTAGGAATGAGTAAAAGGCTCAACACAATTTAACAAAACATAAATACAATTAAATCATAACTTACATTACTTTAAAATTAACAAAAAATAAATAAATAAAATAAAGTACAAAGTTCAAATTTAGAATTAAGGGGCAATGTCACACCAAGTCATAAGCAATCAAAAGATCAAGCAACTCAATCGCACTCCCAGGGGTAGGTTTAGGTCTGGGGTAGGGTTAGGATCCGATAACGTCATCTAACCTTTAAGGGTACCCTAAAAAGGCGTTGTTGACGTATGGTCAAAAGACGTCCCAAAACGTCAGTTATATGACGTCTTGGGATGAGACTGCGCTGTAACAAACAATACAAGCAGAAATATGTTTGACAAATTGCAGGTATGTTAAAATTGTGTAAACGTTTATCATTATATAACATTTATATCACATTGCATAAAAAAATAGCTGTTAACCACAAGTTCTCATAATAACAATAAATACAAATCAACATTTGGTCCCAAACTATAGCTAACCTAGAATAACCATTATGGGGAATTTTATTAGAATCATTTGCATTCTTGCTCGAAAAAATGACACATTTTACTGTTTAATCATCATCTTCCATTTGTTGGTAAAATGGTTGCAAAAAGTGGAAACATTATATAAAATAAATGTTGACTAGGCTACCTGATCAGGACAAATAAATATTTTCTAATTATTAAGCACTACTTTGCATTGACCATTCATTGAAAATAACACAAAACTGACTTTTTGATAAGCAACCAATTTGCTAAGCAATTTGCTAAGCCCTATTGTGTACCATATTTGTGGAAACTGCCTATTATTTTTAATAGCTGTCATTCAGTTTGGGTTTACTTTTACATTCATAGGGTTTACTGGTCACTGTACTTCAATTATAATATATATTATAATATATATTGAACTTGAATCTTGAAAATATTTAATTCATGAATCTGGAAAAGTGTCTCTCTGTTAAATGTTTGTTTCCTTTTAGATGTTTTCTGTGTTCCCACCAATTGCTTGATCATCGAAGAGCTTTAATTAAACATTTTCAAAGTGTCTTCTAATTGCATGGAAAGTATGAGACATTTTTTTGCCCCCAGAAGAGCAAAACAAGATTTTTTTTTTTTTTGCTATATATTAAAAACAAAAACAATATGCATGACAGATGCACTTATGTACCTGACTCATTTAGAAATAAAATAATACAATAAACGAGAAGGGACAACATTAAAAGTAATCCATTTGTGAAATGCTGATGTGCAGATTAGAAAGTGACAATAGCTTAGATATGTATTTGTTGATTTAAATGTCTTACTTAATTTCCCATTCCCAAAGTCAATATGGGTTATTTTTGCCCATGTATAATTATTTATATTACAGTTATTGAAGCTTGTTCATAATTCCATTTCTCTCATCTAGTACTGTAAAGGCAGTCCCTTATGACCCTTTTCACACTTGTTTTATTTCAGAATAAATCAGAAATTACAGACAGCAATTTTAAATGGAGTGAAATGGTGTGTAACAGGTTAAAATATGCTTTTGCTCTCTGCAAAACACAATGAAACATTCCCTGAATGAAAATGAAACCATTAAACATGGAGACACACATTCGGTAGGGTAATGGCTTCCATTAGAGCATATTAGCCTTGCCATTTTTTTTTCAACCTTTAATTTTCAATTGATTCATTTTCAATATATTTTAGCGCCACTTCAATGGCTGTTTTCCGGGGTATTATTTAAAGCTTGATTAGAGTCTTGTGCTTTATGGAATTTTAAGAAGTTCCATTAAATTCTGGGATACTGTTTTGAAGGAAAATATGTCACTTAGGCTTTACAGTTAGCTGGCAAGCCCTTTCGCTCTTCAAATACTGTAAAATAGTTCCCATGCTTTCAAAAGTTAATGAATGTCAATTAATTGTTTGCACATTACAAGTCAAGACACATCTGTCACATAAAATTAAAGCCAATCGCATCGATAACACCAATAAAATGCATGTAAAAGAGCAACAATTCTGTCAATTTCATGCTTTAAATATAACCAAATAAACTGTCAATTATTACCTTTTGCTTTTCCACATCTTGCTGTATTTTTCAGCTCACGCATCTTTAGCTGTGAGTTGGGTATGGCAGCTCAGGGGTTTGGGGAATGGGAAAAAATCATACAATGGAATTTTTTTTTTTTTTTTTATGTGACCTCATGGATTTAATGTTAAACATTGCACTGGTGGTGAGTATTTTTTTTTTCTGTTTTTTTTTTTTTTTTTCTAATGCGTCTTAGAGTTAACGCATACTGTGAATTCTAGTAAATGGTTCTGGGGAGTATGTTGTGCAGCAAAGCCTAAATCTGTATAACAATGTCAAAATGATTTGTATCTGTACTGCATTCAGATAAATCCGGAAGTGGGTGGGTGGGGCTTTAACTGTGTGAAATTACACTAGAAGCTTGTTATAAATGTGAATATATTCTCTGTTTCGTTTCAAAAGTGTCCCTTGTATAACTCATAATATAGTATCTTTAAAAAAAAAAATTATAATAAATAATGTATTTAAATATCTTAATTAAAACAACAATAGTACATGTTAAATAAAAATAAATCAATTAAAAAAAACATTATTTTAATTTGTATTTGGATATTTGTGTGGAGTTACTCAGGACATTCATCCACAAACTCAAATAAGAAGACTGTATTTGAAATAGCTGAGAACATGGGATATATGGAAAATATGGTTAAAAAATGCTAAAACTTTTACTACGTCTACAAATGAAATTGTCTCTGAAGAAATTATAAATAATGCTGGCTTCAGGAGAGAGTGAGACAGAAAAACAACTCCAAATAAAAAAGAAGTGTCTTCGGAATCTTTGTATTTTTCGTATGATACTATTATTTCACACTCTATCTATGGGTTGTGAATGCAATTTTGTGTGTTGACTTTCAGGCTATTTATGCCTCTTTTTTTGTAATACCACGAACAAAATGTGCCACTACCCGACAGACATCACTGAAATAGGTGTCCTGAGAAATCACACTGTCTCTGTGACAGCCCCGGGTTCTGTAAACAGTACAAAAAAAATATGACCGTGACCCTAGTGTGTCAGCCGATCAGAAAACTTGGAGGCGCCTCTCAACCTGTGAATTGTTTTGAGCGTTTGGGTTTGCTGACATCGGGTTGACTGACATGTCTTTGGAGGGCTGGGTTCTGAAGAGAGGAGACTGTATAATTCATTGCCTATAGTCTGACAGTAGTTATTGATATGGCTCATACTGCTTACAACAGCTTGAAAATGATCTCTGTCACATTTCCCTGCCACATTTTCTATGTTTATATGTACAGTGTTGCGTGCAATGCAGTAAAAGTAGTGTAAGGTAATCTAATTACTTTTTCTCTAACTAAATAGAGTAAAGTAATAAGCTGATGTCATCATACTCAGATTCTATAGTCAGAATTTGATTCTGATACTGCTCCATTGGGCTGTGATTATGGGGCGTGTTTCAACCGAACCTGGAAAGAAAATGCCACTCAATTGGATAGACCTACAACTCAGAGCAAGAGAGTAAGTGACATATGTTGAATCCTGTAGGAAGGACGGCGCAAAAAATATTTACGATCACCAATTGCCTTGATTGTGGTTCTCTGTTCCTCTTTTAAAATGAATATGCTGTCGATATCTTCTATAATAGGCGCGGTGGCGGAATCTACACTTCTCAATTCTCCAGCGTCAGCCAACATTGTTGTAGATTAATTCAACCCAAGCACTCTTTGGTGACATGGATGATTATGTTACTGTTGATGATCTGTCCATCATCGTATAAAGCCCACCCTGACAATTTGATTGGTATGAACAGCTCTGGTTCAAGCACATGTCCTCCACAAAGGATCAAGTCCAGACCGAACTTCCTGACCTCAAATGTTGTGGGTGGGCTTCAACTGGCATCCAAGCTAATAAAGTCATGCATTACTTTAAATATTTATAATATATCTATTTTTTTCAATTTAGTTGTGCAAGAAACGTTTCGGTTACATATGTAACCCTCGTTCCCTGAGTCGGGAACGGAGATGTTATATCGGATGGCCACGAATGGGGTTTCGCTTATAAAGACTATCCACTTTGAGTATTACAAAAAAAGTCAATGACAAAGATTTGCTGAATTTGCTCTTAGAGAATACACATACTGATGACCCAGAATGGATGCACATGGAGAAAAATGGGGTGTCCAGCCGTTGGTGGAATATTTCAACCCCAGGGGTAGCAAGGTGGCTTGCCAAGGGAAAGACAGACATGCTAAGAGATGCTAACAGTGGAAATACACATGTGGGGGTCGCCCAGAGGGGGGACCATGCACACGGATGCACCTAGCCAATAGACAGTGGCATGTACATCAGCAGGACTGGAGGAACTTAGGGCTTGAGGGAAGCCTGAGAAATATATCAAATGTATCCAGTTCGTGGAGTGGGATGGCGAGCAAGCGAAGACACGTGAGTGGGACCGGTACTAGCTGGTTGAAGCAATAACATGACAGGACACAGGCTCCACTCTAAGATTGTAGAATCTGGTGAATGTGTTGGGTGTCATCCAGCCTGCAGATCTGCAGATGTCTGTTGTCAGATGTCAGAGCCCAGTCCGGGTGGAGCGGGCAGTCACACCAAGGAGGCATGGTCGACCTTGCAGCTGGTATGCCAAAGCAATGGCGTACACTATCCAGTGAGACAGCCTTTGCTTGGAGAGAGCCTCTCCCTTCAGCTTCCCATCATATCAGACAAAGAGCTGGTCTGAGGTCAGCAACTCGAGGCAATTAACATGGGTACTGTCCAGGAGCCCGCAGCAGCATGTCCATTGCACATGGCACCCCAACCAGTGGTGGAGGCATCTGTTGAAACAACAACATTCGAGGGGCACTCCAGTCCGTAGAAAACGTCTCGGGTTATGACTATAACCCTTGTTCCCTGAGAAGGGAACGAGACACTGCGTCGAGAATCGACACTTTGGGGACGCTCCCTAAGCGTGCGCCTCTGAAGTATGAATGAAACTAATCCAATCCTGATTGGTGTTGCGTCGTGACGTAACATGTGACGGCATACCCGGAAGTATAAAAGTGACGTTGTCACAACACACACTAACCTCGCGATGAAGCAAGACGCTCTAAGGCCTAAACGGGGCGTGGCAGAACGACGCAGTGTCTCATTCCCTTCTCAGGGAACAAGGGTTATAGTCATAACCCGAGACGTTCCCTTTCGAGGGAACTCTACACTGCGTCGAGAATCGACACTTTGGGGAACGAGTGCCCACTAGGCCACGCACCGAATAGGCCTGTCCTGGAGTGAAACTGTTTAGGCACTCAGCAAGGACTGAGCACCTGTGCACCGGGTGTACTGGGAAGGTGGAGACTGTAAAATTTTATGAAAGTATGTGGGGTAGCCCAGCCGGCTGCCTCGCAGATCTCCTGAAGAGGTACTCCCGAAAGAAGGGCCCTAGAGGAAGCCATGCCTCTAGTTGACTGTGCCCACAAGGTAAAAGGTGAAGGCAAACCGCGCACCTTGTAAGCCTCAGTAATAGCCTGGACGATCCAGTTGCTAATAGTTTGTTTGGTTGCCGGGAGCCCCCTCTTAGGTGACCCAGAACATACTAGTCCAATTGTTCCAACCTTCTCCAAGAAGAGGACCCCTCAAGGTACAAGCTCAAGCTCTGACTGGGCAGAGCAAGTGAAGCCTCTCCACTTCCGCCGACACATGAGGTGGAGGATGGAATGCCTGAGGGACTATAGAATGAGCCGTATTCGATGGAACTTTAGGCACGTAGCCCGGACTCGGGTGTAAAAAGGCCTTCACTCTGCCAGGGGCAAACTCCAAGCAAGCTGGCATTACTGCCAGGGCTTGGAAATCTCCCACCCTCTTAAGTGAGGTAATTGCTAAGCGAAAAGCCATTTTCAGTGTTAAGTCCTTAGGCGAAGCCGACTCTAAAGGTTCGAAGGGGGCAGGGATAACCCCTCCAGAACTATTGCCAGGTCCTAGGCAGGAACCCTGGACCTGGCTGCCGGCCTCATCCTCCAAGTACCAAGGAGAAACCGAATGACCAACTGGTGCCTCCCCAGAGGCCCATCACTTAACGGTGCGTGGAAAACCGCAATGGCAGCCACGTACACCCTACGCGTGGACGGGGAGAGACCCTTAGAGAAACGATCTTGGAGAAATCCCAGAACTGAAGCCACCGGGCAGTTTACTGGATTTAACCCAAGTTCTCTACACCAAGTGACAAACACATTCCACTTGAGGTCATATAATCTCCTGGTGGATGGAGCCCAAGAGCTAAGTATGGTTTTCTCAACAGGATGTCTGCCCCCTGATTCTGAACCCCCGGAATATACATTGCTCTTATAGAGAGTATTTTCCCTTGGGACCAAAGGATAATCTGATGCGTCAGTCTGCACAGAGGGCGCGATCTGATTCCCCCTTGTCGGTTCAGATAGGCTACCACTGACCGTACTAGGACGTGGTGACCTTTGATGTCTGGGAGGAAGCTCCTCAAAGCCCTGAACACAGCCATCATCTCTAGGCAGTTTATATGCCAAGAAAGATGATGGTCCTGCCATAGACCCCTGGCAAACGGTCGTCCATGACCGCGCCCCAGCCAGTGAGGGAGGCGTCTGTCGAAACGGTTTCCCGGCGACATGACACTCCCAACACTGGCCCAAGGTCTCTTCCATATTCTCAGAGAACAAAGGCATCTGCGCGTTACTCTGATCATACGAAGCGGATTCCCCTCGGGAGAAAACCCCTTGGTTTTTAACCACCACTGAAGGGGCCTCATGTGTAGCAGGCCCCAAAGGAATGATGTTGGATGTCACTGCCATGAGGCCCAGCATTCTTTGAAATTGCTTCACAGTGATGGCCTGGCCTAGCTTTACCCTGGATACCATCGTCAAAATTGACTCGATACGTGCGGGAGACATGCGTGCCTACATCGTAATCGAGTTCCATATGACTCCCAAAAATGTCGTACAGTGGGATGGTTCTAGCACACTCCTCTTTGCATTGAGTCTCAACCCCAATTTCAGAATGTGGCCAAGGACGACATTTCGATGCCGAACTGCCATTTCCCGAGACTGAGCCAGAATGAGCCAGTCGTCGAGATAAATCAATATATGGATGTCTTGAAGTCTCAGTGGAGCAAGGGCTACATCCATAAATTTGGTGAATGTGCAGGGAGAGCGTGCTAGGCCGAACGGAAGAACCCGATATTGGTAAGCTTCGAAAGCGAACCTCAGGTATCTCCTGTGACATGGAAGGATGGAGTGAAAATAGGCGTCTTTTAGATCTATCGTGACAAATCAGTCCTCTGATCTGACTCACGATTACTGGAGTTAACCGTTCGAACCTGCACCTCCCTATTCAGAGATCGGTACAAAACCCCGAGATCTAGAATTGGCCTTAACCCCCAATCCTTCTTTGGAACTATAAAGTACCGGGTGTAAAACGCGGACCCCCTGTCTGAAGGAAGAACACGTTCTATGGCTTCCTTTAGCAGCAGAGTTTGAACTTCTTGTTCCATCACCTGAGCCTGCTCTGGGACCACTGTAGTCTGTACCACCCCAGAGAACTTGGGGGGCGGTGTGCAAACTGCAGTCTGTACCCTGATTCTATTATATGTAGGACCCATGCAGATATGTTGGGAAGATGATACCATGCCTCTACAAAATATACTAGGGGTACCAGCCTCTGGAGACTGGCCTCTGGTTTTTTTTTTTTTTTTTCCTCCGTTTTGTCTTTCGAGAGCATCTTTCTCGACTTCCTGAAGCGGAATACCGGCAGGCTGTAGTCGATATGGATGTTTTGACCATAAACGATGCTTCGTTATAATATTTTCGGTGGAAACCGATGTGGCCCGAAGCGTCGCTGACGGCGGGCAACATACATCGTTTCCTGTTTAAAAATATTCAGGCCCCATATAGATATATTGGAAGGTGTAGCCATTCTGCAAAATCTACTAAGGGAACCAGCCCCTTGAGACCGACTTCGGGTGTCTTTCGAGTCCCTGAAGCGGATGACCGGCAGGAAAAAGTCGAGAAACATTTTGTGACCACAGTCGGGGTGAACGCCACAGTGTGCGTTCGCTGGAAATCGATGTAGCCCGAAACGTTCAAAACGGCGGGACAACATATATATTTTATATATATATCTTATATATATTTATTTATTTACTATATATATATATATATATATATATATTATTTATTTATTCCTAAACCTGTCGACGATTGAAGTTACAGCGCCGGAGAACAGGCCAGTTTCCCTTATTGGAAAGTAGACTCGTAATTTTCACGAGAGAAAATTTGCCTCGACAAACGAGAGATCCGAGTCAAAGTTTCCGTATTGCAATGCAGACCTTAAATCTACGCGCTGCAGTCACAGAATCTTTATTGCAGAGTAGACTCGTAATCTACACGCTGCCTCGGCAAACGCAAGAATTTAGGACACTGGGTTTGGAAACAAGGGACGAATGCGGTTCATCCCCCGATCTCATGATCTTTTAGTGGAGATCGGGGAAAAACGGCAAACTCCGGCGCTGAGGCTGTGACCCGCGCCGCATGAAACGCAATTTATTTAAACTTGCGTTCCCTCCTCATTTTGTGGCCAGCTGAAGTTCAGTCTGGCCACAGCACGAGTCACAACCTCACCAGTTCCTCATATGCTTGGCCGTGAACTGGCGCGCCTAACTCACGGTCATCCGTATCGATACTGAGCACGTCTACTTCCTTGGAAGCAGAGAGCCTGAGTATCGGAACCTGATCGTGGTCAGAAGAAGCCGCGGCGCGGACTTCTGCGCCACTCACAGGGGCTACGGGATCATCAGACGATGAATGAGAAAGTGCCTCAGCAGTCTCATTCTCGTCTGCAAGATCCCGCTGTGAACCCCACGATCTCAATCGCCGCGCCGCCTCAACGGACGCGGGACCAGAAACGTAGGAAACGCAAGCCTGACCGTGCTCATCAAAGCACGCCAGCCGGGAGCGCAGCACTCTAATAGGAAGTGCTTTACAGTCTGCACAAGTCATGCTGCGCTCCCAAACAATTTACACACAAAGCATGTGCGTCCCCACCTGTGACATAACGAGGGCAGAGATGCACACTTTTTAAATTGCTCGCTGGCCATTTCCAGTTCAAACTGAGTGACAAACAACACCAAATAAGACAGACAGTTTCAACATAAAGCGCTTGCTGAAGAGCGAAAGCTAGTGTGTGTTGTGACAACGTCACTTTTATACTTCCGGGTATGCCGTCACATGTTACGTCACGACGCAACACCAATCAGGATTGGATTAGTTTCATTCATACTTCAGAGGCGCACGCTTAGGGAGCGTCCCCAAAGTGTCGATTCTCGACGCAGTGTAGAGTTCCCTCGAAAGGGAACTGAGGTTCAACCACAGGGAGAAGGTCTGATAGCAGGTCGGAGTAACTGGTACTCGGAGGATGCCGTGTTGCCATGCCCACCTCAGGACTCGGCTGCGAAGCCAAAGCTGAAGTGGTCTCATATGAAGCAATCCGAGCTGCCACGGCTGCAGATGTCATTTGTCCCAGGAGCCTCTGAAATAGTATTAGTGGAACCACACTCTTGCCTTCTAATTGTCTCAGGCAAGTCAGCAATTACTGCGCACACTAGCTCGTAAGCTGCACAGACATGACGTCGATGTCCATACTGAGAAAATAGATCCTCTGCACAGGGAAAAGTTTGCTCTTCTCTCAGGCCCAGACGGGCTAAGTGTCCCTGTGTCCCACTAGGTCCCTGTGTTCGCAAACCTGATCTCGAGAGTGAGCTAGTATCAGCCAGTCATCGAGATAGTTCAGGATGCATAGCCCATGTTCCAGAAGGGGAAGGGGTCATTTCTTTATTTAACCACATTAGGGTGCTCCCTACCTGAGGATGAGCAGTGGGGAGTGGAGAACAAAATATCCTCCCCGGGGGAAGGAGTGGCCTACTTCCATCTCCTGAGAAGTGACAGTCATCCCTGAGCAGCCTGTCTCAGGAGCGCCTTCTTGCAGCCTCCTCCACGACCGGGCCCTGATGAAGGCTGCTGCTTGGGCCAGGCGGGAGGGGTGGGAGCCGCAGGAGGGCGCCCTCGGTGGCAAGTAGACTTAGGCACCTGCCCAGGACTTCAAGATCTCATCATGCACATCCAGTAAGAAAGGTATTGGGGTTGGCTGCGGACGAGAGTCAGTGGCCGAACCCAAAAACCAATCATCTAGACACGAGCACTTGGGACAGGGTGGAGGGGTCCACTCTAACCTGATAGTCGCGGCCGCCCGGGAAAGCATGGCCATCATCTCGGGATCAGGCTCGGTGATCGGGATCTTCACTCGATGAATCTTGGCCACCTTGTGATGCAGTGATACACATTGCATCCTCCTCTGTAGCGCCAAAGGAAACTCGCGGGGCATCCGAAGATGGACCCGTGGGAATTCCCTGAACACTAACTGGCACCATCACTGGAGGGGGAGGTGAGGGGCACGGACAAATAGTCAGCACCTTGTTCCACACTGTCACCCTCAGGTCAGCCTGACCACCAGCCGAAGTAGTAGCTCTAGATTTAGAGGAAGTAGATAGGGGTGTTAATGAGGGGACTCTCACTCTTGAGAGATCATGGAGTCTCGACAGTAGTGACGCAATGGTCGTGTTCCCACAGAAAGAGCGCTGCTCTAGCGTGATCAGTGCCCAAACACACTAGGCAGTGGTCGTGCCCATCAGAGTTGGACACGAGTCTACCGCAACCAGAAGTGCACGGGCGAGGCATCTTTAAAAAGATGTGCAAGCTCTTTTGTGAGAGGAAACTCAGTGTTGAAGCACTGAGAGATAAACACATTCACTGGCAAAACACTGCACAGATAAGCAGGAAGTGTGCATTCGCTGTGAGATCGCCGTCACCGAAAAATCTTGCTCGTGTGTAAAAGCTGACAGTTCAGAGATGGCTTGTGGAGAGAAGAATAAACTTAGCTCTGAAGCGAAAACATATTTGCATGTTGCCGGTGTCCTCCTTTATATCCACGAGGTGGGGCGGAGTTGCGCCATTGCAAATTCTGCAGACCCATGGCATTTCTTTGCCATTGGCTCGTTTTGTATTGCTCGAAGTTGATGGGCTTTCTAAGCAAACCCCCATTTGTCGTCATGCGACGTAACTCGGAATGACAACGAAAGGGAACTTTTTTTTCTTATTTATTGACTGACATCTTTCCTGTCCCCATGTTGAGAGAAATCGGCACTAAGGTCCAGAGGTTTTGTGTGGCTGTGGACTGTGTAAGCAACAATGATTATTGTAGTTCTAGACTAAATGTAAGCATGCATTTACTCACTTCACTTGCACAAAAGGAGATTCAGTATTTTTAAAAATAAATAAAAACAGTGAAATGTAAACTCAATTATTGCAATGCTGCGTAATATATTAATGTTAATTTACACAAGTATACTTTGGCCTGGTTTCACACGTGTCTTAGTTTAAGCCAGGATTAGAATATAGTTCAATTAGAACACACACGTATCAATTATAAACGTAACTTAGAAAAAAAGAGACAATTGAGACAAAACAATGGCAGTGGCATATTTTAAGATAAGTCAGTACAAGTGTCTATCAGGTAATGCCTGGTTCAGATTTTTCACTTCTAAAATCTTGTTGTGGACAAGACCCATGCCAGACTACATGTTGCTTCCTTACCAGTTATTGCATGCCGTTTTTAACATCATGATGATGTCATCAAGACACTACACGAGATGATACGATCGAATCTTCTGTCCCGATGCCCGTTGTCGTTTACGAATACCCACGTCACTCTACGTCAAACGGATCGTGCCAAAATCGGGCTAAAATTGTGTAATCTGAACCAGGCATAAAACTGCTCAAACTTGCCTTTTGGTCTGGGACTTGGCTTCAGCCTGGTATGTGAGTGTAGGGTAATGTATTTAATATCACTTTTTCAACCAATGTATTTGCTGCTGACCTTCGATGATGATGTGTTTAATCTTTTGTTTTTATTGTTTCATTGAATTTTCTCCTATTATTCGGCAATCTAGAATAGCAGCACAGCTGAAAGGTTTGTTTAAGCTCTGCCCACAACTGTACAGGCTTGAGTTTATATTTCCTTTAGCCTGAGACTTATTCATATCACTTTTAGTGTGAAAGAGATCAGTGGTGAACAGTGGTAATCAGGATCCGTGAAAGAAAGGGCCTTTACAGAAAGGGCCTTTACATTTGCCAAAAAAATAATGTAATGAAGTGTATATGTAACGCTAACCCAGCAAATCATTCCCCCAATTCCATTAGAAGACATGTGGCATTACTGAAATGATAAATCCTGTTGTAGCCCATATATAATTGAATTGTATAAAAGATGTAACACATTGTGTAAGATACTATTTTTGGGAGCTCAGAATGTCATTACTTACATTAATAAGCTCTTTTAAAGCATCACCTAAAGGGCAGCCATGAAATCAAAATCGTGAACAAATCTCAGCAAGTCCAGTCAATTTTCGATGATCATTCACAGCTGTGTTGTGACATAGTGAAATCCAGACATGACATTTATTAGGGATGCACCGATACCACTTTTTTGGAAAACGAGTACGAGTACGAGTACTTGCATTTTAGTACTCGCCGATACCGATACCAAGTACTTAATAAAAAAACAAAAAAAACATGATTTAAATATTTTTATATACGGGTTTTTAGGTCCTTGATTAAATTACTTGGGTAACACTTTATTTCGATAGTCCACTTTACTAACTATAAGTAACTTTTCAATTACATGTCAACTAACTGTCATTAGAGTAGGCTATTAGTAGACTAGAGTATTAGTACAATCAGCTAAATATCTGATAACACTTTATTTATTTGGTCCCCCAACAGACATTCAACTGACTATAAGTAACTTGGCGACTACAAGTAAACTTATTCTCCTAATCCAAAGCCATTCACGAAATTGTTCCACACCAGTGGTGCACGGGTTGATCCAAAATGAGCGGGTGCCTGCGCCGCGGTCACCCGCAGTTACGGGTCATCCAAAAATATTTTTAATGATATTCGGGTCGCGGTCGGTCAGGTCGTTTGGAAAAAAATGCCAATTAAACCTTTGTATTTATATAGTACTAGATAGAATTTTCTATGAAATATATAGGCCGAATTTATTTATTGGCTGAATAACTGGCACGAAGATGACACACAAGCTCAGTCTAAACAGTTCTCAGTTCTGTACTGGTGTGATCCGAGAACCGCTGTACCTCTGCGTTCGTTACTATACGCGGATGCGCAGTATCAGCAGTATCAACAACATGTCTCAGTTCAGTGAACTGTTAGAGTTACTGGAGTAAAATATAATTCGGGATATTGGTTTATTTCAACTCGGAGGGACTGTCAGGCATGTCTGAAAGTGAGTAACTGTAGTACCTTGTGGATCAGCACTGACGCAAGACGTGAACTGATGCGAATGATTCAGTTCGATTTAGCGTACTGGTTTAACCGGTTCATTAAAAAGAACCGATTCGTTTACGAACCGGCCATGTCTATGATCACTAGTCTGCAGAGAGATGGAGGCGGCAAGAGAAAAGGTGAAGACTGGGGAGTGGAAGCTCCGCAAATACACAAATAAAAAGAGTAAGTGTGGGAGACATTTACCGAAATAATGAAAGATGATGACCAAAGTGCTGCCTTTGTTATATGTAGGCTACGTCTTCTTGCGATGCTCTGTTGTTACACGTTATGGCCCATTGACGCTACGATGAGCATGTAGCGCTACTACTTTTAAAAAATACGGTCAGGAAGAGGGTCGGGTACAATATTTTCTTACTTTTTTTGCGGTCCGAGTAGCGGGCGGGTAGTTGAAAACGTTGGTAGTGTGCGGGTTGTTTATACATTGACCCGCGCATCACTGTTCCACACGGCTGACATGTCTCCCCATCTCCCCGCTCTGAGCTGCAGCCGGAGCCTGGGGGTGGGCACTCGGCGCCTGTGATTAACCCATTTCTCAGAACATGGTATCGGTCCCCGGTATCGGGGGACTTTTAACGAGTACGAGTACTTTAGAAAATGTGGTATCGAGGCCGATACCAGATACCGGTATCGGTATCGGTGCATCCCTAACATTTATTGAGAGGCTAATTTGAATCATCAAGACCACATAGAGTTCAAAACTACACTGGAGCGTACATATTACAATCTTGTGTGAAACAATAAAACTATCAGTGATGGCTCGTCAGGGGAGGCACGGGAGACACAGCCTATCCACAATTTTGAGGTAAAAATGGGAGGAGGTTTTAATGTTAATACAAAAATTATGAGCTTAATCACATTAGTTTGATCGAAGTATTGTGTTTACATGAGTTTAATTGTAATATTGCCATAATCCCATTATAATTGCATTGTGGGTGTACTGTACAGTATTGTAAACTGTATACCCACAGTGTTTTTTTTTACTGCTTTGTGAGTTGTTTTAAGTAAAAAAACAAAATTAGTCAGTAGTTATAATACAGTAAGAGAATACCATAGTGTATTAGAGGGGTATGATATGAATGGCATGCATTCATATTGAAATCTCTTTCTATTGATTGCACACTTCGGTACACTGCATTGTGAGACATGGTTCTGAAATTCAAGAGGTAAAATTCCTATGGTTTGTTTCTCAAGAGCATTACGTAAGGTTTGCCAAAAATAATTTTATAATTTTATAAATTAAATTTAAATCATTATTCACATAACATTTTGCCCTCCTTAATTCTGCATCAATGATGTCAAACGTGGGACGTGAGACA
The DNA here is from genome assembly GCF_988280905.1 of Pimephales promelas. Classification (NCBI taxonomy): domain Eukaryota; kingdom Metazoa; phylum Chordata; class Actinopteri; order Cypriniformes; family Leuciscidae; genus Pimephales; species Pimephales promelas. The sequence continues at coordinate 7,764,473 of NC_142789.1, read as the reverse complement.
AGTAAAAAAAAAAAAAAGATAGAATGAGGAAGGTGAAAATTTTCAAAATCTCTATTTACTGTCCATTTAATCTCAGTGCTGTAACAATTGAGAGACAAATCTCATCTTTGATTTTCTATTCTATTGGATGCATCACAGCTAAATTGCTTTTCTTGACAGGTAAGGGATGATGATATTCAAGGTAAAGAAAACACAAGGTGACTTGTTGTACCCATATAGCGTGAATATTTTGCTTTGATGATGTTCTAATTTAGAGCTGTCTTTTATCTCAACACTGCGATCAATGAACAGACTAAAAAAAATATTTATTTGCTGAGTAAATATTTGAAAGGAAAAAAAAATCTGAGCTTTGTTACCCCTGTGAATGTTCGATTCACCCTGAAGTAATTTCCAGTGTTTGAATTTCTTCCTATAATTTTGAAATAAAAAAGATTATTCAAATGCATGTTTTTCATAACTCCAGTCACATTGAGCAATCCCTGGTGCACTGTTATAACCCTACATGCAACACTCGCCCTGAATCTCAACAAGGCCAAATAAACAACAGAGAAATTATTTGCCCCGATCACCTGTTCGTTTAGTCGCCTGACACTCTCTTGCCATCAGCAAGGCAATTCATAATCAATATTCACCCAGAAAGCACACCTGCATCCAAGGTTGTGCTGCAAGCCTTATTAATTAATGATGCATTGTTGTGTCCCGGTTGATTTCATAATGATATTTCACAACCAGAATAACATTAAAGATCGAAAGAAAGCTCTAATCATTATCATGTTCTGAAAGGGATACCTCAGGATTTAGCATTAAGCTAAGTATTAGTAGAAAACCTGTAGTGTTTTCGCATTACCATGCTAGATAGAGACAGGCAGACACAAAAAGCTCCAATGCAAAGGTTTACTCAAAATCAAACAGGTAGGCTACAGGCAGGCAGAGGGTACACACACCAAACATAAAATACGAGAACCAACAAGGACTGCCTTAACAGAGAGAACTAAATACAGATACAACACTAACTGTACAGATGAACACTAACAAGGTTAAGACAGGTAACACAGATGATAATGACGCTGCACAGGTGGATAATTGAGAGAGTGAGAACAGGTGTGGAAACAAGAGGATCCTGGGAAGTGTAGTGAAGATGACGAAGACAGAATGGTGCAGACTAAGACTGTAACAGAACACCCCCCTTTACAAAGGCGCGACCTCGCACCGTAGAACATCAGTGGGGTGGGAGGGTGGGCGCCCTGAAGGCTGACAAGGGCGAGGCCGATCCGGCGCAGGAAGCCTCTAGGGCGGAGCAGGCTGAGGGCGTGGCCAGGGCGGAGCAGGCTGAGGGAGCGCGGCCAGGGCGGAGCAGGCTGAGGGCGTGGCCAGGGCGGTGAAGACCCTTCAGGCGGCCTCGGTGGTGAAGACCCTATAGGTGGCCACGGCGGTGAAGACCCTTCAGGCGGCCGCGGCTGGGACATTGCCACCCCCCAAAAAAAAAAAATATTTTGTCTGAATCCCCGGATTAGGGGCAGACGGGGCACGAACAGTCTCTGGCGGGGCTGTCTCAGTGGGACGAGACTCTGGCGGGTCCGTCTCGGCGGGACGAGACTCTGCCCCCCCCAAAAAAAAATATTTGGGGTGAATCCCCGGATTACGGGCAGACGGGGCACGAACAGTCTCTGGCGGGGCTGTCTCATCGGGACGAGACTCTGGCGGGGCTGTCTCGGCGGGACTAGACTCTGGCGGGGCTGTCTCGGCGGGACTAGACTCTGGTGGGGCTGTCTTGGCGGGACGAGACTCTGGCAGGGCTGTCTCGGCGGGACAAGACTCTGGCTGGATGGTCTCGGGCTGGACGGTCTCGGGCTAGACTGGTGTTACCGTAAGGGATGAACCACAGGCCCAAAGTGCCCTGTCCAGAAACTCTGAGAATGGCAGGTTTAGGTCCCCGAGCAGCAGTATGAAGCAGCAGGCTGACGGATCCAGTGGCGGATTTAGCAAATTGGGGGCCCAAGGCGAAGGTAGTATGGGGCCCCCCATCCAATCTTTAAAAGAGAACAAAAAAAAGAAAAAAAAAAAGGAAAAATAAACCATTAAAGGCACTTTCTGGAGAGTTTTGTGCAAAGAAATATAGAAAACATTAGGTCTAACAAGTCTTATATTTCTGTATTTCACACAGATCAAAACAAAAATAGGCTGACTGAATAGATTGCTAGTTGAGAAACACTTCTTTAATTATTTATGATGACTTTGTGAAAGGTTAACTAAACAGCATGAGACGTCTTCCAGCTGGCCAGTATTTTGGCAAATTTCATTAGATCTGTATATTATGCTATAATTTTTGATAGTGTTATACATTTCTTCCAGATAATCACGATGATCATTGCGTTTGTCTTACCGAATGTGGTAACTTTATGCAATTACAGTTTGTCCATAAGCTTTTTTTATGTAATGCCGACAGTAAAATGTTGCCAGATATTGCTACGAAAAATCTCTCATATGTCACGATTTTTGGTGTAGTTAGAGACCCCCCAGCCAAAAAAAAAAATATTTTGGGTGAATCCCTGGATTAGGGGCAGACGGGGCACGAACACACAAACAGTCTCTGGCGGGGCTGTCTCAGTGGGACGAGACTCTGGCGGGTCCGTCTCGGCGGGACGAGACTCTGCCCCCCCCCCCCCCCCCCCCCCCCAAAAGAAAAAAAATATTTGGGGTGAATCCCCGGATTAGGGGCAGACGGGGCACGAACAGTCTCTGGCGGGGCTGTCTCATCGGGACGAGACTCTGGCGGGTCTGTCTCGGCAGGACGAGACTCTGGCGGGGCTGTCTCGGCGTGACTAGACTCTGTGTGGTAGACACAGATGTGGTAACTTTATGCAATTACAGTTTGTCCATAAGCTTTTTTTATGTAATGCCGACAGTAAAATGTTGCCAGATATTGCTACGAAAAACAAGAAAAACAAAACAAATTAATAATAATAATCCGAAAGAAGTTCAAAGCTTGCGTTTTGAAAATAAGATTAATATATCACTAAGCCTAACATATAACTTTCCACTTTATAACTTCCTAAAGTCTCACATTAAACCAGAAAAACAGGTCCAGAAGACAACTGCACCTTTCCATTAGGTGGATTTGGCAACACGGAGACTGTATCCGCGCCCTCACTCACAACGCGCCCTCATGCACCGCACTCATATGAGGTGGTTTAAACGGCTGATTAATCATTTAGAGAGCTTGACATTTTATTTTTGAATGTAAAAAATCCGGACTTCGCCATGGACTTTATTGTTAGCATTGTTGTCATTGTCAGCGGGCATCACAAAAAAGTTTGTTGCCTTCTTCTTTTGCTTCCCTCCCGCGTCCTGCTTTTTCAGCACCGCTTGGGTAGCTGTAGCTTTGCTTCATTTTTACTCTGTCTACTACTCTGTACACTCTGCCTGTCACTTCTTATTCTCCGTCAGTTTTTTGGCGTATTACAGCCTTGTCACTTTCGCACCCAGAATAAATTGCATTCTTTAAGACTGTTTTAGAAGGAGTGTATTTGTGGGCTGGGCCACAGTGGTTAATTTTTACATGAGAGTAGAGCAGTTCTGTTGTCTATCTCTATGTGTTGTCATACTATTCAGATGCAAATGAACACTAACAAGGTGAAGACAGGTGACACAGATGATAATGACGCTGAACAGGTGGATGATTGCAACGCGCTCTCATCCTTTAGCGTCATATAGAACGCTATATGACAAAACAGCGCTATACTACGCACATGGCACCCGTTATCGTTAATATAACACGTGCTGTGAGGGCTAACTTAGGTGTGGGGTAGGGTCTGCGTGTCATATTCACGCTAAAGGATTTATGACGTCTTGGGTTCGCGTGTTATATTAACGATAAAGGGTGCCATGTGCGTAGTATAGCGCCGTTTTGTCATATAGCGTTTTATGCCTTGTTCACACTACATGATTTTAAAACGTCGGCCTGAACTGTGCGGTTCACACTACATGACTTGCTCTCAGTGAAATCAGGAGTGTTCAAGTTGTTAACTGTTCACACCACACAACACAACGTGATTGATCCACAACAGGAGGTAACTCACTACACGAGTTGACAACGCACTGCATAGAGATACAACCACGATCGGATGATAAGAGCAAATCATTTGTGACTCAATAAGAGCTGTTTTAGTACTATGGTACGGTCTAAATCCTGAAAATAATCAAATAAATAACAAGTTGACAACAACTCTGTCACCCAACGATTCTATCTTGTCAACAAACCACGTTTTGTCACGAAAAAAACACGCAATAAATAAATAAATATTGCGCCAATACCAAGTGAAGAAGAGAACACAACACGTCACGTGAATATGAACGTCAGACAGAAACTAGTGCTGCACACTGTTTGCTCGACGATCTGCTCTGAGGGAAAAAATGCAAAAAAAGAGAGAAAAACTAAGATTTACCTGGTGTCCTCAACCCATGCGTTGCTATGATTGGCCTCATGACATCACTGAGTTTGAGTCGCGCGACTGCTCTGGATATCTAGCAGGCTAGATATTTTTCTGGCCGAGCGTTTTCGCTGCGTTGTTGGTTCTTTCATACTAACAGATTGGCAAGAGTTCATCGTCCGCTAATCTCCCGCGATTTGCAGGCGATAACACCGTGACCTGTCGGTGACTCAACGATTTGCAAATCGGGCATAAATCGGGCATAAATCGGGCTTAAAATCATGTAGTGTGAACTTGGCTTTATGTGACGTTAAAGGATGAGATGATTGAGGGAGTGAGAAGAGGTGTGGAAACAAGAGGATCCTGGGAAGTGTAGTGAAGATGACGAAGACAGAATGGTGCAGACTAAGACTGTGACATCATATCCTCCTGAGATTTGTATGTATTTTTTTGTCTGGAAAAACTCCTCAGATGACGCAAAAATCGTCATTTTACGCCATCAGAGGATTTTTTGGCCAGAAACTAAAGACTACAGTCAGTAGTTGGGGCTGTTCTGCATATTCTCAACCCCCTCCCATAGAGGGTACGATCTCACTCACAGGATGTACACATAAGGTCCTATTTTAATGATCTGAAAAGCAAGTATCAAGTGCGAAGCACAAGTAACTTTGTGGGCGGGTCATGGGCAATGTTGCTATTTTACTGGCAGGATAAAAGACTTTTGCGACCAAAGCAGGTTCAAAAGAGGTTGGTCTGAAATAGCTTCAATATTCATTGGTGTGGTTTGGGCGGAACATGAAATAAACCAATCAGAGCATCATGCTACATACCCTGTAAGAGCAGGTGCGCAGGTTGCATGGCGGATTTATTATGGCGAATTTATCAGGTGCAAGGAGCGGTTCACAGGCGAGGACACGGACGTTCTTGTCAGGGCAATGAAAGACAGAAGTGGCATTGTATGGGGATGGGAGAAACCCACGCAAATCAGCGTCGGTTAAACATTATATACATATGTGTCTTGCCACTATTGGGCAGATAAGTCTGATCCGTCATTAATACAATTAGCCTGAAAAATTTGGGTAAATGTGTAAGCTAAATTTAGGCCTAATTTTTTTTTCTTCATGGACACCACAATGATTTAATGTGTTAAATATTTTTATGAATATTTTATATTTTATACATGAACGCTAAACAATCAGTTGGTTGTGATCGGTTTATGTGCATTTTAACATCGCTAAGAATATTCCTGCTTCTGTGTGAGCGATATGAGACCGGTGCGTCTCACGGGTGTCGCTCATTGGTAATTACGCCACCGGCCTCGCGCCGTTCTCCCGCGCCCCTCACTCGTCCTGATCGCCACAGTAAACATAATGAATGGCGACTGTAGAACGCAAAAGGCGAATCTCTGACATTTTGGGCAATCTCGAAACACATTTTCGGGCAGACTCATCCCGGAGAATCACGAGTAACTTAAGACTTGTTACCAGTAGGCGTGGCCTCCTAGGGCAGCGAAGCCTGTGCATTCTGGGAGTTGTTGTCTTTCATCTGCATGAGCCAAAAATAAATTTTCAGGCTTTAGAAAGCTCCAAATTCAAAAATAATTTCACATTTCCTCTACATTATGACCCATTTAAAAATACACATTGAAAAGCCACGTGAAAACAAAAATTAGTTGGGGAGACAACATATTAAAAAAATATATTAACATTTTATAACAAAAGTGAATTACTGATAGTTACTGATAGTTTAAGTAATCTTTTTTTTTTCTACCTCTAAAACATTTAAACTTTTCCCCCCTGTGTTCCATGCTCAAACAGACAGTTACAGACATTTTACTTTACTGCGGGATTTAGATTGTTTAAGAAATGATAAGATTGTGTCAAATTCCTTTTGTTTCTTTCATTTTGATTTTTTTTTTCCTGTACCCAAATGAATACATGTGTTATTTTAGCCGCTGCAGGTGCAGTTCTGTATTTTCAAACTCGGTTTTCCTGCCCCAGGATAAGACAATTTAGTTTATTGGTGTTACTTTGATGTTGTAAAACAGCTAAAAAATAATAATAATAAAATAACAAACGAGTGAGCTACTTCAGGTGCACAATCTAAGTTGTCTTAAAATTGATATGTTTTATTTTAACCGCTTCAAACTAAACCGTCATAGCTTGTCCTACTGTCAGAGGCTTATGTTGTTCAATGCATTTGAGAGACGTTTTTCCTCACTGTACAACTTATGTTACATTTATTAATTCATAAGTGACTTTTTTTTTTGGATTGTAAGAGACTCTTGAATATGCAGGCAGACTTCTGTATGTTCAAAGCTTTGCTCAGCCGGGATTCGAACCTGAGACGTCCTTGCTGTGAGACAACAGTATGAGTGAATCTGTCCACTCCCTCAGTGTAAAGGGCTGGTAGATGAAATGACCCATACCATGGCCAAATTAAAGTTAGACTGGCTAGTGAAGAAAAAGATTGCCCCAAGCAGACTGGATGAGCGGATCACATATTGGCCCAACTCTAGTGAGCTTTCGTTTTATCCACGATCTCCATGATGTGTTTATGAGATTGACAGATAAATCATTTTCAGTGCGGGTTCATGCCTGTCTAGCAACCAGTTATTCTAATGCGAAGGGGCTTGTTGAACATGGCTATGTGGGTATGAATGCATTGCGAGCTATGTCATACCTGGTGCAGCATCCTTGTTGAAGGCTCAAACTTTGCCATCCAGGCCTTACCAAATGACACGTAAACACATGGACAAGGTGTCCATATGTGGCAGCGGGCTAGTCTGGCGGAGACCTGCACACGATGACTGTGTTGAAGACTTATCAATCCGACCTTCTATAGGATCTCAATTTAGGTGACGGAGCACATCAGGACGCAGTCCTGGAGCTCTGCCGCATGACAGATCTTGCCCTCTGTGCAACTGAAGTGTGTGTCGCTTGATTGCCGCCATGGTAGATATTGAGAGATGTTTAAGGCTTAACCTCTCGAGGCTCATAAAGAAGGAAAGAGCTTTCTTCTTGATGGCCGGTGTCGCCTACTGGAATTTTTTGCCATAGCTGTTTAGAGAATGATCCGTAAGTTAAAGGAGTCTAGTGTTACATTAGCGGCATTTGCACTGTAGATTCATAATCGCAGTCCCTACGTCCAACGCAATCTCATCCCAAAAAGTCATATAACTGACGTTTTGGGACGTCTTTTGACCATACGTCTATATTCGCCTTTTTAGGGCCCCCTTAAACGTCGGTAGATGAGGTTATGGGATCCTAACTCTACCCCAGACCTAAACCTAAGCCTAAACCTAACCCGTCACCTAACTGACGTTAAAGGTAAAGCGTCAGTTGTATGACGGCCCGGGATCGCCATCTACCGACGTTTAAGGGGGCCCTAAAAAGCCGGATATTGACGTATGGTCAAAATACGTCCCAAGACGTCAGTTATATGACTTTTTGGGATGAGAATGTGTCTTCTGACCCTGTTGCTGGCCCCAGCTTCAGAAAGAGACAGGGTCAGAAAGAGAGTGTTGCTGCCCATGCCCCACCTCCAAATGAGATCCTTTAGATCCATCTTTGTGCCACTCTACCCAAAAAAACTAAGCGGAGTAAACATCTCCTAGGGATGAGAACCCACTCTCCCTGTAGGAGGTTAATATCGGGCATTTAACAATATTTCGCACCTCCAAATATTGACTAAGAAATTCAATATGTCTGTTGCAGGGGCTAAGCTTCCATTGATCAATTTCAAGAGCACCTCACCCATTTGTCTGTTGTGCCCTGGAACACTATGGGCATCCATATGTCTCATAAGGCTAGTCTATTGTAGAGGAGGTAGAGTGATTGTTACAGTTACTCCCTTAAAGGGGTCATGTAATGGTACATGCACTTTTTCAAGTTGATTGCACTGGAATGTGTGTTGGCAGTGCCTGAACACAACCAACCTATAACGATAAAAATCCATCTAGTGTTTTTGTTTTAATCTCCTTATTTGTTTTCCCCTGCCTCAAATTGAGCCATTCAAATTTTGTGACGTCACTAAATCAGACGCCTCTCCCACGATTGTTGACTGACAGCAGCATTTCAACACATCCCTGCCCTAAGCGAGCTGTCATAATCCGTCATTGTTGATACACTGAAGCAGAATGGCGTCTAAGCGATTGTGGTGTTCTGTTCTTGGGTGTAAAAACGAACACAGCAGTCCTTTTGATGTTCCTAAATCAGAACCGCTGAAAATACAGTGGCAGAGTTTTGTATTCAAAGGGAATACTCCCCACGAGCAACGTCAATGCTTTCATGTTTGCGCAAATAATTTCTCAACAGACTGTTTTGTAAATGAGGGTCAGTGTAAAGCTGTTTTTTCTAAGAAGCTGCTTCTGAAAAAAGAATCGGTACCAACTATTCATGTTCCTGCTGCACCTTCAGAAGCAGTGAGTGTAAAGTTTTATTAATCTGTATATTAATCTTTGCAAATCACAAAAAAAGGTTGTTCATGACCATGAACTATAACATCAATCTCTCAACAAACTAACCTATACATTAATGTACACATAGTGTTCGTATCTCACTACTCTACCCAGTCAGTACATACAAAGATAGATCAAAGTGACATTACGTTAACCAACCATTCAGAAACGTCCTGTTTGAGCCTTAATTGTCAAACTTCTTTGCGGCCGTCATCTTGCTCCAGGTCTGGCTCCACTTCAACGTATATGGTTGCACAGATGTGTCCCCAGAAACTTGTTCTGCCATTTTTTCTCTGAAATATATCGTCAACTGTTGTCAAGGCAACACTCCATGTGCATTGTGCAAAATGCCCCACAGAGCAAAGGGGTGGAGTGAGCTAAGCTCATTATTTTTTAAAGGCAAATGAATGCACTGAAACAGCTTTATCAAAACAGTTGTTTTTGACCAGGTAAAATTAGTGTTTTTTTTTTTTACAACACTAATGCAAATTTTTAATAAAAGTATATTACAAAGTTTTCATTTAGACCCTAAATATTGATATTAACTTGCACAAAAATGGCATTATATGAACCCGCTCCAGAAGCTTGAGTTATGGAGATTTAATGGACATTGTCCATGGTGTAGTGTGGCAAGTTAAGAGCTCTAACACTGTCATGTACCCCTCTTCTACCTGCTGTCCTTCCTAGTGCAATAGGGTTGATGCAGTAGAAGCATGGGGTTGTATTGATGCGCTTCCCTGATGGCACATGAATAGCGGACCCAGGTGAAGAGATTGCCCATTCATGCTATTGCGTCCCACTCTTTCATCTGGTGCCCTGAAGTGAATTGGGTATAGAGGCAGTTTCAGTATCCTTAATGTTTTATATGATCAGATGGAGAAGAAGAAAGGGAAATTCTGTTATCCATGCCTTCTCCGTGTTATTTCTGGGTGCCGGGAGATCAGAGGTGGTAGCAATATGCTCCTTCTATAACAATTAGTTGTGATAAATGTGGATTATGGCCAAACAATGCATGTTGCGTCCCACACTATAATTGGTCACCCTTCCCCCTCCGGCACTAGTAGTGCAGAAGTGTAAGCTATCACTTCTCTGATAAGCGTAAGTGTAAGCTTGCTCCAGAGTAGTGGCGCTTTTCAACTGCTGGTATGGCTCGGTACGGCCCAGTACGGTTCGGCTCGATGCGTCACGGTTCGGCTCGCTTTTCCACTGCAGTTAGTACCGCTTCAAATTGGGTGAGATTAAAGTCTGTTATAGTTTATCCGCTCCTCTGCAAACAATGAGAGGAACGTCTGCACTTCGTCTACTGACCACAATTCAGCCATTTCTTTTTTTTTTTGGAAGTTTTCTTTCTTTCTATTTTCTTCAAACAAGTCAAGCAAGTAGTTTTAAAAACAGGTGCTACAGTGGTGGCTGTTACTGGCTATTTAAATCTAGCGGGTTTGATGTCTCACAAATACAATGATGCTGGTAGTGACGATTCTGTCTGACTGACCAATCAGTGGTCTGCAGTGTGTTCACGTCACATGTTAGTATCGGTACGGTACGCTTGGAATCCTCAAAAGGAGTGGGACCATTTAAAGCAAGCCAAAGTGAGCCGAAGCGAGCCGTACTGAGCCATACCGTACCATGCAGTGGAAAAGCGCCACAAGTGATGGCCGTTCCAAGCCGAGCCGTACCGTACCATGCAGTGGAAAAGCGCCAAAGTGCGCCGCACCGTGCCTGTACTATTGTTGAGTTCCAATTTGAAAGGGAATGTCTCAGGTAATGCATTTAACCATGTTTTTTTCTGAAAATGGGAACGAGACACTATGTTGTGTTGCCATACTTCTGGCATGCCTGTATGTCTTCCTTTAGACAATACAAAGTTGAAGTTGTTCTCTTTAGCTGCCCTTTTATATCCTCCCTGCATGCCTGTGACCTCACCTGACGGTGGAATCAAGATTGGGATCAATAAATATCACTACAAGCCGAACACACATGCACAAAACACAAATTACATAACCTATAATATTTTATCCAATTTTCATTCTAATCATCTTCACAAAGTCAGGAACATTCACTGCAGTGGCGTAGGCAGAAATTTAATTTTGGGTGGTTCAGTGAAAATGTGAGTGTGCCTATAGTTCCCATTCAGGGAACTTCGAGCTGCGTGTAAACGCCGTGGGAACGCCTCTGCGTGACGAGTCATGAAGCACGTATGAAATCTGTCCAATGGCGAGACGGAACGTCATAGGCGGGGTGACGTATCGACCAGGAAACTATAAAGCATCCCCGAAACACAAGCGCAACAGCTTTCTGAGTCTTCACAAGCGCTCTATGTATGAATATTGTCTGTCTGTCTGATATTGTATATATATATATATTGGAAAATATGGCGAGCAAACAACAGCAGAATTTCAGAAAGTGTGTTCATCCCTGCCCTCGCTTCATCACGGGTGGGGACACACACGATCTGTGTGTTGTTTGTTTGGGAGTGCAGCATGCTCAGTCGGCTCTCGAGGGGGCCGGCTGTGAGCACTGCGAGTGTCTGTCCATGAAGACACTTCGCTCCCGCCGGGCACTCTTCGAGGAGAGTGGTTCGGTGCGCGCTCCCCGCGGCTCGGGTCCCGCTGCTGCCGAGGCACAGCGAAGGCTTGCGTCGTGGGGTTCGCAGATGGATCTATCAGCGGGGATTGAGACGGGCCCCGCCCTTTCTCTGCCCTTACCTGGTAGATCCAGTGCCTCAGTTCTCGCTGCGGGGGTCCGCGTTGCGGTTTCTCCTGCCCGGGCTGAGGCGCCATCACTTCAATTATCCAGTTCTGAGGAGCTGGATGTTGAAAGTGTGGATGCAGAGTCTATGGACTCAGTGGAGATCGGGGACTCGCCATCCCAGTCTCCCGCGAATGTAGAGCTGATGGAGGTTTTGACTCGGGCTGTGGAAAAATTAACCATTGAATGGCCAGTTGAAAAACAAGAGTCGAGAGTAAAAAGTAAAATGGATGAGAGATTTTTAAAATCACACTCACTACCTCCACGCCGGTGTTTGCCCTTTTTTCCCGATCTACACACCGAGGTGTGTAGATCGTGGAACAAACCAGTGTCAGCTAGAATTTTGACACAACAGACCTCTATGTACGCTAATATTGCTGGGTCTAGGGGACACGGTTATGGGGCGATGCCGAGGATGGAGGAAGTTTTGGCGAGCCATCTTTCTCCTGAGACGGCATCGTCTTTTAAAACACCGGCGTTGCCCACCAAGCCACTCAGAAATACTTCGGTTTTGGTGGGCAAAGCTTATTCAGCGGCGGGACAGGCAGCATCTTGCTTGCATACGATGGCCATCCTCCAGGCGTATCAAGCAGATCTGTTGAAGGATATGAGCGAGGGGGAGGTCGTCAGCACTGACGTGATTAATGAGCTGCGTCAGGCGGCAGATATTTCTCTCCGTGCCACCAAGGAGACGGCCAGATCAGTCGGCCGCTCTATGGCAGCCCTGGTGGCCACGGAGAGGCATTTATGGCTAAATCTGGCTAATATGAAGGAGAAAGATAAAGCTTTTCTCCTGGATGCGCCGCTGTCGACCGAAGGTCTTTTTGGTGGTTCTGTGAACGCAGTGATTGAGAGATTCCAAGAGGGAAAAAAGCAGGCAGCGGCGCTCCAGAAATGTCTCCCCGTCCGTACTCATCCTTCGGGGGCTGCTGGGCGAGAGCAGCCCCGCCCGTCGGGTTCCTCGCATAGGGCGCAGCAGAAGAAGAGCGTCGCGTCTCGGGCTCCTCCCCAGCAAAACTGGGCTGAGACGCGGCGTTCTCAGGCGAGGTCTTCCCGGGATAGAACCGATCTGAGGACGGTTATTGTCGCCAGGAAGGCTTCGTCGAAGAAGTCCTGACGCCACTGGTGTCAGGCTACTGAGGGTGGTCCCCACCGTGAGACAGAGGTGTTCGCCGCTGAATCCGGCGCCCGCTCTCTCTCGGTGCCCTCAGGGGTTCGTTCTGCCAACCCTGCCTGTAATGGGGGGTGCAGACGGTCCCAGCGAGCGATTTCCCGAGGGACGCTCGTTTGCTCCGAGGAGCGATACAGAACGGTCGTTGAACCCTGCCTGTGCGCGGTCACAGGGCGCTGTTTCTGTTTTAAAAACTACTCCAGAGGCCAGTCTCGAGAGGCTGGTACCCTTAGTAGAATTTCTGGTAGAATGGGGAAGTCTTCCAAATATATCTCGTTGGGTCCTGCAGACTATCGAACGCGGGTACGCGATCCAGTTCAGGTCGCGTCCACCTCGTTTTCGGGGGGTTTTGCCCACAGTGGTGACCCCCGAGCAGGCTCTGGTTATGGAACAAGAAGTGAAAGCTCTGCTAATGAAGGGGGCGATAGAACGAGTTCTTCCTCCCGACAGAGAGCTGGGGTATTACAGCCGGTACTTCATTGTTCCGAAGAAGGATGGGGGGCTGCGTCCGATTTTAGACCTGCGCCTCTTAAATCGGTCAGTAGGGAAGCTCAAGTTCAAAATGCTGACTCTCAAGCAGATCGTGTCACAGATCAGGTCCGAGGACTGGTTTGTCACGATAGACCTAAAAGACGCGTACTTCCATATCTCCATCTTTCCGCAACATCGGAAGTTCCTGAGGTTCGCTTTTGGGGGCGAAGCGTACCAATATCGGGTCCTTCCATTCGGCCTAGCGTTATCTCCTCGAACCTTCACGAAATGCATGGACGCGGCCTTGGCTCCGCTGCGTCTCCAGGGCATTCGCATTTTAAATTATATCGACGATTGGTTGATTCTGGCTCAATCAGAGCATCAGGCGATTCGGCATCGAGATGCCGTCCTCGCCCACATCAGAAGGTTGGGGTTGAGACTCAACGCCAAGAAGAGTGTGCTTTCGCCAGTTCAGCGGACCACTTTTCTAGGCGTGGTATGGGATTCGACGACGATGCAGGCACGTCTGTCGCCGGCTCGTATAGCCTCGATTATCTCGACTGTCACGCAAGTGAAGCTAGGCCAGTCACTCACTGTAAAGGAATTCCAGAGAATTCTGGGTCTGATGGCAGCAGCATCCAACGTGTTACCGTGCGGCCTGCTGTACATGAGACCACTACAGTGGTGGCTCAGGACCAAGGGGTTCTCCCCGAGGGGAAACCCGCTCCGCAAGATCAAGGTCACGCGACGTGGTCTCCGTGCCCTGGCTATGTGGAAAGAACCTTGGTTCCTGTCCCTGGGACCTGCGCTGGGAGCCCCGTGTCGCCGGGTAACGGTGACGACGGATGCCTCTCTCACGGGCTGGGGAGCGATCATGAGTGGTCGCTCGGCCCGCGGGCTGTGGCAAGACCATCATCTCCGATGGCATATAAATTGTCTAGAGATGATGGCGGTGTTTCAGGCTTTGAAACACTTTCTCCCAGACCTCAGAGATCATCATGTTCTTGTCCGGTCAGACAACATGTCTGTGGTCTCTTACATAAACCACCAGGGGGGTCTGCGCTCACGTCCATTGTACAAGCTGGCGCGCCAGATCCTGTTGTGGTCCCAGGGGAAACTTCGGTCGCTGAGAGCGATTTATATCCCAGGATACTTAAATCGGGGAGCGGACATCCTGTCGAGGCAGGGGCCGAGGCCCGGGGAGTGGAGACTTCACCCCGAGGTGGTGGAGCTCCTTTGGAGACACTTCGGTCAGGCCGAAGTGGACCTCTTTGCGTCCAGGGAGAACTCACACTGCCCGCTGTGGTTTTCCCTGAGTCCTCCAGCTCCATTGGGGCTGGATGCGTTGGTACAGGAGTGGCCGAGGGCACCCCTGTACGCTTTTCCCCCGATTGCTCTGCTCCCAGGGGTTCTGGAAAGGATTCGCCAGGAGGGGGCCAGTGTACTTCTGGTGGCCCCCCGTTGGCCAACCAGGGTATGGTTTGCGGACCTGATTTCCCTTCTCGAGGGCCCTCCTCTGGAGATTCCGGTCAGGAGGGACCTTCTGTCTCAAGCGGACGGGGGGATACTCCACCCCCGTCCGGAACTGTGGAGGTTGTGGGCTTGGCCTCTGAGGGGGCCCAGCTCATAGATTCAGGTCTCTCGACTGAGGTCGTGGAGACCATCCTCCAGTCCAGAGCCCCATCCACGAGGAAGTTGTATGCCTCGAGGTGGAAACTGTTCACCTCTTGGTGTGGAGAGCGACAGTTGGATCCAGTTAACTGCCCGTTGCCGGCAGTGCTGGAATTCCTTCAGGAACGCTTCTCCACAGGGTTATCGTACTCCACACTAAAGGTGTACGTGGCGGCCTTATCCGCTTACCATGTCCCTTTGAGTGGAGCTTCTCTTGGGAGACATCCCCTGGTAACCCGTTTCCTTCGTGGTATCCTGAGGCTGAGGCCGGTAGTGCGTACGAGGGTACCGACCTGGGATCTAGCGGTTGTGTTGGAGGGGCTCTGTTTAGCCCCTTTCGAGCCCATTGATGAGGTGCCTGAGAAGTTTCTTACTCTCAAAACCATCTTTCTCCTAGCCATCTCTTCACTAAAGAGGATTGGAGATATTCAGGCGCTGTCGGTTTCCCCCTCGTGCTTGGAATTTGCTCCCGGTATGGCGAAGGCTTTCATCCTCCCTAGACCGGGGTATGTTCCGAAGGTTCCAACTACGGTTGTCAAACCTATAGTGCTACAGGCCTTCTGTCCTCCTCCGTTTCGGACACCAGACCAGGAGAAACTAAATCTGCTCTGCCCGGTGAGGGCCTTAGACGCATATGTCCACAGAGCTGCCCTGTGGAGGGAATCAGAACAATTATTTGTCTGCTTTGGGCCTCCTAATAGAGGTTCTGCGGCGTCTAAGCAGAGAATGAGTAAGTGGGTGGTCGAGGCCATTTCACTTGCTTATGAGTCCTCTGGTCAGCCTTCTCCCTTGGCTGTCCGGGCTCATTCAACCCGGAGTATGGCTGCCTCTAAGGCATTTTTATCAGGAGTTCCCTTGTGTGACATCTGTGAGGCGGCAGGATGGTCTTCACCTCACACATTTGTGAAGTTTTACCATCTGGACTTCAGCTCCACCCCTGGGGCTCAGATGCTTTCGTCAGAATGTGCACCCTGATATTCATACAACGGACACCTGCTCGCATGGCGGCGTTGGTATTAGCGTTCCCACGGCGTTTACACGCAGCTCGAAGTTCCCTGAATGGGAACGTCTCTGGTTACGTATGTAACCTTAGTTCCCTGAAGGGAACGAGACGCTGCGTGTCTATGCCATACTCCCAGCATGCCCGTGAGCGCTTGCTTCAGCCTATCAGAAGCTGTTGCGCTTGTGTTTCGGGGATGCTTTATAGTTTCCTGGTCGATACGTCACCCCGCCTATGACGTTCCGTCTCGCCATTGGACAGATTTCATACGTGCTTCATGACTCGTCACGCAGAGGCGTTCCCACGGCGTTTACACGCAGCGTCTCGTTCCCTTCAGGGAACTAAGGTTACATACGTAACCAGAGACGTTTTTCATAGAAAAAAAAAATGACTTCAATAATAATTAACCTTAGAAAGTAGAAAAATTAATAGACAAACTGCAAAACCAGTATATTTGTATTCGGCAAATCATCATGTTCAACCAACAGAGCTCTATAAAGGCTGGATAAACCAGTAGACAATAACCTGTCTATTTTATTCAGGCTAATCAGCAGTGTAAAGACAGTTCACCCAAAAGTAAAATAAGCTAAAATAATAATAATAATATCGCAGTTAGATCAGCGGGTAAACCCGCGAGAGAGGGAGAGAGAAGCGGCCGCCGCCAGCACCTGACTAACCTTCTTGTGGGTTAATGCGTCTGAAGAACTGGGCTGTGTGGACTCGGTAGATGAAGGCCGTGGCGTGTCTTCTTCCTCAACTCTCACTTTTTACAAATAGCACATTAAAGAAAGTTGTTTAGCCATTATTGTGGCGCCGGTGCCAGTGAGAGTTTTCCTGTCGGAACCCTCAGCAACCATAGCAACCAATAACGTTCCGGAGGGAGGCTTTCTATAACTTGCTTCGACAGTTCAGTTGTATTTGGGAAACGAATTAAACACACACAGCAGTCAACAATAAATCAGGTATATATTAATATATTTTCTTAAATACATTTGAATAATAAAAATAAACTAAAATGTATTTTTTTATCAAACTTGCCTGGGCGGGCCAGTGAGTAACGTGGGCGGGCCAGTGCCGCCCTGGCCCAATACTGGCTACACCAATGATTCACTGACAATCTGATAAAAAGTCAATTTTCTCGTCCTTTAAGAAAATGTCAAAGCCTTTGAACACATAGACTTCAAAAACATATATCATCCTTGAGTCTCTTTAAGGAACCTTTACTTTTTCATGATGACATGGAGTGTTATATTGTGTTGATTTGTGTAATTCTTATAACCACTTGTGATAATGTCCATATGTACTGTAACAGCCCCACAGGCTCACAGCTTCTGAGAGAACCATGATTACAGTAACCTGAGACGTCCCCACCACTACCGTACCAAAACATACTGAACTGTGACATACAGAACCTGCCCGAGGTATGTATACCATGATTTTTGTGCACTGTTACAACCTTTAAATCTAGACATGTCTACTTTACTTTTTATTTCCCTACATTAATTCTACCTAACTTTGATCTACAACATTTGTCAAACCAAGCAATATACAACAGACGACAGTGTGCAACATTGTTTCCCATAATGCAATGCAGATTTGTTTTAGCTGTAATGAAGGAACTAGCCGTCAGTCATGCTTTTACCATCTCTATTTGATCTGTGTTACTCCGAAAAAGTAACATTATCACACAAAATTTAGTCAGTAAATTTAAGAAAATTTAGAGGTTACGTCAGCAGGTGTAGTAGGCTACGAGAGGACCTGAGAGGGACAGGTTCTAAAGTTTTTAAACTAGTTTTCTCCAGTAAATGAACCTGTTGTTCCTCAGTGCACTACCCTCTAGGTATAATGCAGCAAACTGTTCTCAGGCTGTTTATGAGGGCTCATATTGCAGTTTATGTATAAGCTTACAGTGCTTTTCACTTTGATGTGCATCACCAGCTTCTATAGTATAAACATGCCAAAACACTGAGATAAAAGAGCAATGAAATCCTTTCTCAGTTTTAAAATGGAGTGGAAATATTTCTGTTTCCATATTTACACAAACAAGTAAATACACACTGATATTTTTAATCACTGGTGTGTAAAAAAAAAAAAAAAAAACAGTTAAAACATTCAGTTAGACAAAAATTCACATTTATTTATTGTTAAACAAGTGTAGAACTTTACATCCTTTGTAGAGATGGGCTCTTTAACATGTTTATCAGAGATGGGTTTCTTAATTATGTTTATGCAGATGAACTATGCCGACCAGTGCTTTAAAATATTCACAAAAGTATCATTTTTAAAGAATAATTTAATAAATAAATATCCAACCCCAGCTGCAGTAATAGTCCTTAAAGAAGAAGGTTTTTCTCCAAGCTCAGCTGCGACCTTTAGTCACTACATTTTTCATGCATTGCACAGATTTGTACAAAATAAATTTGTGCAAGGCACGAGAACATTAGAATCGAATTGATCTAAAGTGGTAAACCCATTTTCATGAACAGGATAGAGGGATCTCAAAGTCTTTTGCAGCGTACACGAGGTCATCCACCAACTGCAACATCATAAACAACCTTCTGAAATTTTTACATAGTCATCTCATTTTCAAAATCTCTTCATTTGCTTTATACTTAGGGTTGCTATTTTTTTTTTTATAGCAATTTATTTTACACAATCAATACAACAAAATATATTGTTCTATTTTATAGCATTACCCTTGACAGTTCCGAGTATGATTGCGAAAATATAAGGCCTAGGGTTTGTTTTCTAGTGGTCATATTGGATTTTGTTGATGATTGTAAAGGGCGATTAGAACTCCTTTAGTTCAATCAGGACAATCTCTGCATGTCTTAAGGTCCTGGGAATTCCATTTTTGTATATAATAATAAAGAAAATTCAGAACTGCATTCAAAAGAGAAATGTGTGAACATATATGTACATCCTTTGAGAAACGTATGCACTGGAACAAGAAAGATTTTTTTTTTTTTTTTTGGCTTCATTTTCTTTTTTTTTATGTGAAACTGTATTCTTATTACCAGGCCCACATGGAATCTGCAACCCAAGAACCCGCAGATTTTCGCATAAAACCCTCATTCACAAAGTTCTACTGTACACATCACGTGACCCTTGTATGTATGTTTATTAAATAATTGTGGCTATTTTGATTACATTCTGCTTCAAATAATAGGGTAATAATTGCAAAAAAATATTTCCGTATTAATGTTTTTTGTCTTGTTTCCAGTAAAAACATATTCGAGAGAATGTCTCAAATGAAGATTTGTATTTCTTCTTTTAAGCACTAACAAATATTCAATAAATATTGTTTCAAAACAAAATTCTCAATGAATCCCAATGTTTGCTGCTCAAGTAAATTGATCCTGTTTTAAAGATATTTCAATATTTTTTACTGAAAACAAGGCATAAGATTTGTGTGCATCTCTCGCTGCAAATTTCTGCCACGAATCAGCACAGAAAATGTGACAAGTCGTCTGCAGATTCCGTCTGGGCCGGCCTGTAACTCGTTGGACAGCAGCGGCACTTCTCCATTATGTGTGCAGTTATGTGGGAGGCTAAAAAAAGGAAGACCACTCTGCCATGGGTGGATGGACGGGGCTGTGTACATGGTGGGCGGTGCTTACAGTTTGTTTTAAAGGCTTGTGACCAGCTGCATTTGTCCCTCTCGTACGTCCCCCTCGGGGACACAAGCGTCTTTAGAGACGGGGATGATGAGGCCCTCGGTACTGTCTCTGCTCATCTGATAATACGCGTGCAGCTGTTGGCCTGACCCCAGGTTGGGCATGCTTTTATAGTAAACGTCTTCGTTCGGACTGTGTTTGGATGGCGAGAGGTCCTGGCAAATGTCTAGGCTGCTCTCTGAGAACGGCGAGTCTCTAAGGTTTGGCATGCTGGTGTACACCGAGTCTCTGTTGGGGGAGGGCAAGGCGGTTTCGGCCGGAGGAGGGAGCTGGTCGATGAAGCTGTGTGGTTGAGAAGCTTCCATGTCGGCCCTCGCTCTCTCCTGCGTGTGGTACAGGAGCGAGTGAGTTCGCTGGGGGATAAGAGGGGCACCGAGCGTGCGGGGATGCGTGTGGTGCAGTCCCAGACCGTCCATCTCGCTGTCCCCACCCACCTGCACCAGGGACGATGTCTCGGGAAACACAGGTTCTCTGATGATCCCCGCCCCCTTTTTGGTGCCGATATGGGACTCGGCAGCCCTGAGGTTGTTGTGAACAAGCTCTGAGATGATCATCTTCTCGAAGGCCGTGTCATTGAGACTGAGCCCGCAATCCACCACCTGCACGCCATCCGTGTAGTTATGAAGAGAGTAGCTGTTATTAAAGTTGCCGTTGAGTGGTAGAGTACCGAACGTGTTCGTATCTCTGCCGCTGGTCACCGAGTGTCCTGCAGCAACACAAGAGGAAGAAAAACATTAGGTCTCGCAATAATCGAAACAAACTAAATCTAAATGTTTAAAGCTGTTTAGGACCTGCATTTGAGTCAAATTTAGATCCTAAATTTAGATCCAAAATTAGATCCTAACTCTACCCCAGACCTAAACCTAACCCTAAACCTAACCCGTCACCTAACTGACGTTAAAGGTAAAGCGTCAGTTGTATGACGGCCCGGGATCGCCATCTACCGACGTTTAAGGGGGCCCTAAAAAGGCGGAAATTGACGTATGGTCAAAAGACGTCCCAAGACGTCAGTTATATGACTTTTTGGGATGAGACTGTGTTATGTTAGAAGATTTTTTTCTTGTTTTAAGCATAAACTCACTTAATCTTGATAGTTTTTCAGAAAACAAGATTATATATCATGTCATTTTGCCTTTCAAGTAAATGTATCTTGATTTGAGAATGTTTATATATTTGTACTGAAAAACAAGACAAAAATACAGAATAAGTGTAGCACATCTATGCGAATGACTCAGAATCTAGTTTAACTAGCTGCTAAATGCGTTTAGTTCTGGTATTTTTAAGTGCTTGGATAAAAGTTGTGGAGCAGCAGTTCTACAACCCCAGCAATCTATACCAGATCCACTTCATCTAGTTTTGCCTGACCCACAATACCTGATTTTCATAATTTCTGTACTGAATGGACAGGCAGAGGGACAACTTAATTCTTTGTGAATTCCTCCCAATTTGAATTTCTGAATTTTTCCTCAATAAACATTTATTTATTTATTTATTTATTTTTTTACAATGACCAATTTCGAAACATTTTTGTTTTAACTACATCCTAAACAACATTAACATCAGTCAGTAGGCTTCAAACATCACAGACAAGAATGACAGATGTATATTCACAGATGAAAGAGCAATGACAGTCACAGAATTCATCAACATCAGCTTGTATTGAAACGGTTAAAGCGGTGGGGTGAAGAGTTTGAAAGTATAACGGAAAAAAGCCCCCCCCAAAAAACAAAAACAAAACACAAACAGCCATTTTTTCACACGACAGAGAGTGAATGAAAGCGAAAGCATCCAACAGACAGGAGAGAGAAAACTCACTCTGAACAACTCACATCAAGTCTGTCTGTTCAGGCCAGCAGACCTGAGCGCTGCTGATGAACAAAAAGAACACAAAACAAAAAGGAAAATGATTTATTGTAAAACATGATGAGTTATCACTAACAGAAAAAAACAAAAAACAAAAAAAAACTGCAACGTTAGCGCAAGCGAAGGGTTTAGCAAATTAAATTAACATCACAATTAAGGCCTTTTCCCTCTGTTAAATGTCACAGTTGGGTTTGTTTGCTGGACTGGAGTTTATGTGGTAATTTGAGCTCATTTGAGCACTGGTAAATGGGTGGCCGTCTGCAAGAGCTACGACAATCTTTAACTGAATCTTATCAGAGCCCACCGGTGGGCGGTTTGGACACAGCCATTCTCAGAACCTCTCCACAGAAATGACAAGACAAAGGAAGCGGATGGCAGATGGGAAGAGAAGAGGGACAGTAATTTGAGGAAAGGGAGTTTAAAAGAGATTTCTGCTGGATATTGAGACAGAAGGGCTAAAGTAACATGAGGGTTTTTCTCTGACAGAATTTTTCACCAAACTCGTAAACAGGCAGAGAGATGTGGAGGATAACAGAGAATACACAGTGGCCCCCAAAAGGACACTATTTGGACACTTTAGCTAACAAATTAAGTAAATAAAATACGAAATGAATTTGAATTAGAGCTGCATGATTAATGGTTTAAATGATCACAATCTCGATTCAAATCCATGCGATCTTATTCCCAAATGACAGCGATTCTCCTGTGTCTTTTAAACCTTTGACAAAATCACATCAGAACTTTCAAATTTGTGTTCGCTGCTTTTGACCCAGAGAAAGCCATTAACTGCACATTATACAGACTGGCCTCAACATCTGTAGCCAGATTTTTTTCTTCTAATAAATCCAACCTAATGTCCAACGAGACCGTATTTAACAAAGAGAGAAGGCGACTGCTTTCAGTAAAATCTCCATTCAGAATGATGTGTACATTTAAACTTTGAAAAAAATAAAAAATATATTAATTGTGTGTGCAATGTACATGCATGGTGTCAGCATCCCAAAGTTGTTAATGCAGAGATGATGAAATTGTTTCATTGAGAGCAACATTTCCTCATTTTAATGATTTCTAAAACATGTGCTGACAATATGCGGATGATCTGTTAATGGCCACTGAGTGTGCAAGAGTTGATAAAATCATGGTAAAACAATTACATTTGATGGGCAAATTTAAAACGTATTGCATACTTGTCTCTCTGTAGGTCACTGAGTGTGTGCAGGAAAGGGAAAGAGAAAACAAGACACAAACAGTTAACAGTGTCATGTCACTCGAAAAAAAAAAATAATTAAATGAAATAATCTTGTGTGTATCACAATTGTCTCGTAGTGAGGGAAAAATTGCTTTACTCTGTGCTGTAAAAACACAAAGTGCGAACTACAATTTTAATCTCTGAGCAATGGATCAATTCCTGTAGAAGAGGAACTGTTTGCAAGAAGGTACATCTTTGGTATTTGTGTGTAAATATTAAATGGTCTGATATATTGAAATGTTTTCTCATCACAGAGGGTCTGATACTATCTCTGATAATACTCATAGTGCTACATAGTACCACATGAACAAAAGGGCAAAAAAAGAGCAGTGTATTAGTAGTCACACCTGGAGAGTGAAAGACTGGCACCGTTGGTGTGTTACATACGATAGTTTCAGCCAGTAAGGTGTTGTAGGGGTTATTAGTGCCTTGTGGTCTCAGAAGAGGGTTAGTAAGAAGATAATTGCCCGTCATTCCTAAAGCGACAAAAACAGAAGAGGACACATAAGATTATGACCTCTAAGACGTCTATTTAATTTGTCCTAAAGATAAAAGTATTGATGAAATAAATGGATGTGTTTTATCTGGAAGCATGTTTATTTTATTTACTAATTTATTATTTGCTAATTTACTAATATAAAATGGTAACAAATGGTGTCATTTTACAAAAAAGGTTAATTAGTTAACATTAGTTAATGCATTAACTAATATGTACTAACAATGAGCAATACATTTGTTATTATATTACTTAATCTTTGTTAATATTAGTTAATAAAAATACAGCTGTTCATTGTTTATTCATATTAGTTCACAGCATATTAACTAATGTTAACAAATACGAGCTTGTGATTTTAATGATGTATTAGTGAATGTTGAGATTATTATTAACTAAGATTAATAAATGCTGTAGAAGTATTGTTCATTCTTAGTTCATGTTGAGGTAGTTAATTAATGTTTGAACCTTATTGTAAAGTGTTATAAAACTAATTTTGAGAAATGCACATCACTGATTGTAAATATTAACAACATTTGTTAATGATAGGCTTCATCATCCTACATACAATCAAGCAGTTCTGAAAATGGATGGATGACTATTTGTTAATGTTTAAAAAAAGGTAAAAATGTTTTCGAAATAACTACTATACTGGGCAGAACTTCTTACTAATTCAAGATATTCTATGCTAAACATTATTACTATTATAACTTATCAAAATAAATATTCATTTTTTTTGTGTGATATGAATATTGCAAGTAAAACTGTCATTGTTGTGTTTGTTTCTGAAGAGAGACACTGAAGCACAGAAAGACAAATAGCTGTTTTTTTTTTTTTCTCCACCTTTGTGTTTTGTGCTTGAACGCGTGCATTAAAAGCATGCGGAGTGTTTTAGAGCAAGCCAAAGCAAACGGCTCTGAATAATACAACCTTACCGCAGGTCAGCTAGAGTTGAACATCATCTTCTCATCACATGCATTTCAGCCCTGGCTAAATAATAAATGAAAGGTTTTTTTTTTTTTTTTTCCTAAATCCTTGAAATAGCTGACCGAGGGCACATTTTCTACTATAGCTGTGTAAAACAGGCCCAAAAAGGACTTTCTGTTTCTTAAAATGAGCATTAGTTGTTTCATTTTCTGTTAAAGTCAACATGAAATCAAAGTTGACGATATTTACATTCTCAATACATCAGTTCCTAAAGGTTTTGTAAACGATTCATTGGCCCATGTAAAAGAAAAAAGGAAATGTTTGGCATCATAAGCTTTCATCAAAATGTAATAACTTGCATTGCTTCTGAAACGACTTTCCTTTATACCTGACGACACCAATCCCACTTATTTTTCACTCCCTCCCTTCCCACCACCTGTCATTCAGAGACCCATTTTCACCATCCAATTAATTCGCTATCGGACAAATATGTCACATCACATTAGTAAAAGGGTTGCGGACACTGTTTCATGTTGACTTTAACTAAAATCACATATGAGTGGTTTAAAATAGATACTCGAGCATGTGTAATTATCATCATGCTCTTCTCAAGCTTATTTAAATTAACATCTTGTTTAACATAAATATCAATCATATTTAAAATAAAATGTTAGAGTTGGAAAGAGATAAAATATATCAAATACAAATTCACTAAAAGCATTCGATATTTTATTCAAATTGAAAATGGCGAGTTCATTAGTGCAGCACTTCCAAAATTTTGGATGCTAAGCAATTTGATTAAATTGGTTGTAAAATTAAATATTATTAAATATGGTCAAATAAATTTAATTAAACATGAATGACTGATTGGTTTAGTCTCAGTCTGTTAGTTAAGTTTCCATGAAACAGAGATGAAATGAGTTTGGATGACTGACCTTGGTTGAGGGTTGATGTGCTGTTGATGTCTCCTGAGATGAAAGACGATTCAGACTGTTTTCTTACTGTGTCATTCCACATTCTTCTGATTCGACTCTGTTGGATGAACAAACAGCCGTGAAACATTGATCATTATCTTTGGGAGGGAAAAATTGCATGTGACATCATGTTTTTTTTTTTTTTCTTCTTGTTTCTCATCTATAAAAATCTATCTGGCAAAAGCCCTGCTGTTACCGACAGTACACTGACCAAAAGTCTTGAGAAAGTGTCTAATTGGTTAAACAAATCATGTTTAACACTTAACCTGTGGAAAACTAAGTCTATGTGTTTTTCGATAAGAGCTCGGACAATAAATGACTTTAACATTAAAATGAATGGCGAACTAATCGACCAGGTGGAACAAGAAAAATATTTAAGAGTGATTTTAGATTCTCAGCTAAATTTTAAAAGTCATATCAAAAACATCTCAAGAAAAATGAAGGCCAGTATGAACTGTTTCAGAATGATCAGGAGCTGTCTAACATTGGAATGTGCTCATGTATTTCTGAACACAATGATTCTGTCCCACCTGTCGCACCGCACCACCGTTTGGTCGCAGACCAGCCAAACTACCCTAAAGCCGGTAGAGAGGCTTTATAACCGTGCCCTAAATATTTTAGATGAAAAGCCCATCACTGCTATATTTTAAGTAAATATAAAATTTTTAATTTTGTCACATTTATTATTTTCAGACATATTAATGTGTTTAGTAAATGTTTAACTGGACTTGCACCTGAGCCACTCTGTAAATTTGTGAACAGGCTCGAACCCTCCAGATCAACAAGAGCTGCTACACATGGAGACTGTAAAGTTCCATTTTTTAAAACTTCTTTTGCCCAATTTTTTTTTTTTTTTCTGTGAAAGGAGCCAATCTGTGTGACCGTCTTCCAACAAATATAAAGACTTCTGAAACTGGAATCTGCAACTGTCCACCATCAAAAAACTAACAAAAGCCTGGTTCATACAGCAGCAGTATATATATATATATATATATATATATATATATATATATATATATATACAGTATATATATATATATATATATAAAATTGTATATTGTTGTGTATGTGAGTTGGGCATCTGTGTGAGTTTGAGTAAATGTGTTTATTTGCTCATTTGTATTGGTGTTAACTGGTTTCTTGACATTTTATTTTATTCACTGTCATTTTTTTCATTTTTTTTTATTCCTTTGTTTTTCTTGATTGTTAAAAGCCCTTCTAGGGACAGGTGTTGCGAATTAGCCTTGGCTATAAACACTATTATACAGGCATCGGATTGTTCTTTATGTAATAATCTATGTTTTTTTTTTGTATCTGTCCCTATTCAAATAAACAGTAAATAAAAAAATAAATAAATAATCTATCTATCTATCTATCTATCTATCTATCTATCTATCTATCTATCTATCTATCTATCTATCTATCTATCTATCTATCTGTTATTGTTTGATATCAAAAAAAGTTTTTTTTGTTGGATGGCGACTTTGTGGACACAGTATTTTGTAATAATGTGAAAAGTTAAAGACTATATTATTTAAAAATGTAGACAAGCATATGTTTCCAAAAAGTACATAGTTTCAGACTAAAAAGGGAGTATTTTAAACATAAATGTTAATAAGATGCTAGCACATAATAATGCAGCTTAGAAAGTAAATATTAGTCTATACCAGAACCCTATCTAAACACTGCACACAAATATTATCGGTATGATTCACTATATGATACAATCCATCATAAAGACTTTGATATAAAATCTCTCAAATATCTCTGCAAAACAAGAAGAAAAAAATGCATACTTAAAAGATCTGTGCTGTAGTACTGCTGAAGCACTCAGAGAGTTTCAATTCATTCCAATAGGAAATGTGTCTTATAACTGAGCGTCACATTAAAAGCCGCTGAAAACAATGGAAATTGGGTCAGTAGTGTTTGTACCTGGGTACCAGAGGAATAGCGAGCGCTTGTCCGCGTTGTTGAGGTCTTTGTGGAGCTGTGCGAGCTCTCTGTCGTGATCCCGCTACAGCAGTACGTGTGTCGGAGGCACTTGCTGTACTCTCTCCGAACCTGCAGTTTAAAAGGAACGTTTCTTTTTTTCAAGTGAACTTTCAACATGCACTTCTCGTTAAAACCATCTGCTGCCACGGCTCTGGTGGAACAACGTGTATCAGGGAACGCTTACTTTCTTCTGAAGCAGGCAGTGGAAGGTGAAGATAAACATGCCCTGTAAAGTGTTGAAGATGGTGAAGAGGTACGCTAAGACAACGGATGACTCGCTGATGAAGAACAAACCAAATGACCAGGTCAGGCCCAAGAGACACAGCAGAGCAAAGCCGCCCATGACCCACGACCTTGAAGAGCAAAAAAAAAAAAAAAAAAAAGAGAGAGAAACAATGAGGCATGAGAGAGGGACATTTCCATCCAGCAGGGAGCAAAAAATCATTACAGCATTGCATTCTACAACATTAGCAAAATAGTACAAATCAAACACAGGTCCTGAAAATCATTTGGACTGACATCTTAGGCACAAGTAGATGGGAAATGCAGTGGAACATATCATTGAGAGGTTAATCAATCCCATATGAAAGGGGGATTATCATAAAGAAGGTTTAATCAGTATTGAGGCAGTGGAGTGTGGAGATATTTTTTGCATGCCACACTACTGGGTAAAGACGCATGATACTGGGCTGCATTCAGACGGAGGGGAAAGAGAAAGAGCAGTAATCATCTCTGATTGGTCCATTTTAGTGGAGGAGGTGCTGACAACAGGTCTCGGCTGGCTAAAGAACCAAAGAGATAGAGCTTGCTTTCATCAGAGGAGAAATGAGAGATGAAACGAGAAAACAAAATATGAAGATTTTAAGTGATGAGGAATAGGAGGGCTTTGGGGTATAATGATTTTTTTTTTTTTTTTTGAGGGTACGTCGGGATAAGCGCATTGAGATCTATAAATGAGGAGTGTAATGGATAGAGCTAGAGATGCTTTGATTATAAAATTGTGTCCAATACGGATAAACCAATAGTTATTCTTATGGTATGGCCGGCAAACTGATAAATAATAAAATACGGTAACACTTTATTTTACAGTGTCTTGTTACATATGGTACATGCACATACCATAGTAATAACAGTAACTTATGCATAATTACATAAAAACTAACCCTCAACCAAATTCGAATCCTACCCTTACCCTATAGTAAGTACAAGTTGTTAATTAATATTACTTTATAAATATTTGATTAAACTATAACAAATAGACCTTAAAATAACATGTAGCCTAAAATACGATTGTCTAAAAATGAAGAAAGAAAAAAGGACACACTAGAGAGAATTTATAAAATAATACTATTAAATATAATATATTATTTTAAAAGCTTTAAATGCAAAAGCAAATTTTGAAGTAACAATATTATAGTGCATTAGTAGAAATATAAATGATGCATATACATTTTGCCAAAAGCTATAGTGTTATTAACTGATTAGTGTTATTAAAGATCAACTTTAAGTGAGTGCTAGATGACAGTATGTCATCTAAATGTAAAATATATGTCAAAATCAGCAGTTTAATATGCAATACTTGTCATTAAATACAATTTGGAATATGGATGGATGGATGGATAATGAGTGGCATGAGTGGTTTGGCATATAAGGGTTATACGAATAGGAATATATCAGGTTGGCAATATGAAGTGTATGAGTCGGTGTGAAGAGGTCTAAGAGTTGGAGGGTATGATGAGGGGATAACATGAAGGGTGAGTAACAGGAGGGTAAATAATGTTTTGGGAATTAAGATTTTGAGCATATGGGGGTATCAAATTAAGATGTACATCAATTTAAGACGGTCCAGGCGGAATAAAAATGAAGAAAGTTAAGCCACAGAAAGACAGACAAACAGATAAGCGCGCATGAGAAGCACAGAGAGAGAGACGACGCTTCTGGAAGAGCCCAGCAAACAGACAAGAAAATGACAAGGGGAGCAACCATGAAGCTGTGGCATAGATGTCTAGCTAACACTCTTACTTGATAAATGGTTTATTATCTTCATAGCTAGAGAGCATGGCCAGCAGAGGAGAGAGACAACATTAGATCAGGCAAATCAGTTGGATTACCATAAAAGTCCAAATGTAAGAATTCTGAAGTTAAAATGCAAAATGCAAATGAGGTTGGAAAAAAAAGATTAAAAAAAGTGTTATATTATGTTCTCAGCTGTGTACAAAACAAAATGATCTGAATAAATGTACCTGCCCAGGTTAGAAATTCCGAAAGACAACATGAAACTGCATCACAATGTTTCTTAACTTCCATAATAATAATAATAATAATAATAATTGAAAAAAAAAAAATCAGTTTTTGATTTCATGTTGTCTTTAACACACTTGATGATTACATGACAAGAATTTTCATAAAACTTTACCGCCACAACGTTCTTTCTTTTTTTTTTCTTCACAGACACCCAAGTATGTTTAATTTACGGATGCTGCATTGCCCTGTCTCGGATTGTAAAGGGACTATAGATTGTTCTCTCAGGCCAAATGTGCCAGTACTCTGCTTTTTACACTATTTAATATGGCAGTAATGTTTTATGAGCGACATAAGTTACGGTGTGCTGTGAATCTTACCCAGGCAAATCAGAATTATAATAGCCATCACAGACGCGATAATTACTGGTTAGGGTAAGAGAACAGATAGAGAACAGAGAAAGAGAAAACAGGACAGAGAAAAAAAAAGGGGGAAATGGGAAACAGAGAAATGAAACAAAATGCTGCAGATTAGCTTGCTGAACATGCAACATGCTGCAATGAGCCCAGAGTTTAGCGGCTTGTTTCGTCTCGCCCTGTGGTGATGGGTGGAGGGAAATTTAGACAGCATATGGCTGACACAATGCCTGTGAGCAATATATTTGTCTAATGTCATGTTTACATCATTGTTAAATCTAATAATATATGCATATTGCCCCAATGGCTGTGTGTTAAGTTTGAAAGATCACATTAAATGAAGTAAATGGCATAAATCAAATCCAAAACATATAAAGGCTAGTTCCATGAACAGGGTCCAAGGGTTGTAAAAAAAAAAAATGTTACCAAAATTCGGGACGTGGCTTGGTTTTGGTCTTGGTTTTAAACAGTTAAAATCCTTAACAATATAAGGTTAAATTTCTTAATATTGTTTAACTATATTAATGAACAATACATCAGTTGTTATTGTTAGATGTTATTTTCAACATTCACTAATATATTTTTAAAAGTTGTATTTCTTGAAAATTAGTAACAATGAACAATTCTATTTTTTTGCTAATACAATTAATACAATAATTAATAAATGCCTTAAAATATACTATATTGTTAATTTGTTATTTTATGTATTAATAATGTTATCAAATGAGACCTTATTTGTAAAGTGTTACCAAATACCAATTATATTTGATCTTTTATTAACAAGATTGAATAGTTGAGCTTGATCAATACACAAATTTAAGGGTAACAAATTGATCTTGCCTCCATTCAGTAAAACCGGCCCAGATTATGTTACTTCTTGCCGGACCTTAAACAATGTAACATTTTTGTAAATTGTGTGGTAAATATTAATTATATAAGTACAGCTAAATATTACTTAAAAAAAAAAAAACTAGCAAATGTTCAACCATAAAAGAGGATAAAGACAATTAACATTTTAAAATATTTTAACATCTAATTGTATTACAAGCTTTTTCATGGAAAGTGCCATAATCATTGGAAACACATTGAGAAAATACTAAAATGTCTGAATCACAATTTCAAAACAATAAAAATATGTCATACATTATCAAATAGAACCAGTAAGACATGCATTGCCATGCCAGCAAAAAGAACCAAAAGAGTTGTGTGGTCAACCAGCACACTTTTTCTGTTCTTTTCCGCTACAGAAAGACATCTCCCTCTTGGCAACAGGAAACAGATGGAAGTGCTTTCACTGTCTTTACACACACACACACACACACATCTGAATTCACTCCACAAGCAGGCACTGAATACAGGGAGTTGTTCCAAAAAGAGTTTTGTGGTCACTGTAAAGGAGGAACAGCACTGAGCCTGTCTCAATCATTACGTGCCTCTCTGGCCATCGCTCACATTAATAGACGCTGTGCACCTGAAGAGAATAACATCTGTCTAGAGTCCATCTGAATCCCTTTAGTCGATGCACTTAAATTCATCCAAGCAAAAACGACAGTGTTGTAGACGCTACATTCGATGTGAGCAAGGAACAATGTCTGTTCCCATTCTGAATATTATATTAGCAGTGGTGCTACTTCTTAGTGTGTGGCGGCACACTTTGACTCCACATGAGCTGAAATTTCGTGGGGAAAACAATGAGACTTACTTGATGTTCTCCAGCCGGCTGGAATCAGGTTTCAGCGATGTGGAGTGTTTCATCATTTTGTACATCGTGATGAGAAGGAAGATGAGATTGAGCTGTGCAAAAAAAAAAAAAAAAAAAACACATTTGTTAATAAACAAAAAACTAAACATAAAAGATTAGATAAGTGTAGTTTTATTGGGAACATTAATTGAAAACAGCCATCTAAGCATCCCTTCAGCCAGTGCCTAATAGAATAACCATCTGGCATATTGCGAGACAAAGCCAAGATGACTGGCGCCAAATGCAGTGTCACTATATATCAATACTAGAATACAAAAACGCAATAAAACCGTTTAACTGCAGAATGAAAACACAAACAGTTCAAAGAACCTCAGAGACCACACATGGAGAAACGGATATTTGAGATTTCCTCAGGGGGAAAAAAATATAACTTTAAGGAATATTCTGGGTTATTACGTATACAAACATCTACGGACCGCATTTGTGGCAAAACATCAGAGGGAAAACCTCCCTCAAATGCATGTTTACTGTGTTACACAGTGGAAGCTTAGCAGGGAATCATTCAGCACTGCAAATACATGTAAAATACACAACTATCACTGTTGCGAGAGTATAACTGTTTTATTGCACGCAGCATCCAGAGACATGCATGTTTTTTAGTTTGACCGGTTGTTTTGTGAATTGATTATATTTCTGTTCTGGACATTTGGTTTACGTTTATTTTTTTTTTCTGTGGTTGTCGACCACATGCATTCCACATATTATGTCTATGTATATTAGGCTATTAAAGTAAATATATTATTTAGTAAATATATTATATTCAAATAGTAAATAACCTAGAACAATTATGTTTAATCTTGGCTCAGTGTACAAGAAAATACATTATAAGATAAATGAATAGAAATGTCCAAAGTGTGGACAACTCACTTTTTAAAACTATTAAACAAACTGAAATGATTTTATCTGCTAAATAGGATAGTTGAAGAGTTCAGATGCAAAAGCCTCTAAGTGCCATTTGAAATTTTCTTCTAGAATGATATTTTTTTTATCAAGCTTGTATATTTAATTGCTTGTATATTAATTGTTATTTAAGTGAAATTACTGAACTTAAATATACAAGTTTGATAAAAATCATCATTAAAGAAGAAAATTTCAAATGGCATTTAGAGGCTTTTGCATCTGAACTCTTCAGTTGTATAAATGTTTATTGACAATTGTCTGCTAGACTTACAATTGTAGGCTACCTGCTATAAACACAGTCTTATTCAGTCTTAAATTAGTTGTTAATTGAATATTTTTAATAGTAAATAAGCCAGACAAAATGAATTCATTCTTTGCTCAGTGTAGAACAAAAAAAGACACCTTGAGATAAATTAACAAAAATGTCCAAGAATGTTTAGGCGAGTAAATAATCTCCCATACGTCTGTTTCATGTCAAAAGATGAGAAGCTAAGCATTTTCCATTTATTTACACAAATAAAGTCACTTTATTTAATACATTTTTAAGATAGCTGCATAATTGTTTATTAGCAATTGCCTGTTTGCACTATAAATAATGAAGAATACTACTTAAAATGATTTTGATTTTTGCTCAGCAAAGAAGGTTTAGGAGAAATTAGTATGTGTTTAGCTAGATCTACAAAGTGTCAAATTTCTGACTTTAAATTCTATCCAAACTTTTAGTTAAATAAACAAAAGTCTCCTGTATATCTGCCTCATCTGCGAATGTTAAAACATTCAGGGACACTGAAGACAAACACACACACACACACACAAACACACACTGTGAGAAGGGCTTTGTAACAACCTTAAGTAATACATTGGTCATACTTTGTCACGTACTGTGTAAAATGACTTCCCAATAGCTACAACCATGTGGGACAACTATGTGGTGACGGAACATTTTCTGGTATAATCCATTTTCTGGAGCATAGACAGACGAGGACGTAGCAGTCTATCATTTGTGGCCGCTCTCATAAGTGGCGGTGTCACCAGCTCAAACAAGCTCTTCAGTTCGGCTCCTTGTTCGGGTGCACAAGCTCATCATTCTGCCATCAAAACAGCGATGGCGATCAATAACGCGCTGCTCGTGCAATCAAGCACCGCGGCTTCTCAGAGACAGCGCGGCGAGAGAGAGAGACAGAGATAGAGATAGAGAGAGAGGAGGGGGTGGTGGGATTATATCTGGATTTTGTGGCCCCTGCGCCCAAATTTATGAGCACAGAGCTATAAAAGGCCTCTCACGCCGCTAGAGCGCTGACAGTGATCTGATGAGACGAGAGGAAGTAAGGACGCTCACCAGAGGGAGAGGTAACCTAGCAAGGCAGCCACTACACTCCTAAAGCTCCTTGTTCCAGCCTGTCCCATGGGCTTCCTCCATTTCGGAAAGAGCTTTTCCTGAACCCCCCAATTCCAGAATCATCACTGCTAGCCAAGCAGAAGACCCTCAACTCCACTCTGGGATGCTGGAGTTAGATGTATGTGTGAGTCCGTACGTGAGTGTGTGTGCGTCTTGAACTCCGATTGAACCAGATTAAATATTTAAGGTGCAGATGGAACTGTCTGCATGATGCAAACGTGTCACAGTCCAAGCGTGTTTTAACGTCACTCACACGCACTAATGGTTCCCGACCACTCATTAGCTCAATGTCCTGGTTTTCATGGATCTCATATGCCTGGTGCCCCAGAGCCGAGAAACCACTTTTCTACCAAAATGGTGGTGGCTCTCCTATCTGGACTGGTGAATACGCAAACTTTTCTCAGTGCAACTGCCTGAATTTTCCAGCAGGTTTTCACAGACTCAAATGATGATTTGACAAACTTTGTTACAGTAGCATATGGTTTGTAAACTAATACATTTTAATGTTTCCATCACACAACAAGTCTTGTGCAACTCGAGTCAGGATTAAAAAAAAAAAAAAAAAAAATGGCACGGTTGCTTCAACAAATGTGTTTTTATCTCATATTTTGCTTTGTTCGGCTAGGTATAAGATAATGTTAGGTGTATATATATATATATTTTTTTTAAGTGCAATTTTGACATCTCTCACTGGCAGTGTTGGGAAAGTTGACTTTATACATGAACTAGTTTAAAGATCAGTTCACACATTTTAAAATGAACTAGTTCAGTTCATACTTTATACTTCAAAAAATTAACTAGTTCATAGTTCTTTTTTCCATATGTTGCGAGCCTCCTCATTGTTTTTTTTTTAATTATTGCCACAGCCCATATACAACCAGAGACAACATTTATTTTATCGACGGGTAAATTTTGCACGGAAATGTAAGATTTTTCCCATCCTTACCGGCCTCGTCATAAAACCCGTTTAAATGATCATACAACGCCTCCTCGTTCGTTGCTTTGTCAACGGTGGTTGCGGTGTGACACTGGTGGCTGGTGTCGCCAAATTGTTTTTTTTGGTTTTTTTTCGCTACATATTATGGCCTGTTTATGTGTGTTTTAGCCGGGTTTTCTCCTGGAAGGCTCCATAGAAATCTAGCACCCTATTGTACGAAGTTAAACTGAGAGAGCGTGCGTTCACAGACACCAGAATGAACGAGTTCATGGTAACGTTCATCAGGCAGTAATACAGTACGTTCAGTTCACGTTCACTCAAAACATGAACACATTCAGGCACAACACTGCTCACTGGACATTTAATTTCTGAACTGCTGTGAAATGTTCAACAATTAAAGGGTTAGTAGTTCACCTTAAAATGAAAATTCTGTCAGTATTTACTCACCCATGTTGCAACCCCTTAAGACCTTCATTCAAATAAAGTCGTTATTTTTGTTGGTTTTTTTTTTTTGCGCACAAAATGTGTTCTCATCGTTTGATAATCTTGAGATTGAGACACTGTAGTCACTTGGACTATTTTAACGATGTCTTTAATAACTTTTCGAGGCCGGAAAGTTTAAATCCCTCAAGGAGTGATCCAGCTCTCAGATTTCATCAAAAATGTCTTAATTTGTGTCCCGAAAAATGAACGAAGGTCTTACGGGGTTGGAACAACATGAGGGTGCGTAAATACTGACAGAATTTTCTGGATAAAACTGAACATGCTATTGCCGCCACTCGTTCATTGGACATTTCACTCACTTGACAATGAAAGTGTAAGAGGCAATATAATATCAGTATTTAGAAATGACGTCAAAGGCACATATTTATAATGCACCTGGGTTGAAGATAGTCTTGCTGGTTAAGCTATACAACCGCACACATGTTGTTTGAGAGCAGCAGTTTTTAAAAGCATGTGAAAATCCAACATTTCTGGCTCAGAATTGCCTTTTCTGTGGTGGAAAATTGTACAACGCTCCCATATTAGACACCAGCTCATGGACCCTATTGGTGGAAAAAGGAACTAGATTAGCTGTGAAATTCATGAAGCTCTACATCGCTGCAGGATCGGCATGAGGACGCTGAAAATAGATGTGGTATAATGAGAACCACAATGGGCTTCAACTAATTGAACAGAATCACACCATTCTTTCCCTCTGCACAGCGAAAATGGGTGAAACTCTGAATAATGAGACTCGCGCTGGCTCTCTCATTGACAAGGACAAAGCCAATCTGCTGAGAATCAGGGGTCGAAGGTCAGGGGAAACCTTGGTCCCGCGTTCCCTTGAGAGACTCTGGTCTTTGTGCTTTATCTAGCATTGTCAAGCAGCCTGAGGACTACGAGTCTTGCTTGCTGTCCGAGCAGAGCACGCAACAATAAATCAGCTTCATAAAGGGTCACAAGCGCCCTGCCGCTGATGGCTGGAACACGTATTCTGATTATCAGCAACACCGCAAACACATACATCACGCTTCATCCAATGCTGTAGCAACTAACTAAGCAGATCTTTGTAGGACTTCCTCTAAGAGTGGCTGCAAAAAACATACATTGTTTGTAGTATTCTACAGCCTGTCAGCATCTTTAAAGTCAGATGAACATGTCCAGACATGTTAAATTCCCTTTACAACTACTTAACAGGCAATTGATAATTATTTTTAAAATAGTATCCATGCTTTATAAATATTACGCTTTTGCAACCGCATATTAATTGAGAGAAAATATTAAATATTTGTCACTCCAGAATTTTTTTTTAGTTAACTATTCAATGTAAAATGGTACTTATTCCAATTTGTTTAAGTGGCAAATCACATTTCATTTTGTCAGATTGTTTTTGTAAATGTGCGGCCTTGGCTGACCACTAAATTGCACTGATCACATTGATCAAGCTCTGCAAATTTATTTTTTTCTATTCCTAGTCTGCTTTTAAATTTACTCTATGGTTAGGATGCCATTAAACAAACTCCATTTAAACACCATGGAGAGAGAAAAAAAATCAATGTTTGTAAAATTCACATTACTGCTAGATTATTTTATAGTGTTTGACTATTAAAAGCAGACATGGATGTTTCCTCTACAATTGTTTCAGGCCACTTCTCTAATTGCCTTTCAAATCTGATTGCGGCACGGACCTGTGTTTGAACCGTCTGTGTGTCTTTGAATCTGTTTTCAACTAAAACCTAAAGGCTTTCCAATAAACAGAGCTTCCATCACCGTTCACCCCGGCAGGAAGGTATCACCAGGTCTGTGTATATAACCATAAAGGATATAATAAAGTCAACCCTCCACAAACATCTCTACTTGTCCTTCCATTTTCAGGAAGATGATATTTTCTTCATCCAGAGATTAGAGGGCAAACAAACAGCCAGACAGATGTGAATGCCACCTGCTGGTCTTTCCATCATGCAGACTCTCTCAGGCCTACTTCCTCCCCAATCTGAGGCTCTCTTCTCTCTTAGTTCGAAAATAACAGCACGTTTAAACTGCAGATGCGTCGATTTTGTAGTGTCAGTGAGGGTCATCAGCTACCTCTTTAAAAGGTTGAGGTCAGGAAAAAAACTATAGATTTTATATTTGCATTATTTGATATTGCCGTTTTTTTTTTTTATATGCATCCCGAGGGGTGGCAGTCTCAACCCTGTAGCTTGAAAGCACCCTGCTGAGTATCATTTGAGGATAATGTTGTGCTTTAATGCCACGTTTAAAAAGCTGCATCGTATCAAAACGATTCCTTAGAAGAGCAGCATTTCCGAACCTCTCTGCAGGCCGCATAGACTGGGTCTGCCGAGACTGAACCGATCTAAGCAGAAATCAATGGGCTGCAATCTGTTGAATAAGACTGAAGAAACAAAGGAAGCTCTATGGTTTTTTTTCTTTTTTGCACAGGAGGATTCTGTCAATTACTCTTTAAACTGGGAGACAGTCTTGCACTGCACAGAAATATTCTCTTTCTTGTTCTTTCACCTGACACATGCATTCAGCAGTCTATCACACACACACACACACACACACATGCCATATACAATCTTAAGCCATGAAAAGGTCAGTAGATACTGAACACACCATTATAATGAAGGTGACGGGTCCAATGAAACTCCAGATAAAGTGATTGTCCATCCTGAGCCAGCATCTGCAATGAAGACATGTTCACAGTAAAGGAATGCAACAAAAGCAAGCAGTTTACAAAAACAAAAACATGTCCAAGTAATCCTGTTATTTAAGACAAAACCTAGATTTTAAACATGTTGTTTTTAACAAAAGAAACTTGCTAACGCAAAACTCATAACCAGTGGATTGTTGTGGGTCAAACCCAAGATGTTGCCATGTGGTTGCTAGGGTGTTCTTGGTGGTTGCTTATTGGGTCAGGTCAAAAGAGCCCATCCTTTCTAGATGCAACTCATCATTTTGCATTATGTAAATGTATTATTGGTTTATTTTTTATTTTATTTATTTTTTCTTCTGTCTTATCATTCACCAGGTAAAGACATGGAAGGCTGATCAACTATTGAGCAAAATTATCTTTTGAGAGAATTGACAATAGAGAAAAATTACTATAGAAGAAGACTGTTTAGCCAGTTATAATGCCCATGTATTGGCGGCTTTGGCCCGCTATATCGAGCAAAACACACTTACATGGGTGGACTTTCAATACCAATGCCATAGATAATATAAATATAATAGTTTATGGCAAGTGACGTTACATATCTGACACACTATAGCCTAAGTGGTTTTCTGAGCCAGCTGACCAATTAGATCAGACTGGACTAGAAAAGTGGGTATATATATATATATATATATATATATATATATATAGAGAGAGAGAGAGAGAGAGAGAGAGAGAGAGTTCAGATGCAAAAGCCTCTAAGTGCCATTTGAAATTTTCTTCTAGAATGATCATTTTTATCAAGCTTGTATATTTAAGTTCAGTGATTTCACTTAAATGGCAATAATAATTACCTATTAATTGTTATTTAAGTGAAATTACTGAACTTAAATATACAAGTTTGATAAAAATCATCATTAAAGAAGAACATTTCAATCTTTGCATCTGAACTCTTCATATATATATATATATATATATATATATATATATAGTCACAAAACTGATAGAGCATTGGGACCTGGAATCTGTGACGCATGACATCAAACTTAATAAGCATAATGGCATCATAATGAGAAATTCTGACACATCTTGGAATGTATAAACGCATGACATCAAGCAGTTTTCGCATTCATGTTCTTGCATAGAGAATATTTCGGGCCTTACGGTTAGGACTTCAAAACCTCACCTTTATTATCATATTAGAGATGCTTGCCTTTGAAAACAGTGGGAATAAACATGCACACTGAGGATAATATATGTTACTGAGACAGGCTTGTGTGGGTTACGTTACAATGTTGTAAATGGGTTGATTCTGCATTAGTTTATTAAACGTTGCTCAAAGACCGTAATTTCCTGTAATGGATCCAGTTTCTCTAGAGTGCGACTTCCAGCAGGAAACACTGATCATATAAATTGTCGATGTTACAGCGCTCTAAGAAACCAAAGACACGTCTGAGACAAATGCAATGCTGCAAGCATCACTTCCATACCAATATAAACTAACCTAAAGCAAACCACTGCGCTCAGAATTATAAGACAGTGACGTGGCAGCCAGGGCCAGCACACTTCCACCTGTTTATGTGTTATAAGCAGCAACCCAAGAGCCCATGCAGGGCTGAAGCACTGCCATTAATCTGCGTAAAAGCCTCTTTCTCATGCGGCCCTCGTCTCCGTTAGAGAGCATTTACAAACAACAGGTCACCAGAGACTCTTTGAACAAAAGACACTAACGCATGCAGCCTTGCCTGGAAACCGCATTTTGTAGTGTAAGGCATCCTCTGAAGACTTTTGTGTGTGTGTGTGTGTGTGTGTGGTACCTATGGCACCGTTAGATTGTGGTACACTCCCGCAGACAGCATTGCATTTAAAGAAAAAAATCAAAGAAAATGTTCACTTACACTTTCTTGGTCCCGTAGCTCCTATAGTCTACAGCAGCCGACACGCCCACAACCACAGCGGGGAGGAGGTATCCCGCCATGTAGAAATACTTCCTGCGTGAATATTCGCTCTCAAAGACCTCCACCAGCATCAGATAGAGCTGAACCCCCTCCAAACACATCCAGGCGAAAGACGCCAGAAAGAAGTAGTGCAGTATTCCTGCAATTATGGAGCAGGCCATCTGTGGGACAAACACAAGGGTCAAAGACAAATAAACTAGAAAATCTAGTCTGAAATGCATTTTTGTTCAAATTTTAGAACATTTTTATGAAATGTTTTGATGCAATGGCTTTCTGTTTTGTACTGTTAAATTACATTTTGACATGTACATTTTAAAGTTTAAGCCCCACAACGGGTTTATAAAAATGATCTCAATTCACACATTTAAAATATAATCATTGTACAGTATATGTGAAATGCATTTTTTTCTTTTACTAAATTCCAGACAAAAACTGTCAATGTATATTTATAACACTTTCAATGACAGTTTTGATTTAGTGGCTCTAAAAATATCACATAATGTAACCAGCAAGTACACAGCCAAAAGTATGTGGACCACCGTCTAATGAATGGCTTTGGCTGAGCCCCTTAATACCAATGAAGACAAATCTTAAATCTATGGCATAAAATGACAGTCTTGTGTGCTTCTGAATTGTGTGCTTCCAACTTTTTGGCAAAAGTTTGGGATCTTTTCTGTTCCAGGATGATAATGCTCCTTGCAAATAAATTGACGAGAAATGGTTTACTTGTGTGGAAGAATTTGACTGTCTTAAACAAAGCCCAGACCTGAACCCTACTGAACACATTATCCCCTGGTTTCACAAAGAAGGCTTAAGCCTAGTCCTAGACCGCAATGCATGTTTGAGCTGTTTTAACCAAACACAACTTCCACTGGCATATCTAAAAATATGTCTGTGCCATTGTTTTGTCATAAGATGCACACTAGTAATGTGTTTGTTTATCCTAGGGCATGTTTGTAAAAGCTACTTAAATGTCCTAATTAAACTAAGGCCTAATCCTGGCTTATTCTAAGCCCTGCGTGTGAAACCAGGCCAATGTATAGTAATAGTATAGCTTTTATGTTTAAATGGGGGAAAATCCCCCCAGATGTTATGTTCAAAAAAATGTGTAAAGCCCAAATGAAAAGGGAGGACCTTGTTAGTAGTATTCAAAAATATGAATGAAACTATTAATGATATATATATATATATATATATATATATATATATATATATATATATATATATATAAACAACCTTGACATTTTTTTGTGTAAATAAATAAACAAATTCTGGACAAAAAGTGTCAGGTTACTGACTCACAAACATCCAGTAAGCCGGAAAAACTATAATTGTGTCAAAATGCAGCTACAATTCTATGGAACTTCAAAAAAATGTTTTGGATGTTGTGGACACGACTCAAGACATTTCCATGAGACTAGCTGAAAACATCACATCCATTCAAGGTAAGGTTACCCTGGGCTCCGTCATGTCGATTCCGATCAGGAAGATGAGCTCAGCAATGAAAAGGTTGATGCATAGGTTCTTGTGGATTGTGTTCCTGTCGCTCTGTAGCCCACGGAAGAAACAGAAGGTGAAGATGCTCATAGCCAGACAGATGAGGGATACCACGATACCCACACGACTAATGACGCTCAACAACAGCTCCTGCACTGCATCTGTACCCTAAGTAACAAACAAACAGAGATGGAGTGAGAAAATTTAGATGCAGATCACCTCTAAGGGCATCTAATGAAAACAATTTTCAGTTATACTTTATTTTGAGGTGACGTAGTTACATTGTACTAACTCAGATGAGTAGTATTATCTGACATAAAGTACTATTAACTACATATCCTTACTAGAGAGTTACGGTTAGGGTTTATCTTGGGGTTAATTACTTGTAATTATGCATAATGTACTGTTATTACTATAGTAAGTACGTGTAGTAATGTGTAATTATGCCACCTTAAAATAAAGTGTTACAGAATTTTTCTTTCTCTTTTGAAATAAAGAGGCTTTGATGTCTAGAAGATATACAAAATATAATGTACGTAACAACCAAAAAATAAACAAGTAAAAAAAAAAAAATAA
Source organism: Pimephales promelas (assembly GCF_988280905.1). Classification (NCBI taxonomy): domain Eukaryota; kingdom Metazoa; phylum Chordata; class Actinopteri; order Cypriniformes; family Leuciscidae; genus Pimephales; species Pimephales promelas. The sequence continues at coordinate 7,722,520 of NC_142789.1, read as the reverse complement.
ATCAAGTGATAATACAGCGAGACACATTGGCAATTACATTACATTTGGTTTTCATGATGAGACAACTTTATATGGTTTTGATTTTGCGATTCCATTTGGCAACACTAGTGGAACAAAAATGTCAGTTTTAAACCTTTAACAGTTTAAAACTAATTCTAACTGTTTTTGTTTGAAAAAACATGTAGTAATACTAAAAGTGAACTAAAAACTTTTAAATAGGGCGGTTTTCAGCTGTCTGCAACCCAGCAAGTTATCCGTTCGTATAGCGTTTGGCTTAGAGAAGCAAATGAGTGTTGGCGGTGTCTATTATAACAGCTGGGTTTCACAGTAACGCACGGACAAAAGCTTAAATATTTATGAAGATCACATCTTACCAGCAGCTCTCGATGAGCCATGAGCACCGCAAAGTTGGTGAGATGACTACAGGAGCAGGTGGTGTGACTTTTATTGGCGTGGATGAGTTTGCAACCCTGAGTGGACCAGTATCCCATCATGGTTCTCTCGGAGTAGTTCCAGAAAGAGCAGTTGGAGTTATAGTAATGCTGCATCTGTAATCGACAGGAGGAGACAGAAACATTCCTCATGAGTTAGCAGATGATAATAAATTGATATTTAGTAGATGTCCCTCTGATAATGGCACCCGCCCATAAACATATGAGAAACAGCATTGTAATTCACTCTGACTGTTGGCGTTCATTCTTTCGCAAATGATACGGTGGCCATATCAAACACTCTTTTGAATGCGCAGTGTGTGTTCTCACATAAACGACTAAAGAATCTAATAAGGTTAAATGACTGCGAAATCTAGCATGGGACCATTGATTATATGAGGTGCTAACAGGGGGCAGAATGGTTTGAAGGCATGTCTGTGGAAATCACACAATTACTTTGATAGAGAGCAAAAATCAAGCCGGGTCTCCTCTGGGAGTGTTCCTGACACTTTAAAAGAGAGCGAGATGATAATTGGTCCTCTGGTAATTTCATCCTGCATTGTATAGCTAATCTGGGAGTTAATTTTCCACTCCAAAAAAAGGAAATTGCATCATTTACATCCTAATGTCGACAAACGAATTAGTTTTCATTAAGAATTTGGTCTAGGCTGGTAATAATCATTGGTTCAGACTTTGTTAATTTCATGTTCGATGGCTTAAATAAACCCCTCTGTGACCTTGTAGGGTGTTTGAATTGAGACTGCTTTTATTTTATTTTATTCGCTGTCTTGCTTTGCTTTCCTGCTGCTTTTACGACCCCTTTGTTTGTTTATTGCTTGCACTCACATCGATGTGCTCCAGGGTGAAAATCACAGGCTCCGATATAAATACACGACTGGATTCTTTGTTTATGGAGGCGGCAATGACGTCGGAATTCACAGCCACTGAGAGGTTGCGTCCGTTAGCCTCGTGGCCGAGCTTCATTGTTGCATTCTCCGTGCTTAGAAACTGCCCCAGGTTCTTATAAAGGGCAAAAACCAACTTGGCAACACCTGCAATGAGAAAACGGCACACCTTACTTCTCGTTACAGTCTATTATGTCAGTCAGCCTCACAAAAACTGTCAAGAAGAAATCTGGGTTTTACTTCAGCCCTAAATTAATGTTTTGCATAATTAAGCTTATTGAGAGTAGGATTTTGCATTGTGAGATTATTCTTATGACATTTAAAATATCAGTTCTCAGTTGCCTATTGTAAATAATAAAAAAAAAGAAAAGTAAATTTCAATTTTAATGATCTTAAATTTGATTTTGTGGTGAATTTTGCATTCACCCAAGTAAACCAGGAAACATAATAGTCCCATAAAGGTATAAACCCCACAAAAGTTTCTAACCTCAGTAAAAACAAAAACAAAAAAACAGTAGACCCAGTTATGTTTTTCGAAAACAACATATGTTGAGCAGTATGTTCACATCAATGTTCAGATCTTTCTCTGACCATGAGAACATTTCTATCTCCATAGTGACAGGAGCAATTGGACCTAATATGTTCTTATTCTCCCTGGACTAACGCAGTTCAATGACCGTATATGTGTGCGTAGGCTGGAACGTACCATTACGACTGTTGAGTTTCACAGTATTGGAAGACAATTGGATAGAAATACCACCCCTGCCGCTCTGGGGAAACCTGAAATCTTGAACCTGCCCATCTGTGCTCAGCACGTAAACATCCAGAACTGCAGAGAGAAATGTTTCAAAATGTTAGTTCACGAAGTGGAAACAGAGAAAAAAATAAGGGGGGGGGGGGGGGGTGGTTTATTTGCATGGACTATCTCAGTTGTTCGATTCACTAATGGAATTATGCAAATTAGTTAGCAATGAAAGCGCACCCACAAAATCTGTGCTGAACGCAATTTGCATAACGTTACTCTGAATTTTAAGTGCAGACTACCGCAATATGACTTACTTTACTTGCATTTTATTATTATTTTTTTTTTAAAGTTTCAAAGCTTGTCAACACCACATCTTCATGAGTGATCTCATGATCAACAAAAATTCCCGATTATCGTCTGTAAATAACTTTTCTAAATAAGGCACAATATGTAATGCACCTCATTTATATAGGAGGGAGGCATGTTTGTGCTGAATATAATGACTTTGAAATATGGTGTAACGTATATACGAATTCCCCCCATGACCTATTTTCATGTAAGCCTAAATTTAAGTGCTTATTGGTAGGTCCTTGGTCTTTATTATTCCTAGAGGTATATACGAAATAAAAGTGTATACGGGAAAGTGTATAGGTCCTGGAAAGTGTAATTGGTCAAAATGTCTCTATACACCATTTTTAATCATATTTTTGCCTTCACTTCATTTTTAAAAGGTCCTGCGGCGTGGCAAATGAATGAAGTAGAAATATTCCGTGTAGAGTCTCAATTAATATGAGGCCGTAAAAGCTGCATGCATAACAGTAATAAAGGAATTAGGAAAATGCTGTTTAAAATAGTACGAGATGGAGTTTAGCATGCCACACTGCAGGACACGTCAACTTCCCAAAAGTATTTTGTGTCAACTACCCATGTGTTAGTGGATGCTGTTATTAAAATTTCACGGCTGAATCAAACTGATCAGCAGCAAAATAAGCCTTTTATGTTGTCAGTTCTCTTAGTTTTGCACATCTCTCATACTCACTTATATTATTGGCTGGTACTTTCACGATGGCCGGTTCCATTAAATTGTCAGCAAGGACAAAGGCTCCTTCCTCCAGGGTGTCCAGTAACATAGTTGCGGCGTGCGTCTGCTCCGTGGTATTCATATCTCGCCACGATTTCAGAGCCTCCGGTCTGAGGAGGTTGTCGACGGTATCCACGATAGCCTGCAGCCCAATGAGACGCTTGTGTCAGCACTAACCACTGTAATAAGGTCAAATGTCAAAGCCTTGACTTTATCAGCAGCTGTCTGCCTGTGCCCAAATGAAAGCAAACATGCACACTTTGTTTTAGGTCAGTTATCAGGTGACACACATAAAAACAGACTGCAGAAATGTGCCCGACATGCTCTGTCTGTCTCAGGAGTGCAGGGTTGAATGTCAAAGGCTCTTCGAGCTCATAAACGGACACATATGCTGTAAAGAAAGACTGCCAGTCGTGACACCTTATAAATGTGTGTTTTAAGATAAAGACACCATTGTTCTGTGTCATCAGAACTGAAGGCAAAGACCACTATTTTCAAAGAGCATCCATTTGATCATGCTTTGAATATGAAAACACAATAATGTCTCTAGGTCTTGATAATATGACGGACAAATCTGAAATGAAGAAAATAGCCACTTGTTAACACAGTGAGGTGACTTTTTTTTTGCACCATTAGTGACACAAAGCTGAATCACAATCTGTTTGATACAATGAGGCCCTTCGCTAGGCAATTCAGTTTGGTTCAAATAATGACAGAGAAATGACATATTTCATCTAAAAAACTTTTAAAAAAAATAAAAAAACTTCAAGATAATGGCTGTATGCTGGATATACTTAATATTTTCCATAATATATCATATAATATCAATAAAACAGCTTCCCCAAAAGTTTGGTTCTATTATACAGAAGAACTAACAAAACACAGACACAAACACACACACACACACACACACACACACACACACAAAAATTACACCTCACAGACTCACATTCTCACACTGATCAATCAGAGCTAGTGCCCACCAGACTAAAATATCGATTCATACTTGTCGCCTCTTTGATAATTATTGTTCATGCGATTGGTTTTGCCGCCCTGACTCATATGATAATAAAGTGCATTTACAGCTTTTTTTTTTTTGCTCCCGCACACTAATAAAATTAAAAAGATGATATATGCGTTGTCACAGTCCAGGTATTCACAGTTGCTTAATTAAACAGATTTGCCTTTCCAAAACAGAGTCATGCCTTTCATCTGATCTCTACATAATCTTTTCTGTTTGGTAGGTCTAAAATTTTTAGCAGCTCAAGATGGTGTGGAAAAACCAATGTAGCAATCCATTGATTTCAAGCACCACAAATTTACATCTACCCTTTTCAACAAATAAGAGCAAGTTGAGCGCATCAACAACACATGCACCGCCAACCTGCAAATCAAGCACACGGCAACAAATATTAACACTTGACTTTAACACTAAATAAACTGAAAAATAAATAAAAAGACCAACAACAAACACATAAAACTAATGAACTGGGCAGCCACATAATTTCCAGTCCACTGAAATATTCAACCCCCAGGAATGAAGACAGACACTGGCGGAGTGAAATGCTGTGGCAACAGTGAGAATGAAGGGACACAGGACCATGCTGAGAAACAATAGCAGAAAAAGAAGAGAAGAGAGTACAGAAACAAGTGAAGACCATAGTAGCGTAGCACAGATATACCTTCATATACGCCCTGCACGTCCTTTCTCGCTTTTGAAGCTTTTTCATTTGAGAGAGAGGACATACACAAGAACAAAAACAGACCAAAGAAACACAGTTAGAAAGGTTGATGGTATACTAATGGGTTCTCCAATGCACAAAAACTTCAGAAACACAGTATAGCAGTTGGATCTGCTATGATGAAATCATGTAACGAATGAATGTAAGGGTGTACAGAGTGGCATTGCTTTGAGAACATCAATATAGTCTGGTGATTTCAAAACTTGCCAAGTTAAAAAAAGAATCCGCAACTCATTAACCATCTGAAGTATGGAAATGAAACATATGCAAAACAATATGCAGACATAGATTGCCTAAATCAATGTGTGGTTTACACACTGTGTGGATTGATCAGGGTTGGGGAATGAATGTGAAAGCTGAGGTAGAGGTTGCGAGTAAAGGTGATGGTTAGTAATAGAAATTAAAAGGTAGATGAGTCCTATGCAAAACATATGCTAAACAATATGCACATGCATATTGTCTAAATCAAGGTGTGGTTCAACTCAATAAGATCGAGATCGGGGTTGGCATTTGGAGTTGGAAGCTTAGCTAAGAGAAGGGGTTGGGATTGGATAGGGTTGTAGGTTAGGAGTAAAGCTGAGGGTTAGAAATAGTGGTTGGGCTTGAAAAGCTTTGTTAGAGCCAAAGGTTAATATCCAGGTTAGATAACAGAGTTTATGGTCAGGAAAAAAAAAAAAAATGGGCTGGTGATTGTGGATCAAAGTTGAACTAAATCTGAACTAAAAGAAGGGGTTGGGGTTGGATAGAGTTGGAGGTTAGAAGCAAAAAATAAAAAAAAGTTAAAAGTAAAGTTTAGGTTTAGTATTTCAAAGTTTGCATTAGTGTTGGCGTAATGAATAGTGGTTTAGGTTATGATTTAATGCAGGAACTTCAGGATATGGTTAGGGCTTGAGTTCAGAAATAGGGGATATGCAAAATATGTTCCCCTAGTGAGTACAGCCTTTGTTTTAGCTACTTGAGTTGACATATGAAGAGTTCAGATGCAAAAGCCTCTAAATGCCATTTGAAATTTTCTTCTTCAATGATGATTTTTTATCAAACTTGTATATTTAAGTTCAGTAATTTCACTTAAATAACAATTAATAGGTAATTATCATTGCCATTTAAGTGAAATCACTGAACTTAAATATACAAGCTTGATAAAAATTATCATTCTAGAAGAAAATTTTAAATGGCATTTAGAGGCTTTTGCATCTGAACTCTTCATATGCTCTCACCTTCACCCATTTCTTAGATTTTTCTTTGTATTAAGAAAAATATATGGTAAACTTAAAGCTTGAAACTTTTAATGGAGAAGGATGGGTTGTGACTGTAACCAAGGTTCTCTGAGAAGGGCAACGAGACACTGTGTCTTATCAGATGCTATAGGGTATTCCAGTGTCTCAAGCATACGTTTAAACACAACAATTGTATTAGCAGACGACAGTCTATGACGTCACTTCCAGAGCACCCGTGAGTACAAGATGGAGCCTGCAATGTACGTCATCAATTTCTTTGTCTTCAGGAGATGTGCAGGCAAGGCTAAAACATGGCAATGAGATGCAATGTCTCGTTCCCCTTCCCAGATAACCATGGTTACAGTCGCAACCTGTCATTCACTTTCGAAGTGGAACGCTACACTGCATTTAAACAGAGACTATAGGGAACAAATTCGGTGTCTATGCACTACCACAATGAGCATAGCCTAAATGACTCACACTGTGACGCACACTGGGTCACAGAATTGTCATGTCAGTTCTTAAAGATCGGTCAAATACCCTACTTTAAGACCCTCAGAAATGGTTGAGGTTTCTGTCTACGCTAAACCCCGAAGAACAGCATACCAATGGGAGCTGTTAAGCGTCTTAAAGGTAGCCATAAGGAAGCTAAGCAAGGCTGCTTCAACCCTCACCATACTCATCTAGGACCTTCTACAGCCTGTACTAAGACAATTAGCGCAGTCCACAGTTAAAGACAGAAAAAGAAGGGAGGGGAACAGGAAAGGAGGAAACGTGTTTTTTTTTTCTCCTCAGTGATTCGACATTGTCGACTAACTCTTCTTTCAATTACTTCCCTCAGATCTTGCCTTCTCATACCTAGCGTCTAGCCCCCTCTAATCCTTGAAGGAGGAGGAGATTTGGACTTGCACCTAATTTTCCTAAAAGCCCGCCAACCGACATGCCGAAAAAATCTTTGAAGGCGAGATCGGTGCATCAAGGAACATGCTCTTCATATGTCTCTTCCAAGAACTCTCCACCTCAGCGTGAAGATTGGGTAGAAATGGAAGGCTCATTGGAGCAAGACGTTTATGGCCTGAGAAGAATCACTCATTGAGTTATCCATGAGTGACTTACTGCCTTTTGTAACTCCAAACCAGATCTAGTCTAATAGTGAGCCATAACTACATGCCTCTATGGTATTTCTCAGTCAACTCGAACCTGCGATCCCAACAAGCTCACCATGTCACCAACGTCCGATTCACCAACGTCCGGAACCAAGCTAAGGGGTACAGATGCTTGTCCCTTTTCCCTCGAAAAAAAAGAGGCACAAATGGAGCTTCTTCATCTCGGATTTCTCACAATGGGCACATTTACCACCCTCAAGAATTGAATATGCACTCTCCTCACCCAAACAGAAAACCTAAAGGTCATGTGTCATCTGGTGTCAAAAAAAACTAGGACCTAAAATGCTTGCCTGAGTGCATTTCCAAAATAATCCCCTTCACACGTGCTAACACAAACAAACGGACTGTCATGGACTGTCGTCCGCCAGTAAAAATGTCATGTTTAAACACGTGCCTCAGTCACGCTGATGGTGTTCCCCATTGCATCTGATCAGATGCAGTGTAGAGTTCCACTTTGAAAGGGAAACAGAAATGTCTTAAGTTTTATTAAAAATACATGCTAGATAAAAAATGTATGCTACATACATAAATATATACAAATATCACATGAAATATGATTAACTTAAGTTCAAATATACTTGCTTGGTGTGCAAGAACCAATGTTGCATGTTGAGCTGCGATTGGTCATATTTAATGTCCTCTATTTATGTCCACTGATCAATGTTTATATGTGAATAAAATCCTAAATTAAAGATGGTCATCTTATAAAGTGGCCATGTCCCTTCAGAGGACTAGATTCATCTGTAATTTAGTTCAATGGAAGGACAGAAATCTTTGTTTTTATTAACGTATCTTTATTTGTGAACAAAAGTTTTATGGATTTGGAATGGGTTTCTGAATAAATGATTCATTTAACAACTAATATCAAACCCCAACAAGTGATTTCTATTAAATATAAGCTCAGAAGCCTTGCTGAATAGAGCCATGCATCTTTAAAACTCATGTTTGATGAATGTATGCCCAAAGCTGATCACTTGTGATTGAAGTAAATGTTCCATATCGGCCAGTAACCAGAAGGGTTAAGAACATAAAGTGGTCTTACATATGGATTTTAAAAGCAATACAAAGGTTTTATATAAATCCAGTGATCTTTTTTTTTTTTAAACTGATAACTGGCTTCATTCATTTCCTTGTGACCTACTTTCAGAAAGTTGCTGTGGCTGCATTCTAATTAGCATACTTGTAAAATGCACTAAAATATGTACTATTCTGGTGAAGTGAAAATACAAGTGTGCGTTAAGTCGGTGCGTTAATATTAGGACATATTGCCACGTTATATAATTGTGCCGTGAAACCACAGCCTCGTCACGTACCGTTTGTGTTTGCATCTAAATACATTGCCTAAATATTCATTATTTCTTAATCTTTTTATCCCTCTCTCATTTCTACCTTGTCATACATTTTATGCATTTAAAAACTGCTGCGGCAGCTTCAAACACGTCATCTTCTGTTACACAACAAGTTATATTAGTTACAAATTCATGTACGGATGCACACATGTGATTTGAGACACACTAATTCTAATTAGACAAACTATTTCGGATGGCTTGGGAGGGATTCGCTTCGGTCAGTGCATTTATTCTATTTTTGATTCTCTAAAAGCACAATGGGGTGTGACAAAATGAGTTTGATGCTGTTTAACAGTCAAGTGTCCTTAAAGCAAAGTGCCTCTGAAAGAGACCAAGGCATGCTGCCGCTTATTAAAAAAATCATGTTGAAAATGAAATCTTGTTAATACCTTATTGAAGCTGCGGCCGGTGGAGTCTTTCTCGCTGGGTCGCAGTTCCTGTAACTGAGCGTCTAGAATATCCACCAGCTGCTCCATGAGCCTCATGGTAGAGCTAATGTCACCGGCAAAAATGGGTCCTTTGGTATGTTTGGCCAGCTCGTTCGCCAGGTTGGCTGCATTTTCCCCACTCCGGATCTGAGAGATTACACAAATTAACCTCACAGCATGGCTCTGAAAAATATCATTTTGTATCTACGAGACTCTTGACTCCCATTATGACATCACCATGCTGATTCAGCAACAGCCCCCGCGAGTAATAGCAGCTAACACTTTGGAAGAGCATTTGGAAACACTTCCTGCGTTTCAATGGCTATAAGGCATTTCTGCAACTTTAGTTCATTTTATTTATATATTTATTATTATTATAATTTTTTTTGTGGGTGTACTGTAGGAAGTTTGACGTCCCATTGTGCACATCCATTCTATTTACAGGTAGCATCTCACATTAACACAAAAGAACACACTGAAATGTGCACCAGATCAATCTGTAGGATCCCTCTTGGATGTTTGAAAGCTGTGAGTCTTCGTCTTAACAAGTGATAACAGAAAGAATGAGCTCCAAAATATGGCACTGGAGGGTATTTTATTTTTATGATGTTATGCTCTAAAAAATTGCCTCCTCATTCTGCGAGGACAGAAATGTTCTGGAACTACAAACCTTTTGAGCAACTTGATTCACCCAGTGGGAAGTACAGTTGCTCAGATCTGGGCCTTTTGGGTTCCAGGTCCCGGTGGAGAGAACACATAGGTAGGATGCAGTGCCTGTTTAAAAAAAGGACATGCATTTACACTAATAGTCTTTTGTATGCAATTACAATATTGCTCAAGCTCTGAAATAGTATTTGTTTTTTTATCTTTCCAATTTGAAATTATCAATAAGGACCAACTGACTGTATCATTTTGATTATTACGTGGCTACTTACCAATAAATAAATACATGGACATTAACTATTGTTGATTATTATTATCAACATATAATTGTAGTAAACACATTTGTTAACCAGATGCGGTAAAATCACAGTAACGCTTGGCCTCTCAAGGCTTTCTCGCTTTATTTAAATGTGGATGAAGTCGATCCTAAGAGAATAGACACATTTCTCTTTGCCTATCGGCAAAAACGCTTATCAAAATAACTTGTGGGTGACTTATAGCAATTCAAAGAGCCCCGAGCAGAGAACTGCAGTGTGTTACACTTCACCAGGTACATGCACCCACCTCGAGTTCCTTTGGGGCAGGGTCGTTCCACAAGCATGCCCCTCTGCGTCTGCGGCCACAGTATCTCCCTAAGCTCTACGCTCTCACAGAAGCGCTCAGGTGGAGGGAAAGACTCCAGAGACGGTGGTGTGGTGGTTTGGGGAAGTACAGCTGGTGATTTGGGTGTCTTATTAACAGCTCTGGTCCCTGTAGTGGTAACAGTAGTCACTTGACCTCTCGGCTGAGTAGTGGTTGTTGTAGTGGTTGTTGGTTTTAGTAACTTTGGTGTTGTGGATGCTTCTGGGCTGGGTGGTGCTAAAAAGAATAATGAGTAAAATTTGTTTATTTTGGCACAAATTATGATGTTTTGGTTGTTGTGTTTATTATTGCTTGAACATTTGTTGTCTTATCAAACCTGGAGAAAAATACAGCATATTTTTTTTATCCTGATATATAATTCTCACTGTATAACGCTTAATGAAATATAATTAATTATGAAATAAAATATTCAGCTTGCCTACACAACCTTTAAACTCTGATATCTCAAGAGCTTATTTAAAAGCTGAATCACTTAGTTGTTTGAACATACAGTATATTTTCTCTCACCCTCTCTTTCTTTTTTCCTGTCTCTATATTTCATAATCTTGCCACAGTCGAGAAAAAACATGGTACACATATCAGAGTAAACTGGGGAAAGTTTGCAGGCCACATTTAACAAAACGTTATTAAATTTTTTCTGCCTAGAAAGTTACATAATGGTAACCAGAAAGACATTCATATGTGAACTAAAGAGTCCCAGATAACTCAAAATTATTTGCAGTTTGCATTGTTTTTTTTCCTTTAGAAGAACCTTGCATTGGTTCTTTTGCATTGGCATTCTTTTTGAGGTTAGATGTGACCTACTGAGAATTAGTCTCAACTGGCCAGCCAGAGCTCAGGTTCAGATAAAAACTGAGCACAAACAATTGCAATGTCTCTACCTGTAGACCCCCCATCTTTACTGCTTTCATCCATGTGTGCGAGTTTTGACACGGTTGGCATGACTGGCATGCTATCGTTGGGTTTTCACTTCAGATTCTGTCAGTTTGTCATGATGGCTGTAAAACAAGCTTTAGCTCAATCTTCCAGAATTAAACTACGTGATAGAAGCCTGTTAAAGTCAACAGGAAACCAAATTTGCAACCCATTTTACTATATCTGTAGCCATAACTATTTGCCTATTAGGTAACATTATTAATGCTCAGGTTATGTGATCCAAAAAAAGTTGTTCATGCAGAATAATGTGTACTGAGAATATTAAGAAAGAGAACAGACAATTTGCCAACTGATCAGACCAGTCAGACCCACTGATCATTCCAAAAGAAGACATCATTAATACAGCTATGTGCAAGTATTTTTGATCTAATACACACTTCATTTATTATACTTTACTATAATTTGTAGTAAGTACTAAAAAGCCGAGACTGTTCTATAAAGCATTTTAGAATCTTTATAGGTGTCTTTAGATATCAGATAGTACCAACTAGTGGCGGTTCTACTTTGAATTACACCCAGGGCGAGACCCCCTTCGAGCGCCCCCCTGAAAAAAAATACTTTGCATATTATAGGCTACTGTAAAAACTCATAATTAAAGTTGATTTTAGTTGATCATTATGAAAAGCATTAAATAATATAGAATATAGTGACCAAAATGATCACAGAATCTTGTTCAAAAAGCTTAATACACAGTGTCAATTCACCAAGTTAATAACATTAAAGATTTGTTTTAAAGGAGTGTCTTTCATCTTACCTACTAAACTTTAAAAAAGGTTAACACAAAAAAGTTTTATATAAAGATAAACCTCATATTTCAGCATTTAAATCATATCTATAAAAAGAATGAGTCAATAAAGATACATTCCTGACATTTATAATGCACAGCTTATCTTTTATTATTAATAGTAAAATTCGTACCAATTTTCCCATGGCTGTCGTTGCTATAGAACCATCAACGCATTATCATCCTTTAACGTCATATAGAACGCTATATGCAAAAACGGCGCTATACTACACACATGGCACCCGTTATTGTTAACACGCGCTGTGAGGGCTAAGTTTAGGTGTGGGGTAGGGTCTGCGTGTCATATTCACGCTAAAGGATTTATGACGTCTTGGGTTCGCGTGTTATATTAACGATAAAGGGTGCCATGTGTGTAGTATAGCGCCGTTTTTGCATAAAGGATGAGAACGGGCTGATAGTACTTAGATATACTTTGCATGTACCATAATACTGAATGATTAACATATGTACCATGGTGTGCATGGTACTTCAAGGAATATTGGTACATATGTCCAAATAATGTAATGCATAGAAACAGTAGTATCACACTATGCTTGGGGGAAAGCATCTTAGTACAATGGCACTTTTTTGTGAAAGATATATGACACTATTGTCCTTTGTGCTTCAGGTTTAATTTCAGTGTGGATTGTGCTGTGTCCTTCAACACTGAACATGCAAGGAGTAAATGAATACTTAATCAGCTGTCTCATAGCACCTTAGATGTATGTTATTATTTTACAGAACACCTTTGAAATCTGATTTATGGGTAGCGGTATTAATTTTCTCTTTGTTGTGACAAATGCAGTTTCTCTTAAGATAAGTACGTCTGCAGTGCTGTAATGGAAATGTGTCTGACTCCCATTAAGCTCAAAGGAACCTTCAGTTCAATGTCAAAAAAGAAGAAATATTATCTTTGCAACAGAGCGAAGAACAATTTCAAACCAAATATTAAAATTAAGTTGTGCTAATAAGTCCCCACGTACTAGCTCTACTATGGTGGGCAATTTCCAGTAACTTATTTTGTTTTTTACATTGAGCTAGTAATACTTTCTTAAACCTTTCCCTAACCCAAACACCCAAATAAACATTTCTATGTTTATTAAAATGTGTTGGCCGGTCCTGAAAATGTAGGCAAATTCAGAAAACACACACTTACCAGACAAAATTTTCAGCGTGAGAAGAAAAAAAAAATAAAGAGAGAGAGAGAGAGAGAGAGAGAGAGGGAGACTAATAAAGGAAATGGGCTTAATGAAGTTATAATATGCATGTGGGAGGGGCTAAATGAGAATTAACTGGGGGAGGGGTGGGATTTGATTATCTTGGGAGGAGCTAAATGTGGGAGGGCTGGTGACAAGAGTAAATGGGCTAGACACAGATTGAGGTGTGTGGGCAAAGAGAGAAGGTGAAGCTCGCAAGGTGAAAATTGGCATCTAATAGATTTTGTAGCAGTGATATCAAAAGTGATCATTTTTAACTAGGTCTTTAACAAAAATAGAGGCCACAGAACAATCTCTCCAGTTGCAAGTAGAAGTGAGCCTAAAATAAAGCCAAATCCATTAGTGGTCTTCTAAACACAAAACAGGATTTTTGCAGGCGGGAGTAGAGCAGGCTCTGCATACATTTTGCAAACCATCAGCAGTGTAATATCACATGGCAATTATCACAATCAGTGTCAAACTAATTCCATTAATGACGAGCAAAAATGAGATTAAGTGGCAAGCAGGGTAATGTGCGTTTTCCACCCCGATTCAGATGGCAAATATAAATGCTGTCTGTCTCTTTCAAATCAAGATGATTCCCTATTATGATCCCAGTGTGAATATGCTGCTAGTTTTAATCATTTTATCTTTCAACAAATGGCACATATGATGCCATTTAGATTTTTTATGAGATATCACACTAATATGTTATGCGTGCATTCAACATGAAGCAACAATCTATCAAGCCAGCAAACAAGCAACCAATCAAGTATTCTGGCAGGTGTGTGGTATACATTGAACAAATACATAATATTTTATACATTTAAACATTATATTTAATATTTATTGCCAGAAAGTAAAATACACAACAATAATAAAATTAAATAGAATATTCCATTGAAAATTTACAGAAAATTAAACTTATAATATTGTGTTTGATCTCCTGAGATAGCCGACCAACATTTTCAGAAGGTTAAAGTGCTTCTTTCACTGGTCATTCAACAAAATGTTATTTTTGACTTTTCTAACAAATATAGAGAAGCATAGGAGAGCTATCCTTTCACGCACAGCTTAAAAAACCAGCCAGAATAATGCGATCATTACGGTCTGAGCAAAACGAAAGAGTTTAATTTCTAAATTAATAACACTAATTAAGCCAAACAGCGACAAACGAATAAGCGACAGTTAATACTGACCTTCTTCTGTCATTGATGTAGTTACAGATGTGATATTGGAGTATTTCTGCTAGTTGCATCAAGTAAACTAGATATATACTGTACACAAGCAGAACTGGAATTATGGTTTTCTGAATCAAATACATCTAATGGCATAATCTGATCTGTTATAAATCTGATATATTTTTCAGCACACTCTGTAGAGTTTTTCTTTTGTTTTTCTAGTTATTTATTTATTTCAAATTAATCTATTATAAAGGTAATAGTTATTTAAAATTAACCTGTCCCTAAATAGAACATAAAAACAAACAAAAAAATGTTGTTGGCTTTACATTTTGATATTGTCTCTTCCTTTCGAAATAGGCAGTTCTTGAATAAATTGCAAAGTGGACTAGATTTTATTCCAAATTTCAAACGTCAAGACTGTATAAGCCAGGAATGTGATTTTCTCTAAATAGCCAGACAATTAATCTCAGAATCGCTCCATAAAGGAGAGGCCTTATCATGTTGTATACTCTAATGGTCCGTTGTACCAGTGTGTCAAAATCAAGGTAATTTCACAGCTATCAAAGTAAAGTGGAGCAAACATCAACTCTACAGAGCTCAACTCTGACGGCTGTGTGAGTGAGCTGATTATTGAGATGATGAGATAATAACCACATCTAAAATAGAGAAAACACATCAGTATACAAATGATGGCAGATTAGATTCAAGTGGGTATGGGGGGGAAGGTGGGGTATTATTCAACCCGCGCACCGCACAGGAGCTAATGCTAGTGAAATTAGCATGTTTTTGTCCTTCATCAGCACTGATTGTAGAGCTAATTACTTCCTTTACAGGCCGCTAAAAAAGAGAGGCAGAACATACACGGGCATATTCAATCAGCCACATCGCATAAGTGTGAACCACAAGTGGATACATTGTGGTAACAATGTGATAACATTTCCTTAATGAAAGATTTGAACCCTCCAAGGTAACACCCTAGAGAAATGTTCAATGAATTTCATATTTAAGCCCCTAATACTTTGAACCTGAAGTGATATTGAGTTGATATTTCTTACTTAATTGCTTGCTTGTGCAGGGATGAATTTCTTCGTTGGTTTTAATTCAGTGTTAGCAATTGCTTCAGGCTAAAGCAAAGCTGCTAGCACATGCTGGAAATGATTCAGATGGTATACTGATCCCCAAAATAAGTCTTATATATTAAGTAGTGCAGATAGTAATATGATTACAAATGTCATAACAGCCTTCCAATAGGTGTTTTGGCTCTGTTCCAAAGCCTTTCTGTATACGGTCTATATAGACACATTTTAAAGCAGTGTCTTAACTGAAATTGAAGCTCATAAGTGAACGATCTGCGAGGGAAAAAAAAAATAGCATTCCTCATGTGAGGCGCATGTAAGACTCAATTTACAATTCATTTCTATATAGTTTGTAGTTAATGTTCTAATGCAATAATGCACAAAAATAAACATCACTTACAAATATTGGGTAAATTAAATTGATATAACTTTTTAATATAACTTTTTTTCTCAAAAATCAATTAAATATACAATGAACAGTCATTATCCGTTAGGTTTATGGACATTTTATTTAACCCTAAAACACAACACAGCACAATGCAATACATATCTCAAAATACGGGTAAATCAAAAACGAAATCAAAACACAAGAAAATCGCTTCATTTAACACAGTACTTTGGGCAATATTTTTTATGGACTTAGGCTTAGGGAACTAAGCTTAATTTGGTTCTCATCCTAACTTTAGGGGAGATTTTTTTTTCTTTAGCCATTGAAAACTATACTTCTTTCTCTGTTGCATGAACATGTGGTGTACATCAGGGTTCCGTTTTAGGCCCTGTCTTGTTTTCCCTCTATCTTCTTCCTTTGGCCAAGATATTTCATAAGCATGAGCTTTTATATATATTTTTTTATGCAAATGTTATACAGATTTATCTTCCAAAGAAACCAGATGAAATATCTCTTCAGTCACAGTTGGATTGTTTGGGTGAAGTTTTATTATATTAAATTATTTTTTTCAATCAAATGACTTTATGATGTTTTTTTGCTGGCATGAATGTGCAAACATCTTCTCAAAATGTCTTATTCCTGTGACCAACTTTGTTGGTACTCATGCACGGAATCTATCCATCTTTTTTGACACGGCTCTTACATTTAAAATATAAATAAACAATTAGTTCAGGCTGATTGTTAAAATAAAATATTCTATTAATGAATTTATTGACTGGACTGTACTACTGAAACTCATTGTTTTTAGCGATTATTTAATCTAGTTTCACTCGCCTTGTAAAATGTGGCAGCCAGACTCTTAACTGGGACTAGAACGAGGGAAAGTATTACTCCTGTTTTGATTCGTTTGCATTGGCTTCCTTTTGAGTTTAGAATTCATTTAAGGTATTGTTGTTTAATCTAGTTTCACTCGCCTTGTAAAATGTGGCAGCCAGACTCTTAAATGGGACTAGAACGAGGGAAAGTATTACTCCTGTTTTGATTCGTTTGCATTGGCTTCCTATTGAGTTTAGAATTCAGTTTAAGGTATTGTTGTTTGTGTAGAGGTCACTGGTAGGCTTGACACCATCCTACCTGTCTGATAGTTGGGGATATTCAAATTAATTAACAAATCATTAATACCATTGATCATCTCTACCAAATGTGGAAGTTTTTCCACTAAGAAACGAACATTGTTATGTTTTGATTGATACTGTGAAGCTGCCTTGATGCAATCTATATTGTGAAAAGCGCTATATAAATATACTTGATTGATCTTCTGCCCTACCATCAGACCAATAGGTCTTTAAAGTCATCGAATACTTTGCTGTTGTTGATACCAATGCTTGAAACTCAAGGCCAATCTAACATTTTCTGTGGTAGAACCGAGAATATGGAATAATTTGCAGTTGTATATACAATCTGCTAATTCACTTCAGGTTTTTAAATCATTTAAGCAATCTTATTAGACACGTATCTTTTTAAAACAGTCAATGGGCTGGAGTAATTTGCTGTATAATACTTTACTATTTACTATTTTATTGTTGGGTAAAATTTGTTTTATTCTGTTATTTGTTTTATGTTTTATTTTTTCGACTCTGGTGTTGAGTCAATAAACTAAAACTGTGTGTATTTATAATTTATAATAATAATTAACAATTTATAATTTATATAATAAAACATTTCCGTCAATTCATACATTATCTTTTTTTATTGATTTTTTTTTTTTTTTTTTTCATAAAGCTTGATGCTGCCTTGACATTTGTGTCAGTTAAAAAAACTGCAGCCTTCAAACCAGAAGCACACCTATGATGGCTGGTTATTGATGCACCTTTTAAGTTCTTTTGGATGCTATAAGCAGCCAACAATGTTTTTTTTTTTGTTTGTTTGTTTGTTTTTTTTTAAATACTTTTTTGCAAAGTACACTTGGAAGTTTCACCTATAGTTTCACAATTGCCCTGGGTACAGTTACTGCGTTCAGTGTCAGCACAAGCAGATTCATCAGTAAGGTAAACACCGCTGGTCTCAGCTGAAGAAAGACACTCATATTTTAAATTCTTAAGCCCTTAATCTTAATCTGCGTAAAGTTGTTTGACCTCTATGCTTAGCCAAGTCTTTCTGGAGCAATGCAAGAATCTCGGCCTCTAGACTGAGACGGGATTATGGTAATTACAGTTATTATTTCTTCAATGTAAAGATGATCTGACACATAGTGTGGCCATCTTCTCCCAGCTCTTGACAGCTAAATTAAAAGCAGGCTGTGGTGACGTGACCTTCGGGACTGATCCGGTCTCAATGGAGAGCCATCTCTCATCTCTCAGCTCAGACACATTGAGAGGCCTGCGAGCAAATGTGTAAGTTGTTTGTTTTGAGCTGGTTAGGGAACGGGATGCGCTCTGTTGGGGGCGAGCCACTGTTGCCGCAAGGCTGCCGACGTACCTGTCCAGACAGGTAACCCTTTACCAATGAGGGAAGTGGAACCCTTCTCAGTGAGAGAGTGAGAGGGAGTTTAGCCCCAAGTGTCTAAACACCGGGGAGGGATGGCTCTGTCTTAAACCCCAAGGGATGCGTCTCTTATTATATGCTAACAACGCCTATGATGTTGTTTACTGCTGAGACCCACCACTTCACTCTGAGATGTTGCTTGCACTCGGGAAAGGTTTCCGGAATACATCAAGCACATATTAAATCTGAAATTAAAAATCAGTCATCCGTGACATTTGACACACAGACTCGGGTGCCAGAGGAATACCAACTCAGTGGCTGAAATCTCACGACCACTTAAACAGATATCCAGAGGGACTGTGTGTATGTGTGTGTGTGTGTGTGTGTGTTTGTCAAGACGGATTCAAGACGGAGCTTACCGTGAGCTGGATCAGGTGGTCCAAACACCAGATTGTACCGCAGGATGTAGAAGTTATTCCACACATAGAGCTGGTTGTCTCGGGGGTTGTATTCCACAGCGGCGATGTACTGGTACTGGTTGGGGAAGTGGATGTCGACGTATTCGCCTCGGTTCTGTTTGGTGTTGTACATGTAGTCGATCAGGCTCTTACTAACCTCGCTCTCGTTGTCTTCATAGGTGGATCGGACAACGTACAGAACCCCGCAGATCATGAAAGCATTGGAGGCTGATCGCTTGTCGTAGGTGGTCTCCCAGGTCGCCTCGAAGCGAAGGGTGTAGGGGTTGAGCTGACTGATCACCATCATACCGTTGTTCTGCTCAGTGGCATAGATCACCCAAAGACCATTTTCATCCACCGCCAAGTCGATGTCTGTTTTCCCACCCCACTTGTAAGGCGAGGTGTCATGATAATTTGCATTATTTATGATAGCCTCCCCACTTTTGATTCTGGTCCGAAGGTCAAATTTGACAATGTTACGAGTCCTCTCCTTGTTGAAAAACACCGCGCCATCGTATACAACAAATCCTGTGCCGTCGACCCGATGGGGGAGTTTATACGTCGTGGTCTGCCGAGAGTTTTGAAAGTCGTCGAGCGAGTTGTACTCAATGAGTGTGTCTGTTCTGTAAGGGGTCCAGGGCATGAAATAAACCTTGTCTCCTGCTTGGAGGGGGTCTTTGCACCATGACCCCGCTTGTTGTTCCGCCTCGTACAGAAACGACGGATCTCCAACCGCTTTCAGAGTTCCGGGACAAACAAAAACTAGTGATGGGAAGAACAGAGCAGAAAACAGTCAAACGTAAGCTTACACAGATCAAACTACTGTAGTTGAAAGCAGAGGGCAAAGTGCCTTCTGACTCTACATCACTCTTGATAACTGGGTAGTCGGTGAAAACAGAAAAAAAAAACACACTAAGAGGTCTAACAGCTACCCACATTCACAAGCAGTAAAAGGTGCGAAGAATCTGCATCTGAAGGTTATTGAGGCTTAAACGGAAGCAAACACAGTTTTTCTGTGTCCATAAGCAAACAGTTTCGGCTCACTGCTGCTTGGACATACTGAAGGGGAGTGATGGAAAAATCAAACCACAACCAAACACAAAGGGAAAAAAAGGAAGGAATACGACAAATCTGCCCTGCAAATAAAAGCAGACGACTAAATAAGGCTTGAGAAAGACGCAGAGAAGAGCAGCATACAGACAGTCTGTGTCCTGAGACAAGTTTTTCCACAGCTTTTACATCTTTCCTACGGGCCTAATGTTGCAATGATTTTACAGCATAAAGCATTTCCTTTCTTCTTAACAAAGCCATAATAATCAAACATGTAGAAAGGGTAAAGTGAGAAAGCAAGAGAGATAGAGATCGAAAGAAGGAGAGGGAGGTAGAAAGGCAGACAATTAGAGGAAGGGAAAGCGAGAAACAGTAGAGGCAGTGTAAAGTTAAGAGTAAATCTGTTACCAGAGCATGCTGGGAGTGTGGAGTGGGACTGGGGTTCGAACAGGCAATAAAAGAGTGTGGAGGAAAGGAAGAGGAGGGGGAAACGGGGCATTTTTTTTACCCTCAGCATTACCGCTAACATTTAACTTGTGCTTGATCATTTTCTTTTAAAGCTTCCCTCCAACTGCAGCTCGTGCACTGACCTTTACTACAATATACAAGACCCTTTCTGCTACTGCCTGCTATCAGAACAGCAAGAGTGGGCACAGGAAGATTTTACAACCACAAAAAAAATATATATATATATATAAATATATAAATAAAAATATATAGTAAAGAAAGAAAGAAAGAAAAAAAAAACAAGGAGCTGATTGTGTCAGTGATTTACCTTTTTGCTCCACTTCTATTTTAAGCGTTGGAAGAGAGAATGAAAGGAGTGCAAGGGGAAAAAGAGATTAAAATGAATTAACCATCATGTCCATGATCACATGCAGTTAACATGTCATGAGGTTACGGGCAAAATGCACAGAGCTACAGCTGTCAGAGGAGGAAGAAAATGCAGTTAGACACCTTAAACATGAAAGAGAGGCAGGTTAAAGGGTGTTCTGTCACAGTACAAAAGGACAGCGTATGTGGCATTGAAGACGAATCAATCTGCTGTTGTCGGGGGAAAGCTGCGGGGAAATACACGGGCTGAATACTAGATAGCGCCATATAGATTTTCATAAGAACTCAGGGACATCGACCAGGGAAATCTGAATTCCAGGTGGACAGATGGTAAGTTGTGCTGGAGGGAAACTCAAAACCAGAAAAATAAAGCTATTCCTCATCTCTACAGATCTTCTCCAACCACAGAGTTTTTGTCAGCCCTTCTAGGCGAACACTTGCTGTTTGGATTTCCAACATTCACAAAAAGTTTGTCAAATATAGTCGTACTTTTTAAAAAGCCATAAAAAGCCCTTTTTATTTTTCTTTCGACCAGATTAGAGTGTCAAATGGCGATTGGTGGGCTGGTGCTTCTTACTTTGGAAATCATATTTTTTTCATTTTCTAGGGTTAGTTTTTATAATGAAAGACTATGGAGCCAAATGTAAAATATTTTCTCACCCTCAAAAAAAAAAAAAAAAAATAATAATAATAATATATTCATAGTATTTTCACTTTCATAACATTGAAATGATAGACCAAAAACGGGTAACTTTTTATATGGGTTAATATTAATATAATTATAATACCCATATTATAAATTCAAATGGGCTTGGAACATCATGAGGGTGAATGTTTCATCTGAAAGTGTCATTTTTATTATTTGTAATTATAACATTTAAATTGATTTGTGTGTGTGTGTGTGCCTGTTTCACTGACAGCTTTTTCCACGGATAATAATGTTCTTAAACATATTTTTCTAAACATTAAACGAATAATTAGCTTATACAGCTTATTTAGATTGTTCTGATCTTTTTGGCTGGAACAATAATGCATGTTTAAAATAGTTTTTTTTTTTTTGTGTGTGTGTGTGTGTTTGCATAATTTTCAAATAACTACTTTACTAGCCAAGAAGAATATAATACTAGTACGATCAATTCAATTCAAGATCAATGCTTATCGTCATTGTTTTGTACGGGCCAATACACTGTCCTTCCAAATTAGTCCATAGCATCAGATAAAAAGAGACATATAGACAGACAGAAAGACAGAATGCAGACAGACATACAAATAGAATCTTGACAGTCTTCAGGAGTTTTATCTCCTCAGCAGCAGTATTCAAAATCCAAAACGTGAACATTTAAAACAATATAAAGCTACATTTCTCAGATTTCCTTATTGTATTATTATGATCGATCTACTAAAGGTGTCCATTCCCTGAGCACACTGTCCATGAGACTGAGCATGGTGTTCTTTTTTATTGAAGTCACCATTTTGTACATGAGCTCTTTTAAGCAATTAAATGAATCTCATAAACCTTTACAGAACACAGAAAAGAGACAAACAGGGTATACCACAATACATTTAGCAGAAATAAATTCTATTTGTTTGTAGTATATCATTGATAATAATACGTATACTGTACGTATATTTAACTCTTTTGCAACGTGTCATGTTGTATGATAGCTTTAATAGTATTTGTTGTTGTGCTGCCTTTAATTTATGCTGATTTAACAAATAAATGCTGTAATAAAAATTAATTATTGTAGTACTGATGTATAATGTAAATCACAATTGAGAATAATAAAAATTGCAAAGAAAAAAACTCCCATCTGGATGCATTACAGTATAATATTTTTGATTGGATGCATTACAGTATAATATTTTTATTGGAAATTTGCTTAATTGTCCTGAAAATAATATCAATGCAAAAAAAAAAAATAAAAAAAAAATCTTAATGGTCCATAAAATTGGTTTAGGTTTTTTTAATATTATAACAACAAAAAGGGCTTGAATGAATGGATGAATGAATGAATGAATGAAAGGATAGTTAAACAAACAAACAAACAAACAAACACGTAAGTAAATAAAGTGAGCCTTTACTCTATACTACTATAGTTCCGGGTTACTAATGAGGTAGGTTACAACTAATGGGGAAAAAAGAAAGGCATGGCAACATCCATCTATGAGGCAAATCATTTATAGTTTAGTCAGCCAATACAATTTGTCCACTACTGAGTCAAATCCTGTTCTCTGGGATACCATGAACATTCCACTGTTGCAACCAAACAAGACAAGAAAATAATAAAGTCGAAAAAACAGCATTCAGCAGCCTGAGGGTGACATGAGGGCTCTGCCGCCCTATGGAGTCAAACTGTGATTAGTAAATAAAACTGTTCCGAACCGCCTGCAAATGCCTAGAGGAGGTAATGCAAAAACATTAAGACATTAAGACAAAACAGACAACACAACACAAACACATATTCTGCGAAGGTGCTTTCATATCAGCAAAGAAAAGGTGAACAATCACAGATATTCCAGGAGAAAAACATGAAACTTTATGAAAAAAACAGTTTTCAAAATTTCGTGTGGAATTTTGACTTCAATAACCCATAGATACGGATGTAGACTAAACTAATATTGAGCACTAAAATCCCTTTGTTATCTTGGTGGGAAATGTGCGGCAGAGGACCCCGTCTGGTATGTGAAGTCTCTGGAAACATTCTCTGAGAAGACGAGACAATTCAATCAGAGAATAATATTACTATCTAATTGTTTAATGGAGCAAAACAATCCATACTCTTAATGTAATGGGAAATCTGAGAATAGAAGTGAGGCGTTTGTTTGGAGTTTGCTCATGTTAGATCCATGTGCAGTCATTTGTCTTTTCTGACAGTCGTATAGTTGCGGTTTCTTACAAGCAAACACAATAATCAAGCACTAACGTAAAATATCTTAGGTCTGTTTATTAGTTGGCGTAAAACCGGCATGTCTATGCTTAGCCAAATCATATTTTTGAGGCCAAAGAAATCATGCTGGTCTGTCTCTGAGCGATTATATTACTGGACGTCAGAGACTGCTGCTTTGCTTTCATGCATTGCTGTGATGATCCTGAGAGTTTACAGACTGCTAAAAACAAACTTTTCAAAGGGAGAAAAGCACATTGAAATGGATTTACATTTAACTGCTTACATTTGAGTTTTTGTCAAATTTAAACAAGACAGCAAAAAGCATTTTGCACCAAGCTCTGTGCGCTGCAATCACATCTAATCCACTCTTAAGGTTTTATGATACAAATCAAACACTAAAAACACAAGAAATCATGAATAACTATTTCTATCCTGAAAGAAGCAGCAGTGCTTGCAAGGCAGCAAACGAATAGTGTTTTAAGTTTTAATCTTGTAAATGCAAATGAAATGCTGCATCAAAGACACTGTGTGCTCGTTTTATTTTGCAAAGACAAAAGCATCTATATATATATATATATATATTTAAATCGAAAAACAATACGATCAATCAGGTTACATGTATGTCCAGTAAATAAATGCAAGACGACTAAATGAGAATAAACTCGGCAAATATGCCATCATTGTCATTAAATCACTACAGATCATTACAGTCTTGCAAACACTGATATTGATAATACAGTGCCTATAAAAAGTTGTATACAGTACATGTATATATATATACACTCTAAAAAATGCTGGGTTGTTTTAACCCAATTTTGGGTAAAATATGGACAAACCCAGCCATAGGGTTACATTTTTAAATTACATTTTTTACCCAATGGCTGGGTTTGTCCACATTTTACCCAAAATTGGGTTAAAACAACCCAGCATTTTTTAAAGTATATATATATATATATATATATATATATATATATATATACATATTTATACAAAAATGTATTTCGGCTATTTTAACGAATATAATTCAAAAACTGAGACCACACAACCTTCTTCCACCTGTTTTGAGACCTCATGCCTTCTTGCAAATTGTAGTCAAAATGCCAAATGACTTATTTTTAACAACAGTAGCTTTATCTTTGGCAGTCTCTCTTATAAAGCCCTGACTGGAGAAGCACCCAGGCAACAGTTGTTGTATGCACAGTCTCCAATCTCAGCCACTGAAGCTTGTAAATCATTGGTCTCTTGGTGGTCTCTCTCACCAGTCTTACACGGTCACTCAGTTATTGAGGACGCTCTAGGTAGATTTACAGCTGTGCCATACTCTTTCCATTTCTTAATTGTTGCTTTAACTGTACCCCAAGGGATATTCAGTGACTTGGGACATTTTCTTGTATCCATCCGCTGCCTTGTGCTTTTCAATTACATTTCACTTTCACTGTTTGGAGTCTGAAACTTCTGCAATAATGACTCACCTGAAGTTGAGCCTTCTATATAGAGCTGTGTTTATTCTACAATCAAACAAAACTACTTAACGACTTACAAGTGATATTTTTAAAGGGATACTCCACCAAACAAAATGAGAATTATGTCATCATTTACTCACCCTCAAGTTGTTGCAAACCTGTATACGTTTCTTTCTTCTGCGGAACACAAAGGAAGATATTTTGATGAACGATTGGAACTTTGGCACCATTGACTTCCACAGTATTTATTTTTTTTTCTACTATGGAAGTCAATGGTATGTTCCAATCGTTCTTCAAAATATCTTCCTTTGTGTTCAGCAGAAGAAAGAAACGTATACAGGTTTGTAACAACTTGAGGGTGAGTAAATGACAGAATTTTCAATTTTGGGGGGAGTATCCCTTTAACAATTACTTCAGAGAACATGATTATCAATGTGTGTCATTTTAGAGAGTGTGATATTTTTTTTTTCTGTGTGTGTGTTTTAAACAAATTTACTTTTGACTAGAAAAAGTCTCTTTTTTAGTTGATCAGTGACAAATGCTGTAAAATGACAAAACCTATAAAAGCGCAAACTGTATATTTTATAAACACTGTATTATCAAGGACAAAAACTGTATCCTGTAGAAAAACATTTGAAGGCACAAATCATAAAAAGGCTTTTAGTCGTAAACATACATACACACACACATATATATATATGTATATATATATATATATATATATATATAGATTTAAAAAGATGGCTTATACTTACTGTAGGGAACACATTCATACTGGACTTCAAGGTACTTATACGTTCCTGGGCAGGGGTCAGGAAAAACATCTGGTCCAGTGATGACGATGCACTGCGTTCTGTTGTTACACCTGAACGGAGCAAGAGAAATATACAAAGAAATTAGACGAGTGAAACACACACACACACACACACACCAGTTTCAAGGAATGTTCTGGAGTTTGCTCTAGCAACAGCATTTTTAGAGTATAACAATGGAAAATTACAATTTTGAATAATTGCTGCATTATGTTACAGTAACTTTTTTAACTTGTTTACACAACACCGTTGTGTACCTGGCCATTAATTTACATGACAACAGCGTTTTTTGGGCCTCATTTTTGAAACCGATAGTGTTCTGTAAACAGTGTTGGGTGTAAGTAATTACTAAGTAATTAGTTACTGTAATTTAGTTACTTTTCCCTTGAAAATGTAAAGTAAGGGATTACTCTTCATTTATCAGTAATTTAATTACAGTTACTTCTGATGTAATTGAGGTAAATACTGTGTATAGATCAATCCGATCTCACAGCGATTCGTTTGCATTTTATGAGGTGTCTAAATTGTACGACCGCACAAATTCGTATGAATTATTGTAAAATATGTCTGAAAAAAGTGTGAAATGTCATGAGATCAGACATAAAACAATAGTGGGTTTAACATCAAAATGTATTGTCTGATGTTAAAAAGTATGTTTTTATAATGTAACCTTCTCCACCTTGGTCAGTTTAAGGATAATTCATGCAATTTTATAGTATTTATTTGAAAGAATTAAAACAGAATCATGTCTACCCTTGTATTATTCAACTGGTTGAGATTGATATGGGATTTTGAAAGTAATTAATAATTCAAAGTAATTAAATACTTTTTAGAGAGAGTAATTAGTACAGTAATCGAATTACACTGTTGAAGAGGTAATTAGTAACTAGTAATTAATTACTTTTTTAGAGTAACTTACCCAACACTGTCTGTAAACTACAAAACCTTGAATTTGTGCAAAGGGTTCCACCACGTGCATTCTAGTGTTTCTTTATCACAAACTACTTCCCTGGCATGCAAAATTCAGCCGTTTTAGATGTTTTCGCGGATTCATGTGAAGCGTTTTGACAATATTATTGTCTGTACACGAAAAACGCAAAAGACTAAGTGCATCGTTGTGGTGTAAACGTACCCTAAATGATATTTGTGTTAAGCTTAACTTGTATTGAACCCGGAACATTCCTGTATCAATCAGCTGTGAATACAATTGCTGCTTTTGAGGCTCATGTCAAACCAAGAGGAACCCTGCAGACAGAGCTGATGGACGGAGGGATGGTGGCCCAGAGCAGGAACCAGAAAAAAGACGGCGGGAATTAGCGGAGCGGATAGATGCCAAAGTGGACCTTTTCAGCCCAACGACAGAGATAAACAGCCTCATCTATGAGTGTTCATACCTGCCAGCACATGAGTTATACATCTGTATGAATCCCCCCTGAGGCCAGGCTGATTGTACCTATGATGGATTCATTTTCCCTATATGCCATTTCACTCAGAATGAACTAACCATCCCTCCACTGCCTGTTTAACAGGAAGTCATGCAGAAGGTGGTTTATGTGGGTTCTAGGAACTAAAATTAAGCACATCAATAAAAGATAAAGTGCAGAAATGATCTCATGGCTTAGAGACACGTATACAGCAAGATGCTGAAAAAGTAGCGGCAGGAATAGTCCATCAATCTGCGCCACGTTGTTCCTGAGGTCTGCATCTATGCAGTCCACTCGCTAAATCTTCCAAGCAACTACATATTTCCCTGAAAAATAATGGTTTAGAACTAAAAAGGCTTTAAAGCCTTAAATGTGCTTGTTTCCCCTCCCCAATTTCTTCAAATAACTACAAATAGTTCTTTATTGACCATCAATATACTTGGTTAAAAAAATATATATATAAAATTATTACCCAATAAAAAATAATGGTTCAATTTAAAACCAAAAACAGCTTTAAATACTGTTGTTTTAGTTCCACAAATAACTTTTTATATGTGTGTGTGTGTGTGTGTGTTTTCATGTTAACCATTCCTGTTACGGCAAAGCAATCACCTGATCCATCAGAAATCCTTCTAATATGCTGATTTACTGCTCAAGAATTTCTTCTATTAATTCCTTTGTTAAAAACAGCTTTTGTTGCACCAAATCAGCATTTTACAATGATTTCTCAAGGTTCAAATGACTGAAGTAACGCCAACTAAAAACATTACAACCAAATTTAAATTGCAATATTTCACATTTTTAAATCCTTACGAATTTAATCAAACGAATGCATTCTTGGTGAATAAAATACTTATTTAAAAAGTATTACAACTCTTCAAGATTTCAAACTTTTGAATGGTAAAGTGTAAATGTAACATCATTTTTTTTTTATCTCCAAAAGAATATAGCAACTCAAAAACAATGAATTATTGGTCCTTTAGAAGAGACCCACTAATACATATTTTTAGTGGTGTTTGTTGGGCAGAACCATGTTATTGTATATTTTAACATAAAAAAACAATGTATGCTGTGTCTCCCAATTTCTGAGAATAATGTAGGGTTATTGTCCTAAGATAGAGGAAAAGAATCTGGAAACAAAGGTCTATTGGTTTGGGAATAGAGAGCATGTTTTCCTGTAAGCGCAGCACGGGGTGAATTATCCTGCTGGCGTTTTTCTGACCTGGCCTTGGGGCAGCATCTCTTTCCGCAGTAATTTCTCTTTACCTCAGCACGCGACCCTGACAATTCATTTGTCTTATGTTCTATTTGCTAATAAACAAGTGAACACTTTTTTTTTTCCTTGTAAAAGCAGCGAAGCACGTGGAATTGAGTGCTGCTCCGTCCACAGCTGTGAATTCCCACAGGTAATGTTTGAAGATGAAAATTTATACATAGACACGAGCTTTGCCGAAAAAAAACACGTCCCTCATATGGGAGTTTCTTTATTAACGAGCACTCATATGTGGTAACAGATGAGAATTTCAGCATGTTTACCCATATAAATGAATTATAGATCTAAAATTATAACACACGGCCAAAGCTGGTGCCATAATGTGGCGATTGGTTGTTTGGTTATTTGTAGTTGTATTATAGGGAGACTGTTCCTGTTCATATTTCATTCAGTCACACTGTGTTGTTCATTTGCATAATGTGCCATGTGAATAAATAATGATCACAAATTATCTTAAAAGAGGAAAAAGATTAATAATAACTTATTGAGTCAACATTATGGCATAACAAGCCTAACAACATTTTATTATTGTAGAAAACTTGCCTTGATACAATATAGATGGAATTGATTTTTTTTTTTTAATTGTATTTTAATGTTTTAGTTTTTGGTACTATATTTCTTGTAGTGTTAAAATGTCATTCTTCATGCCATTTTTGAAATTACTTTTATGCTTTCAATACCAGTTTATTGGATTCATTCCCATCCAGGCCACACAGGTGTGACTCATTACATCCATTCCCACGTTTGACAACCACAAAGTGTCCATATATCTATATCTATATCTATATCTATATATATATATATATATATATATATATATATATATATATATATATATATATAAATAACTTAACTATATATGAAGAGTTCAGATGCAAAAGCCTCTAAATGCCATTTGAAATTTTCTTCTTTAATGATGATTTTTATCGAACTTGTATATTTAAGTTCAGTAATTTCACTTAAATAACAATTAATAGGGAATTATCATTGCCATTTAAGTGAAATCACTGAACTTAAATATACAAGCTTGATAAAAATCATCATTAAAGAAGAAAATTTCAAATGGCATTTAGAGGCTTTTGCATCTGAACTCTTCATATATAACTTTTCCACTGGTTTTACTGGTGCTGGCAATGGTAATGGTCCGCTGGTGCTACCAACTTTCTCAGTAGTGATTTGGTCGCACCTTTTATTTTGCTTTAACATGGGATTAATCATCGTATGCTGATTAATAGTTTGCACATGTTTTTTTCTAATGTTTGATTAAAAACAAATCAAATCAACCTTTCTGCACCTGTGCTCTTGTCATAATTTTAATTTATATATATATATATATATATATATATATATATATATATATACTGTATATATATATACTGTATATATATATATATAATCATTGGGAATGATGGCTACATTCGCATTGTTCGCATGTGACACAGAGGAAATTCTTTACTCACATGATGTGGCATGCATAAACACATTTTGGTCCATTTATTGCCTTGTGAAAGCAAATCAAACTAAGAAGTTCCTGTTCCGGAACAAAGCAAACGACCTACAGGTCTGAAAACGGCCTTAAATAAACTCCACTTGATTCGATATTTTCTTTTATCTAATATAATGCCATTTATAAATTGTAATATGTGGATAAACTGTTCAAATACTGTTTGGGGCTACTGTATGCTAAATTCCCTTTCTCGTAATGTTCCTGTTAGCCGACAGTTGGTGTTTGCTCTTCACACCACAGTCACACATTAAGCTGTTTCACAGGACGCCCCTCATTAGACAGATCTCTCGCTCCTAAACTCTGAAAACTCACAGAAGCAATGCTTTCAAGATATCACAACATTTACAGTAGAAATTTCACAATAGTGTGGTAAGTTGGAGGAAACGTTTCAGTCAGGAAATCTGGACTTCGCCAATATAATATAAAAAATATCTATATTACAAATGATATTCTTTGATATATAAGTTATTTCAAGCAAATTAGCTGATGTGTATATAAACAATAGTTGAAACTAGATAGAAAATAATCTAAAAAGTTTTAGTTAAGGAGCCTAGGAAATGGAGACAGAAAAGAAAATCTTGAGTTTCATATATTGCCTTCTTTGTTGGATGTCCCCATAACGTAGACTATATGTTTTATCTTTGTATTATTTTCACATTATCACTGTGAAGCTGCTTTGATACAGTCTGTATTGTAAAAATCGCTATATAAATAAAGGTGACTTGACTTTATCGATCAAACTCATTACATTACAGGAGGCAGCTTTGATTGGTGATCTGAGTGATGCAGTGATACAGTTCTTGGCTGATCTATAAAAAAACATTATGACAATATATAATAAAGCACTTCTAAGATGATGCCGAGCACATTTTGTGTTTGTCACTGTAACATGACAAAGTAAAAGAAAAAAAACATGATGATGCCTGGAAGAATATAAATGCTCAGTATTCAAAATTTCATATCTGAATATAAAACAAATTGATCTATATTATCATTATACCTATGTATTATATTGTATCTGTTCTCTGAATATATGCAGTGTAATGGCAGATAAGCTAGTCATTCACTTATGCCACAAAAAAACATGACCACTTGTTGTTTGAATATTTAGTTTCGAAAGAACCAGATTTGTTTGAAATAATTAAACATTAATCCGAAAAAACATTCAAACTGAAAAGGACCGAAGAATAGATCATCATGCATCCAATTCAAATTAAAACAAACCAAAATGAAATCAAATGTAATCAAAGTGATTGCAGTATAATTGCAGTACTTTGATATTTAAAAAACAAACACGATTTCTATTGTCTGTTCTGAACAAAACCTTACTTCCTCTATTCACAGCATTAAAGCAGCCCGAACCTCACATATCTAATTCAATCAGGAATCAGGGGCTTTATTTAATACTTTATTACCAGGCCAACAAATTCCCAATGCTCTGAATTCTTAAACAGGTGTAGCTGTTGTTTCTAGAAGCCTGTATTTACGGTGACTTATGAAAGCTTAATCTGCAATGCTCGAAGTATTCACTAATACCATATGTACAGTGGGAGTGCCGTACACGGCTGTGCTGGTCTTCTGAGAGCCATGCGGACGCCTCTGTCACGGATATTAATGGTGTGAATAGAGAACAAATTTCCCCTGTACAGCACTGCAGCCATTCCCTCATGTTCCCCAAAGCAGGGTACTTAGCAGAGCAAGGACGACAGGAACAAGAGAATTCCTGCAACAAAACTTTTGTTTCCGATGTGTTGCTAAAGGAAGGACTAATGCAAAAAACTTGAATAGTAATTTGAGCACAGGTGTGCTTATAAGTTAAATAATAAGTTTATTAGCCACGTTGATTTGGGGGGGTGTTGGGAGCACAGCACACATATTTTTAACTTGTTGAGCCATAATTCCTATGAGAGTGATCCACTCTGCAACATTTTACAATTGCATTCCTCCTCAGTCTTCCCAATAATTTTCTGTTTCTCTCAACACTCACAGAATGCCAATTGCAAGAACTACAGGAATTTTATTATAAAATGAAAATTCATATTCCTTGCATTAATGAGCAACTTCACCGATTTTCAACCTGCTTTGTATTGTTACAATATTGGTAGTATATGCAAATTAACAATGTTTAACCATTCTCTGTGTTACTTGGACCGAGAAATTATTATTTGATAAAACACACAACATTTGTCAGCTCCAGGGATTTGGTGACAACTATAGATTATACTTTGTTGTAAAATCAGTGGTGGAGGAAGTACTGAATCTCAGTACTTAAGTAAAAATACAAATAACCAGATAAATATTTACTTTAGTAAAAGTAAAAGTAGAAGTAACACAATGACAACCATACTTAAGTAAAAAGTCAAAAGTACCTGATTTTAAATGTACTTTAAGTATTAAAAGTAAAAGTACTTGCATAATTATTTTCTTAATGTCTATTTCTAATGATCAATAAAATATTTAATTCTAACTCATTCAACCTAATACTCATAATGATGTTCAATAATGATAGAAAAAAAAAACGTCACCATTTCTGAAACTTGCAATTAGGCAATATACACATCATGCTGATCCTTATATGTTAATAACTATGGCAGTAAATGCAATTAATTTATGGTGTAATTCTGAACCTCTTGGCTTGCCATAATCCTAACCAAACATATATTACACACGGTGCGTTTCCTATGCACATAAAAACTCATTTTCGCGTAAAAAAAAAAAACAAGTTTCCTACGCCCCATGAGGCCTTGCGTCAAAAGTGGGCGCGACTTCCGGTTGGAAGTAAACAAAGCGCGATTTGACATGCTTGACACTCGTTCATTCAACAGTTGACAGTCATTCAAGTTATAGCGATCCAAACTAGCTAACGATGTGGGAACACAACCTCAACGAAATTCAAAAGGGTGAAATAACAGTACCTTTACCCTCCGCAGTAGTTAATTGGGAGTATTATAATAACATTAATTATCAATACTCATCAAGACAAGGCATGGTGACAGACAGTTGTGCGAGCTGACAAACAATTAAAATAAAAAAATACACTTAGTCATTGTGCTTTGGAGTTTATTCAAAATTATAAATGAATGTGCTACTTGAATACATTAACTGGCACATTTGGTATTCTGTCAACACAGGCTTTGATCCTGAGTTTAGCTGTAACATCAGTAGCGAACAGCCAATCACATGCTGAGAGAGTTTATAGAATATTAAGAATTTAAACAAATGTACACAGGAAGATTCGTCGTCTTTTGGGAGGTGATGGAAACTACAGTCGTTGGCAGGATCAGAGACGGGCTCTGGTAGGATTACTCAGATTTCGTTTTCAGCTTATGTTCAAAACAATCCCGTTTAAGCCACTGAATTAGTTTAGTCCGGTTATACATACAACCGCGAACAGCACATGTTGTCCCTGAGCTCCGTAACGACATCTCTCATAAAGATTTGCGTCTTTAAATAGTAAAATAATTCTCCAAAACACAGCTAGCCTCTTCGCTAACTAACACACAAAATACCATTGGAATGCTACTTCCGCCGCCTCACCGGAAGTTTCACCCACTTTATTTTTTACAGGAGCGCCCCTTGGAAACTTGTGGATAAATTGCACGATAAACGAACTGCGTGCGAGACGCATTTAGTGTGACCGGGTTGATATATCTATGGCAACCAAACATCACTGGTGAGACAAACGTGCAACGGACGGACGGTCACATTGTGTTTTGGCAGGGGAAAAATTTATCAGAAAATGTAATGAAAATGTAAGTTGTAGAAATGTAGTGGAGTAGAAAGTATAATAATTGCTGCAAAATGTAACAAAGTAAAAGTAAAAAGTAAGCACTATTTACTCCACTTAAGTAAAGTAAAGATACGTGAAAAATGTACTTAAGTAAAGTAACGAAGTATTTGTACTGCGTTACATTCCACCACTGTGTAAAATGGAAAAGCTTTCTTACCTGTATGCGACGGGGTTTTGTTTTGGGGGTTAAACGAAACTGACAAAACCACATTTATTTCAGTTTACCCCTTCGTTTGACTTAAAACACTGTGTTTGTAGTCAGAAAGTCTGAAATGTTGACTAAAAACAGGCAGGTTTCTCAGATTTGCCATGGTGACGCTCATATTTAAAGCTGCAGTCCGCAACTTTTCCTCGTTGTCACCATCTCTGTTCGAAATCTGCAATTGCAGTTATTTGCGGCATTATCATCTTTACGTAGGTTGTAAATCGGCATGAAACAGCGCGGATAAACACCGTGTTTCGAGGCGAGTGCTGCAGTCAATCACCGCGCTGTGTGGATATTGTCATTCAGAATCCCAGATTCACTTTTTGAAAGTTTGACCAACATAAGAATTTTGTGGGAAAATGTCTTCTGAACAAGTAAGTAACATCCACTTTTATTCTGATCAACTAAGGGGGAAAAAGCATTCGACATGATAAGCTTCGTTAGATTTAATCAACGTGATTTACAGCAACCGTGCAAATTATAGCAGCTTTGTTCTCAAATTGTTCATGTTAACAACATCAGTACTGCGTGACTGATAATGTTAAATTTAATGTGTGTTATGGTTACCTGTGTAGTTACGAATTCATATACTCCATAATAGCAAAACGAGAAAGGCACAACAAAGGAAACTCTATAACTGTGTGAATTAAGAAAACATCCTGTTACACGATTGAACTATTGAAATATCTTACTTGTTCAGCAGAAAAAAGCCGTCTCTTCTTCTATCATTTTGAACATGGAGTTCACGCACTTTTCAAAAGCCTCGCCGGTGTTTAAATCCATGTGTTCAAATGAGACGGTTTCTTTCTCTTTCTCTAGCCACCTCAAATCCAAAGTACAAAGTCTTTGGGGTTTTATAACTGCTGAATCTCCAGTTGACACCGATGATTGTTGTTTGAATCTTTCTGGATGCTATAAGTTTAATTATGTAAAGTGCTGCGAGAAAAGCCTATACATCTCCTCACGCGCAGCTGGCCGAAACTCCTTCTTTATGTGTACAGGTGTGACGTAATGACTCAAAGACATGCTCGAATTTCCCGCAAAAACCCACCAGTACCACTGGAATTTAAATCATTATTACAAGCTAACTGTTTTGAATCTAGCTATTGGCAAGCAATGGTTTTGACCACCGGCAGAATATGCTTTTCTTTAAATAATTATTTTGGATTATTTTTAACTTTAAAAAGTTACGGACAGCAGCTTTAATAAAATAAAACTAAACTTTACACTTTGAATTATTTCACCTGGGACGACTAGAAGTTGACACCATTATGATTTGCTACAGTATGTTTGCTAAAAAATGTCGCCTACTAAAGGCGGTATTTAGTTAAAGGAGAACTCATTTTTTTGTACATTTGCAGTGCTGTCAGTACAGACAAATATGACAAAAATCGGTCTTGACTACACCGTGTTATCCTCTTTTTAAAATTCGCACATGTTGACTTCAATTGGGCAAGTTCTAAACCTGCTTTTAGCCTCTTAACATCCTTGATTTGTCATTACGAGTGCACAGCCTTGTGAGTGGTGTTATTAAGAGTGACCACGGTCAATCTGACTGCAGTAGATGTGAAAGATATTAATAAAAATGATGTTAATTCAGGCAGCTCACCAGGGGCGGCTCGCCCATAGAGGGCGCTGGGGCGCCGCCCTCCCTCCGACCTGTTTGTCTGTTTTTTTTAATATATATTATAATTTATCATTTTGAAAAATAATCTGTGTTAATTATATGCTAATAATGGTTTTACTTTTAAAAGTGTTTTGAACTCACCAGAATGATATTTGCATTCACTTTCGTTACTTTTATCATGTTGGTGTAGTAGTATAGCCAATAGGCTGTCTTGTCAGGGCGCCAGTTCGCTCAGCCCCACAGTGCTGGAATTTAAGCCAATGGTTCCCCGGTTGCTATGCAAAAAAGTTTATATTTCGCCAATCAGCGCCGTCAAATTTTATGGTTTGGGGGCGCTGAAAATATCGCCCACAGTATCAGATTAGGGGAGCTCGTGCACCGTGCACGCGCACCACGGGACATTTTTTTACCTCAGATGAGAGCAGAATGGCAGCGCCAGTGACGTCGAGTGGAAATAATGTAAAGTTAGTCGTGGGAATTGATCTGTCTGTCTCTGTCACTCACTCACTCACTCACTCACACACACATAAACACTGTTTCACACACATTTGATATTAAAATAGTTATAGGAATATTAATACCTGTGTGTTTGCTTTGTTTTTGATGTTTTTAAGTTCTGAGCTAGATTACTGTGTTTAATACTAGTTAAAATCAACTTTCTTCTCATACTTGGGTGTTACAATCAAGAACGTTGTCCCACCCTCTTTTTCAGAGCCTTTTCTCTCTCTCTTTCTCTAGTATCAACACATTGTTATCCATTATCCAATTGTCAAAAATATATAGTCTACAGCTGGGGATTGATTAAACTAGATTGTTGTATTACTTATTATTTTTTGTATTACCTATATTATAATTTATCAATATTATGCGTTTGCACTTTTTCTGTCAGCACACAGAGCATAATAAACATTCAACTTGTTCATTATCATTAACTGTCAAACTGTTATTATTATTATTGTATTATTTGACCATTGGTATTGACTGGTTTAAGTTATTTTATTGGTATAGGTAAGGGCATGGCCTAAGGCCTAAAATGCACCAGAATGCAGGAAATCACATCTACTAAATTCAAAATTTTCTGGGGGGGAACCCCCAGACCCCCCTCTTATTCAGCCCCCCCTACTATAATTTTCACCAGCCGCCACTGCAGCTCACATATTTACTTCCTGTTTGCGGTCGAAGTCCACAGTAGTCGATTGTTGAGTTCGCGCACGCGCGATCATTGGTAAAAATACACTCAAAAACCTCCCCCCATGTTCAACATTTGATTCGGATGAACTATCCATTTTTAGCTGATAATCTCAGAACACCACACAGCACCGTCATTGGCCGACAGCTGACAGTCTAGCTGTGTCTGAAACCGCTCACTCGTTCACTCATTCACTAATCCCTAAATAGTGTATGGCATTTGAGTGCACTATATCTGCAAGGAGTGAACGAGATGAAGTGAGTGAATTCGGACGCTGACGTGTTACACTGTGCATCGGAGAGTTGGAGCTGTCGCAGAAAAGGCTTTATCACACGTACTGATAAAACTCCTTTTATCTTACGTTACTTACTTTATAAAATAATATTAACAACAACAACAATCATAATGACTTTATTTTGTAATTATATATACCTCCGTGCCAGCTTTGTCTGACTGAAATTGTAACTCTCACGCACATAGATGACGTGTCGTCGAGCGCCCTCCGGCGACCGTTATTATATCCGATTCCTAACGACGATTAACGGATATTTTTCAAATCCTCCACTGGATGTAATGTAATCTCTGGTTTAAACTTGCCCGTGCCGCACTTTCATGCGCGCTCAGTTCTCTCCGCATTGGATTGTGGGAAATAGTAAGTGTACATCGAATGTACACTCGAATTCAGAGAGGATTGTGGGTAAAAGTAGTAAATGAATGTAGGGAATGATGTCGTTCACTCAGAATTCGGACACCACTACAAAATGGCCGACACCCAATATAGTGCACTATATAGTGGATAGGGAGCGATTTCAGACACAGCTTATGTCTCCACTGTTGCTTAGCTAATGGTCACACGCGCAACCAGTGTTGTAGTCGAGACCACCTCACTCGAGTCCGAGTCGAGACAGAGACCAGAGAGAGTCGAGTCCGAGTCAAGACCGAGTCCATAGAGCGTCGAGTCCAAGTCGAGTCCAAGACCAGAGATGGTCGAGTCCGAGTCGAGACCGAGATCAGTGAGGGTTGATTACCTAATTTACTTTTATTTACTTAGAGAAATCCTTTTTTTATTTTACTGAATTTTCATGCGCAGTTGTGCACTAGAAAATCACCAATCACTGGGCGTGTCAATCAATTTAAAGAAATATTTTATTAACATACATTAATAATCATGAAAAATATTTTGAATTGAACTCGAGTGGACTCGGGAATAAGTCCGAGTCCTAAAAAAAAAAAATTCGAGTACGAGTCAATTCCGAGTCGAAATGCACACGAGTCCATGACAAGACCAAGACCATTAAAATATGGTCTCGAGACCGAGTCCGAGACGAGTTCGAGTTTCGAGTACTACAACACTGCGTGCAACCTCGACAATCGACTACTGTGGACTTCGAGTGCACTCTGTTGCCAGATATTTATTTTGGATCCTGCTCTCAACGATATCTCAATTGTCTACTGTTTAAAACAAAACACAAAAAGACCAATAAAAGCCCAACACAAAATGTAGAAAGTGCTTCAAGTTGCTCGAATCCTCATTTAAGTCCAGATTATTAAAAAAGTTAACAGGCGACAAAAAAAAAACAAAAAAAAACCCACGGGACATGAGGTGTTTATATCAATTAATTTAATATACGCTTATATAAATCAACAGTAAAATCAAAGAGAGAAAGAAATGAAGTAGCACTGAGTGAAAGCTTCCATTATTAAGTAGTAATATATTATTAATGCAACTGTAGCAATGACAGATTGTGAACTTGTTGGTGATTCATTATTGACCAAAAAACTATCAGGATGAAAAGTGCACAACAATGCAATTTCACATCTGGACTTCTGCAGACCTGCGGAGGCAAATCCCTGCCTAGAGTTCCTGTGTAGATTAACACCCACTTGAGACGCCTAATTGCCTGCAGCTGAAAGGACTAATTGAGACGCCACATTTTCAAACCTTTTCCCCCACGAATCACGACATTCTTATAATAAGCCGAGCGGAACTGTATGCCACTCCCGCAGCAATAGCCTACGTATCAAAGCCAGGCTCACACATCACTTCCTGTTTCTTTAGCACAAGCCTCCAGATGTACGACGCTGTCTAAGCTCAAAAGAAAAACGGATATGAGTGTATTGAGATCTGTTTGGTTTGCTCGTGTAGATTGAGGAGAGAAATGTTCTTCATGCCACTGAAGATGCTCGTATTCAGGCACTGTGTAATCAAAGACGGCCAAATGAGAGAGGAGGAGAGAGATTTTGGAACGGAGGGTGAAATGTGACAGATCTTAGCATGGAAATGCGTTTGCATGACAGAACTTGCCTTTGAGACATGATCTTGAATGCATCGGGCAGATAACAGTTGATGTTCTCCATTTGAAAGGGGTCAGCATCGCAGATCTTGTCGTCTGTCCGGCCGTAATTGGCAGTCTCAATCATGATGACATCACTTCCTGGACAGCGTAGGTCAATGGGATAACCCTCGCAAGACAGTTCCCGCCTCACCAGACCAAACGGCATAGCTGCCCGGCTAAACCCTGAAAGATAGAGAGAAACTTTATTTTTTTTTTTTACTGAAAAAGGTAAATTAGTATAGCATTCAGTATAACAGTATAACATTCTCATAACTGCAATGTGGAAATAAAAAATGTGATTAGATTATATTATTGAAATAAAAATCTTTATACACCACAGTAGGAGAAAGATAATTGATCATTTGAAGGAAAATAAAACTATATTCGAACTATATTTATAATAATAATGATATATATAGTTTACCAAAAAATACACATCAGTGAAATCCAAAGCACTTTTTTTATATTAATTTAAATAGATAATGAATGACAGATGCAACAGTGCTAACAATCCATGCTATATAGTTTAAATAATGAATGACAGATGCAACAATGCTAACAATCCATGTTACTACTGTATATAGTTTTTCTCTTCATTTTAGGGAAGGGTAAGAAATGCCAGACAACAAGAGAAAAATATGTCATGTTCTGCTAATGTGAAGAACATCAAATAATGTTGAGAGTGAAATCTGGTACTGAGCTCAGAGCAGCAAACACACATATAATATACATTCAGCCAATCACAGGCCCTGACCTTAAATATAGCTCTATTTTTAGAAATTAATCTCACATGCAAAACACAGCACGGATGCACCAGAAAATACGAATAAAAAAAATCAATTAAGTGCTATGTCTGAGAATTACACATATCCATCTGCCTGGAAGGTGTATTTAAGAAGCACTATATATATATATATATATATAATTTTTCAAAAAAACAAAAAAATGAAAACAACTTACAGTAGAGGTAATGTTTATTTCTTAGGTGCATAATTCTTATTTGCCTGCTGCATTACACACCTCCTCAGATTGTACTGCAAATGGTGTTAAAATGTGTCTTGTTAAAAATTACATAATTTATTAGAAAGATTCATATGTGAGAGAAAGACTGCTGTTTAATCTATATTTCCTCCAGCAATGGGTATAAACGAGGCCACATTAAGTAGAAATCCATCTAAAATCAGTCAGTACGATTGATTTATTCACGTAAGTAAAATTATAAAGTCAACATGGCTCTGAATGTTTTTTTCCATTCATGTTTTCAAATGAAGAGGAAAATAATCTGTCTGCTGAGAAGCTTCTCCTGTAATTATTCAGTCAGAACACAGTCACTGCACGTTTTATACACAGCATTTCCCCCTGAGTTTGACATGCTGAGATGTTCTCAAAGACACTGACAGCAAAATGGATTCAAATGACTTTAAAAAGTCCATTCAGTGGAAATCAAATCTAGGGCTGTTGAACCAAGATTTATCACTGGGTTTTTTCAAATCTTTAGTCATTCCTTGTGACCATTGGAAACGAAACACAGCAGCAAGTTTTGACTGATGACAGGTGTTTGCCGCCTCACATATGTCATTTTATAGTGCGTGTGGCCCAACAACATGCAATTCACTTTGTGACTCTGTAAAACCACCAGTGAGAGGTAAAGCTTCATGAAATGCTAACTGATAGTTTCGAATCTGCACTACGATTGGATGAACAGCATTCAAAACCATTGTAAAATGGCAATAAACTAGTTGCGACGTAACTAAAAAATTACAGAAGTATTATTCATTTTATCATTATTATTACTTGTATATTGGTATTGTTTTTCTCTTGTCAACATTTTATACAAAAAAACAACAACAACAACTTTGTTTCTCTCTAAAAACACTACTGTTCAAAAGTTTTGAATCAATCCATTGTTGTTTTTTAGTCTGCAATAATGCATTCAATTGATCAAAAGTGACAGTAAAGACTTTAAAATCGTCACACACACACACACACACACAAAAAAAAAAAGCTATTTTAGGGCCCTTTCACACCTAAGGGCGTTTTCACACCTGAAACAAGGTCCAAACCAAAGTTCACGTTTTGATATATTTTATATTTTCAAAAAGTTTTGGTTTGGTTTCACACTGCAATTATCTTAACACGACATACATCATTATCTATGTGGGTTGCATCTTGACATTGGTTTAGTAAATGGACGTGTGTCTGACGTCAGCGTGTTGTCAATTTGGCGGGTAACTTTGACAACATGAACGAACAGACGCGACTGTAAGAGACTAATTTTAAAACACCAAGAAACATTTTGGTAACACTTTATTTTACGACCCGCAAACAACTGTGTAAGTACAATGAAATTACGGTGTACGTTTCTGTAATTATAGTGTACTTCCGTGTAGGTATAAGGGAACAATATGTTAAGTTTTGGGTAATAAATAGGGTAACAAGCACCACTTTAATTTACAGCCCGCAGGAGTTACACTTACCGTGTAACTACACAGAACAAGGGGGTAACAAACGCTACTTACTATGTAACAATACGACACAACACTATTTGCACTGTAATTATTACAGAGAAAGGTACTGTTATCAAAAGCAAACAAACAAACAAAAAAAAACCTTTTTAATTACACAGTATATTTGCCATGACATTTAAGTGTCATTGCAATTCAATGGGATAAGGTAAGTACTTATTACCACATGGTAAGGTCTAAATTAAAATCATAGCAAAAACAAATTATTTTGACTTAACATTAAGTAATCTAGTAAGAAATGCCAATAAATATAATTTTTATCACAGTATATATATATATATATATATATATATCAACGCATATATATATATATATATATATATATATATATATATATATATATATATATATATATATGCCTATATATATATATATATATATATATATATAATATATGTGTGTGTGTGTGTGTGTGTGTGTGCGCGCGCGCGTGTGTGTGTGTGTGTGTGTGTGTGTTTGTTTAATTTTTAACCCACAGATGTCAAAATTACCCTGTAACATTGCACAAGAACATATTTTGTCAGAAATGTGATATGTTTTATACAACAGACGTACAATGTTTGCCTGGAATATATTAACAGAATAGTTACCTTTTATTTTTTTAACTAATTAAATAATTTGCTTGTATATCTGCTTGTTACCCCTTTATTACCCCAAACTTAACATATTGTTCCCTTGTAACTACACGGAAGTACACTAAAATTACAGAAACGTACACCGTAATTTCAGTGTACTTAGAAAATTATTTGCATCTGTTTGTTACCCCTTTATTACCCCAAACTTAACATAGTGTTCCCTTATAACTACACAGAAGTACATTATAATTACAGAAACGTACACCGTAATTTCAGTGTACTTACACAGTTGTTTGCGGGTCGTAAAATAAAGTGTTACCAACATTTTTTTATCATGTGCATATTTTTTTTAAATGTCGTGTGTCGGCTGAGCTGGCTTATTTGAAGCAAACAGAAATTGACATAGATAAAATGATTAAATTTGATCATGATCTTTTGCTGTGTTTTTGCTTTAACATTTAAAGTCATGCTCCCTTTCCCCTGGCCTACATTGAACCGAACTCTAATGCAACTCGATTCTGAGGTCACAATGGTGTTTGAGCGGATCAATGGGGCTGCGGCGGTGTCCATCAGACCGCCCTGCATTATCTCACTCGGCCCGTTTCCTTTCTGACTCCAACTACACAGGAATAGCACAACCGAACCCGCCCCCTTTTCACCTCATCCGATCGGCTCTGCTAAAACTCTTCGTTTTCCTGAGCTGCGGTTCCACCACATGGCAGCAGATTTGATCCTCTCAACCACACTCCATTCTTTCATTTCACCAGAACGCCAGGAAAACCAGAGTATGTTGAGGGCGTGGAAGGGACGATAATGAGAAACTTCAACGTGTTTCTGTGGCCTGGCATGACAAGTTTACAACACGCGGTACTTCTCGAGTGTCTGGGAATTACATTAAAACACATTCCCATTGCCAGATCCCCGAAACACCCACCAGCGCAGTTCATGCATCATGTAGTCTGCTGGAGCCTGCTTCATAAACAGCTTTCCAAAAGCAGGACAATTGATTAGGCCTGGAGTCACTGCTGACTCACGCTGTTATGAAGATATTTCAGGACACGGTCAAATCTATACAGTAGAGAGAGAGGGGGAAATAAAAATGGGACAGACTTTCGAATCTAATTAAGGAGA
The DNA here is from genome assembly GCF_988280905.1 of Pimephales promelas. NCBI lineage: Eukaryota > Metazoa > Chordata > Actinopteri > Cypriniformes > Leuciscidae > Pimephales > Pimephales promelas. Next base: position 7,679,016 of record NC_142789.1, on the reverse strand, counting down.
AAAGACTTCATTCTCTGAAGAGGGATTTCATACTGTAAAAATGTTACAAAGCAGATTAAAGTAGTTCAAGTAGGCTGGAACATTAGCGTTATATAAGTTAATGAAATATATATCACAACAAATTTATTGCCGTCTCAGCTTTTAAATTTAAAATATTTTTTTACCATTCAAACACGTTAACCGAACGCCTTTGAAAGCGCTCCTTACATCTCTCACTGTTACAGTCTGTCTAACATTTTCTGAAGGTAAAGGAGCTTCTTCCTGCAGATTTGAAACAGTTGATTAACTAATGAACAGAGTTAATGATTTTTGTGTGGGGCAAATATAGGACACATTACTCCTGACGTGTAAGACAAACGCCCCCCAACAACCAGTCTATTAAACCATCAGATAAAGTCTAAAGGTCAATGATTATTCAATTCTAGTAGATAAATGTGTCCTTCATGACCTGCTTAAAGGCTGGCCCATGCTAAAATATTTTTCAAATCTTCAAAATGTCAGAGACCACAAACAACAAACATTACGATAGAAATAAAACATAGATTTAACAGATTTATTCCAATAGTGGATATGTCCCAGTAGAGAAAGCTCCACGATGTGACCAAGACAGCAAAACACACACTAACACATTCTCTTCACAAACAACCAGATTCCCTACAGTAAATGTGGGAAATCTAACAAATTCAACTGTAAAGTCAAATGTGACTTTAGAATAAACAAACATGGCGGACGAAGAGCCAGAAGAAATGGCGACTATAATGTTTGGACTGCTTTTTACCGCACATTTTCAGGGGGAAAAAGGTTTGTGTTGAGTCTTCCGTCAGCTCACTTTCTTATTGGGTATCGTTTCGTTTGTCCTCAGGGTTCCCTTCACACAACAGGATTTCTGATCAGAAATATTCAGCATTTTGGATATTACCATTCAAAACATTCTTCCAAGCAGATACAATCACTCTTTACATGCCTCACGCTACAGGAAAACACTATGTAATAATCTGTAGAATCATCAAGATAATCGGGACTTTACCTAGGATTATCGGGAGGGAAGTACTGGTCCCAAAATCTGCCCGATTCTCTAAAGAGAGTTAATATGACCACGACTAAAGAGAAATTATGATTATATTATAGAAAACATTAACCTTTTTGTTTCATATAAAATTGTTCAAAGGGTGAAGAAATTACACAATGATGAAGAAACTGAATTCTGCACTTTGCTTATCTTAAGTTTACCACATAACTTAGGAGGATTGTGCCAATTTGATGAATACATATTTTATTATTTCCCAGGTTTCAAAAACAAAGCTTAAACCTAGTCCCAGACTAAAATGGATGTTTGTGCTGTTTTAGCCGAAAGCAGTTTGCACTGACAAATCTTAAAATATGTCAGTTCTATTGTTGTGTCTCAAGATGCACACCAGTAATGTTTCTAAGGCACGAAAATAAAAGCTACTTAAATGCCCTAATTGAACTAATGCCTAACCCGGGCTTAATCTTAACCCTGTCTGTGAAACCGGGTCTAAAAGTGTCAATCTACATAACTATTTAATCTGGTTTCTTTACACTTTTCTAAGTTATTATACTTTGATTTTTGCCTATAACACCCCATCAACCGACAATAACACCATAGCAACTCTGTAGCAATATGAACACCTTGACGACCAACCAAAACATACTAGAATTGTAGCGGCGGGTTTTGGATGGGCAAGCACCTTTCACATTTTCTTCAGAAAATGCAAAAAGTCAGTTTTATTAAAGATAATATTATATTAAGGCTCATGACTGCACATGACTATTTTAAGACACAGGGCACAAATCCTCTGTTTTTAATCTTAGAAAATAAAGAGACGTTGTATTAAGGGGTGTAAAAACAGTGACATCACTAAAGAAACCACATTTGGCATTTTGCTCAAGAGAAAGAAAAGTAATTTAGATTAAAGCACCAAATAGTGTTTGTAAATGGATTATAATTCTTTCAAGAAAAAAAAAAGATGGATTTTACGTATTATGCTGCATAGAGAGATTTGGAAGTCAGATCCTCGTTTCTTGCTTAATTTCCTTTATTATCTCAATAAAGCCAAGGATCCACCGTCTCCTTTGTCTCAAAGTTGAGCGTTTATATAATTTCCGCTCTGGTTTTAGCCGGTCAGGGTCAATGAGCATTCGTGGTCAGACAGCAGGAAGGACAAAGTCCATTTGAAAGAAATTTGCACCTCAATGACATGGAGCCAAAGTTCCCTCTATAGAAGCTTTAGTGATGTCCACTAACTACTTGAATTTGACATGTTCAGCCCTGTTTAACATGACCAAAGTCAACTGAGCGATGGGTCGGCCATTCTACTCCCAATGTTATGAGTTTGCTCATTCAAACGTAATATTCAAATGTCTTCAAACTTCAATCAACTACTCACTCATTTGCCATTTGAAGTGCTTCACATGTATTTGACTCGTCAAATGATAGTCTGGACATGTCAAAACATTTTTGCTTTTTCGTATGCATTGACTTTGTGGAGTAATTCTGAGTCATCCAGTGTTTTGTATTGTTTGGTTTGGTTTTAGAGAAACAGCCTGTGGACTGCCTCTTGTGCTTTTCCTGCGGCGATGCGTAAACTGGCTGTTGGGCTGGTTTTCATGTATAGTTTATGATCAGCCTGGTCCTTTTTTTTTTTTTTTTTTTACAGCTGTATTATGCTGTGCGAAACCCAGGCATAGGTGTGAGAACTTCCTGTGCATGAACCGGTGCTTTTAAAAGTGAATGGGTCTCCAGCTCTCCTGATTAAATGACGTGGGTCAGGAACGGAGGCAGTAAATAATATATTAAAGAGAATGCTCGATTTCATCACCATGGTAACCTCTCCAGCAGTGCTATAATCGCTATAATCTCCCCCTGAGGCTTATCAGTCATTCTGGTCAGTCACCACAAGGGTCGCTTTTCAATTCCTTTCAGGTAGATAGGTAGCCAACTCTGAACTCCAGCGAACAGGCCCCACGTCGACAAACAATGGAATCCTTTCAGAGCCATACCTTATCAGTTGCACTGCTGTACACGACTCCGCAGATCTGCTTGGTGCAACTGGTGGGAGAGCCTTTTAATCAGGGCTCAAATACACCTCCCATTTAACCTTGTCGAGCTCTGTTACCGTGTAAATGTTTTTATACATACAAGGTCCTTTTGTACCACCGAGATTCGTTGTGGAAAACCGATACGTGTGTTTTTAATTACACAAGATTTTGTACAATGTCGGGGCAAAGGGGTTTCGATAATGCATCTTATTACACTGCATTAAAAACATGCCGATAGTAGTTTAATTCCTACATCCTGTGCTTCTCAACTAGTAATTTGCAGTTAATCTGCAAGAGTAAAATAAAAATAATAAAATCACTAACCGTATAATTATGCCCAGTTAGGATAGCAAAATAAAAAGGTTTATTAACTTTCGAAATGGAGGACATTTCTGTGTTGTTTTGTGCAAAATAGCTGGTAGAGTATTGAGTCGCCACTCGGTTTAAAACACCAACCAGTATAAAACAGTATGGAAACAATGCTATAGCACTGGTGGTAACACTTTGCTTAAAGCCTTTTTTAAAAGTATTTTTAATGCATTAATTATGCTTTGTAATGCAAATTATAATGCACCGTATGATGAATAACTGTAATCACAGTTAAAATACATTATATTACTAGCCTTTATAAAAGTATGATGCATTAAAATGCATGACAAACAACCAATAGCAGATGTAGGAATCTCTGTAGGAATACCAGGAATCTCTAAAGTAGGAAAACATTTTATCATTGGATACAATTATTTATATAAAAAAAAATAGTATGGCATTATATAACATACATTATGAATAATGTAATATGTTTATAATGCATTATACATAAAGGCTTTAAGTAAAGTGTTAGCACACTGGAAGTACAGGGATGATCAGAAAAGCGAGGCTGACACAATACAAAACGTACAAGCTTTGCTCAAGAATATTTATTGATAGAATATTTATTTATTGGTATGCCTAATAGCGCTAAATAATTTGATGAAAGGTGAACAGGGGTAAACAGATATAGTTAGATGCTGGTCTTAGTACTGTGATGTAGTACTAAATGACATGGTTGCTTGTTCAGTTCACTACTGATGCAATCAGGTTATTTGGCTTGGTCTTAAGTACCCCCCCCCCCCTCCCCCCCATATAATGATTGTTTATTAAAAAAAGGTGGGTCCTTAGAAATGTATAAAAGTATGAACATGTTTATATGCTAGTTAAACAAGCTAGTAGTCCTAGGCATCCTTACCGGAAACATCCGGATCAGCTTTTGTTTCTGTGACGGTAAATCAGGAGTTCCTGCATCTCTGCTGCCCAATTCCCATGATCCTACTCTAATTCCGTCATCACCTTTGGAGTGACATTGACCCATTCTGTGAGCAACAGCCAGGCAAAAATGCTAATTTGACGAGGACAGCGGACGGTCTCTTCGGAGCCATAATATTTTAATCTCCCCAACGTGGCAAATCAATCGGAAAGTGACCATCTGCCAGGATATGAGTGTCACTGCAAAGGGGTAATGAACAGAGCGCGAGTGATAAAGATCACCATCATCGGTCTGCTGTAAGCTCCCTCGTACCGACCGCCGAGGAGCCAGATGACAAACAGATGAGTCACGTCACCATGTCACCTAATATAGAAATATTACCAGACTCAAGAAAAACAGCCCACAGAAGAGTCCCTTATGCTCTGCGATTTCCGTGTATGATAATAGAATGCAGCGGTTTCGGCATTTGCAATAAGGCCGAGGAGTGATCTAAACTGCTCGCGTGGTCTTCCGGGAACAGCCACTGGGGCTGACTGCAAAGAGTTTTAATATGGTTATTCAAGCTTGACACGGCATGCTGTCCCACCGAGAACCGAAAAGACTCCGGACCTCATCATGCTTGCCAAGCCCTGTTAATGTAGTTTCAACTGTGCTTTGTCCTGTCAATGGCTACAGCTGTTTGTAAATGAGCTCGCAGTTTCAAAGCTGGCCACTATTATTACACACTTGCGGTTGAAGACGTTGCTTACTGGGGGAGTTTTAAAGGAGGAAAGGGACCCATAATACCCCGAATCAGCTTGCAGCCACTGGAGACGCAGCTTGATACCTGCAATTTTTTGTTGCTTTCTTGCTCCCTGCTAGCCAAATACTAGAGAAATCTATGGAAGGCGAAGACACCAATGAGGAGACGACTCTTCCTCCCACAGAGCGGTTTCCATAATCCCGCAATATCCTTTATAAGGGCATGTTGTCTTTAGAAGTCAGGTCTCACCAGAGGGAGAACAACAGGGCAATGCAAATATCCTCTACAGGGGAGACGCTCTAAGGCTGAATGAGATTTGTGTGGGGAACAACAAAAAAATGTTTTTATTGAAGCTCGGTAAGCTACGATAAGGATTCAACCCTCAGCGTGGGTCAAAGCAAACATCTTCGCTATTCTGTGGCCAAATCTTAGCCTTATAACTTTATTAACTAGGCAAATGCCTACAGTGGAAACTAAAACCTGGTATTAATCCATATATTGAGTTTCAATGAGATTGCGTACAACACGCCCACTCTTACTGACCACTTCTGTTCTCCTGACCCATTATTGGGTCAATAAAAATCACAGTGTCAGTAGTTTAGCAAAAAAAGCATTAAACGTGTTTGTGAGCTACCAGCTCCTCGACTCATTGGTATTCAACACCACTATTTGCCCCAATTCATCTGCATCCTTCTCTTCCATGGCAACAGCATGCAGGCAGGCTATCAGGAGGTTCTTTGATATAGGTACATGCTGGTAAAGAAAAAAAAAAAAAAACACTATGTCATTTAGTTTGGGGTAGGACTATAAAACACGTCCTGCTGCTTCTCGCATTGTTAAGAGACATATTTGTAAAACTGGCTTCAAGCTTGTTATCATTTGCATGAGGTCCAGCCCGCCTCCTTTTTTTTGTTGTTGTTTTATGTAACTCTGCCGAGAACATTTTTTAAATTTCGTTTTACAGACTAATGCGTGGTGTGACGCTATTTTTTTGGTCTATCTATTAATTATTTATTTAATTTAAATGAGGATGCTCCTATTTTTTTATTTTTATTTTTTTACTTTATTATGACAAAAAATAAAAATAAAAAAATCCAACTCACAAGTCAGTTGATTTTAAACTGTTTACAAATGGTGTATCTTTTCCCCCGAAAACCAAATGAAAGCAACGTCTACATTTGTAGTTAGATTGGCATGCTAGCTTTTAAAAAGATTTGTCGAGATATGTTTCACTGAAAAAAAAGGAAGAAATTATAAAGTAAGAGTTCTATTCCTTGAGAACATTATTTCTGTCCCTCCTGCAATGCCATATTGGAATGGACTTTTTGATAACTTAAATTGGCAAAAAATATGGTCCATGCAACATAGGTTTCTCCTCACAAATAAAATCAAAGAAATATCCTTTAAATTAACTCATAATATTTACCCAGTTAAAAATTTCCTAAAGAAAAAATTTAGATCTCATTTTGACACAAATTGCTCTTTCTGTCAGAATGACACTGAAACTCTTCTTCACTTATTTTGGTCATGCAATTTTACTCGGCAACTTTGGAAAGATGTTAGTGGTTTTATCTCAAGCAATATCTTGAAGAATTTCTCCATGAATCCCAAAACTGTTATTTTTGGTTTTTTTGAAGCTGATTCAAATGCCTGCTTTATTATAAATCTACTTATTTTCTTGTGTAGATTTTATATTCACAAGTGTAAGTTTTCAAATTGTAAACCAATTTTTCTGGTGTTCTTGCATGAGATAAAACATTACTTCACTACAATTTCTTCCTCTCTTAACCCAAAAGCACTCAAAACATGTAAAATTTGTAAGTCCTACAAACTTTTTACTTTATTAAATGTTTAGATTTATTTTCATCTATGTATTGCCCTCTTTTTATTTTTATTTTTTTTATTTTATTTTATTTTATTTTTTTTTCCTGTTTATCGTTGTCTAATTTCTTTTTTGTGCTATTATGTTGTTGATGTTATTATTATGTTGTTTTACTCTGTAAACTGAATGTTTAAATAAAGCATTTAAAAAAAAAAAAAAAAAAAAAAAAATATTTTCAAAACATTTTACTAAGTGCACTTAGTAAATTTTAACTATAAAGAAATTTTAAATATAGATAAATTAATAGTGGCTACATGAGATTAATATTAGTAGCCATTTTATTTTACATGGAGCGGGTCACCTAATGAAGACTAAATTGTTCAGATCACATGGCCAGTCAATAACTCTACACTTTATCTCTGTCACTTTCACCGGATGACTGAGGATAAGCGTTGTTTTCTTTTGCATGTTTTTTACTTATTCCAAAGACCTTTGTGATAAATAATATACATATCTTAAAACAGGCATCCAATATTCTTGAAACTAAGCGGTTTTACAATGAAAAAAATAAATATATACAGTTATTATCACATTTTAATGAGTAAGTCCAGCTATTGGATAAGATGTCATCCATATTTCGGAGGTCTTTGTGTTCTTCAGTGCTGTTAAGTGGCACAAGCGAGACCAACAACCTCCACACTGACTCACACATGTAAATCAACCTTTACACTTAATTAAGCACAATGGGCCGTATCAAGGTCATGAATTCTTCCTTTATAGTCGTCTATTGACGAAGCATCAACTGCACCGCCAGCGTCTGGTTTCCACACCCGGCTTCATATCTGAAAACCCTCGAGGGGACACTAAAAATGCAAGGACAACCTAGAATAAAAAGGCCCATATGACACTTGTGCTGTATGGTTTTAAGTTCACAAGCTATGGGTATTCATTAGCAAGATATACGGTGAGATAATTCCACCCTGGAATCTATCAGCTTCTCTTAAATTGCTCACACTGACAGAAATTAGCGCGTATGCCTTGTTCGAATTCTCATTTAACTACACCAGAAGAGAAAGACCCAGGGCAAAGAGTTTGCTGACATTTACAGAGACATGTTGGAAAATTCTATTTTTGGGTAACACGCAGTTAATGGTCCATGATGTCCTAATAAACCTTTTCCATCTAATCAAAGCCTGTTCTCATGCATGCGTCTCTATGATACGCAGCTCATTTGCGTGTAATACACACGCAACCCACACCACTAATTCTAGCCAAGCGTATACCCCACACAACTACTAAACCTACCCTAACCAACCCATGTGTATCCTATGTACGTAAAAACAAATTTTAAGTCCTCACAAATTAAGTCCTCACCCTGCCTAGTTAAACTGAAAATCAAATGGAAAACTGAGTTACCACATCCATGGAGGCTTACAGATGCCATATTAAATAAAATGTAGTAAAGTTAGGAAAACCATATACTTGGGAGGAAATTGTGGTGTTTGCCAAGTGAACCATTACTATTAATATAAATAGTTTGGAATTAGAACAAACCTTTGCATGGAATATCCAAGAGACTAACGTAAAAAAGGGTCCAAAATAAAGAGTTGGGATAGGCTCTGTTGATTTGTGACAGTAACTACTTAACAATCACCCAAAACATGCTGGGAACGGCAAAAAAAAAAAAAAAAAACACCTCAAAGACTTAAGCAACCACATTGCAACTCCCTGACATCAACCCACAACACCCTAAAATCGTAGAGGCTTTTGCAGTGCTCTAGCTATATTATCCTTCAATAAAATGTGATTTATTTTAAGTAATGCGTTTTATTATGCAAAACCTTTTTCTCTCAGAAATGTCAATTGCTTAGTAAATAACAAAGTGAACTTCAGTTAAGGCTTGAAGCTCTTTGCATGTCGTTTGAATACTCTTGACCTTGAGGTTCAAGAAATGTGCTTTAGAAACAGATGACACCACCTCCGGTACAAAATAAAATTCCTCCAAAGCACTTCCAAGGCTAAAATGTGCTAATACATGAATGTGAGAAAGAAACAGACAAAATATGTGCTGGATTACTGTTCTGACCTATAATGTGTTGCTGCATGGATTTCTGACCTAAAACGCTACATTCAAGATGCATCCAGGTTATTTGGCCCACTGTGTGTCCATGGCTCATGATATATAATATTTGTACATCTCTCCTGATACCATTACTTATTAATGCAGGAAACCTATCACACAAGTTACTGTCACTTCAGAGAGGATTATTTCCCGAGCTTTATGCATTTAATAAGTCTATGTGGTGTTTTTAATATGATTTAAGACAAATCACACCATTGGTGAGTGTTTTCTCTATTGTCTCAAAAACACGTTTTGAAATCCCTGGTGTTTCTGGCGACAACCTTGTAACCAATCATGTCTACATGTGATTGTCAAAAAGTGAATCTCTGAACTGGTGTGAGTGAGTGGAGGCGTGGCTAATTTGCATATTCATAGGACTGCATATACTAAATGAGGCAAGGGTGTAGAGTTACATTCAAGCTTTTTGAGGCATGAATTATTTTTTTTAAAAGAAAAAAAAAACGTTTGCCATTTTGGTGAACAAAGATGAGTTTTATGGGATACAATTATTGACTAGGGGGACTTTAAAAAAGCTGGGATACTAAGGGCCAATCCCAATTCTACCCCTTACCCCTTCACTTTCCCCTTCCCCTCCGTTTTGCGCGTCCACGTGAAGGGGTAGGGCTGCCCCAATTCTCTTTTGGTTGGAGGGGGAGGGCTAGGGTGAAGGGCCAGATAGCCCTTCAAACGAAGATTTTTCGGGAGCACACTTCAAACGAAGGGGTATGAGAAGCGTCACTGCTAACCCAGGCTGGCTGCCCAAGCGACAAAGGAGACCCATAAATTTAAGTATTTGTGGCTTTAATAAGTATTATAACGACAAATAATGATTTGCTTTATGTTACATTCAATATTGTGTTCATATTTACGGTCAGTTTCTTCACAGAAACGTTTGTAAAAAAAAAAAAAAATCGCTAAAATTACTGTAGTTTGCTAACGATAGTCCCGCAACATATTTTCGTCGTCTCCGTTGTTTCCTGCGAACTTCACAAGATGCAAGAAAATAGCTGTAACCCACGCGACTGAGATAACTGCAGCTGTCGACGGCATCTTGGAAGTTGTGATAAACATCGGCGCATCTCCTGTGACGTAGGCGCTAGCGACAACTTATAATGACGTTTAACGGAGGCGTAGTGGTGTCCCATTTCTTAGGGGAATATTTTCACCCCTACGCATTGCCACTCTGTTTCAAGGGTCAAGGGGAAGGCGAAGGGGTAGGGCTAGGGGAAAGGGAAGGGGTAAGGGGTAGAATTGGGATTGGCCCTAAATGGATATTACATCTAAAGTATTTTATTATCATTTTCACAATTTATACCAGGGTTGAATTCTCACTATTAACTTACTATTAACTACAACTTTTGCCTCAATAAACTCCTAATCACTGCTTATGAATAGTTAGTAACGTAGTTAACTAACTATTCATTCTAATTTTAAGTTTAGGTATTGGGTAAGATTAAGGGATGTAGAATAAGGTCAGGCAGAATAAGGCATTAAAATGTGCTATATAAGTAATAAATATAGACAATATCCTAGTAATATGCATGCTAATAAACAAATGATCAATCATGAGAATTCAATCCTAAACTAAAGGGTTACTATTATTACTATTACAGACAACTAGAAAAGTCATGGGAATTCACTGGCATTGGAGACAAAGTTAATAAGAACTCAAGTGAGCTATAAAAGTAAAACAAATAAAGAAATAATCCTCTGGGTTGATTAATTGGCTCTCCATCAAATTCAAGAACTCGTGTTTGCAGTCTGAATGGTACAAGAAAGCACTTGAGCCTCTGTTTTACAAACTTCTTGGGAATTGGCTTTGGACAACATTACTTTAAATGTATGAATGTGAGGTTCTTAACTTTTGGAGCACTTTTCTGTAAACGCACATGCACCCAGACTCTTCAGCACATAACAGCCCGCTGTAGTCCGGCTGAAAGGATGAGTGTGTTTGAAAACGTGTCTGACGCTGTCTGAAAAATATCAGAATGTAGTCAGTCACTCTGCAGACTGCGGAGACGAGGCGCAGATGGCCCGGAATGCTTGAGATGCTACAGCAAAAGGAAAATTGACTGAACAAAAGGCTTAACTATTTCCAATGTGTGTGTGTGTGTATATATATATATATATATATATATATATATATATATGCACTAGCATGGAATGCTGTGTAAAGTTGTTTTGGAGTGTCTAAACTGTGCTGTGTAAAATGTGGAGTTTTTCCACATTAAAATGTCATATTCAATAATTATTGTTATAGGAAAGATTATATCATGCGGATATAAACCAGATTCAAGGTGTTTCTTTTAAAATATAGTTTCAAATATTGCAATGGGATTTAAGCACCAATTTTGAGCTTTAAACTAAGTAAAACAGAACCTTTTTTAATCATTTGGAATGCTCTGTAAAAACCTTGTATTGAAACCCACAGTTTGTTAAAAAAAATATATTGAAGGAATTGAAGGTTGTCTCCTACAGAGATTTGTTTATTTATTTTTTAATTTTTTTCATCTGAAAGATGGACATTTTGCTCGGTCATTCAAAAGTGCAGTTCTCATAAATCAATTTTGCATCCCAATTTGCATCAATAAAAAAGACTTTCCTTTTCCATTTTGAAAATCTCATTTTAAAAATTCATTTAAGAAATATGTTTGTGTTAATATACATCTCAATTAATTGAAATGAACGATAATCTACATTAAAAAGTTAACAGTTAATTTACTAGTCTGCGTTTAAGGTCATTTCAATTCCTTCAATATATTTTTAACAAAGAGAACCATACCAATACTATATATATATATATATATATATATATATATATATATATAGTAATGGGGTTGACTGGTTAGGTTTTCGTCCTCTCACAAAATATATGATAAAGTGAAAGAGGGGTGCATGTACGTATTTGTTCTTGTCGAGTTAAAAAAAGAAAACATATAATGATTATGCCTATTTTATATTTGCTTAATTGAATATTTATGATGGAGCAGGGTTGATATAAAGTATGTGCTCATGATACATGTAAAGTGAATTATAATTGTGCATGAAATTCTACTGTATATAAAATGACCTTTCTTAAAACTTAAATGGTTAGTCACCCACTTATTTTAAAAAGTTTTAATATTGTATTATTTACACATATGTTAATGAGAAACACAAAAGGTACTGATTTTACAGAATACCCCAAATACCAGCATCAACCTTTTGTAAAAAGCTCAATTCCAAGGCACAAAGTAAAACTTAACGACACCAGCTTTCCGACCTTTAGATTAATCTTGTTCTTGGGAATGTTTCTTTGTCTGGGTGTCTATCTCAAAGCATTTTTTTAAACTACAACAGGATACAGTTCATTTAGTAGGACTAGCGAGAACAAACCTCCCTGTGAGTAACAGAATCTGCTGCACATTTTCAGCCATCGATCTTTGAGATGACATCACTGATACACTCTCTGCTGAAGAACGACTGCAACATCTGCTGTGACGGCCACACAAATGGGAACTGTCCTAATTTATATAGCAAGAAACTGAGGATTGCTTAGCTAGTCTTTTAATACTCACTTTGATAATGAAGCTATTCAAAAGACAACTTTCATGTTATATTTGTTGTCATATTAATAGTTCATCATTTTTTTTTTATTTACTCACACTCGCATCATTCAACTTTTATAACAAAAAAAAAAGACAGAAGACAGAATAGAGTGCAACAGCTGGGTTCTGGAAGAAAACACTTCAATTTCTCCATATAGGTTAGTTGATTTTGAACAATAAATGTAACCTTTAAAGACAGACCTACTATGACACGAGGTTGTTAATCCGTGGTATTTGCTTCTGCTGAAGCCGTCAGCCTGCATTATTTGAATTTTTTTTAAATAATTGGGGAAAATAATTGGGAATTCCTAGTGAAAACTACAAAACTCATGATGCTGTACAGAAAATTGCAATTGTTTGACCCCCTTTCGCCTTCAGAACTGCCTTAATTCTATGTGGCATTGATTCAACAAGGTGCTGAAAGCATTCTTTAGAAATGTTGGCCCATATTGATAGGAAAGCATCTTGCAGTTGATGGAGATTTATGGGATGCACATTCAGGGCACAAAGCTCCCGTTCAACCACATCCCAAAGATGCTCTATTGGGTTGAGATCTGGTGACTGTGGAGGCCATTTTAGCCATTTGAACTCATTTGAACTCATTGTTATGTTCAAGAAACTAATTTGAAATGATTCGAGATGCATTATCCTGCTGGAAGTAGCCATCAAAGGATGGGTACTTGGTGGCCATTAAGGGACGAACATGGTCAGAAACAATGCTCAGGTAGTACCATTTAAACGATGCCCAATTGGCACTAAGGGGCCTAAAGTGTGCCAAGAAAACATCCCCCACAACATTATAGCACCACCACCATCCTGCAGAGTGGTAACAACACATGATGGAGCCATGTTCTCATTCTGTTTACGCCAAATTCTGACTCTACCATCTGAATGTCTCAGCAGAAATCGAGACTCATCAGACGACGCAACATTTTTTTCCAGTCTTCAACTGTCCAATTTTGGTGAGCCTCTTTTTCCTATTTGTAGTGGAGAAGAATTAAAAAAAAAAAAAAAATCCCAATGGGAAAAATTAATGGAAAAAATACTCCCGAAAGGGGGAAGGCACTTTTGCGCTTTATGGCATATGAGTTTAGAATAACATTAAGTTTGGTTAATAGCAACAGCATTTTATTTTGTGGGGTGAATTATCCATGTCAGTGGTAAAACTGCTTCAGTTCCAGTAAGTGAAAGAGAGCCCTCTTATCTAAGTCAACGTGGGAAAGACGTAGTCTGTGTGATTAGCATCACCACTCTACCGCCATCTTTAATTTAGATCTACGACGATGATCAGAGTTTCAGGACTAAAACAGAAGAAAGGAGATGAGTAAGAGTGATGCATCTTTTCATCTTTGTTTTCAAAGATCCGAGACTAGAACATCTCAGAGGCGAATCCACAACCCCATCGCTCTCCTACATCCATCAGCCTGATCGAATCTTTCAGACTCGAAACAAAATCAAGAGAAGTGAAACAAAGATGGTTATAATGGGGGCCTGTTTCTCGTCACGATATCACCCCCTCAAGATCTCCTAAACAACCACATTACAGAGAAACAGTCCAAGGAGTGCAAGAGAGCCGAATCGTAAATATTCCAGAGCACAATTCTGTTTAGATTCGATATGCGCTTTAACAAGAAGATAAGGTGTAAGGTCTGATTTCAGTGGGTCTGCTGTGACCTCCTGCTGCTGTACCCATCATTTCACCAACCAGCTTGACACCAAACAAGATAAGAGAGAGCCAGAGCCAGAGACATAACACACAGAGACTCATGTGGGCTACATCCACTGAAAACCTGCAAACACTCAGGAACGTGTAATAAGAGATGGTCTTCATCACTGTCAAATTAAGCAATGCATAGTTGTCTTCTCAGCTGAAACTGTCCATGAAAGAGCAGGCATTTCCCTCTTAATGCCATCAGTGTTGAGGAAGCAACTTTTGAAACTGCAGCTTGCCAAACTGCAAATAATTTGAAGTACTTAAATTTGCAGTCAAGCTTCTCCTATATAACTAACAAAAGGCAACTCACTACACTGAATCTGCTTATTATCTACCTGCATATAGTGACGGAATATTCACTGAATAAATCAGAAATTGTTGCTGATTTGCTGCTAATTTTTTATGATACAATTTGGACTTGAATACGACTAAAAAAATTAAATGTTATTACATGAAGCTCAATTTTAATTTACCTGAAAAAAAAAAAATGCTGCAGTGTTGGTTGTCTAAAAATGTAAGGTATAAATGCTTGAAATGACATGTGATGACTAATTTTATTCATGCAATGTTTACCTTGAACATACCAATGAGAATGATATATTTGAACTACTAAAATGATCAGTACCAAACTGCAACTTTGAGAAACTTAGGTTCCAATTTATTTTGATATTCCACTTTAGACATTATACCAACTATTAGCAACTACCGTACATGTCAACTAACTCTCATTAGAGTATTAATAGACTGTAGTAGAGTGTTACTGTTAGATTAAGGTTAGGTGTTAGGGTTCGGGTTAGTAGAATAAGTTTACTTGTAGTCAACAAGTTACTTATAGTCAGCAGAATATCTGTGGGGTGACCAACAAAATGAAGTCTTAGATATTAAGCAGACAGTCAACTAATCCTCTAAAGACAGTTAGTTGACATGTACCTGCAAAGTTACTTATAGTTAGTAGAATGTCTAACTTATACTTCAATAAGACCTTCTGTAAACTATGGAAGCTTGCCTCTGAGAATAAACATTTTAAAAGATAGTTGTGACTTTTAATTACAGAATTGCAAGTTTACATTTCGCAATATATAAACTTCCAATTACAAGTTATAAGAGCCCATTCTCAGCCCAAGACGTCATCTAACTGATGCTTTTTACCATACGTCAACATCCGACGTTTTAGTGTACCCTTTAACGTCAGTTAGATGATGCTATCTAATCCTAACCCTACCCCAGACCTAAACCTACCCGCGTCATATAACTGACGCTAAAGGTAAAACGTCAGTTAGATGACGCCCAAGGATAGCGTCATCTAACTCACGTTAAAGGGTACCCTAAAACTTCGGATGTTGACGTATGGTCAAAACCGTCAGTTAGTTGACGTCTTGGGATGAGAATGTGTTGGTTATAAAGTCAGAATTGCAAGATATAAACTGTCAATTCTAACTTTATAACTCATAATTGCAACTTTATATCGCACAATTGTATAACTCAATTGTGACTTTATATTACGCAATTATGACTTTTTTATCAATTGCAAGTTTATATCTTACAATTTTGAAAAAAAAGTAATAATTGCCAGATGTGAACTTACAATTGCGAGGAAAAAAGTCATAATTGTGAGATAAAAACTTTTTTTATTTTTTTTTATTGTGTGGCAGAAACAAGCTTCCAAACAACCACCTTGTTTTTCTTTAAATGCCATTTGCAGTATTTTTACCACAAAAACAAAAGCATCCCCAAACTGCAACATTTGTAGGACGTTTTAGTTTAGGCTTAAAATAACGTATGATAGAAAACATTACCACAGAGTTTTAACAGCTTTAAAAAAAAACAAAAGCCCAGAACTATTATAGAAAAACAGCTATCACTATCACACGACTCAAAAAATGTTGTTAAGTTTTTACTGCTGCCTATTTTAGTTAGGTGTTCCCCAACTGAATGCCACCCGAAGAATTTTAGTCTGTTTAAAAAAAGGCCTTCCTTATGTTAATCTGCTTTATGCAGGTGATCAGGGTAAAATGCAAAACAATGCAAATGAATTGACAACGTGAAAGAGTTTCAGTCACTTTCTCTCTCTGGATTCATCCACACCCAGAAGTCTATTATCCCAAAACCATGCTGCAAGCTCACAAACACTAACAGAGACCAACAACACAATGTTTGGGATCATCCAAACCTTGCGGGAAGAACAGGAAACTGTTTGATTTTTGCATGACAAACACCAATCAGGAGGCAGCTGTGATGAGGCTTAATCCATTAAAACCAGCGTCTCCTCCCGGTTAAATCCTAATGAGGATTTAAAGAGCTCGGCTGCAGGGGGCCGTCGGACAACAGACACACCTTGCTGAGCAGTCTGCCCCCGACCCACTATTCTCCTTTCTTATCATAAAGATCAGGAGGAGGGCTGATGAAAGACGGTGAAGACGAATGCGGGCATATTGACCCCCCGGCCGCTCGGCATTATGGGAAGTCTGATCCCTCAGTCTGATAGAAAACCCCTGGGTAAGAGGAAAAACAAAAAGCAGGAGACAAGAAGAAGAAAGGCACAAAGAGAGCTGTGTAGTCTGAGGTATAAAACCGAAAACAAAGGAATCCGAGATCTGGTTTCAAGATCTTAATAAAGAAGCTTAATACGGGCGAATTCAGATATATTGATATTGACGGAACGTCGATATGAACAAAAAGCCACAGGGCTGAGGCTGAGGGGAATTGGCTTTAGCCGCTCAAAGATAATCAGTTTCGCTAGTTTAAATGTTTCCTTCCAAAAAGTAACTGCACAGATGGGATTTTGAGGCATGTGAAAGGCTTGTCCACACTTGTCTGTCTCTAAAGAGAATGGCGCTTTTTCACAGCAGGATCCACATAATTTAATCAGACCCTTCAGTAAGAAACAAATCTGTGACGAATCTTTCACTGGGTAGAATGAGTCGGTTGCTTATTCCAAATTATATGACAATGTTTTTTTTTTTTTTAGTTAGTATTGTAATCCAATATATTACACATTTAAAGTAATGTAATTTGACAACTTTGGATTACTTTTAGATTACTTTTGACCAAACTCAATTATCACATAATCTTGTACTGCATTGATATAAAATACAAAGAAAAAGAAAATGTATTTTATTCTTTATCAACAACATGAAGTGCATTAAATATTACATTACGTTCATGGCATGATAACCTGTTGACATATAGCGCTGTTATAGTGCTTTGGGCAACCCAAGTCTGAATCCCAGCACCTGCCCCTTTCCCGATCTCGCTTCCTGTCCTCTCTATACTATCCTTTCACAATGAAGGCAAAAAAATTATGTCAGGGTTTCTCTGGGCGATCGTGAGTTTAATGAAAAGCTTGATTAAATAAATAAAAATGAACTACTAAAAAAATCTACATAACTACTAAAAAAGGATATTGAATACATACTTACTAAATATTAAAAAATATATGTTTACCTGCATGTCAAGTGACCATTAACCTACATCAGATTACAGTGAACGTATTATTGGCTTACTTGTATTATTGACCTATGTTATTGATTTAAATCTCAAGGGGTAATTCAAGTAAGTATATTACGTCAAAGGGGTTCAGCCAAAAAAAAAATGCGTAATCCCTATTATGAGACTAACATGTAATCATGTAATCAATAAAAACGCAAGTCTGAGTATTTAACATGTTATAAATTACAATTACTTACTGATTTTGTATTACATATAAACCAGCACTGTATTTGTACCAGCCAACTTAGGCTCGTCTATTTTGATGGTTCAAGAAGGGTTTGGCCACTTCTTAACTGGACATGGTTGGGAACCAGTGAAGACCAGCAAATCCCTTAGGCAGTTTTTTTTTTTTTTTTTTTTTTTTTGAGCAGGGTTAACGTTACCAAAATTGATCTAGATCCCAGATCAAGAAAATAATTAAAAAATAGCTAGTTATTTTATTTTTTATTTCACTTACATTCATCAGAATAGACATACAATCACTATACAAAACACTTTTTTTTTCCAAAAAATTAAAAAATAAAAAATACTTGCTTGACACGAGGAGACAAATGCACAACCTCGTCAATCAAAGAACCTGGAAAGATCAGCTCTAATTCTGTCTGTGAGTGAGTTCAGAGAGACCAACAGCCCAGAGCAATGGAGAAAAGGACACGAGATGAGAGAGAGACACGTGGGTGGGAGAAAGACCGGGAGAGTGAGACAGCAACAGAAACAACTCAACAAACCTTGATATGAGAATTTCCACACAAAAAAAAAACAAAAAAAAAACACGCGACTTATATGTGTGGAGTCACACAAGCACACAAACATTCAGATACATATACAGATACAGATACATATATATAGAACTGCCATTCTAGACGTCCCAGTGACATATTTTTACTGTTAATCAGCAGACATTCAACTGAGGTGTTTAAAGAGTCGAGACAGAAAGCTCATTTCAGTCAGAGAGACAGATGGCTCATTTCTGCCAGAAATACAGACGGCTCGTTTCAGACAGAGAGACAGACAGCTCATTTCAGTCAGAGTTTGAAGGCAAGAGGGACAACAGCTGTCCAAATAAGGGGCCCATTTGAGGTGGAAAATAAGATTTTTAGGTTACACTTAAATGGGGAAGAGTGTTAACCTTTGGGAGATGATTCAAATGTAACAAGGATTTGTAGAATTGTGGTGGGTGACATGAACAAAAATGCATTGTCTAAGTAATTTCATAATATGGTTACTGTGCATGTGTGTACCTATGTTTTTGTTTTTATGTTATTTCGGAAAATTTTGGTATATGTTGGGAATATTTTTAATATGAGATTATCTGAAAATGTTATTTTTTAGAACTTAGAACGGAAATCAACAAATTATTAAAAAAAAACTTTCACAATACTAAAAACTTAAAATAATAGTAGTAGTAATAATAACAATAATAAAAGGATAGTTTTGTAAAATTATACAGAAAAGCATGCAGATAGACAGTTGATGTACATTTCGAACATTATGCGGTGTATATCGTTCAGCTCTCGCTAATGATGAGAATTTTCATCCCAAACATTTTCATATGCTTTGGAGACATGCAAATCACCTACATGCCCTCTATTTATGCATATCGTGTTTCGAATCTGGAAAAAAAATCAATAGGGAAGACCTTTAAATATCTAAAAAGATTGACCAAATCTCCAATTCTGAGTTAAAAACCGCAGTTGAAATGGAGGCATCATAGGTCAAGATTCAATTGGCTTCTACAAAAAAAGGACATCATGAAAGGAAACTATTCACTCGAAGAAAAACTGGGTTATATATTTTCCTAATAGAGGCAGGTGAAAGTTAGCTGTGCGTAAATCAAAAGTTCAATCTTTAATTCTATTTTGTCAAAAGGCTACAGCTGCCAAGAATACTGTTAATACTTAAATGTGTGATTTTCCTGTCTGGAAGTCACACAGAGGCTGTTCTGATATGAATTAAGATGTTAATGAAGTGTTTTTATGAATACAGGCGGGTGGCCACCGGTCGAGGCCATGGTTCCCTGCTATTCCTACTGAATGAGCCCAAGGCAGTAGGACACGGACGGATATTATTCAGTCCTTTCCATAATTAAAAAAAAAAAAAGAACAGCTCATATTACTCACAATCCTTACCGGCAAATTGTCCAGACATTTGAAGCAAAGCTTTCTTTCAGAACTACTTAGCCCCATCGTGAAATAAGCCAGTGACAGTGTGTTCAAAGAAAACTGTAATTGCTGGTAAATAATGATGTTAATTTATCAGGCAATAAACCTGCACCACATTTCTGTACATGAATGAGTCAGTATGAGTCCTGTTGTATTTTATAGTAAGTACTTTACTATGAAATACAGACACAATGCTTGGCCAAAATTTCACTTTCATTTTGAGAACGCAACAGTACTTAATAATCATGTTTTGACGCTTAATTTAAGATTGTCAATGTGAATGAAACAAATATCTATCAGCGGAGAAAAGACAACGGCAAAGATATTTTTACATTATTAATATGTAAGATAGTTGGTCATTCTCAGTGTTTTTAAAGTATCACTATGCTTATTTTATAACATGTAGTTTCAATGTGTTTCCAGGCCTTTAAAATCCATCCCGTAATAAAAAAACTATGACATTTCCTTCAGTTTTAAGGTTTATCATAAAATGACTCACTCTTGTAAAGCAGTAATATCGCTACGATTATCAAATAAGCATTATGAGCTCAGACTAATATAGCATTCAGCATATACAAACCTGATTCATTTCTATAAGAGCACAATGCCACATTTCATGGCATTCAATGGCAGACATACTATCAATAAAACGGCTCCACAATACTTCATCACTGCTTTGCATTTCAGCTTCATAAAATACCAGAAAATGTAGTTTGAGAAGATGCACGGAATACAAATGAGTTACATCCGAACTTATAGACAGCGTTCGGCCCACGAAATGAAATCAGAAAGATGATATCTGAAGTTTCTAGGATATACTCGAGAGAAACAGGGAGCAAACCCTCAAGCAATCAATCTTTCAAAGTTTCTGCACAAGCAGAAACTTCCAGCCATGGCTATGGCAGTAACCCATTTAATTCAATTATAAAAATGCATTAAAAAGATATTACGGCAGGGACAGAGTGTAATGAGGCGTGTTTACTTGAGGATATTGTTTATAATGAGCAGTTGTAGGGTTTAGGCCTATAGTTAGAACAGGACATGAGAGTAAACAGACGGAGATGAGATGAGGGAAAACTCGGAAACACTGTATGGTCTTTCTTTTAATTTAACCAAAAAGAAAACGAAGGCAATCTCTGTGTTAATGCACACAGCTTCCCAAGAACCTCAGGCTATCTGTCTGGAAGGAAACCGTCATTTTTTTTTGTTTTTTTTTTTATCTGAGCTGGTGTCTGCTTCAAACATCCACCTCATAAAAGAACAAAAAACAGCACCATAAACACAAGAACGGCATTAAACCGATGACTAATTCGGATGATAACAGGAAGATGTTGCTTTTACGAAAGATGTGATATTTTGAAGGGGGGAAAAAAGGTCTTACCGTCAGAACTCTGTACAACCGTCAAGACGAACACCAGGCCACAGAGGACCAAAGACTTCCATTCTGAACATCCCATGCTGGCTCTGACTGGACTTGCCGCTTTCCACATGTCTGGGTCGAAATCACTGTAGTCACAACGATCCAGGAAAGTCACTCTGAGAGATAACCATCATTGACCTCCAAGCCTGCAAGAAAACCACAGTGGACTGTCAGTGTTTGGCTGTCGATGAAGAGCCTCCGGCATAAAAACGTCCTCCTTTAAACTGCTCCAGTCTCACTCGACTCAGTTCCTCCACAGATTTTTTTTTTTTTTCCCAGTTGCAAATTCACACAGATTTCCACATAGTTGTAGAAACCATCTATTGGAAGGTGACTGAGACCTGAAAAAGCACCTCCCGCATTACAAACAAGCCATTTACCTCAAAGCCTGTCGTTACCGTTTATCTGACTCTCTTCCCCCAAACCTGTTCCGCTACCATCCTTTTCTGAGAGGAAGCAGGTTCCTCATCCACAAAAGCCCCCAGCGCATATTCTCCAGCTAAAGAGAACTCTGTCACATACAGTATCTCATATTTTGAATGTTTTCCTTCTCTGCATGTTTACACCCTCCACCGGCCTCCCATAAAACACACTCACAGCCTCATGGGAAACATCGTCACTCCAGTAACGAGCCACTTAGGAGCCTATTAAAAACAGTGTGTGCAACCCCCTAGGTTTCTTGAAGATACACTAAATATATCTCTGCACCCTTTAATACATCATTGCATTACATAGCATTTCCTCATGTCTAGTCAAATTAAACAAAAGTTGGATTTTTTTGCTTCTTGGATTGTCATTTACATGGTTATGAGGTGAGAAAACTATTCACTGAATAGTACATTTCGGTATGATCAGACAAAGAATGTCTAAATGCTAATGCATTGTATTAAACATATCAAGGTTGAGGCCTCCTATCATTCGTATTCAAGAGTCAAAAATGTGACTATAAATAGTGTAGTGTGTAATAAATAGCCCCCCCCCCCACCACCACCACCACACACACGCACGTGTATTGTTTTATATGTATCGACCCAAGTATGTTTTGCTAGTTTCAGCGCGACGCAGTTATCATATTCAAATCCTGCGCCACAATGTTGAAATAGCAAATGCATTTATTACGCACCAAAATGGTCTAAAACCGAGGTGTGTTCAGGCGTACTGTTGCTGTTGAAAGACTTTTGTGTGTGTGTGTTATTTAAAAAGAGTGTTAATAATGTGCGCCTATAGGCGGGTCCACAACGCACATACATTTTGTCTAGTAAATGGTCTCCCCCTGCGCTTTAACAGATTCTTTCCTCGCTAGAGAAGAGTTCAGTTTTTCGTGTTCTGACTGGGAGATGAGACTCTGATTGGTTTATTGCATGTTACACCCAAAATACATCATGAGAAAAGGGACCCCTTTTTGACCATGCGTCAACCATTTTTCTCGTCGTTAAACTAGTTTAAGTGGATTTGAACATGACATGAGTACACTTGCACTATAAGTCCCGACAGGAAAAATGGTCGACGCATGGTCTAAAAGGGTTGTCCCTATTCTCTTGATGAGTAATGGGTGTGTTTTGGGCATTATGTGCAATAAACCAATCTTAGTCTCATCTCCCATTCCCTTTAAAAGCCAGTATATACATGCATACTGTAAAAAAAAAAAAATCCTGTAAAAAAAACCCCGGTAAACTACTGGCAGCTGTGGTTGCCAGCATCATACTGTAACTACACGGTGTGTTACTGTTTTTGTGTTAGAGCATATAGCTGTTAAATTAAAGTTTAATACTGTAGCTGACAATACGGTAGCTATTTAGGTGTTCATTTCTAAAACAGTAACACACCATATTTTTACGGTATGATGCTGGCAACCACAGCTAGCCCTATAAGATATATACCATCATCAAATGAAATAATATTTTTAATAGAAAGTGTATAATTAATTTTGATAAGCTGGCAAAACACTTAATAAATTATGTTTGTGTTTGGTTAGCATCAAATATTGTGCTACAACAACAACACGCCTTTCATGGAAAGACTCAAATGGTGGGCGTAGCAGCATTAGCATTAGCATTAGCAAAATAACAGTATGATACTGTGGAGCCCCATTATGTTCTGAAAGTGAGTATGTATTCTCCCTGAAATCATCTGTGCTGGGATTTTCACAGGTAAAAAAAAAACAAAACAAAAACTAGCGAAGCCGTTGTGGTGGCGGCTCACAGAAGTTAGCAGTGAGGAAAATAAATGCATAAAGGATGAGGGTTGATCCCTACATAGTCAAAGGGTGTTCGACTAAATCAACGACAACAGCTCCGTACTTTCATATCTCCGTCTCACGCTGTGAGCGGTTAACATGCTGATCAGTCTCCAGAAGCTGATCCATGGACGAAGGCGGCCCGACTGACTCCCGCGCTCCTCATTAAACGTGTTGAGGTCTCTCCCCTCCACAGGAGGCCTTATCTCCCTAAGCTGCAGAAAAGACTGCCGATCCACACCTGTTAAGTGCTTCAAACAAATACTGCCGTTCCAACGCTGACGCGGCACAGCGGGAAAGCCTGTTGTAGCCATTATGTGTGTTTTGTATTCGCAAATCAAATTAAAAACTCTAATCATGACAAATTAAGACAGCAACTATCCATCTTCAAAGGATCCGGGTTTGGTACCGCCACTTCCTTTGATTATGGAGCAAACCGGGCTGCCGTTTTATGCCGAAAGCTTCACTGAATCGTGTTGCTTACACAGAAACTCGCAAAGCTATACAAGGGCTGTGATCGATGGAGAGGTCTAGACCCAGAAGGCTTTTTCACAGCTGTGTACATCTGCTTCAACAGATCCGCAACACTAAGGGTTCCTCGACTAAACAGTTGCATGATATAAAAAGAGGAACTTTGAAAGAACATTCCACTTCTCCGGGTGCGAAGAGAGCCGTTAAAATCAGAGCTGAAAGGCCAGTTTGAGATGTTAATGCCAAAACAGAGAAACAAAGGGCAGATGTGTAATTATGCGGCCGTCTTTCTCCCAAGCGGGAGTGAGACCCACCGGAGAATAGAGGAGGAGCCATCCTTTCAGAGGGGTGGGTGCAGGAATAATGCACAAGAGGCAAGGCCGAAGGGGGGCGGAGGGGGGTTTACAAACTTTACAATGCGAGATTGACAGCTTGCAAGTCTCGCTTGACCTCTGAATTAACCCCCAAGCTTTCAATGAACTACAAAAAGAGCCATGAGATTGATGGTCAAAGAATATGACAAGTGTATAAAAAATGGGCCCATAAACAGGGACACGCATTCGGACAATAGAACTCAAACACACCAACGTCGGGACAAAGCACACAAGCTGACAAGCTAAATATTCATAAAGGGGAGTTCTTGAAACATATCTTTTCCAGTTAGATAAGGTGATTTTTTTTTTATATTATTTTTGGGGTGCGGGGGTTACATTCCATCAGACGGATTATATTTAAGTGTTAACAAGTTGCAATCTTCCATTTCATGATCTAGCTAACTTGTTATGTTGGCATAGATCATGTATTCAGAAATCTAACAGAGTAACAAGGTTGCCAGTTTTACAGTTCAATTTGACAGTGACATTCCAAGGCCATGAAATTACAAGGTGCTATCTAAAATACCATTTAAAGTCATATTTCTACAAATGCGTATACAGTTATCAGTTGTTTATAATAAAAATACATTGTAACAGGGCAACATTAGTTAAGTTATAAAAGAGGAGCCTCCACCTCCTTAAAGTAATCACTTCTTTAATATTAATTGTATAAAATAGAACAGTATTAATGTAACGGAGTTATTTGTTATATATATATTTAATAGTGTAACCTGTAACCTGGAGTAAGTACTATTTTTTTTTCTAATAATAAATAAAGAAAACAATTGAAAGATAACACTTAATTTTACCTTGTGTCTTACTAATAACAGTAAATTATATGCAACTAACCCTAAACCTATTCCTAATTAATATTACTCTGTAGATATATAATTTCACTGCAAGGAAACCTTAAAATAAAGTGTAATCAAATATTGGAATTGCAAGTAACTTATTGTTGTTATTAATATTATTTTATGAGGGTTACAAATGTTTTACAGAATGGCCCGTAATAGCAACACATACCCTTTCATGAACATTTGCCAGTGAAGAGTTTGTTTTCGATGTTTGCATATTTGTGCTAGAATATCAGGTCAGTGATCAGATGACAGTGTCCCATTGAGCCAGAAACGTTAGAGGAAATCAATCAGCGGTCCAGGGGTGGGCCAGTTAATGCACAGCAACACATGAGTCATTCTGAACACATCCCATTTGACTCCACTGTCACACATTCACCTTTGCCATCTGGACGCTGCAGCTTGTGTACATCTCAAAACCAGAGGACAAACATCATAATATCAGGGGTGACGGATGTATTAAGGTCAGACGGACGACAATGTCAAACACTAAATGAGCAAATGACAAAAAAAACTCAAAATGCTTTTGTGCAAGCAATGAATGAGGAAACATATGTCATGAAATGAATGTAGAATACAGGAAAAGCAAATCAAATAAATGTGGCTTTCTTTCTTGTGTGTGCGGGACAGAAACGGGATTTTTTGCATTCTTCAAAGTTTCAGTCTTCGTTCATTGCAATTGCAAGCAGTGCAATTTCTAAATTTCTCTGTTTTTGCAACACAGAAGAAAGAAAGAGGTAGTTTGGAAAATTAAGGTGATAAAAAAATGAGAGATGTTTCAGTTTTAGGTAAACTAACCCGTTATTAGCTCTTAAACGTCTTTCATGAATACAAATGGAACACTTTACTAAAATACAGTGTATCCTGCAGCACTTTTCAACACTTTGTCACCATTAAATCTGCATTGACACAGCAAAAGAAATTATGTTTTATCTTTTTGTTAGTTTGCTGCCAAAATTAAACGTAATCAGAGAGAAAGCCTGGGCAATGTGAAGTATTACAAGACAATCAATAGACGATATAGCTTTCTGTTGTGTTTTGCGCTGATTGTGCACAACAACAAACATGGAGTGTTATAGATAGTCTGATATGTGAATTATGAACTTAAGGGCTTTGTTTCTCCAAAGCATTGTGAGTTAAGTTGACCGTGAGCAACAGTAAAACAGTCAAAAACAACTCACGAATCATGAACCAGCTCCATTGAAGTGACTGAAGGGCTTGTTCATGTAATCATGTATATGGTCCGGAATCGGATCAGAATTGAATCATGAAAGAAAACAAAATGGTTCATTATTTTGCGGTTCCTATTCCTGCGTTGATTCCTTACAACCAGAGCCAAGAACGGCAAATGTATCATCTTAACTAGCCATTTAGCTCTGTGTTTAAGACTTGGAAAAGATACATGAAACCCTGTGTGACAAAACTGTCTTATGACCATGTCAAATCTGAATAACTACTTTAATGAAAGCATGCAGACATGGTAAAAAGGCGTATATAACGCTTTGAGTGGTGGTGAAATATGGTAATCAATCTTCGTGAATGAAATCTCACTCTTTTTAACTTCTTTTCATCCTTGTCTGAAAGAAGATGCTTGTGATCCATTAATCAGAGTAATCAAGGCCTCTATGATGCTGCCACACAAGCAAGAGACGAGAACTCGACTCAGAAACAGTGAAGAACCAAATTCCTCAGTACAAGCTGGAGCTTCTGGAGAAGTTTCTGGAAATAGATTGAACAGCCCCTTTTCAGAAGAGAATACCGAACACCACGTTCATACTCTGCAGGAAGGGGGTAGTTTACTCATCTAGTCATTATTCTGATACGCACAATTCTAATTCCAACAGTAAATGACATGCAGACTGGCGTAATAACGTGCAGAACGCATCCGGAATCCTATTAAAACGGCACGGTGTCTCTCTAAGACGATTATAACAGGACTCGACTGTTATGAGTAAGTAAGTTTTAATATGGCCTTCACATATTGTTAACAGTAATTTTGATGTTTTAGTGGACAAGGAGTGGATTATCTGAAAATGAAATTTAAAAATGTCATTTCCATTAACTGATAGCGCCAAATTCCTCCTTTCAGGTTGCCGACGATAAGGAGGATTCAGTCCCGTCGTGTTTTCCTGAGAAGCCTCCGTTTTAACGGTAATAGAGTGACATTAATATGGGGAGACGTCTGAGAAGGTCAAAAAAATTCTGAGGACCACCATTATACAGGTATCTTACACGGATTGCACCTGCCAATCAGAAGAAAGAAGTCCTTGACACTCCATGTTTCCCCTTCAGCAACGGGGATACGGGAGGGAAACAGACTTTCTTTGGCAGCAAAATGCAGAGAGCACTTCACACGAAAACGGTACACTTTGGAGTTCCATGCCTTTTTAAAAGCATTATCGGCACAAATGGTTGTTTGTTTATTTATTTATTCATTAAAACTATTAGATATATTGGGCAATCTACATGTCTGACATACATAATTTGATCTCAATTTAAATGTAATCCCAATTCCGATTTTGCATTTAATGTCACATTACTAAAAATTGTGACATCAATGAAATAAACACATATGAGGCAATTTCTAAACATGTAAATAATCTAATGCATTACAATTTACACAATTTGTAATGCCGACTAGTTGAGCTACACCATTCAACCATGTTAAATACATGTTTTAAATATTGAAAACGAGGATGTTTTCTTTTTTATTCAATATAAATATAAAAAGATCAATACTATAAACCAAAATTTGTTCATGATTAGTAAGCTCCTACTAAGTTAGGCTAAATTTCAACCTTGTTTTTGGCTGTATATGACCGCAAAAAAATGGCTAATTTGTTTAATTTATTATATATGTAATATTTTGTTTAGTTTAATATTTAGTACTCTTTTTACTGACTATTTGCTGAAAGGAAGAAAAAAAATAATTTTGAAGGCCTTATTTAGTATATTTTTCATGGAAAGTGACAGCACTGTGGAAACAAGGAAAGCAAACGGAAACACGTTATGTGTTCATGCTACAAAGAGAGAGCCACCGAATGTAAGAGGTCATAAAACATCACGAGAGACAAGACGGAGAAAAAAACAAGACGGTTTCTGCTATTCTCAAAGGCTCATCATCTCAGTTTCAACAAAATGCATACATTTTTAATCCCAGCAAAAGCAATGAAAGCACTGGTGCTGTCAAAAAGGGTGCAAAAGCACAGGTGGGAATGTGTGCATCTCTCTCTCTCTCTCTCTCTCTCTCTCTCTCTCTCTCTCTCTCTCTCTCTCTCTCTGTGTACAGTATGTGTTTGTGTATACAGAGGGACAGTCACAAAGATGTTCTATCATCCAGCATGATTTGTTCAGATACATTCATACTGACCTCACCTAAGAACGCTCCAAATAATAATAAATAAATGAACTACCTTTTTAATTTTTAAGTATTTAAATCACTGGATTATTAAAAAGAAATGTTTACTGTAAATGCGATATAAAATTATTCTTTTAAATTAATTCTTTTTTTTTTTTTTTTTTTTTTTTGTACGAGGTGGAGCCAAAATTAAAATTTGTATCATGTTTAAAAAAAATACAAAGAAAAAAATTATTATTATTATTTTTTTTTTAGGATAATGTTTGCCGATGGGGTGCTCAATAAAATCAGGAACACGTATTAAAAAAGTTTATCAAATTTGATTTGATGTCAACTTTGATAAATATTCTCACTCATTTGTGTTTTTTTATGTGTCTTTTCTTCATTGCAATTTGATTATTGATTATTTAATGCAGACACACACACACACACACGCACACAATCCAACTCGCCTGTCTCTCTCAGACAACAGCAGTTGTGTGAGCGTAACGCCTCCTCTGTCCCTCTATTAAGCACTAGATCATCAATTATTCAGCTCCATCGTGAGCCATTATTCAACAGGATGATTAATTTTTAAGATGGCAGAAGTGAACACAAAACATAAAGTGAGGGGCATTAAAAGAACGTCTTGAATGGGTGACATTAAAAGCGGGGTGGTGCAGAAATCTACTGATGATTGATTTGGGCAGGTTGATTGATTGATTTCTTATGAGAGGAAATTATTTGTAGAGGATTTGAGCTCTGATAGTTCACACGCTAACAGAGATGATTCAGGATTCCTCCACAAACCACAAACTCTTTTAATTAATGACCACTTACTTTAATTAAAGTTAACAAGCTAAAACTGGAGATGGGTTTTCTTGGACATATAAATTCATAGCAAAAGCCTCACTTAAAAACACTTGTGTGTGTGACTTCCAGATAAAAACAAGCATACTGGTGTGAGGGTGAGAACAAGCTCGACAGTAAATCGTTTAAAAATCGGCAGACAGATAAGGAGGGCGGAGTTTGTTCCCGGAGAGAAATCAAGTGTCAGGTCTAAATCTCTCCTGACAACGCAACCACCAGTTAAAGCCTCATGCTAAACCTGATGCTACGATATTGACCTTTTTCAAAGGCGCCTCAAACCGTCAAGGCCATTCACTTTTGATTTCAAATTTGCACCTGTTTTTGCCCGTGAAAAATTAATGCCATTAATGCTGCTTTTTGCTTGTGAAAAAAAAAAAAAAAAAACGAATGCTAATTTTTTACTGTTGCAGAGCCTTCCGTCCGCCGATTTGTGTCTCTTGTGTCGAGTTTCTGTGTGTATTTGGTGGAAGAGTGAGAAAGCAAAACCGTTTAGGAAAGAAGTGACTTTCATTTTTCGTCCCCCGCCTCCCACAAGCACAGTGGAACAGTCGGATGCTTGGCAAAGAGTCACATTTCTGTGATTAAACAGGACAAACTCACGTTTTGCATTCATAATCACCATCTTATTAAGGTATCTCATTTTATCACAAGCTGTGTCTGAAACCGCTCACTCGTTCACTCATTCACTAATCCCTATATAGTGTATGGCATTTGAGTTCACTATATCTGCAAGGAGTGAACGAGATGAAGTGAGTGAATTCGGACGCTGACGTTTACACTGTGCGTCGGAGAGTTGGAGCTGTCGCAGAAAAGGCTTCGTCACGCATACTGATAAAACTCCTTTTATCTTACATTACCTACTTTATAAAATAATATTAACAACAATAACAATCATAATAACTTTATTTTGTAATTATACCTCCGTGCCAGCTTTGTAGTTTCATCGACTGAAATTGTACATTAACTCTCACGTTCACAGATGACGTGTCGTCGAGCGCCCTCCGATCGAATGTACACTCGAATTCAGAGAGGATTGTGGGTAAAAGTAGTGAATGAATGTAGGGAATGATGTCGTTCACTCAGAATTCGGACACCACTACAAAATGGCCGACACCCGATATAGTGCACTATATAGTGGATAGGGAGCGATTTCAGACACAGCTACAGTTTGGATCATAATGAGCGCTATATTACTTCAATCTTCCTCTCAAACCTCTAAAATATTTATGTATATTTATATATTTTTTTTTCTAGTGGAAAGATGAAGATATTTGACTTGCGAATATAATTGCCTAGCCCATATGTTAAAAATTATAAACTTTTTTTCATAATTTTTGGTTTATGGTTTCAAAACTTCAGTAATTGATAATTATGAAAGCAAAACTATGTCATTTTAAATGTAGTGAATGGGGGAAATTCTGTGGATGGAAGGAGCCTCAAACCTAGTCTCTATGGCTCTGGTTTATTTGTGTGGTGATTCTTTGGTGATATCTCATTCTGAGCTGTTAGGCTGGAGGCTCAGGAGAAGAAAGCCATGAGAGATTGTGTCTGGATCGTTAGCCTCATTTACATGTGTTAACTAACACTGTGAGCAGAGGAGCTGAGGCGCAGATGTCCCTACACTAGATTGAGACTGAACTCATTTGACCCTCTACACTTTTTAAACTTTTAAAGGAAGTTGAAGGGCTAATCGTCAGTTCTGGATATTTCAGTCGAAACATTGAAAAGGCCAATTTACATGACAAGTGTTATGTGTGTGTGTGTGTGTGTGTGCATGCGTGTGTTATGTGGAGCCCGATCTCATGAAAGTACGTATCTGTAGCACGGATGTCATTTCTCGTGCCATTTATACGTTTTTATACATTTATAATTTTTTTTGCGTGAATATGGTACACGTTTTTCGCGTGCATATGATACGCACTTTATGGCGTATAATACGCACTAACTCCCCACTCCCCTCCCCCCTAAACCTACCCAAGGGGTTTTCAGTGCGTAGCATATGCACGCAAAAACCATTTTTGGCGTAAAAATGCCACAAGAAATGGCATTTGTGGTATAGATAGGCACTTTCATGAGACTGTGTTGGTTATGTGTTTAATATATATATATATATATATATATATATATATATATATATATACACAGAGACATTTATATAACTTAATATACAGTATAAATATAGTTATAACATATGTAAACACAAACTTCTATGTTACATGCAATATATCGTATGGCACGCTATTAATCGATTTGACAGCATTAATTAATAATCAATATTTATAGTAATTATTATTTCACATCTAAATAATAATAATAATAATAATAATAATTACCATGGTGAATTTAGAATATTTCACAGATTAGTACCTAGTTGCTAATGTTACAAAGGGTATATTCACACCAGGAAAGTCCGATAGTTCACTTGCTTTGGTCCGGACCAAATAAATTATTATTATTTTTTTTTTTTTGGTACGGTTCGCTTTCACATTGCTCTTTTTGCAAGTGAACCAAAATTTGTAAACCAAACCACACGTGTGCTAAGGTCGTCCATTCATTGGACAAGTATTCTCAAGGGAAAAGGAAGTGCAAAAAAAGCTCAGCATGGAGATATTTCCATATATTTCATACTGCAATATTTGTTCTTTTACTAATTTTGTGTTAATTCTGTACAAACGCAATATGAAGAAACTAATGAGTATCATATGATACAATGTCATCTATACGAAGCTGTAATTCGGATTTTGAGAAGACAACGAGTGTAACGTTTGAGTGGCTCTATAAACGCGGGGAAATACGACAACTCTCGTCTCTCGTGCATCTTTTCATTCGACCGCCTTCTGTTTTTTTTTTTTTATCTCTGGGCATCTCAACTTTGCGTTACAAGTGGCACTGCACAGAAGACGGAGAAGGTATAACGTTTTCATTCATAGCTATGTTCACTCATTCAAATAATGAGATTCTTATTGTGTACTAACAAGTGCTGTCAATGTTAACGCTTGCGATTAAGTTTGTCCAGTTTAACGTAAATTAACGCATCATCATCCTTGTATTGTAACTATCCTTACATTAATAATAATAATAATTCATTACATTTATATAGAATTTTTCTCGGCACTCGCTTTAAGGGGGAAACTCGTCAACCACCACCAAAAGGTGGTGAACTGCAAATGCTTTATGAACTGCAAATTATATATTTTTTGCATCTTTGCGCGATTAGACATTCACACACGACGCGCAGAAAGACGTGCAGAAAGACGCGCAATTCTCTTTCGACGCCCTGCCTTCTTGCAATTGGGTCGGTTCATGTTCACACCGTAAACGAACCGTACCAGAGTTCGTTTGGAACCGTACCGAGACCACCTCTTCAGCTGGGTCTCGGTTCGGTTGTTTGGTCCGCACCCGAGTTCGATTGCTGTATTCACACCTGCCCAAAAGGTCCGCACCAAGGGGGCAAACGAACTAGAGTTCGATTCAATCGAACCAAACAAGGCAGGTGTGAATACACCCTAAATCAATGCATCTTCTTTATTGTCCATGTCAGTGGTTGTCACAGAAATTCTGTCCTTTCCCAAAGTTTTGTTGCTAAAATATCTTTTTTTTTTTGGAACCCAGACACTTGGTAATTGCTATTCTTGCAGGCTTGTGAAGTCGCTTTAGGGCTGTTTGTTATCGTTAGCAAAACTGTCTTTATTTGGAAGCTAGTTAGCAGATCAGAGAATGTAACCACCAGATATGGCGGTTGTGTTTTTCACACAGGTTAAATCGACACATTAACACAGCAGTCAATCAGACACAGCTTGGAGTGACTGAAGAGTTTGTATGCTACAGTATATAAGCCTGAATGAACGGTATCTTCGTCGTCTTGTGCTCCGTCAGTCCTTCAAGCCCACGCGTAACGCTGTGCTGGCAACACTCATGCAGAGAATTTGTGACATAATATGACACCATGTTTTCTTGCTATTTTCTTCCTGTTTATAGTGTAATAAATGCATGATGGGATTGGGAACAGCAGTTTGCTGGAGGGCCTGAAGCTTGAATTTTATACCAGTTGTGAAATGTTTTCAGGAAAGGTTTTCCATACTGTTGCGAAATGGTTTCTCAACCTCATTTTGTTTATTTACAATTCAAATGTGACAAATTCAGTGTCACATAGATGCTGTTATCTATCTCATGTATTTCAAAGGGATTTTTATTTCTTAAACAGAGTGTATAAATATCTTACAATGATAATGTAGGACATTCAACACCAGCAGGAATACAGGGCTGCTTCTAAGCTCATTTCAGTTCAATAATGGTGTGTTAAAGTTCCCTCACACTTGAACAAAGATATTCCTCAGAAATTAGCTGGGGTGCACCGGAAAAGCATACGACAGCAAACTGGCGCTGGGATTTGTCATTGATGGGTTTCATGTCATCTAACTTTTCCTGCAGCGTTTCATGCAATCCTCAAATGGCTTTTGTGGAGCCAGAATGCTTTTCTTTTGGGAGTCATGTCATATAAGTGACCTGCGTCCAGGGAAACAACCTCCCTACAATGGACTCCGAACCTGTCCAGAAATCAAAGCCTTTAGTGTCCCGAGGAATCTTCCTGATATAAATAGATTATCAGTATTTCAGCTGTCTTCTGCCACCCGCGGAAGGGCTGCAGATGCAGAAAATTCCTTTTTCCACCTCTCTCTGTCTGTCGTTTTTATCTCGCTAGCCTCTTTATT
Source organism: Pimephales promelas (assembly GCF_988280905.1). Taxonomy (NCBI): domain Eukaryota; kingdom Metazoa; phylum Chordata; class Actinopteri; order Cypriniformes; family Leuciscidae; genus Pimephales; species Pimephales promelas. The sequence continues at coordinate 7,644,798 of NC_142789.1, read as the reverse complement.
CGTGTTCTTTCAGCTCTGGTATGTTGTGAAGGTCTCTGCCATTCAGTGTAATTTTCCACAATCTGAGTCCAAAGGAGGATATCATGAGCACACTTGGGGGTGACAGCGCAACTGTATGAAAGCGGGGATCAATTCAGAAAGTCTACTTCTCCAAGAGGTCAAAAATAACAAGTAGCGCTTCCCTCTGATCAAGGCGTAGGTTTAGATTTTAATAAGAGCTGAACATACAGTATGCAAATGATGCCATTAAATTATTTATCCATCATTCACGCAGACTTAGTGTTGCTCCGTGTCTTTGCACCCATCTAGCGCATATATTGTGCATATATATTTGCTTTAGCCCTTCAGTGAAAGATAACAACTAATGTTAATAGAGAGCAAGGGTAGTGTTAGAAGAAAAAAAAAACATAAATTTTCTTCAAAATTCTTCAAAATAAATTTTCTTCCCTATTCTCTTCCCTATTCCCTAAATTTTCTTCCCTATTCCCTATAAACATCATATTGTAACATTATATATATATATATATAATTTTACGAATTGGCTTATGTATTAATTGAAAAAAAAATACTCTCAAACAACATTTCACTTAAATGTATACTACGGTATTTTTTACTTGTACGCTACAATTAAAAAGTTTGGTGTCTGAGAGGTTTGTTTCATGTTTTTGAAATATGTATTTTATGCTCAACAAGGCTGCATTTATTTAATCCAAAATAACGTAAACATACGTAAAACGTAATATTAAACGTAACGTAAAAACAGTAATATTGTAAAATAAGATCACAATTTAAAATATCTATTTTAAAGTCATTCCTGTAATGGCAAAGCTGAAATTGCAGCAGTCATGACTCCAGTCTTCAGTGTCACGTCATTCTAATCTGCTGATTTGATGCTCAAGAAACAATTCTTGTTATTATCAATGTTGAAAACAGTTAACATAAGAAAACATAAGAAATTTCTTCAGGGTTGTTTGATGAATAGAACATTCAAAAGACATCATTACATGAAATAGAAATCTGTTTTTAACAACATAAATGTATTTTCTGACATTTTTGATCCATTTAATGATTTCTTGCTGAAAAGTATAAACATTGCTGACCTCAAACTTTTGTGCTTCTTTAATAATTAATAAGATGTGTACCGAAACCTAGTGAGCTGCCTACGTAGGCGTCATAGAAATGCTTTGTTGTGAGCTCTTCAACACCACCAAAAAGCTCTTATGAGCTTCCATTCTGTTGTATAAGAAGCTGTCTAAGAAGACCGCTGCCTATGTAGGCAGTAGATAGCAAGGCAGCACAATAGGATTTAGAAAAGAGTAATAGTCATTTCACAGTCTCTAGTGTGTTTATTCACATTCTCTGGTTTTTCTGTTGTGCTTTCAGAAAAAAAAAATACAATATGAGATGAAGGGAGTTTCTCTCTAAGAACATGAGAGTCTAAAATGTTATTGAGGACAGGAAACCATTTGGTGCAACAGAATGAATTAAGCCAAAGCAATACAAGATTATCCAATTATAAGACTAATATGGCTTTAGCAAAGGTAATTGCTTTGATGGGGCTTGCGATTCGCTGCATGCGTCGGACAGAAAGTCCAATAGGAAATACAACTGCACCACAAAAGGCATCTTCCATCCTTATGTATTTTGTGACATAATCTATGAATCACATTAAACTCTGTGAATGAAAGCCCATGCACACATGCACACACACAAAATATGTTTCCACGCTTTGGTTGGGCATGTTTTCCTTTCTCTTAATTGCAGTGAAGTAACCAGACACACCACTGGAGGTTAGTGAAGCAAACACTGAGTAGATCTTATCAGAATACAACAAAAGAGGCCTCTGGAGCCATGGCGGTGACAGGGGGCCGGTTGGGCCGTGGGCTCACAGAAACACACTCGCAGAGTAAGATTAAACAGCGCTGTCCATCCCGGGAGATAATGACGGTTAGAAATATGCCTATTAATTACAAATGCAATTATTTTATTTTGTTCGGTTTGTCAGCATTATGTAACTTTTGAATTTAACATTTAAATATTTTTGAATAAATATGTTATCATTAAAAAAGTGTGTGTGTGTGTGTGTGTGCTTGTTTATATGATTTATGAGGACATATATTTGTATAATGACATGGGTGTTACACTGTAATTACGTACATGTGGTTCATGAGGACATTTCCTGAGTCCTTGTAATTAAAATGCCTTAAAAAAAACATACTGAACAATGTTTCATTGAAAATGTAAAAAAATAATAATAATAAAAAATAAAAAAAAACCTGAAAGTTTTCTGTGATTGGTAGGTTTAGGGGTACAGTTAGGGTTAGGGGATGGAATATACAGTTAGTACAGTATAAAAAAACCATTACGTCAATGGAATGTGCACCAATGTGTGTGTGTGAGTGTGTCTAAATTGAGGTCCCCGTGAGGAAACAAGCTTATAAATCATACAGAATGACATTTTTGAAAATGTATAAAAATGCAGCAAGTTTTGTGTGATGAGTAGATTTAGTGGCTTTAAGTACTATGCACTTACATTGAAATTAATAATTTGATACAATGTACTTATTGTGTACATGTTTTTACATTGTGCTTATATTTTGAAAATTAATTAATTTATGTAATTACATTTTACATTATGGGTAGGTTGAAGGGTAGGTGGAGATGTAAGGGAAGGACTTACACCTTAACCTACCCCTTAAACTTACCCATACCACCACACTTACCCGTATCACAACTCAATAGCAGCAAAAGTGTTTTACAATACAACCTGAACATAATAAGTACATTGTACTTATTTTTCCGATGTAAATACATTAAAGCCACTAAATATAAAGTGTGACCCGATTTAGGGCTAGGGTTTATGTAAGAGGACATAATATAGAGTTTGTACAGTATAAAAACCATTAGGTCTATGTGTGTGTGTATAATGTGCATGTGCTATCTATCTATATTTTTCCCACATTGTAAAATATATACAATGTATTTTTAATGAAGCCATTATTTTTTTAAACACTGCTCAACAGTTTCACGTTTGATGTTTTTCGTGTTTTAAAACGCGGTATAAACTGAATCTCCTCTTTGGAATAATTTCTTTACAGATATTCAGTTAGATATCTGCTAGATATCTATGATTATCTCATATAACTCTCTTGTGTTTGCCGCGAGACAAGACGCCCCACCACTGTTTGTGTGTTAACAGGGGCGAAATTCACACCAGGCATGTGTGAGTTATGCAAATGCCTTTAGGAAGTGTTTGACACTTCGCAGTTTTATGGCATTCAGAGCCATTTCAGCAGGTGTGACAAACCAAAGATATCAAAACTGCCATGTGGCTAAAATATTTAAATAATTAAAATGTCATTGATGGGCAGCAAATGTTGAGATTGTATACACATATTTGATCTGTAGTGTTATATAAGGTGTGTATTCTTAAAAGTCCATGTTTATATATATTTTGACTTCTCATCTACTCTTGTTCCGTCAGTCCATGCTACGCCTGTAACAGTCTGTGACCTGTGTCCCCTCCTTAAGGAGTTCACATTGAAAATGCATTGTGGTCAGCCTGACAATAAAGGAAGTCAGCTTATATCGTCTGCTGCTTAATCCTGCGCTTTACATCCGAGCCTCGGCCTGCCGGTGGAACGCGTGCTCAAGACACACTGAGCACTGGCGCTCATTGTGGAAGACGTGGTCACACTCTATCTCTCTTTACGCATCATTTCCTGTCTTCTGTACTCCTGTCTCTCAGGATAAAAAACACTATATGTTAAAGAAGACATTGCAATTCAAACAAGACCAAATTTCAACACGATCAATTTTTCTCTATATATATTAAATCTGTTTGGTTCAGTTTTTTTTTCTTTTTTTTTTTTCTTCAAAGATAATGTCTTCGTCTGCCGTTCTTTGTTTTTATTTCAATTGGGGGTGGGACTTGATTTAATCCAGTGAGATTTCATTGGAGCATGAAAGTGAGCGTTCCACATTAGAATGGTGCCAGACCTGAATGTGAGTTTGCAACGGATACAAACTCAAATCTTTTGAGGAGGCTTTTTTTTTTTTTTTTTTTTTTTGACTGGGACATGAGGGCTGAAGGTCAAATTCACCCTTTAGAGCATTTAAACCAAACTTATCATTACTTGCTATTACTATTATTTATTTAAGGTTAGATTACCAAGAGCATACTGAAACAATTGTTCATAGCTTTTTGGATGGAGCCTCGGTAACATCAGCCAAAAACAAAAGTCTTTTTCGAGGTGAAACAAGTCCAGGGTATTTGCATGTTGTTGTTGTTGTTTTTTTTTTTGTTTGTTTGTTTTTTTTGTTTTTTTAGAAACAAATATCGCTTTTTAAGACCCTTTTTTTAAGACCAGCACAAATAAAAAATGATAGTGTATGTCCATTCCAAACAAACCCAAACAATCTATAAATCACGTACCTCATAATCGTTTACTTAATAAAACTTTATTATTTTAGCTTAACTAAATTAAATACTGCTATATAAGCACCAACACCAATTCAATGTATCAATATATTTGAATATATACTGCTCAAACAAATAAAGGGAACACTTAAACAACACTTAAAAAGTAAAAACAAGAAAAAAGTATTTAATAAGATTATTTCATTCATTCAGATCTATGATGTGTTATTTTAGTGTCCACTTTATTTTTTTGAGCAGTGTATATATATATATATATATATATATATATATATATATATGAAGAGTTCAGATGCAAAAGCCTCTAAATGCCATTTGAAATTTTCTTCTAAAATGACCGTTTTTATCAAGCTTGTATATTTAAGTTCAGTAATTTCACTTAAATGACAATTAATAGGTAATCTTCATTGCCATTTAAGTGAAATTACTGAACTTAAATATACAAGCTTGATAAAAATAATAATTTTAGAAGAAAATTTCAAATGGCATTTAGAGGCTTTTGCATCTGAACTCTTCATATATATATACAGAGAGAGAGAGAGAGAGAGAGATTGAGCAGCCCAGACACAGTTTTGGTGAATCAAATTACAAATACATCATTGAATGTGTCACTAAAATGCCTAACCAGAAAAAAAATAAAATAAAAAAATAAAAAAATAAATGTTTATGCATTATGTGGGACTTTCATTTTAAATAAGTCAAAAATAGCTTAGCACTCTTACTTTGAAATGTGTATGCATTACTACTCATTCAAAAAGATCAAATTCACACTCATCTATTTACCATTTACATGAGCATTGTCATTATTCATTAACAGTAGTATCATAAGCAGTCGCTTGACGCGTGTAGTGTTCACTGATGGAGAACTGCTCTGAAACTGAAACTGTAATGTGCAACAGCACCGCATTCTGACTCTGAATGTGCAGCACTACTTATGTCATTCAACTGTAAAATTTGGAAGATTAATCAAACATTTAAGATATGTAAGACTTATTACCTTAAATTTCATACAACTAAATTTATGACATTTAAGGACCCCCCAAAGATTCTGAAGTCATTAAATTTGAAATTATATATATATAATTATATATATGATCATAATTTATCAGTTCATAATATATATATATATATATATATATATATATATATATATATATATATATATATATATATTATGAACTGATAAACATTCACAATAAAATCTGTAATGTTTGAAAATTACTTGGTTCAGGTTTTATACTATGTTGAAGAGGTGTCAGATCAACTTACATATCTAGTATCTAGTTGGATGAAAATCTCTGATACCATTCAGCAGATGACTTGTATTGTATTAATATGTCAGTCATGGTAACAAAAAAAAAAAGAAAAGAAAGAAAAAGAAAAAGAGGGATTTATATACATGAATCCAGTTTGTTCGGGAAGTAAATATTGCAGCTGTCATTCCTCAGCCTAGCATGGCTGATGCAATGCATTAAATAAGCACAAAAACACAATGCCGCTGACAGTTACATTTGAGCCCGAGCGGCCAGGTGAGTGTGTCAGAGCGAAAGACACTTGAAGGCTGTTTGTATTGGGCACATCAGCACTAGAGTAAAGAGTAATGACTGCTACCATAATGTAATTAACTTAGCTCTGCAACCTGGCTGTTGATCTGAATTAAATTCTCCACTCATTATGTGTCATCTTACGCAATGTGGCCAATGGCCTCTTTTGGAAAGTCAATGGAAGCGGAGATGTCAGGTGTCACTCGCAGACTGATTATCAGTGTACACCTCTGGCTTGCACAAAGGTTTCACACCTTAATAAACTGCTAATCTCTATATCTGAATTTAGATTAATGCATGGTAGCAACAACATTGATTTTGTCGTAATGAAGAGTTCTCTAGCTTGCTCTATTTGGAACGACCCCAAAGTGCTGGTCTAGGAACAGTATCCTTTTTGAATTCCTGAGCTTAATCAGTACAATGGAGGGAAAAAAAGCCAAATATCAGCCAATGGAGGCCAGCAACTCAACCCAAACAGAAATCCTGTCGTCCCTATTGTCTAAAACATCACTCTTCACTGTGCTGTCGTCGCATAATTACAGACCACAGTTTTTTTTTTTGTTTGTTTGTTTTTTTTTGGTCTCTTGTCTGGACAGCTAAACATTTTTTGTTAAGTCCAATATTTTAATTTCAGATCTTGTCACACACTTTCATCTGATACATCTGCTCCATTTGTCAGCTGAATCAGCACCTGCTGCAGTTTTTGAACATGTGGAAAGATAATTTAAAGCAAAATTATCTATAACAGGAGGTCAAGAGATCCAGGAATACCCTCGTGATTGGCTACATCTGCCCCGGTGAACCACACAAGATAAGTCTGACCTCTGACCCCGGAATGTTTTTAAGAAACAACTCACTGTTGACCCCAGATTAGATTAGTTATTTGAGGATTAGTGGAATCCGCAGGGAATGTCTTAACCATTATTCTATTTCAGTATTTTATGATAAGAATTTACACCATCACTGAAATTTTCAGACACTTAACCGAAAAAAACCCGAAATATTAGATTCAGATATAATTCCCAAATGTCCATTGACATTTTTGAAACCTTTAATGGGCAATTTCATTGTAAAAAAAATATTGTTGGTTTAACTTAAAAAATTAAGTAACCTGGTTGTCTTAAAATTTTAAGTTGATTGAAATGGAAAAGCGAGTTAATACAACGAAGGAGATTGATTTAATCATCAGAAACTCAAAAAAATAAGTTATCTGAACTAAATAAATGATTTAAGTTGATTTGACAAAAGAAAAAATGTTGTGATAACAAATCTTGAAAATATATATTTTTTTACCATGCAGTAAACTGTAAAGATTAATATTATTTGGTAGAGATTAGATATATTATAAGTAAATAAATGATAAATAAATGTAAAAAAAAATCAGAATGTTAGCATTTTTATAATCTTTGATATTCGGAGAAGTTTTTGTTGTAGATAACTAACAAAAGGAGAATGACACTAGAGCTTAAACTCTCCTGGCGTTCTGAAATAACAGGTGTGTCTGCTTAAAAAGCCCTTTCAAGTGTGGCCCTGTAAGCCAACCGAGACACAACCCTTCTCCCTACCACCAGACGTCTAATAAACCTCTCTCTCTCCCTCCCTCTCTCTCTCTCTCTGCTCATAGATACTGTTTACCCTGTACCTGGGTTCCTACCTTCTCCTCTCTGATGAGAAATTGAATTTTTCTTTTCATTTTTTCCCCCTAAATACCATTTCTGCGATAGGTAAGTCATGCCTTCTGTGTGTACACCAAACTAAATATGTGTAGTTCTGAATTTGAAAACGAAATAACACGATCCATGCTGTGGATTTCATTTACATTTAAATAAAAATAAACATACCAGAGTTAATTTAGTTTCAGCAAGTGATAGGATGTAAAAAGTGATTGAACGTATCGCTCTGGCACCACTTTATTTGTTGTTGACTTACTGTCAATATTAGTGGATTATTTGTTGAAATATTATAATTATTATTATTTTTTTTTTTACTAAGTGACTTTTTTAATCAACATTTGTTTGTGTTTAAAACTGATTTATATGACATCCAGATATTTTGAAATGAACGAGACTGCATGTGTGAGCGAGCACACTGGAGTCGGGGTGTGTTCAGAGTGCTGTGTGCTGCCCACAGTCTGCAGCTGATTAAAATGGCAGCCTGTGTATGAAGTCTGCCGTCCCACTGTCACACAAAACCTTTCGCAAGCAGAAACAAACGCTTTGACAAAATGGCAGAGAAGGCGCCCTGCCTTCCACTGATTACTGATCGTAAAATAAAAACCACCGTAAAATGCAGGTATTTGACCCACCAAAGGCAGTTGAGCACTTTACATAAAACTCCAAGTGTAACAGGGCTGTTTATTCCCCGCAAATTGGCGAGCGTTTATCGGCACAGCAGGGTGCTCTGTAAACACACAACTGAATCAAAAACAGGGAAAGAAAGAAATTTTGATATTCTTGCACAACTGAATGTGTTTTCGGTTTCATACGCTTGGTAACCACAGCATATATGGCCAGTTTCACGGTGTCTCAAAAGTAACAATATTGCCTTACGGAGCAAATGGCATGTCTAGTGGTCTACTTGTTTTTTGTTTTTTTTTTTTTTTCTCAAAATCCTTAAGCGCAAACTTTTTATTCTTTTTTTTTTATTTATTTATTTTTTGGCATTAAAAACTATATATACACTATTCAAGTCTACAAGCTGCATGGCATATCTGTTGTTCAGTGAGTGCGATTATTTGATTTGGCTGTGCAAGCGCTCTGATGTTCGGAGAACAATGGCTGTCAGTGGAATTACAGTGTTGTGCAAAACACACACACAAACACACACATGCATGCACGCACACAAAAACATGTACTAAGGCTCTAATAAAAGTTATTCCACATTTTGAACAAAAGCTTTATAGCAAAATCCATAACTGTGATAAAAAAACACTCCTTTTTACTTAGTTTAACGAGACAAAATGCTCATATTTTATGCATTTAACCATTCAAATGCATGTGTCTGATATATGGTGAGCACACTAGACCACAAATCATATTTTCCAAAAATAAATATATCAATAGATTGCCAAAATATATATATATATAAATAAAAAAAAATAATCTCAATATTATTCAATGAGAACAGAAGATTATATACAGTATATATCACATAATATAGAGGTTACAAAATTCTCGCTAACAAAATTCATTTTTAAAACAGATTGATATATGGATAGACAATGAAACAGACTTTTAAAGCTGACTTTAAAAAAAAAAAATCCACATTATATTTCGGATAAAATGTTTGCATTATGAAGACGAGGTGAATCGTGAATAATCATACCTCTGCCGGGCTTTATGTGAGATTAACTCTCATAAACATAAAGCTGCACAATAATTTCTGTGTAGGTGTTATAGCATTCATTCATCTCTGCATTACTGGAAATGTATAGAAAAACACTACTTCTCCGCTTTGAGTGAAAATACCTAGGCAAGTTCTCTGGTGGATCTCATAATCCTGCTCATGTTTGGCTGTTTTCATTTCTCTGATGCAGGGAAGGGGGCCAGAAAGAAACAGAGCAAAGGAAAATATTCCTTTGAAATGAAAAGGATGGGATAGTGTTTTCACACACAAACACAAAGACGAGGAGAAATGAACTACAAGCCCTGGTCCCCTCTTACCCCTCCTGTTCTCCGGCCCTGTGCTGAAGCTAATAGAGCACAGGGCTCAAATAGAGCTCAGGCCACTTTGAAATGCTAATAGAGCGGCTTCAAACAGAGTCCATTCACACTTATACAAATTCAAAACATTTTTTGGTCAGAGAATGTCTATTTAAAGCACAAATGGTGACATGCAAGAATCCAGACCAAAAACCACATGCCATATGGTAAAACTCCACATCCTCATCTAAAGTTCTAATTCGGAGGACTTGGGGATTTAAAATAGGGTGTTTGTAGCTTTATGAGATCAAATATAAGCCTAGTATTTGTTTTCTAGTTATATATATTTTACAAGATATGTTTCAATGTTCTGAATGTAACAATGAAAACATGCCATTAAGAAAAACTGAATCATAAACTCAAATTTCAAACGCAGCTCCCATCTACATAAAGAGCTGTAGGACTAGACCGATTTGAAACAAGCAGGCGAGATTTTCATTCAGGTGACTCGATATGTTTCGCACTTCAGTTTTTAGTGTCTCTCACGTCATGCACCGCAATTCAAGCAACACTGCGCTCATGCGTTGACTCGTAGGGTCTTACACACTACAGCAATGTTTACCCGAAAACAATTGTGATTTGCCTAGTGTTTTGAATACATTTCAAATTGCAGTGTCCAGCTACATATATTATATGCTATTATATTTAATTGCTACAATAATGACAATAATAGTGTGTAATTATCAGCACCGTAAATAATTATAATACATTAATTATCATATTATTACTTGTGTAATTACAATGTAACTGTTGCAATGCAAAGTTTGCCAGTTTCTCTTTGCCCCGGGACGATGTTCGTTTCAGAGCAGTTCAGAGTGTGTTTGGGCAAAGAAGTGCCACCGACCGGATTTCTGCTCATCTCACTGTTGGCACCAGGGGCCCGGGTGCGGATTAATTATGAATGTGGGGTTAAAGGATCTAATTTAACAGCGGCTGCTCACAAGTGTCCGATGTTACATTTAGAGAAAGTCAGGTTCAGACGATTTAAACTGCACTGGGTTCTTACCGTCCCCTAGTTAGCACTCTATCACTGCTGTCGGTGCACTCTGAACCATTCTTTTCACATTAATCATCCAGAGGAGTTAAAAACCAGCAAAAAGAGCCTGAAATGGCTTTTAATTATAGACACAAGACCTCAATTTAACGACCTAAGTCAAGCTTTAGTGAGTTCAACAGTTGATGTAGGTCACCACATGCTTGTTGTAGGAAGCAAAAGGCAATGACAATAAATTAAAGTGTGCAGACTTCACCGACACCTTTAAAGAATTTTCAATGGAATGAAATATCTCTGGGATTTATTTGAAGACCCCTAGATCTCCCCCCCCATTTCCCACACTAATAGTTTCCATTCAAAGAGAGAGTGAGAGAAAGAAAGAAAGAAATAAAACAAAGAGAGAAATGGCAGCCGACCAAATCAATCCACATCTGGTTGTGTTTTGATTAACCATTTCTCAATTAGCCATGGTCCCCCTTTCCATCATTTTAATTACTCTGAACAGAGTAGTTTTGTTATTTTTGAGTCATATGACTGGAACTCAATGCTTTCAATTTTTTTTTTCCTCGTATATATATATATAGCCTATATATATATATATATATATATATATATATATATATATATAGGCTATATGAGAAAAAAATATTAATATAAAATAATATATAGCTAATGTGTAACATGTAATAGGCCTTTATATTTAAAATACTCACTTTGATACAGCCTAACCTTACAGCATGCATGACCCGGATAATTAATTCCTCGTTAATATATTTTTGCACAGAAAGTTTGAGTAGGCTAACCAACCCAAACTTAGTATTCATCCATTATAGAGCAACAGGGTTTAGCAGTATGCGAGCATTGTGATCTTTAACAAAAAGCTTCTTACCTTTTGAGAGTGAACGGAGAGTTGAAGAAAATCAGACGGAAAGTTAATGAATCAGTTGAGGCAATTACAAGCAGGTCTTAGAATAGGAGCAGCGCGTCTCAGCGCACACCGCACACATGCTCCGCTCATCCGAGCCTTTCTCTCAGTGTGAGCGCTCACATTCCCGCAGAACCGCGCGCAGTCCGTGCCGGGATGAAGAGATGCAAGTACGGAGAGACTCCGTGCGTCTGTCCTGCTGGAGGAGAGAGACAGAGAGGACGCGGACCTGTTCGCAAGGCAACTACTAAAAAAGAGCAAAAAAAAGAACGCAAGAAAAATAAACAAACAAAAGCAGTCCTCTTTATTTATTTCAGTCCTTAGAGCGTCTTCTTCGGGTTTGTTGAGTCCCGTTCCAGCCGGAGAGAGAGCGGCCCGCGGCTGAGGGATTTCTCTCTGTGCGAACTGAGCCGAGATGAGAGAGAGAGGCAGAACTTAAAACCTGGAACTGGATTCATGGATCACACGGATACGGAGTCGGCGAGAAAATGATCGCATAACCATATTATCGTGAGTAGAACTTAAGCAAAGGCTGTTGTGGAAGACGATTACGCAGAGCTGAGTAGGAATGCAAAGCAGATTATTTGTTTTGTATATACAACTTTTTGGCCGTTATCCATCGGATTTGCTCTACGTGCCCCTCATAGAGAAAGATTCCTCTCATGCTGTGGGCAGGCTGGCCTGTTCAGCCAATGACAGTACATGTTTTCTCACTGTAATTCTAGCTTGCATCAAAAAGAAAAAGTGCAGATTTTCGTCTTTTTTTCCCCTCAACTTGGCCTCAATCAGAAAGTGACTGTAGCCATGCTGCAACTGGAGCAGTAATCCACAGAACAAAGGGGCATACATGCCATTTTCACCAACCCGCGTGCCATTATATCATTTGTTGACCATCCTCACAGTCAGTGACCCTTAAATGCAATGCACATCCTAGAACTGTTAAAGAATGAGTTGAAAAGGCCATGTAAGGAAGCGTGCAACTGGATCACATCCCCCCATACACCTGGCTTTAATAAAGCTTTACAGCAATATTTCAGTCAAATACAGCAACTCGGAGGGCGCATTTCTCTGTTTCACTCATACTGCAGGTGAAGCTCAGTGTAAGAGTGCACACTTATATTTCCACATGCATAACTTTACATAGTAATAGATCCATTTTGAGGGACAAAAGAGAAAACAGATGTGGTAAAGGTCATTCTGATATTTTTTTTTCCTGATGTTTATGCATTAGTTTTGCCGAAGTAAAACCACATGTGTGTTGCATTCTTGCAGTCAAAGGAAGGCGACGGGCTTTAGCAAAATCACATTTACACAACTTCACACTCTCTCTCACACACACATAATAACACATCAGTTCTGTTACACACCACTGATTTTATCTATTTAAGGGTTGTCTCCTCAAAAAAAAAAAAAAAAAAAAAAAAGCTCATTAAATGCTTTTGCCATTAGGGCATTTATTTCTTCAGTTCTTCAGAACAAAATCTTAAACTAAAGAAAATCAACTTTTTTAGTACCAGTAGACTTTACAAACAAGGAAAATACAATACAAGTTGCAGTACAAATCTAAATCTCGATGAAATGTAATTGAATCTTAAAAGCAGAAGAGATTATGCTAATAATAATAGTAATAATAGTGATAATCGTCCTAGAAAGCAACATAAAATGTCATGCTTAATTTTGCACATGTGGATTTGAAAGAAAATGAATATGTGCAGCAGAGAACCTGTGACAGATATTTGTCATTTTCACATGAATACGAATTCAGCTGAACTATGGTGTATTGTAATCGGATTGACTTAATGAAAATAGGACTGGTTGATCGTTTCAGGAAGGAATTCTATTCATTTGAGTTGCACTTTATGTTATGTAGCACAGCAGATTGTAGCTTAAATAAGGATTAGTGCAGGTATTAGCTGTGTAACACTCTTCTAATCATGATCATCAGAAAATGTCCGGCTTTCCTCCGCTTAGCTGTCTTTGCTATGTCACATCAGACCAAGCTCGAAACATTCCTCTGAAATATCAAGCAGCAACCCTCCCAGTCTTCTGTTTGTAATGTTTTATTTACATCGGTCTGTGCTTGTGTTTTTCTCATTTCTATGTTTTTATAATCTGTGGTTTCTACATTTTGTATATGGGAAACAGATTTTTCATCATCAAACTGATTTTATTGCAGTAAACATGAGGGTTGCGACCATAAATGCATGTTAGTAAATATATTGTGCCTCATTTGACATTCACAATACCAGCAGAAAGCAACTGTTCGCAGGACTTTGCACATGTCCAGATCACTGTCTGTTAAACTTGGTCATTTATGCATTATCCCTCAGGATAGCCTACAGAGAGAGAGTGTTTGTATGTGTGTGTGTGTGAAAGAGAGAGATAGATGCATAAACCATTTAGAAATGTTTATAACTACAATTAGATGTTGTTTTGGAGCGTTATGATTTTAGAGAGGTTGGCAGGCATTCAATTTAAGATGTATAAAACTATGAACAATTGCTTCGGACATGAAAATCACCAACACTATCTCACGACCAATTCGTACGAATTCGACGCATGATTAAAAAGTGGCTAATTCGTACTAATTCGTACGACCTCACTCGTACTAATTCGTACGATTTGTCTAAACCCACGTGATGGTTAGGTTTAGGGGCGGGGTAAGGGGTAGGTCATTCGTACGAATTCATACGAATTGGCCAATTCGTAAAATATGTACGATTTAGCAAAATCGTATTAATTCGTACGAGTGAGGTCGTATGAATTGTTACGAATTAGCCACTTTTTAATCATTCGTCGAATTCGTACGACTTGGTCGTGAGATCGGGTTGAAATCACGCACATGTCTCGGGTTTGCCAAAATCCCAAAGTCAGAGATTTCAAAATAAGCTCAAACATTTCTCATCAAATGTGTTCTCTGCGCCATCCTCCGTTTCTGTCTCCGTGGGGGGAAAAAAAAATGATAATTTTTTTTCCATGTTTTAAAATCAAGTGAAATTCACGCAGACCACAAAACCAAGTGCTTTTGACAGAAACAAGATGAAAAAGTTGCAATAAACACCCAAAACTATTTTAAATAAATTCAAAATGCTATCAAGTAAAACCACCCCTCCTCAAATGTCTCCTCGCCAATTTCACTGTTTACTCAGGAGAGAAAGGGGAGGAACACTCCCAAGCCTCAGAGGAAGTTCACATTCTACTTCCTTCATGACCACAGGTTTCTGGATTACACAAATGTCAAATAACTGACCTGTAAAACTAATGGCTTATACAAACAAATGCCACTCTCCCACATGTAACACTAACACAGCCTTCAACAGTTACGGGTATGTCACTGTGTTACGCCGCAATTTTGCATTCTCTCTCGAATGCTTTCTCTCTCTCTCTCTGCGAAACACGATATCTGCTAAAACAAATATCTGTGAAACAAATCTAACCAGTGCTGAATGGTTTAGCAACTGTTATTAAGGTCACTGTAATTTAAAGTCAGTGTTACGTCTGAACTTGGAGGCTTGATGCAAAGACCTCCACAGCCAAGTGGAAACAGATGTGGCGTAAAAGCAGATCCAGCACTAGCCGACAGCTCAGCCCTTCTCCGAGGTCCGCCAGTTAAGATTAATATAGCCCAGACATTAGCATATACAACTGCCGTACGATGACCTGCGAGACTCAAATTCATACTATTTACACAAGAGGCCAAAAACCACATTCTGTAATAACGTTGTCCCTTACCCATTAGGAAGCTTGGGGTGACTCAATGCCTTATCCAAACTGTACAATTATCTGATGTTTATACAATCCAGATATCATCTTTAAAATGAATAAAGTCCTGAATATTGCAGAACCAAAAACCATAAAAGGGATTCATTTAATAATAATAATTATTCGCTGTTGTTAGATTATATTTTATACTTTTTAAATTGAATGAATTCCTTTATTTAGTAGCTATGTATTGCCATTCTAGGTAAATGGCTGGATATTAAATGCTAAAATACATAAACTAATAAATGAGCAGTCATTGTGTAATATTCACACCCGTGAAAAATTTTAGAGGGAAAGACCATGAATGACTGATTAGCGGACCTCCATCAGTTTTTGTTTTACACCAACGGGAAAAGTGCAAACTTCACAAAGTTAACTAGGGAAATATCTTAAAATAGAGAAATATTAGATCTGCCACATGTGTTTGGACAATGTGAAGATGCTGCTGGGAAGTTTCTCTAGTTTTAATTAACATAAGTACAGTAAGAGAAAGGTAGACGTTCAAAACCAATGTGTCACCACGGGTCCCCTCTGAGGTCAATAATCTTCTGAAATAATTGCCTGAATATTTAATTGAGAGAAGATGAAATATCTCTCACAGTCATGCATAATTGTAAATGCGCAATCCTCAGTCCAGCTGTGTACCCTTATTAATTATATTCATTTAAAGAGAACTCTTTCGGTTAATATAAAAGATGATAATTATAAAACTTTTTGAATGCACACAGCTTATTTCCATAAAACATTATTGTCCTAAATGTATTCATTGAGTGCCCAGTTATGCATAAATTGGTGGAAATTAATGTTAAAACTCAGCTTAACTCCATAACAACTATGCAACCTCATGAGGGTTGTGGCACAATAAAACAGGGTTGGATGAAAATTTCAATTCCTATTTACATCACCAAATGAACTTAGTTTAAATTGGACTAAATGGTAATTGTTGCGTGCAATTTCTGGAAGCTCTTTTTATTGTATATGAATTATTTGAGTTCCACCACATATCTTTAGGTAAAATCTTCTTTAATGTGTGTTAGGAAGAAAGGAAGAGAAAACTAAACACTGTGTATAAGATCAATGGCCAACTCATTTGGCACGATATTTCTTCAATAATTCATATAAACACCAGTGGCAGCTCTGGATCTCTTGGTGTCCAACACATCCAACATTAACAGGTAAAACTTGTATTTTGAGTTTGGAGCAACATGAGAGTAGGTAGAGGATGACAACACTACTTTCAGTTTGAAGCAAATGATTCAGAAGCTGTGACTTAATTGGACCAATCACAAATATAGATATACAGTATTATTATTATTATCTTTCACTTAATTGACTAAAAATTATTTATTTATTCTATTCGAAATGTATGTGGCTCAAATATCAGATGGGTGACTTGATTGGACACTTTATTTGCAAACACTTTGGAGTCAAGGGACAAAATAAATGTGAATTTTCAAAACTCGTGGTTCGTATTTTATCCAGTCTGGATTTGGATAACCCGGGCTAGTTGGGTTCAGGTAAGCCCTGTCAGCTATAAAGTGTGATTTGTTTTATTTGTGTTTATGTGATCTTTTTTTTTTTTTTTTGCCAGCACAATTTAGAGGTTTCAATACGTTAAGGTTTTTATTTTCGGAAGGACACACCAGTATTTGCAATGCAGCAAAAAAAAGAAAAAAAAGGGGAAAAAAAGGAAAACGGAGATAGATTGATAAAAGATACGACGTACATGGATAAAAAGAAAAAGCTCAATGATACACCTTCTCAGTCTAAAGGTTGGATTTAAAAATAACGACCAATCACAATTCCTTATGCAAAGATAAAGAGCACCAATCAGACTTTAGCATTTTTTTTCTTTTCATTTTAATCCTTAATTGTATGGCTCACAAAAATGAGATAGCACACCTATAAAGACTGAAATTATCCTCAACAAAAAGTTGGAACTGAGACTGTAATCTAAGTTTACATTTCAGTAGTGAAAGAAGTTCAGAAGAGAAGAGTTTTGGGGTGGGGTGGAGAGGGATCTGAAAGAAAAAAAAATGCATAAAACTCACAGCCATGGGAGTAGTGAATGACTGGGCATTGTTATGCAGTTGCTAAGGTATTCTGAATGGTTTTAGAATTTTACTATGCTGTTGCTGGGGTTTTCTGGGTGGTTGCTTCCTGGTCCAAGTCAAAAGAGCTCACCCCCCTTGGCTCTGGTCACGTACACACTGCTACATTTTTTAAATTGACAGCTACTGTACATTTGAAAGCAGGAGTGAATCACCTAGTGTAAATTAACGCCCCATGTGTGTGCGGAGAATAGTAGTTACTTTGATGATTCACTTAACGATAACCATAAAAACTTTTGAACTTTTCAGTAAACTAAACTACATTTTCAGCAATTTAACCCTTTTATGTTTTGGAAATTCTTTATAATAAGTATCCAGTAATGTATACTTTGTACATATATAAGTTATAAGTTAGTTATAAGTATACTATATAGCTAAGTATAGTTAGTAAGGTGCTTACAAATCATTTGCAAACTATTAGTTTATAGTTAATTCATATACTTTATTGTAGTCTCTTTGTTAATAGTAATAGGCTTGTTCTTCATTAATTTTCTCTGTAATTAACAAAATTATTATTATTATTCAAATTTGTATTGTTATAAAAAAAAATCAGATCAGATTAGATACATGTTTTGTGCTGGTTTTGTAATGCTTTCGTTATCAAATTGTTAACCATTTAAGTGATGTAAAGTACTTTAAACCGGTATTAAAGGAGTTGTTACACACACACACACACACACACACACACACACACACACACACACACACACACACACACACACACACACACACACACACACACACACACACACACACACACACACACACACACACACACAGTAGCCTAATATATAGATTCTACAACATAATAAACTATGAATTAACTAGTTTCCAAATGATTTGTAAGAACTTTATTACTGTATTCTTATTATAAAGTGTTGCTGTTTTTTTATATTAAAAAATGATATGAACAATTTGAGACATATTTTTGGGGCAGAAATTATTAGCAGAGGTAGTCTGTTATAAGATGTTAGGCTGGCCAGAAATGCGGAGAATGTGTTTCTGACACAGGTTGTTAAGAGAAATAATGGAGAGTATCATAATTTGCCAATTAGTGTAGGCAGAGACCTAATTACATTACAACTGGTTGTTCAGTTAATGTTAGTGCCTATATTAGCAACAATACAAAGTATTTGCTTTGGCAAACACAATTACAAATTCCGTGTGCTGTGCCACACCACATCAGCGAACATATCAACTGCCATGCTTCGGCTATCTGGGAACAAGAAAAGAGATTTATTTAAAGTGTTAACAAAACAAAAAAAAAAAAAAAATGGAGAGAGAAAGCTCATAAGCCTTTGAATCATTTGAAGACTTGCCACCTACTAGAAGACAGTTGTACACACAGCCAGAGGATATAACTTCAGCAAAAGAGAATGACCTCTGTATGCCTCAGAGCTCCAAATCACACAGACCTTCATTTCTCCTATGAAAGACATCCCTGCTGCTTGGACTTCACAGCTGCCGAGCAACTCCATTGGAATATATTGGATTATTGGGAGAGCCGAGTGCACTGTGGAGTCTAGCCTCGCTGGGGTTGATTTTAATGTTAATTTACCACTGCAGAGTGTCTTCAGCGATACAATGGTCTGAAAGAGGAAGAGACGTCCCTGTCAACAAAATCCCAAACAGCAGCGTGAGGTGGCGGACTCCTATTTAGAACAGAAATAATCCTTCGATGAAATCTGAGCCCAATTCCAAGTCAAACTTTGCTAGCCCATTACACGGTATCAGAAAAGAATATGCATTCATTTTCCTTTTTCTCAGCATCCTTTTCATTTTCAGACAATGGAAAACCTGCCTACACCGTGATGAACTGTATGTTCCTCCATTCAGAAATCTGCTGCCACTTTCTATGTTCATACTGTACGCAGGAATTTTTGCTTCAGTGGACTTCAATTTAGTAATATGTTATTTTCTAGTTCATTTACTTAGGTGGGATCCGCTGGAATTGGGTTGGGATCCAGAGATCTAGGATTGCAAATCAAAGTCTACTATTTTAAACAGGAATGCATTTTGTATGTTCTTTTGTGTGAAAAAAAAAGAAGACAGAAAACAAAAACTATTGTTTATGTGGAAACTATTTACAATATCTCACACAGTCAGCAGTTACCTAACACAAAGCAAATTAGTTTACGATTGGTAGCAAAGTCAAGAAACGTGTGGCAGATGACATAACCAATCACGCCAGTCTCACGGTTTCATCTGAACAGTCGCCCATAACTGTGCTGGTAAAATTTCCCAAAATGCATAGGATTCTGAAATGCCATCAGTGTTAATAAAGTGAATCTGAAGCAGTAGATTGTCTTCCCCCCTTTGCCTGGATGTCCACAGAATAAATTAGCTCTCACAGATTCATCTGTGTGTTTTGACGTATAGAGAACCACAGCTATTGTATTTCCGAAGAATGTCATATTGCAGATATGTGAAACTGCAAAGCTGAATATGAAGCCAAGAGCCAAGAAATGTCATTCCTTTGACATTGTACATATTTCATTGGATTTTCATTCTGTCAGTTATGGCTCCCTATACATGACAGGAAGCAGAAAGCCAACAAATGATTTAACTAATTTTACAGAAATCCTATGAAAGCCATTTTTCCCCAGAAATTTCAGCCTCAATTAGTAATAAATCCAGCATTAAACTCATGTGTGTATCCAGTTACAATAATTGCTCTATTGACAAAAGCATGCCTGGGCCTTTCGGAGTGGATATGCTCTCTATGGTTCGCCGTCGGGCAGCTGTTGAAAGGCTTGGTTGCACCTTTGAGTGACTGCTTGTCAGCAAAGTTCTCTGGTATCAGACAGAAGCCAAGCTCAGGTGACTGGGAGCCCGAACCATCATGAAGTCTTGCAGTGGGTCCCTGGAGCCCAACTGCATTTCCTCACCATCACTCAACTCGGAAACATTTCATCCTTCGCTCTCTCTCACTCTCATTCCTCCCGGCAACCACCATGACTGGGTCTGACTCACAGTCTCGGGTCCCTGAATATTTGGGCATGAACTAAGGAATTATTGTCCTGATTTAAAGACTTGTTCTTTCCATGTAAATGAATATGCTGGAATCGTGTGATAGGCGTACTTTAATTGGGTGCTCGGTTGACAAATCTTGAAGGACCTTTCAAATTAAATGTATAATGATTCCTTGAGGAACATTGTCTGTTTTTGGAATATCACAGAGCATTAAATGATGCCATATGGTCTATTGGAAGTAGTAAAAGACTGAAATACAACACTCCATCTGAGCATACTGAACACATGATCAATATGCAGCTACAATTCAAGAACCAAGAAACTGATTAGCAGTGGTGTGAATTGATTATTCCACACCCACACTGATCTTTGTATCCTGAGACCGCTCACTGCATGCAAGTTCTGTATAATTACTTACACTAATCTCTCGTAGGCATGCGGATCTTTATATATTCTCGAAGACCTCTCTGTTCATATCTCTAAATCCATCTGATCTCTGTTCTTTCTTACGATCTCTGTCTATACTGAATGGTCTTACGGTTTATCCATACTGCCTCTGATCTTTCCATTATGAACTTATACTTCACACCTTCATGATTGAAACCCAAAAAATCCAACAGGAACATGAGGCCCCACTTTCACTGGCTGCATCAAATCTGTTTCTCTTTCAGTCTCTTTCAATACTCCCAATGATGCATCCATACTGCTTCTGATCTCTCCATACTCACTGAGATATCTGCATACTCAGTTGGATATAATAAATCCATTATGATGTCATTGTCATGTGACTTGTGTCACTTCACTGCCATTCACAATCTTGACAGAAGTTGTAAGTGTTTTTGCCTGTTTTGCGAACACTGGGAATTCCAACCCGATCTCACGACCAAGTCGTACGAATTCGACGAATGATTAAAAAGTGGCTAATTCGTAACAATTCATACGACCTCACTCGTACGAATTAATACGATTTTGGCTAAATCGTACATATTTTACGAATTGGCCAATTCGTATGAATTCGTACGAATGACCTACCCCTTACCCCGCCCCTAAACCTAACCATCACGTGGGTTTAGACAAATCGTACGAATTAGTACGAGTGAGGTTGTACGAATTAGTACGAATTAGACACTTTTTAATCATGCGTCAAATTTGTACGAATTGGTCGTGAGATAGTGTTGGGAATTCGGGCACGCTAGTCTTTTTACGTGCTGTTTTTCATCCATATATTCTATGCGAGTATATGATTTCGGATGCAGACTCTCCATACTGATCTCTCCATTCTCTTTTGATCTCTCTATACTCACTTCGATCTCTCCATTCACACTTAGGTCCCTCATGTGTTTTTCTTGATCTCAATCAAATCCCTACATTCTCAATCTCTCTGAATTCCATACACTAATCTTTTCATAATTACCCAAGATGATAACTCCCACTATTTAAATCACTATGATCTTTCTGTTTATGCATTAATCCTTCAGTTTTAGTATTACATAGTAAAGGCATCATGTGGAATTACATAAAAGTGAAATTCCTAATACGTTTAAATGCTTTGTATATAAGAATATTAAAGAGCCTTTAATTAATTGTTTCAAATGAGGAGTATACAATACAAGGGGCTGCTCTGGGGTTCTCATCGGTTTGTACGACCCATACAGCAGAGTGCCAGATGGAAACAATTTTTAATGAAATGACTCACGTTTTAATGCTACTGTTGCTCCACTTGAGAGGAGCTAGCCATCCCTAGCCTGAGCAGTCTGGATCCTTTAATATACTGCCGGTTATATTGCAGTTGCAATCTATACAGATCTGATCAATGGATGATAAATTTGTGATTTCTTCAGGCTGTTTTCACTACCATCAAAATTCCTTTTGTCCCAAGCTTTAGTGCTACCATATCAAACAGCTAAACCCCGTTATGAAACTATGCAGTAATACACAAAAGTGCACCACACCTCCAGAGAAACTGAAATAACTCAATGGGTATAACAAGCGGCTGTCAGTGTAAGATAAAGCACCTGATCTGTGACAGGCCAACCTTGTGATACACAGAAATGAGAAATGGACGTCTTTAACAATCACTGTCAGAACGTGAACAGGAAGGTTGTGTAGATGTTGACTGGAGAATATCCTTGTGGACATACTCTGAAATTTTAAACATATTACCTGCATTACTAAAACTGAATGCTAAGCCAAAAGTGTAAATACAAACCTGCCTTGAAAAATGGCGTCAGGTCCTATTTTTCAATAAACAACCTGATCATTAAGCTCTTAGAGATAATACAAAACAAGATACTTAAAGGTTTTGTCAATAACGTTTTCCCTTTCTCTTGCTCATGGGATATACAAGGGCAGATATTCATTCTAAGAGCGAGATTATTTGGTAACACTTTACTTGAAGGGGTGTGCACAAGACTAACATGACACCTTCATAATCATGACATGACATATGTTATGAATCTGAAGGAAGTTTTTTGCACGTTTGTGACTGTCGTGAAGTGTCATTCGCCCAGTTATTACATTTTTAATGCAAATATGATATTGTTTGATATGTCTTTGTTATGACACCTTGACATAAACCAATACATCATAACCTGTCAGTGTCTTTGTCATGACAACTTGACATTACTAAGACAACACAACCTGTCATTAACATGACATTGCAGATTAATTATTAAACTTAAGAAACCACCTAGCTTTATTGGTTAATATTACATTAAACTCTCATGTGGTCAGGTTTGACATTGGCTGTCATGACGCCATTATAACTTTTTATTAACAAATTCAATTAATACCACTGTAGTTGAGGTCACAAAAAATATTCATGACACAGTTATAATGGCCTTTTGACAGCCAATGTCAAAGCCAACCACATGACAGTTTAACGTAATTGTAGGTCAAGTTGTCATGACAAAGACACTGACAGGTTATGATGTTGTGGTTTATGTCAAGATGTCATAACAAAGACATCTTAAACAATGTCATATTTGCATTCAAAATGTCATTACTGAGCGAAAGGCACTTAATGACAGTTGTCATAAACATGCATAAACCTTACTTCATATTCAAGACAGATATAATGTCATGGTTGTGAAGGTGTCATGTCAGTCTTATGCACTCCCCTTCAAGTAAAGTGTTACCGATTATTTTCTAAATGCTTAACATGCATGACTATCCATGTGTATGAAAGGAGTAAAGGTTTCTAATACATTCAAAAACTATATATTTAACATTATTTACTGAGCCTTATGTTGTTCCAAACCCTTTGAAAATGTTTTATGATCAAGCAGTTGTCTTCTATAAAAACGACAGTTCATAGTTATTGCTGGCATACAAATGAAAAACATTACAAGTGGTGGTCGTGGGATGGTGATGGCGCAGTGGATAAGACACATGCCTTTGGTGCGAGAGACCCGGGTTCGAACCTACTGAGAGACACCAATGTGTCCCTGAGCAAGACAATTAACCCCTAGTTGCTCCAGAGGCGTGCGACCTCTGACATAGCAATTGTAAGTCGCTTTAGATAAAAGCATCAGCTAAATGAATAGATGTAAAATGTAAATGTACAAGTAGGCCATTTGAAACATCCTTGAATATCCGGCAGATAGTGCAAAGGTGTATACAAGCTGTGCTTTTGTGTCCTTTTTGAAACTTTGGAAACAATCTCTGTGAAGATTCGCCCAATTTTTTCAGTGAACTGTGCATTTAAGGAGAAATAAAAGGTCAGCCCATGGCTGGATTTTAAAAGAATGAGATGGGAAATCAAATGAATGTCACGCTTAGCAATCTTCACAGCTTCACCTATGCTGACTCTCCAACAGATCCGCTACTTAATCCGAAAATAACCGAAATGTCCTCCAAACATGATTTGTGAAATCAACTCTACAGACCAGACAAAGAACATAATTAACATTTCTATCTTCTTTCCCCATTAATCTGAGGAGAAAGTTTGGTCATCATCAGTGTTGTTGTTACTGATTGCTCTCAATTCGTCAAAGTCATAAAGATGCGTTAACAACTAGAATAACACTCTCATCAGTAAACTGTGTCAGTATTGAGAATGAGGAGTCACGTGCCGATTTGGGCGGGGTCTGAGCCGGTCGGCCATGATGGTAGGAGACGCTATCTGTTACCAGCGGCAACGCCTTTAGAACCCTATGTTAGAACCCCACAGAGACGCGACTAAACATTCCAGAGCTCTTTAATTTTCGCGCATTTATTATTTTCGCGCATTTATTATTTTGGCAGGACAGAGACGGATCTAAGAATACGACAAAAAAGGAAGAAAGTAAAGCAATGCAAAAAGATAAGGCAAAAGAAAAGGCACCTTGCAGGAACAAACTCACACAAAGCTCAAAACCGCTATATTGGAGAAGCAGCATCAAGATATTTGATCTTTTGCACTAATAACAGTATTATTATTTTATTATTATTACATGTTGTCCATGAAATTTATATTGTCCAAATATACATAGTTCTCAATAAATATTGTTCAGCCATATCAAGTTGTTTCAAACATTTATTTCAAAGAAATAAAAAAGTAATGAACAAGGCACTCAAACAACACTTTTGAGTATATTCGTTAAGGCACAGCAAACAGTGAAAATCGTATACTCTCCCTGATGCTGTGTCCATTTCGATAACCTAAAAAACTGTATTCCATTGTTCCTATGTTTTCCATATGTCTCGTGTGAGTTACTGGATGAGTTTTTAACGCAGCAGTGACTCCCAGGCATGGTAAAACAGTGCGGAATTGCGAGAAACTCCTCTACTACCGAGCTAAAAACACACGTAAACAATACTGTTTTGCCGTGGGAATCCTACCAACATGGCGGAGAGGGTAGGGGGCTCTGTACAATGACGTCAACTCCTCATTCTCAATACTCAACCAGAGCAGTATGTTGAATCAGTTCATAATCCACTGAAAAGCCTATCAGAGGGAGGGATTTACTGCTGTCACTTAGGGCAGCAACCAATCAGATTACATCCCGTTCTAGGGACATCCGAGATGAGTCTGGTTTTTGTGTACTCATAATGGCTGCCTCTTGGTATAATGTCGGATGTTCTTCCAGCTGGTTGCAAATTGTCTTATCTCGGCACAATGGGTACATGTCGACAAGGTGGCCTCACTTAAAGGAGAGTAGGAACATGACGAAATGGCTTTCCTCTTAAAAATAAAGAACGGAATTGATTAGAGCATCCTATTCTATAAATACCCAGTTTATGAGTTGGCTCATGAGGCAGGCAGAGGAAGAAGGGTAAAAGTGGCTTGCATCAGATACTCTCAGGCAACCCATGTGAAATATTTAAATGAAAGGAGTTTTTTCTAGTGCATAAGCTAATAGAAAAGCCTCTCTGTTGGCACCAGACTGTCTGACACAAACTCAAATTGATTCCTAATTGAGTTTGTATGGATTTTGATCCGGCTTTTGTTGGTTACATTAAGACCTGACCAGTCTCATTTTACTGGGGTCTATGTGGGCTGCAGGCAGCTCTGCACAGCGCACATTGGCTTACACGGCGAGTACTAAAACTGTTGGGGGGAAAAAAAGCATGTAATGGAAGAATCTTTCCTCTATTTTACTGGCCTGTTTCCTTTCTCTCACTGTGCTCTAGGCTCCTGATAAATCAAAGGAGATTTTACTAAAGGTGACAAAAGATGTTGTATTTTTTCTTCAGGCTGGTTGCCTTTTCTTGGAAAGGAGCACATATTTCACACCAGAAGGTTTTCCACTTGGGCTTCTAGTTTTATACAACATTAAATGTGTGGAAAACAAAACTATCATGTAAATCAAGCTTTTGCCTTTGGCTTTTTGTGTGAGATAAAATTTTAAATATCTGGAGTCATTTCAAAAGAAATTGGGCTATTTTGAAAACATTTATCTAATTTGAAAGGAACGCTTACTGTGCTCGGGAGACTAAATACTTTGCCATCTGAAAAAGAGGTTAAAGCCACTCAGGTAAAATATAAAGTCCACACAATGAAGATGAACCAGCCGGCGAATTAGAAAAGTCTCTCTGGTTTATTCAAATGTCCAATTATTTGGATCAAAGAGAGTGGGGCAGCGGGCAGTGGAGGTAATTTAACTGTCTATTCAGCGGGTCAGCCTTTGGGGTGAGAGTAAATTAACACACTCTGTGGAGACTTGTGATTTTTCTTTCGTTTAATGGGTGACAATTTTTGTGTTTTTTTTATTTTATTTTATTTGATAGAGCACCAAACGCATGGTGGACTTCTATGATTAAGAGAAATTATGACAATTTCTTCTACTATTAATTTATTGTGGTTTAATTAGTTTCTCTCACTCACTCTCTTTCTCTCTCTCTCTTTCTGTCACAATGAATTTGGAAATAAATTCCTTCTTTGTGAGGTACACGGAAAGGAAAACTGTGATCTTGAAATGAAACGAACAGTGACAACTGTAGTATTTTAATAATATATTTATGACATCACTACTGATCACAAGTCGTTGGCAAGACACCCACCATGGGTTTGCCTGTGTGAGCTCAAGGTGGTCTCTTAACATCTCTGATGATGTCAGCTGTGACTAATAATGCCTCTACCAAAGTCCCACATCTAAGGTTTCGGTCACTTCAGTTAAAATGAAACAAGGGTTCAATGACAGAAAAAGTACAGCACAAATTGCCTCAGAAGCTCTCTCTTTTCATACAGATCCCAGATCAGTCAAGACACACCAGCTGACTAAAATTCATTTTTGCTTCACCTCTCAGGTTTCATTGAGAGCATTAACAGAGCAGTTAAAGCGCATTTGGATTGAGGCCAGTTTCTCCGGTTCATCCGCCACAGTGGCATCAACACTCTGCTCTCTTCCTATGGCACCTCTGAGAACAACAAGGTGCTAATTACCGCGCAGTGATCAGAAGCTCTCGCGAAAGGGTCGTCTGCTGACCTCCACACCAGCTGTGATGAATGGCTTTGTAAACACCACTATAGTGCAGAAGATGAGCAGGTGCCAAGGTGTGAAAAGTGTGAATAAGAGCAATATATGTCAGAGTTTGTTTGTATGTAAACCAAAAAAAAAGAAAGAAAGAAAGAAAGAAAGAAAGAAATACGTTAACAGGAAAACTGGTCAGAATGAATGTCTTTACAAAACCACAAACACATTCTTGAGAGTGTATGGACTCAATTATTTTGTAAGGCTTTTGTCAGTTTTCCAGTGTACCATTTGGTTTGACAAATACTCCAGTAACCTTTCATTAGCCAAATGTTAACTTGCAAAAGGGTTTTACAGCCTTTGGTTTTGGCCTAGTTCACTCTGGCATGGATCAACAGCTGAATAATGAAACTGAAAAAGCAAAAAGGCGTGAAAGACACGTGAGAGATCAAACATTTGAAGCCTTCAAGACCTCCCTTGTGAAGAGCTTATAGGGTTTGATTTGGAACACAAAGAAACATACATTTATTTTCTACTATTCACCAAAAAAGAGCAAGATATTTTTTTCATATTCATTTTAACTGTCTTTTCTGAATTCTGAATCATTTAAAGTTGATTTAAAAGCTTTTTTTTACAGTTTTTTTTTTTTTGAGAACCTGGTAAGTGCATAAATATATCAAGAAGATCCCAAACGTCCAATGAAATAATCAGTCAAATCATTCTATTCTAAATATAAAGCCAAATGATCAAGTGGCAACCCACTATAGTGCTAACACAAATAGAAATTCCCTAGTACCTCAAACGTGAGCAATATCAATGCCTGCGTGCTGTTTCCCAGGTGAGAGATGTGTATGAATCAGAAATGAATTGAGCACTAAGAGTGAAAGAAAAAGGAAAACAAAACCTTTCTCATAAAATAGCATATTCAAACCATATTCATTCAGAGAAGTAACAATACCTTCAGACTGCAGTCTGATATAATAACTTCAGACTGCAGTCTGATAATGCAATTTGCAGTGAGAAACCAAACAAAAACAAAACAAACCATTTTTGTTGTTGAGTCTTTTTATTTCTAAATATGTAAACTATGGAATGAGATTAAGACATCACACATAATACACATCAATCTTTTTTCATTATTTTAAAATCTCTGTTGTTGCAGTCAAAATATAACAAAAGCAGTGGCTTTGATTTGAATGATATGAAAATTATTTTTAAACAAAATATATCCCAGTTGCCTTTTTTTTTCTTTAAAGGCATGAAGAAAATATGACAGTTCTTTTCTAGAATAGAAACATTTCATCAAGGACCTTGATTTAATTTCAATAAATCCATTGTGAGTGAGTGACATAGTTGTTCTTTATTAAAGAATATTAAAAAATCTCCCCACTGAATTTAATATGACCATTCTATATGACAATCACTGTAAGTGAGTTTTAACTGAGAAGAAATCTCTTAGTCAATATAGCCATCTTCACCATAGCCAGGGAGGGATTGGTCGTGGGATTTTAAAGGAATCTTTTAAACTACAATCATATCTTAGATAATAAAAACCAATTGCGTTTGGCCCGTAAAGAAGTTTATCTTTGCTGGTCATAGTAGCCTGCAGGGACAGGAGAGTTAACAGCATGGAAAAGAAGCAAATGGTGGAGAACATTTCTTAATCTGTTCCTGCTCGTCCTTAAACGCTGTAAAATCTTTCACCATTGATGCGTTCAAGAGTCCCGAGATTAAAAAAAACAGCATCCCGACTGTGTGAATTTTAGATAAGAAACGCCAGTCAGTTTATTGCTTCAGTAATTTAGTGTTTCACAATGCAAGGATGATGAATTTTGAAGATAATTCTAGTAAATTGTTCTGTTGCCCATCGATATTACATTAATATCGCAATAATAATATTGGAGATCTTTGGTCTGGTTCTTTTCTCAGCAGAACAAGTACCTACACGCATTGAAGTAATATTTCAACCAAAAATGAAATGTCTGCTGTCATTTACTCTTGTTCCAAAAAACTTAACCGATTCTTTTTGTCTGCGAAACACACACACAAACACACACAAAATGAGCTTTTAAGGTCCAAAAAGGATGCCAAAGTAGATAAGTAGGTTATCCTTGTATTCTGTATGCAAGCCATTCAGTTGCTTTAAGAAAGAAAAAAAATGTAAGATAATAATTCAAGAAATTTGAACTCAAGAACCAAATCATTCAGAACAGTTCAGTTAACAGTTAGCTGAATCCACCATTTATATATACATATATATTTTTTTTTTCATACCAATGATATACATTTGGATTAACGGATTTGGATTAGGTTGATATGAGTAAAGTAAATAACGGTAAAAAATAAATAAATAATTATTTTAAAAAAAATACAACACACAATGCAAAATCCTCAGCATTGAACTGTGTTCAGTTTGATGACATAGGCCTGTAGTAAAACACAGCTTTAGCTAAGAGGAAAGACCAACCAAAATCAAAAGTGACTTTACAAAGAAAACACAATGACCCTTAAAGAGGTCAACTGCACATAAAGTGTCATAGCTAGAGAAAACTGACGAACCAACCAGAAAGGCTTTTGAAAGTGATGTCCACCCATGATTTACACACCTCCTGTGAGCCAAAGCTGGTCCGTCTGTCTCTAAAACTGTATTTACTGGCAGAGACAGCAGGAAAAGCGTAAACGGATGGACCTCAAGACACGGGGAATTAAAGCTTTCAGCTCGATTGGACATGCTAACAGATACATCAGGGCGACCATGCAGCTGTTTCTCAAACACTTTACAGCATCCTGTAGAAATAGAACTAACGCTGAGCAAAACATACGGCAATATCAGCCCACACTGAACAGATTAACTGGCAATATGGTGTTTATGTCTTTTACAAAGAAGAATGTTCCTCCTTCAACATATTGTGGGACGAAAGTGAGCATATCTCAGAATCAGAAAAAAAAACTTAAACACGACTATCAGAGGGAGGCCTGTCTATTTTAAAAAGTAGTAACATTTTTGAAGAAGAAGTAACATTAGAAACAGGTACCTGTGACAAACGCAAAACACATTGCGCCGTGCTCATTTCGCAACAGTTTTAAAGTGAAATGTCCAGTGAGTGACACTTAAAGCCTGTTTATTTATTTATTTATTTATTTTTATTGGAAATGATGAACGCTAATATGCCAACGTTTTATTACGTTTGGAGTTTGTACACATCACCACAGTTCTGAGTTGAAATGTAAGGTGAGTGGCGCTAAAAAATAACATACACCACACTAAACCCCGATTCTGTAAACAAAAGCTAATGTGACATAAAAATGCAATTGTAGCATGGCATTTTAGCTTGTTTTTGAGCTCTTTTACATTGGCTTGTCTTTCACAGGATTCGTACCGCATACCGAGTACATTTCTGTAGTAGGTTAGCTATCGAGCAAGCTTAACACGTTAAAACCGAACATACGGATTTGGTTAAGTGATGCAAACTCCAAAATGTATTCTTTTACAAATCACGTAAAACACGTAAAACGTGTTTTGTGGTCATAACATAATTGTGCGTTTCAGTATTTTTTGTGTTTGTCAGGCAGTGCATCACAAGTAGGCTAACTTATTTAAACTGCAAGTTTTTATTTTATAAAGACTGATGAATTAATGAACGAATAGTGATTTCGGTAATTACTGTGGTATATTCATAATTATATCTTTGTTCATAATTAATGGATAATTAATCGTTTTAATAAAGGGAAATTAATCAGAATAGTTTTTTTTTTTCCCAACAACATTTTTTTTTTTTAATACATACTTTGTAATTATCAGGGAAGTTATTTGTTTATTTAGTAAAAAATAAATAAATCATTTTGTCTCACATTTGTAGTTTTAGGTCGTTCTGTTTTGAACACTGGTTCAGTGTCGCTGTGAGTGCGGGGCCAGTGCTGCTGTGAGAGCTCGTGTCAACTGGCTGGTCTGTTTGCAGGAATAAATTGTAAGCATATGGTGTGCTGACAGAATCACTCAATCTTCTCAGGACATGAAGTGCACATTCATCATTCTACCGCTTTCATCACACAGGAATTTCAACTCCATTCTTTTAGGTGAAATTTTGTTTACACACAGACTGCTTTATATCTGAAACCCATTCAAACTCAAAGAATCAATGCAAAAGTTTTGTGTTACATTCAACAAAGCAATGTTATATACATGCACGTACCTGAATGTGTTATTTTTGAGCAAACTGATCTTTGCAGATGGATAATCAACTATTTTCAGCTATTTTCGCCCTGTGTATCTGAACAAAAGTCATTTCAACAACATCTCAAATTGTGGTGGTGATGACAATTTAAACAGTTTTGCAACATTCTTGCAGCTAATTTAAAATTTAATAATAAATTGAGGCATGGCAAAAAAAATAAAAATAAAAAAAAAATAAAAATAAAAACTTTCTGAGATAGCTTTAATCTTATCTTCAGATATATATCTGAAAAAAAAATATATATATATATATATATATATAGCAACAACTGTGACCAAAAAAATAAATAAATAAATAAACTTAAAGAAACAACAATGTGAACAAATTCAAGGACATTTATTTTTAGAGCAATGCAATTTAGACAAATGACTAATTAAAAAAAAGTGACTGTTACATTCAAAATAATTATTTTGTTGTAAACATAGTACAATTTATCACAACACAAAGAACATTTTAAAATTTCATGAAAGAAACGTACAAAGCAAGTTCTTTTTCCAGTCTGTTAGAATGGCACATTGGCCTCATGTCTCTCTCTCTCTCTCTCTCTCTCTCTCTCTCTCTCTCTCTGTGTGTGTGTGTGTGTGTGTGTGTAAGGCGGAGAAATGGAGATGAAAACACTGAGCCTAATTATCCGTTTAATGAATCAGACACATTTAGACTGGCATTATTTTACAAAATATTTCCCACATTAAAACAATGTTCGCACACAGAGAGAGCGTTTGAATGAGGATTTTTGTTTGAGCTTGTGTGAGAGTGTGTAAGTGTGTGTTCGGGAGTGTATAGGGTCACACACACACTAATACACACATGTAAGAGCAGTGTTGTAGCACCACCTTTATGCCAGAGATGTGATCTCAGGTCTGCACAGCTTTATTAAAAAATGCCCTATTTTATTTTTTACAGTTTTTTACAATCACTTTGCTACTATTTTTTAGAATCTTGATATCATTTTTCAAAACTCAAAATGGTAATCACTTGTAACACAGGCTGTCTAATATTCAAAACATTGCATTGTGCATTCACATCTTTAAATAAATCTTGCACAATCATTGGTTCAAACACAAATTTATTGTAAAATACCATTGAAGCATAACTATAAATCATCCACACAAGCAACCGATTGTTTCACTGAGTCATTGTTCCCACAATCATTAAATATTATAGAACAAAATAGTGGATACATGTTTCATTATGGTACTACATGTACAATAAATACATCTCTGTAAAAGTACTGCAGTAGTAGAGAGAATATAGACATACTGTATTGGAATTATTGAACAAAGTGTGTGATATATTGATGCAAAACACTACAGTACAATCTTGGATTCAAAGCAAAAATATAAAATAGTAGGCTACATCCATGGATATTGTCTAATTGCTTCATGCATTAAGAGGAATGCAACAGTTACTTATCATTCTGAGCAGTTGTATCAATTGATAGATCATTGTAAGGAAATGAATGATACTCATTTGAAATGTATATGTGAATTGTCTTTTGAAATAGTCGTACTTTGCTGTTAAGTTGTGTCATATTGAATAGGTAATTTTTTGCTTAATGAACAAATGATCCAAATTGTATGTGTATTGTATCCAAGCTATTGAGAAAAGTGTTAAAGCTTTGAAAAAAAAAATGCATTTTGATCATTGGTTGTATTTTGTGTCTAGAGTTGTGAAACATGACATCAAGATTCTGAAAAGAGTAACAAAATGATTATAAAAAAAACTGCAATTCTGCGCAGTTTTATTAAAAGTTACTCATGTTTTCATTTACTGCTCTTTAAAAAAAGAAAAGAAAAGATGTTTGTAGACATTTTAATTAATTAGTTGATATTTTAAGATTATCAATGCCGCCTGATAGCAAACTTTAATTTAACCAAAAACTTTTGAAAACACAATACTGGCTTCACATTTTCTGTTAATATGGTGTCAAAAATTAGTGTTTAAAGCTATTTTTG
Organism: Pimephales promelas; assembly: GCF_988280905.1. Taxonomy (NCBI): domain Eukaryota; kingdom Metazoa; phylum Chordata; class Actinopteri; order Cypriniformes; family Leuciscidae; genus Pimephales; species Pimephales promelas. The sequence continues at coordinate 7,611,267 of NC_142789.1, read as the reverse complement.
CCATATAATGTTATTATGCATATCACATGCTCTAGATTCAAACAATAATAAAAACAGCCAATTAAAAAGCTGCAGCTACCCAACGTCCAAAAAAAAAAAACGTCTGTGAGACTAATGAAACGATATGGATTGCACATCTCAGTGCACATAATACTCAATGCATTTCACCTTCTGAGAACATGGAAATTTATGTCTGTATTTTCACACAAAAGCACATCTGTAGTTTTTTAGTACTGTCGCCTGCTTGCTCTGAGCTATTACCTGTCTATTTGAAAACTGGGTGAATGATGTGGTAGAAAAAACCTGGTTCGGAAATACTCTAATTTTTGCAGTCAGCCCATGTAGTAAAAAGCAAGGATATAGGGTATAGGGAATCACACCATTTCAGTCTTTTCCCATATGAAAAGACGGTATGTCACAAAACATGAAATCTCATTATTATGAAGTACTTTGATTAATTTCCCTAACATCGGCATTGCCGTAACTGAAATTTCGGTTAAACCCGCTGAATTTCTGAGCGGGCTGCACCAAAAACAGAAGCTGCATTATCGTGTCCATTCTTTAAACCCCTCCCAAAACTCAGTGAAAGACAAGTGTGTAATATTAATGAAAAATAACTGTATGGTATGAAAGAGGCATTTCATTTTTTCAGCCATAAATGTACAGGAGATTCACGGTGCCCAGCTCAGGTTCTGAATAAAACATAACTCTTGATAATTGGCTAGGGCAATGTTTTCTTTTCCCTCTCTCACTCTCATTGGTAATTTTTTTTTTTCCTGAAGCTTTCACCCGTTACTCCGGCAGATCAAAGTTAGCGTCACATGACTCTAGCGGAGAGCAGCAGAGTGACGTCTCTCCCGCTGAACGTTATCCCACAATTCATGATTAAAGCATGTAGGGTGGAAAGCAGAATTCAAGACAGACATTTTTACATTTTTCTACATGACCTGGATTCAGTTGAATGACGAGGACCGTGGCTTTGTAGGACGATGTAAATGAAGACTAACCAAGAGTTTCAGTCGCTAGGTGTATGCACACAAACTGATGAGTCATCATCAAAGACTGTAAAATGAAGTCTACGGCTTTAAAACCAAAGAAATTTAGTGTTGGGAAACTGTCTACCATATTTTACCATACCATACCATACCAACTTTATTTGTTTAGCACTTTACAACAACCTAAGTTGACCAGAAAACATAAACATACAATTAAATTACAATTATTTTGCTAGTGATTAAATTCATAGTTAAAATTGTGTCATCATTTTCCCTTTAATACCAAGTGAGTTGTAAGTAACAGTAGGTGCGCTGGCTTGTAAATCTATAGCAACATTGCATTTGTGCACAAAGCTCCACTCTAAAAAAAGCTTGGTTGTTTCAACCCACATTTGGGTCAAATATGGACAAACCCAAATGTTGGGTTAAAAATGTAATTAAAAAATGAACCGATGAAAGTTGGGTTAACATTTTAAATGTCATTTTCCACCCAACATTTGGATTTGTCCATATTTGACCCAAATGTGGGTTGAAACAACCAAGCTTTTTTTAGAGCGACTTCCGAAGTTTTACTTCCAAATTTACTTCCAAGTTTTACCTTTCTCCACCCCATTTCTTTTTAAGCATTTTATCTAAAATATATAAAATAATGCATTATTATCATCAACAAAAAGTTTACATTGTCAGAATATTTCAGTTCTGTCATGTATTAACCTGATAATATCCCAGAAGTGAAATCTTGATTTTTCTACCACTATTTTGTACACAGAAACGCATAACTTCTGGGTGATAGTGGTCTGATAGCATGTTCATCCTAGTATTAAAACCGCTCTCCCCAATTTGGAATACAGTCATGCTGATTACTTTATTTTTAGTATTTTCCTCCCTATTGTTGTATGAAACCAATCTGCATGAAAAATCTTCTTCATTCTACTGTTGTGTTCTACAGACCAAAAAAAGAAAGAAAGAAAGACAAAAATACTTTCAGGTTTGTGATGACATGGACAAATTTTTAGTTTTTGTTTGAATCATTTTTGTTGTCTATGTGTAAATCCACCCGTCGTACATATGCCTACTATACTCTAAATTTGTATATCAGAGCATTAGAAGCATCTTCACAGTCTTTGCATGTTCTGTTCTGAAACAGACGGACCACAGTTCGTAAACAGGCTCTCAGAAATGTTCAGTCGTCTCGTCCCGAGGGTTCTGCTGCAGTGGAGCAGAAGAACTGAACTAGAGAAGACCTTGCTGTTTAGCAAACATTCGGAGAGCAATTAATAATTTACAACCGTGGACCAACGCAACCTCGTTTTATTGTGCCGCAAAAGACTGGTCATCAGCACGGCACACGTTTATATAGCCTTGTCCTTCTCTTGCTCTACACAAATTTATTAATGTGTCATTGATTAAATTAGCTCACCTCAATGGTCCACTTTCCTGTTGAATTGTGAATTAGCCGTACATGTCACGGAACAGATGGCTTGGAGGGTACGTGGATGAGTTACTCTCAGTGGATGGCAGTGTTTCCATATGTTTTTGAACACTTGGGGACGGTTCGTGGTAAAAGCAGAATTTGGGATACAAAGGCTGCGTGCAATCACAGAATCTTGTTTTTTTTTACACAAAAGAATCCTCACATGCACTCCATGCCAGACTAGCCTGCCTAAAGGGGTATTCACAACGAATTGTTGCATTTCAAAACAGCACGATGGAGTGCAACAATAACAACAAAAAAAAAACTTATGGAATGCAAGAATGCTTTCTGTGTGAATGACCCTTCCGTATCTGCAGTTAAATCAATATCACAACCAGCGGAAAAGTAGAACCAGAGTTTGCATGTCTAATGCAAGTTACTCAAGAAGAAAACGAACCGAGAAAGGTGACTCACACACACACACACACACACACACACACACACACACAGGTTGGCAGAGTAGATCAGGGCAGTGCAAATGTACCTTGCTGCATTGTAACAATCCAATCTGTGGGCAGTTTGAAAACTCAGACAGGACCACTGGCCTCATTTCTGGACGTCAGACAGCACCATATGGCAAGAGCTCGCGCGCGTCTTACTTGTGATCTAAGTCTGTATTTGTATGCAAGTATAAGAGTGATCAGCGTTAATTAGAAACACAGAAGAAGTGGAGTGGAGACAAGTTCACACGTTGTTCACCATAGAAACAGTCCCACAGGCATTGCTGTTTAATGTACAGCAAGTCCTTGAAACCAAGCGACTACCAAGGACAGCAAACTTTATGACTTGCTGTCAGGTGCTGCTTTAAATAGATTAAAGTTATAGCTGGTTCATTCATGGTTGTTGACTGTTGGCTCAAGTAGTCACAGAAGAAACCTGGGTGATCTTTTTCGTTGGTACATGAAGTGTAGATGTTTTTGTACTTTTGGACAGACAGTGGTCTGTGTACGGTTTAATGCCAGAACTGGAGAAAAAAAAATTATTTCAAAATGTACACGGAGAATTGATTTCTGTAGGTGACTTTTTTAATGAGCTGATTTTGTGTGTGTGTGTGTGTTGTCACAATGGTTTTGACTATTATTGAGAAATCACAAAGCAGAACAGAATAAAACTGCAATTATATGAAATTAATTAAATTATTAATTTTTAAACAGTGAATTTTATCATTATTATAAACAATTCAGTACCTCATTTATATGTCACTAACGTTATCTAGTTTGGAAGCTAGCCATACCTTTCACTCTAAAAAATGCTGGGTTATTTTAACCCAATTTTGGGTAAAATATGGACAAACCCAGCCATTGGGTTACATTTTTAAATTAAATTTTTAACCCAATGGCTGGGTTTGTCCATATTTTACCCAAAATTGGGTTAAAACAACCCAGCATTTTTTAGAGTGTTATATTGTAGGCCTATGTATTTATAATTTTTTTTTTTAATTCACTAGAACCACACGTGTTTTGAAATGAAACACATGAGCACATACCAAAGAATAAGAAAAATCAATAGAAAATACAATATGAAATTCCGTAAGATGTGCTAATAATACTACTACTAATTATTATACTAATTATTTTCTTATTATTATTTCAGTGAATGGACAACACTATCTCACGACCAATTCGTACGAATTAGACGCATGATTAAAAAGTGGCTAATTCGTACTAATTCGTACGACCTCGCTCGTACTAATTCGTACGATTTGTCTAAACCCACGTGATGGTTAGGTTTAGGGGCGGGGTAAGGAGTAGGTCATTCGTGCGAATTCATACGAATTGGCCAATTCGTAAAATATGTACGATTTAGCAAAATCGTATTAATTCGCACGAGTGAGGTCGTATGAATTGTTACGAATTAGCCACTTTTTAATCATTCGTCGAATTCGTACGACTTGGTCGTGAGATCGGGTTGGAATGGACTATATGTCTGTTCAGTTTAAGGGTTTGCGATTATCATGATAAAGTTTATGGATATTTTCATAGTTACTCATACCTGAGCTGAAACTATGTCATATGCCGGCACCACCAAACTGCAGAAAACACATCACTCACATGGCTCAAATGACATTAACTCTAGCTGTTCATGGCACAAGAACTCACACACTTATATCCTGCTGTTCCTGTTGACTGTCTGTGGAAATAGGACAGGAGATGGCACTTATAGCCGGATGTATGTCATGAATTCGGTGGTTTGAAGTCGTACATGTGCTATGGTGGCAGCACAAAAACCAGCTGCAACATCTGAGCATTTGAAAACGTGAAGCCATGTGTAATCCCGGTTTGTTTCCTATAGGAGATCTGCAGGAAAAGTTCCAACAATGCAAGCAATAAATGCAATGTTTTTTGCATACATGGATTTCAGCATGCTATATGAAAAGCATTTTAAAATCAAAGATAGCAAACAGTGTAAATCCTCCATTATGAAAATTACTGCATGCAATTTAAAGCTATTTGTGTTAATTAAGCATAAAACCAATCACTCTGCTCAACTTTTTTATATCCGAATGCTACAGACGGCCATGCGGCATCTAAATTTTTTACCAAACCCTTTTGTACTCAACCAAAGTAAAATATTAATCATGTCTCCGTCACATGGGAAAGTTTTTTTTCCTTGTTTTTTTCGTTTTCCTTTCATTTTTCCACCCCTTTTTTAATCCATTAATCTCTATTGCCCAAGCAGTGTAAAATTCATTTTGACTTCTTTCTCCATTTGCCTGGAGCTTCGATCAGGTTTAAAGCATCTGTGTTAGAACCCCACGTGCCTAACAGGTTATCTGCCTAATTACAGTGTTGGAGAGGTTGCACGGTTAAAAATTTAAGAAGCTCCATAACCTCTATTTCACCCTGTGTGTGTACAGGACCCCCGAGACTGTGTTCGCTCGCTCCTTCTCCATTAGCTCATGTCTTCATGCCCAGAGGAACTCACCGTGGTGACAGGCAGCCCCGGATTGTTCTAGCTGCAGGGCGGAAGGGGTTGAGCTGCGCTTTTCCGCACTACGCGCTCCTGCAGTCTCCAGCTGAACCAATATTAACAAATACTGTAAACCACAGGGTGCAGGGATGGACTCTGTACTTGTAGTGGGTGTCTTGACCTTAATATTGCTTCTTCTTTTTTCAGTTTAACTACTAAAACATTTTTTTTGGCAGATGCCCTTCACGGACTCTAGTTTTAAACGTGATCCAAATAAACACCATGAAAAACATGAATCTAAATGAGTTATATATTTCTGAAAGCAACCTAATAAGAATCGTAATAAATATCATGTCAAATGTATTTTTGCAGCAAAAATAGATAGGGAAAAAGAACATGAATATGAGTTTTTAATATAGACACCTCATTAATAAAGCAGTGGACTGTTCTCATACCGGCTTTACTGCTTCATCCGAGACAAATGTGTTGCTTCTAGGGATTCGTTTCAGCGTTATAGACAAGTTACAGATATATCCCTGATTTAAATGCCATTGAGACTGTCATATTCCCAACTTTATCTCAGTGGGTTGGAAATGAAAGATGACCTCTTGTACACACTGAAATCAATCATCCTGACAGACACGGCTCTAATTCTTTATAACCCCATATCAAAACCTCAAAATTATTCCTCTTCTTTTAATGTTGATGAGAAATATTTTCATTTTCATCCAGCTAATCGGACTTTTCATCTGCCGAGAGGGAAAATTAGTGTGGGTGTCCCAAATCTCACCTCTCTTTCCCTGAAAAAACATACGAGTGCCAAGAATTTTAAAAGGTCTTGGTAATGTCTCTAAAACATCATGTTTTTGAAACCTTCTTAAGGTCTTCAGATCGTTAGACATTTTCCCACCGAAGAATCATTACTAAAGCATAAACAGCATGAATTAATACACGGGAGAAAAGATAAAGATACATCCTGAGAAGGTTAAAATCACCACTGGAGCAGTAAAGAGACTAAAGTTGTTTTTTGAAGTGCCTCATTTTTTTTTTTTTTTGGACGTGATTACTTTCTCCTATCCCAGCTTATAATGCGGAGACAACTCTAAGCAAGCAATTTGTGGGTTAATTCATATTCTGAGGAACTATTGAAATACTGCTCGGTTTGTTTCAAAATTCTATCCACCCTGACATAGCAACAGGCTCAACCAATGGCGTGGGTTTGGGGCGGGTGTTCGAGAATTTTTGAAAACATTGTTTTGCTATTCTGTAGTGGTACAAAAATTACACAGTTTCAACTCTAAACACATACACACACACACCCACACACACACACAAAATGAAAAGGGATATTTAAAAAAAAAAAGATTCAAAAAAGGTTAAAAGCCGTGATATTAAGATAAAACATTCAAAATGTAAATAATGTGGTTTAGCTAGTAAAGATCAATAACATAAATAGTAATAACATAAAAGTTTTTATTTATTTATAAAGTAAATAGTTCTCAGTTTGATTACTTTTTCTCTTTTAAATAAATATAAAAGGACACACTGCTGGTCCACACAGGAGTTGATTTTCGTGAATGTGGATTTTTGTTGAACAGTATAAAATGAAAATGTTTCTCCAGGGCTTTAGAGCAGCCATGGGCACCAAGATGAGAACAAAAGTGGTTTTGGATGTGGGTGAAAGCCTGTCAGCAAGAATGCACTCAAAGAACCGATATCATTCTCCAAATACGCTTAGACAAGGGTGCAACAGGCCGTCTGAGGACCCTGCCAGTCAAACCTGGGATGTAACTTCTACAGGGGAGTTTTATTTTCCTGTCACACTCAGTATTCTGAGGTAAATTGTGTTCTTTGTGTGATGACATTCTCTGTCCTACAACAGCTAGACTTTAAGAGTTGGTTACTAATTCTGTGATGGGCAAAAAAAAAACGTAAAATATTCACACAACTTGAGTCTTGTTATGATTTCATTGCGGTGGGTTTCGAACAGCTTTCGATGTGAGGAACTTATAATGGATGAACATAAAACTCCCAAAGACGACAAATTCTTTCCCCAAGGTGAGAGATTTCTAATGGTATTCTCAATAATTCAGAATCTCAATAATATCCCAGATTAGAGCCACTCACGATCTGAATAAGAAATATAATTGAATTAATAATAAATGATTGAACAAGACAAAGAAACACTGAATTTCAATGAGAGGCTGTCACTGCAATGACGTTTCGTTGATGGCTTCAGAGAAACTTCTTTTAAAAGGTGACATTCAGACATATAAAACATATAAATTATAAAACTGAATAAAGGCAAATCTGTTTTTATAAAAGCTAAATGCTGCTTTAACAAAAAGCAAGCCACGGGAAAGAGTTGCTAGAGGATCAAGATGGCCCGTGCCCCTGTGTATGGTTATTGATTCTGTAACTCAACTGATAGAGCATGACTTTAACAATGTCAAGGTCACAGGTTTGTTTCTCAAAAATTCCAATGTGATCTAATTGGTATTCTACAGAAGTTTCTTCATACCATGTAATTCTATAGATTTGCTTACAATTTCAATGTATTGAGAGCATCCAATCCCTTTATGAACAACTTTGTAGACCTACACTCATTTATGAATTCTCTGAGGTTATTCAATTCTCTGACTATTCAATTTAAGGAATGAATGGGTCAGTATTCTTTTATGTGCATTAAATGGGATTGATTAAATATCTTATGTCCTTGTATTTCTTTGATACATTAAGCACATTTACCAAATCTGACTTTTGAAATTTTGAAATTTACTTTTAAACTTCAGTGTGATTTCAAAAGACTGGCCCGTGTAATCCTTGAGACAGTACAGCACACACACTGAGTCAAATAATGCTGTACATGAAATCACATATCTTGAGATCAATTGAGAAAATAATTCTTAACTTTCGATGACGTTGATCTATAGCTGGTTGGATAAGTACATTCCTGGGCTTATTACATGGAAGTACGCATATTTGGATGCAAAGTCAGAATCCCGCTATATGGGATTTCAATTCCTGCCAATCAGAAGAGGACACCTATACGTTTCAAAAAAGTTATACATATACATAAATGCTTTAGGCACAGTGAATATGTTTCAGTAATGTATGTAGTGGATGAAATTGATTCGGGGTTTGATGTTTTACTGGCTGAATGTCTGAATCTGCCACGAGGAGAGGGGGGTGCAGGAAGCGGCCGATCACATGAAGCATTACGGGAGGTTGAGGATCCATCATTAATAAAAGAACTGCTGAGGATCATTAAAGCGATTTGCTTTGCTTGCGATCCTGTGACTTAAAGTGAGTTTCGTTGGCGTCTTGCTGTGCAGGCATGTCTGATTACATGAATGGAAGGCAGGTAGTTTCCTTGAACATATGTGGCCTGGACTGTAACATTAACCTCCTGCAGCTCAAGCCTGCTGCTCTAGACGGGGCACGGACGGAACAGGGCGAAACGAAACTCTGTCCAAATGTTTATAAATTATCAAGAACCTTTCTTTACAACTCTTGATTGTAGGACTTTAAATAAACAAATGTGCCATTATCTCATGTGTCTCGAAGGGTCTGGAGTCTAATCAAAGACTTCAGGTATTGTTTTGACATTAAGAAGACGTTCTCAAGCAGAATGGCAACTAATGGCATTCGATTAAACAGTTATTTTCACAGTTTAAATTGGACTGAAAAAAAAAAAAAGCCAATCAGTGACATTGCATTCACATATGATTAATGTCCTGTGAACAAAGTTAAATGGCGGTTTAGGCGGATCATGCGTAGCCTCATCTATTTTCTACATCTCATTATTTCTGCCACGTAGTTTGTGTCGATTCTCTGAAATGTGTTCATCCTTGAAACGGTGCATCCAGAAATGTATTTAACAAACAATCATTATGATATTTAAGATGTTTTCTAAAGGAGTTTGTAATTATTTTTTTTGTTCACATTTCGTGTTCTCATTTTTGTAGTTCACAAGTATCACACTCCTAACACAAACCCTGGCTTCCACTGCTAACCTATTTCTGATCAGAGAATGTTGAGTGCAAGGCTGGTAAATGATGGTGTAGTGCCCTCTACTGTTATCACTCACAAGTAAATGTTCAAATTACTTTGGTCTAAAAAGAGGGACTATAGTGTTCATGGTTTTACTGTATGAGAGCTTAATTTGTTAAATTCATGTAGTATTATCGCATGCTTCCTTTCTTTTTTATTTTTGGTAAATGTTTTTGGTTATGTTCTGACTGTCTTGTTGGCTTTTGGTGTTGAATTTTACCCTGGAGACCATGGCACGCGCTCAAAGAGAAAATAGTTTTTGGCCTTGAATTATTTTAATATTCACCAGGCATTCGGTATAACTGTCTCTGTGACAGTTTGTTTATTAATTCAGCTAAATATGGATCATGCCATAGACATGACAGAAGTTAAAGATAGTAAAGAATGTCAAGAATCACAACTGTGCAGGATACATTTACAGACTGATCAGTGTTCTTTGTAAGTGTGCATTTTACCATGGCGTTTTTCTCCATATGCATATGTAGCATCAGTCTTATGCTCTATTGTAGATTCAAATGCTCATTTACATGCCATTTTCACAGATTATCATACATTAACATACATTTCTGATTTTCTCCATTGAAAGAGTGCAGAGCTGAAATTCTCCATGCTTTGTTGTGAGTCTGGGAATCAGGGTGGCAGCTACGGCTACAAATTGCACCATCACCATTCTCAAATCTCCAAATTTTGTATTTAATTTATTATCCAGCATTTTTTGTTCATTTACACTTCTGCTCATTAGTTAAAATTTGCATTATATTGCATGATTATTTTTTTTAAATGTGCATATACTGTAAGCCTGTTCGATAGTCAAAATAACAACTGAATAAAAAATGTAATCCTGCTCAAACTTTCACATATGCTCAGTTTTAACTGTCTTTAATAATAATTATAACTATATTTGTAGCCTACTGATATTTAATGTTTTTGAAATGTCTCTTATTCTCACCAATGACATGTTTATTTGATCAAACATAAAGTAAAAACACTCATATATTCAAATATTGTTGCAATTTAAAATAACAGTTTTTATTTTATATACATATTTTAAACATAGTTTATTCTTGTGATGGCAAACCTAAATTTTCAATCAGCCATTACTTTAGTCTTTAGTGTCATTTCATCATACAGAAATAATTTTAATTTACGAAAATATCATGAAACATTTTTTTTACCACAGTTCTAATACTACAATATTCAAAACAACAGTTTATTCGAAAAAAAAAAAAAGAAATCTAGAAAGAAATATTTGTAAACTTTATAGATAGATTGTACATGTGAAGAGTTCAGATGCAAAAGCCTCTAAGTGCCATTTGAAATTTTCTTCTAGAATGATCATTTTTATCAAGCTTGTATATTTAAGTTAAGTAATTTCACTTAAATTGCAATGAGGATTACCTATTAATTGTCATTGAAGTGAAATTACTGAACTTGAATATATAAGCTTAATAAACATTATCATTTTAGAAGGAAATTTCAAATGGCACTTAGAGGCTTTTGCATCTGAACTCTTCATGTATTAATCATTATGATCATAACCTGTAATAAATTGCTTTAACAAGCTCATTGTTTCTGCCTAAATGAATACATGATGTTAGCTGACTCCATGATTTGTACAATCTTAGAACTGTATATTACTGACATATGAACATTGCTTTGACACAGTCACCTCTGATAACAATTACTCTCAAGTCTAATGTAGAAACGTGTTTTCTGTAAAGCTGCTTTGAAACAAACTTTATTTATTAAAGGTGCAATGTAGGATTTTTGCAGTAAAAAATCCAAAAACCACTAGGCCAATGTTATATATTTTGTTTAGTTGATTACTTACAATAACCCAAATGTTTCAAACTATTTGTAAATCATGGGAAAAGTGTGAAAAAATTGTAACCAATGAAAACGAATCAATGTTATTTAGTTCAACATGATTAAATGTTAGAATATGACATAGTGTAACTGTTGGAGCAAATGAAACAGCGGTGTGTTACCATACGCTTAATTCATCTAATAAACTGAACTGTGTGAGAATTAATTCTGCGCTTGTGTGTAGTTCGATAGAATGAATTGTCCTTATTCCTTTAAATCCGCGAGACTCGCGTTGCATTTGGCACTGGTATATGTTTCTCATTAGCAATCACGCCCTACTTCATACCACAGTCATGTTAAAAACCTCAATGTATTCACTCATCCATAAAAGATCCATCAGCTTGACAGCAAGATTCATAATTCCGCTTAATGTGGAATATACGTCATCAATATACGCCTTTATTATTGTAAGAGGTTAGCGACCCCTGGTGGCGAAAAATCCTGCATATTGCACCTTTAATTTATTGTGTCCTGGCTAAATTAAAATAATAATATCTTTCTTTTTCTTACTTCCCCCAAACCTTTGAATGTATATACTTATGAAGAGAGAAATAGTCCAGTGGTAAAATTATAAAATTTTATATTAAATATGTTCTTAAAATAATGCCAAACTAAAAATGTAAAAAGGATCTACTATGCTACAAGTAATTATTAAGCACATTTTCAGAGTTAACAGCGTTTTGATCGTAAGACTCTTTAAATTGTGTAATTTATTTGTGGGAATTTATTCATGGTGTCTGTCTATCGTTTATCCAGCCTCTGGTGTAACTGATTTAGAGTTTTCTACAGATTCTTTGAAACATACTCAGAGTTCACCTCATTCTCCCCAGAAGGGTCCTGGAGTGTTAAACCCATCTTTGAATAGAACAGCGTGCCTGAGGCTCATTTAAACTGTAGGCTCTGAAATGTATACGAAACTTTATGGCATGAATGATATGAGCTGATTGGCCAACCTCTGCAGTGTATTTGAAACCAATTATGGGCCTCTATGTAACCGTAAAATTTGAGTTTGGGTCAGAAAAAAAGCTACTTCAGACCTAACCTAATGTTTAGGGATATATTAGTAAATAAAAACATTTTTTGAGCTACACTTCTTGTAAGTGAAAATACTTTGGCATAAAGTTACTGAATTTTAGTATAATTGCTATTTTAGTATAATTGCTATTGCTATTTTTTTTTAATAATTAGAATAAGAACTTTACATAAATACAAGTAAATGGATAAATGCCAAAAAAAAAAAAAAAAAAAAACATTTTACAGTAAAAGTTGCTTAATGATATCATCGTCCAGGAATTATTGGTGGGATGGTAAATGCACAAGTGTGATTTCTGTAATGTTTTGTGATATTACCTGGCATGTCTCATTCTAAAGAATTGCATCCTTTAAACAAAATACAGAAATTAGTATGATGATCTAAATGTGACATTATAGCTTACTCTCAATTCCTCACTGATTTAATTTTAGCTCTTTATTTCCATTTTACAAATTTTCTTGCCATTGTGTAGATTATCAAGTTTATAAAGTGTATGTGCTTGAGCTTAGCCAGAGCATTTTTACTGTATGAAATATAATATAATATAATATAATATAATATAATATAATATAATATAATATAATATAATATAATATAATAATGGCATATCACATAATACCTCCTTAAAACATTAGCATATTGGTTTTGAAACATTACAGAAATGTACAACATAATTGGAATGACTCAAAACTTGTAAGCTAGTTGTTTTCTGTTTGTAGCTGTAATTATGTACCTAAAAAACTGTATGTTATATATATATATATATATATATATATATATATATATATATATTAATATTTAAACGTATTGTTTTGTAAGTATGCAACTTTATTTCTTCGAAACATCTTTTGAAAAAAAAAAAGTACTGCTTCTGCTTCCACCAATTCTGAGTGATTAGACCGTGTTTTAAAAGTATATTGCAACATACACAGATTCACACAGATTCTTCTTTAGTTTTGCAGTAGTTTGGACATCTGGCTTGTTTTCCCTCTGAAACGTTCAGAGTCAAGTTACTAACTGCAACAACACCTGCACAGATAATACAAATTCATACGCTGCAAGTTTTGAAGTTTGGAAATTCTGTTTTGTTTATGTTTCATGAAAATCTGCAATGCAGAAGAAAGAGAAATGGACAAAAAAAAAAAAAAAAAACTGGCATGGTCTGTGTATGGACTTACACTCTCACATACTTTTTTGAAGCATTTTACTAGTATGCCTTAATTAATCGTGAGAAGTGAGAAGTGAGAGCAACTGTGCACATCCAGCTGATGAAATTCTCCTGACATAACTGAATTGGCTAATGATGGTCTGATTCATATGCATGGATAATGTGCTGTATCTGGGTCACCTCATTAGCCTAGTTTTGATCGCTTTAGAATGCAGGATGAATATGCATCCCACCTGTGAGTCTCTATAAACATGAACATTGCTCTAAACAACTCTTTCACCTGAGCACAGAGGCTCGAGCAGAAATCACATCTGTCATAATAAGATACTTTAACCCTGAGGAATAAATCTAAAGTAGACCCTTAGAAGATAAAACACACTATAAAACTGTGACAAGCTTTCAACGGGAATCTCACATCACAAAAGTATCAGAGAGAGAATATATCTCATAACTCACTGACCACATGCCAAGAAAAAGCTCTGAAAATTACCCATCGGCCCGGAAGAACACATATTAAGTGTGTTCTACGTGCAGCACTTTGGTTTCCTCAAGTTGCCATTCAAAGTGACAGCTGTGCTTTAATTAATCACGCGACAGTGAATGATTTAAATAAAAACTACTAACCCATTAGCATACAAAGACAGGAGTGTACCTTCACCGAATGACTCTTTTCAGAGAGGTGGAACTGCTTCGCACATGCTACATTAACCCCTGTAAATGATTTGGCTGCAGCGAGGTTGCGATTAATCTTCACAGTTTCTCTGAATCATTAAAGATGGATGGGAATGATCAAAAAACACTTTCACTTTATTTACATATTTCATCATCATCAGCGGCTTGGATTCTAATCAGACGCATCCCTCAGTACCTTTGACTAAACAAATTGATTTTGGTTCAATGAAAGCAAGGAAATCTGACCTGTTGTACAAAGATGTTAACATGCATGGCCAGTGTCACATTTGCTTATTTGACTAGTGAGCATGAAATAATCTTAAATATCTTAAATTGTGTTAAATAGTCTTAAAGATGGCATTTTCATTTCCAAATATAACAATATATATATATATATATATATATATATATATTCCCCTTTTGACATTTTTTCTTTCTTGGTGACATCCACCCTAATATTGGGGTTTGTTGTTGATCAATATGGGGTTTTTAATATCAGATTCTTAAACTTTTAAATTTGGGCCCCAACATCTGAACATTAACTTTATCTTCGAAAAAAAAAAAAAAAAAGAAATGATGAGTGATTGGGGTTGCTCATTTGGGAAAAGTCTAGTATGAAGTTAATTCAGAATTGCGTCAGCCAGATAAGCACCCCTCAGTGTGCCAAATTGAACATTTCGAAACAATATAAAGAGAATAAACGTCTCGGTTACATAAGGTAACCCTCGTATGGTAACTCCCAATAGGAATCTCGCTAGAGAGGCAATCTACTAATCTATGTCTCCGTTCCCTCCCTCACGTAACGAAGGTTACCATATGTAACCGAGACGTTCCCTTTCAGTCAGTCACTACAGAGTAGGTCATGACTGACCAACAGGAATCCCTACCAAAGCACCATAGCCTCTGAACCCCATCCAGCTCCCCATACAAGCCTCCACACCTTCTTGAGCTTGGTCAGCCAAGGCAATGACAGCCTTCAGTCCAACCCTTGTTGCAAGAAGGAAAGCACAGACCCTATCGGACATCTTTGGGGGTCTTCTCAGCGTGAGTAACACCACTCGATGAACAGGTTCTACTTAGTGGATGGTGCCCGTGCAGAAGTGATGGTGTTAAGTACCCCTGGGGGTAAGTCACCTAGAACCTCCGCGTCCCGTCCAGGGACCAGACATGGAGTTTCCAAAGGTGCCCTGTCTCAGAAGATCCTTCCTCAGAGGAATGGGCCAGGGAGGGACTGCCCAGGTGCATGAGTTCTGGGAACCAAGTCCGGGTGGGGCAATAGGGAGCCACCAGAAGGACCTGCTCTTCGCCCTCCCTGACTTTGCACAGTGTATGTACTGACTGAGCATGCTGCTCTCTGAGGCGCACTGTCTGTGCAACTGAATGCAACTCCATATCGAGAAAAGAGATCCTCTGCATGGGGGAGAATTTGCTCTTTTCCCAGTTGACCTGAAGACCAAACTGGCAGAGGTGCCTGAGCACGAGATCCCTCTTTTCGCATAGTTGATCTCAAGAGTGTGCTAGTATGAGCCAGTCATTGAGATAGTTTAGCATGCCCTGTTATCTCAAGGGCCCCCTCCGTGACTTTCGAAGACACAAGGGGACAAGGACAGCCCGAAGGGTAGGACCTTGTACTGACATGCTCGACCCTCGAACGCAAAGTGCAGGAACGGCCTTTTTTTTCAAGGAAGAATCAAGGCATGAAAGTACGCATCCTTCAGTTTGATCGCTGCAAACCAACCTCGGGACAGATGCATTCGAAAATGCGTTTCTGTTTGAGCATTTTGAACGGTAGCTTGTGGAGGCTCTGATTCAAAACTCACAGGTCCAAGATCGTTAGCCACCACCTTTCTTGGGTACAATGAAGTAGGGACTGTCCTGACCTCATATCATCTGTAGGGAACGGCTCTATCCGGTCCTTCTCCAGTAGGACTGCAATCTCTGCACGCAAGACATGGGCATCTACTGCTCTCGAGTGGATGGCCCGAAACTTGGGGGAGCGCCTGGTGAACTGAATTGCATAGGCAAGCCTGATGTTCCGAATGAGCCAGCGAGACGGACTGGGGAGCACTAACCAGACTCTCAGGGATCGTGCAAGCGGGACCAAAGGGACCACAGGCGTACCCGGAGTGGGGCAGCTAAGTGGAACACAGGAACACGGCTCGGGAGGCTCTCTCTGGGAGGCGGCCCGTAGTGGGGTCTGTGTGTGCTGTGCAGCACTTACCTGGTTCCACGGGGCAGGAGATGCAGGGGGTGGCTCGGTGGCGTTCTCGAACTGCACACTGCTGTTGGCTAGCAGCAGAGGAGGCGGATGGGAGTGGCGTGGATTCTGTCCCCTCACTGCTCTCCGGGTCCTCTTTGGGCCCAGAGATGGTAGAAACTGTTCTTATTGAGAATTTGGATGCTGCTGATTTTAAGGCCAGTGGTGGGATGGAGCAATGCGGTTATTGTCTCCTTGAGAGCAGTCCTCTCCATTTCTGGGTCACCCGTCCTAGGGCCGCTTGCCCCTGGCTTTGCCGCTCTTCTTTGCGGGGGCTTTGTTAGGGCTTGGCTCCACAGCGCTGTTTAGGTGGAGGCTGCTGCTGCAGCGCAGGACCAGGGACAGAAGCAGTAGGACACCCCGGGTGATGAGTAGACTGAGGAGCTGCAGGCGGTGGGGTGGGGGCAGCAGCTTACCGCCGAGGCAGGATGTATCTGATGGCCTCAGTCTGCTTCTGTACAGCCGAGAACTGCTGGGCGAAGTTCTCGACCGTGACGCCGAAGAGGCTGGTCTGGGTCACGGGGGAGTTAAGAAACATGAGCTTGTCGGTCTCCTGCATGTCAGCCAGACACAACCAGAGATGGCATTCCTGGACCACTAGCGTGGACATCGCACGACCCACTGACCGCATGGTAATCTTGGTCGCATGAAGCGTGAGGTCCGTTGCGATGCAAAGTTCCTGGAGAACTTGGGGATCATGACCACCCTCGTGCAGGACCTTCAGTGCCTTGGCCTGATGGACCTGCATCAACACCATAGTGTACATGGCAGAGGCAGCTTCCCCACAGGCCTTGTAAGCCTTGCCAGTTAGGTCCGACGAGTACTTATAGGCCTGGAAAAGAAGACTCGGTTCTCCACGCCAAGTGCATTGCAACGGCCCGTTTCACCGGCATACGCATGTATCCCTTAGCTGCCCCGCCATCAAGGGTGGTGAGGGAGGAGGAGTCACCGGAACATGCTGTCCATGTCCCTGTGAGCTCCTCATGCACCTCCGGGAAGAAAGGCACTGGAGTGGGTTGCTGAGAACCAGCACGCGCGACCCCAATATACCAATCATCCAGCCTCGAGAGCTCGGGACATGGTGGAGGGTTCCACACGAGCCCGATCCTGTTTGCGGCCCGGGAAAGCATGGCCATCACCTCTGGGTCCGACTCGGGCACTTCTGGCACACCCAAAGGAGGCAGCGGATCCAAGCCATTGTCCACAGAGATTTCTGATGCTCCCTCCGATGCAGCGATCGACATCGGGTCGTCGTGGGGAGCACCAAACGAGTACCTCTACTGGCTGTGGAGCACGAGAGGGGTGAGGGTTCCTAGGGGGTTGGTTCCCCGAAGGAAGCGTGATCACAGTAATTTTCATGTCACCCACATCACTTCCCATAGCAACCCTCTGGGGAGGATTGGAACGAGGCAGAGGTACGGGGATTTCGCCCCTTTGCAGGAACATGAGTCTCAACCTCAGCTCTGAGATTATTCTTAATACATCTTCCCACAATGGGTACTTGACTCATCCACAAGCAATGCCTGAGCATGTCTGAAGCCCAGTGTGACCATGCCATAACCACAGGTAACGACCACATCCAGAAACACACAAACAGAAAGTCATCTTGAAAAAGACGCAAACTATCTGTGTATGCTCTTTTAGGACCTGCTCTCACAAGTGCTGAGGCACACAGGGGAACAGCCACCGTGATCACAGACAGAAATGTGCACCTCTCTGTGCACGCTCTCTCTCTCTCTCTCCGGTTACCAGCTGTGAAAACAGCTTTTGCGTGCTCTGTGCAGTGCACCTTACCAGCCGTTAGAACAGCTTTTACTTGCTCAGGAAGAGAGAGAAAAATGCTGTTCACGGTGTTGCACCGTAACACCCACACTGCCGTGAAGAGAAGTCCTCGTAAAAGGCTTGTAGTTTAATTTAAACAACATCGAAGAGTTGGCTTCGAAACAAAAAAACTGAAGTGCAATGCCAGCAGCTGCTTGTTTATACCCGCGCTAATGAGGTTGTGCAGCTGATGCAAATGATTGCACGCCAATGTGTATTGGCTTGTTTTAGTTTCACTCTAAGTAGAATGCCTCTCAACTGCGATTCCTATTGGTCAGTCATGACCTACATTGTAGTGACTGACCGATAGGGAACCTGAGTTTGGTATACGAGCAGAATCCATAAGACAAGACATCTTCTTGATATTAAGTGATTTAAACCATGACGATAGTACACACACTGTGAGCAACAAACCAGAGTGCAAGACTCCCAGAAAGTCAAAACCATAAGTACATATACCAATTAGTTTATTTGTTATATTGAGAATGTTTCAATAATGAATTTATTCTTTTTTTTTTAGTAACCTATCTATGTAACTTTTGGACCTCTAGCAGTTACAAAAGCAAAACTTCATGCATTTTGCGTATGAATATTGTTTTGGTTGCATTGCCACTCTGTAAACTGTGAGGATGAATAGGGTTCTTTCTCATAACTAAAAAGAGAAAGAGAGATTATCCTACTACTCATTAAATATTACAACTAGCTTAAGAGATTTAACTAGTTTAGATGGAAAGGATCTCAAGCTGACTAGCTGAATACGTTACTGTAGCTACACCCATCAACAGACACAGTACTTCCTTGGAAATAAATTCCAGCAGTTCTACAACAACCCATGAAATGACCCTTCCCAATAGATAATGCTTTACAATGAACTCTGTTAGAGATATAATATGGCAATTTATCTGTTTAATAAAACACCTTACTCACCATAAAAATGCTACATCTGTGTCACTTTTACAACATTTCAAATCACTCGGTTCTCGCTATCTCCGAAAAGCCAAGCCAATGTTTATTCTGATGTTATTAAGAGCTCTGTGGTGTTTTCTTTTTGCCAGCTGACTCTCTCAGTTCGTTTTTATTTTTTTAAACTGGTGGTGATTCCCCGGAGGTTTGAGATTTAGTTGCTCCATGTCAACCTTTCTCACTTATTGTGACAACTAACCTCTACCACTCCCACACCATACATGCATCAAAGTAATCGGAGCAACTTCTCTATTTATGGATATTATGTGACACACACACGAGTGTAAAGGTAGTAAAGACATCATTATTCAATATTACAATTGAACCACTTTAGTCACATGGACCATTTTAACAAGGTCGTTACCTTTCCGGGCCTTGAAAGTTACAGTGACGTTGCTGCATATGGGTGGTTCAGAAACCTCTCGGATTTCATCAAAAAATATCTTAATTTGTGTTCTGAAGATGAATGAAGGTTGCATGGGTTTGGAATGACATGAGGGTGAGTAATTAATGATATAATTTTAATTTATGGGTGAGCTAACCCTTTAACCGCAAATATCTATTTTGTGTACAAATGTGTAAAAGATGACAAAAGACAATTTGGGTTGTGCGCGAGACAAACTTATTACTTAGAATTTATTAGAAATAGCTTTTAAAAATCATAATGTTATATAACATTATGTTGAGGACTCTTAGGGTGACAGTATTGTGTGATATATATATATATATACTGTATATTATGAATAATCCTGAGACATGCTGGTACATTTGTTGTGATGAAGCTGTGGCCCCATAGACCTTATTCAGAGCAGCGCCATGACAGGTATGAAAGTGAGGCTGTGAGGGATAGTCTTACCGTGTTTCCAATGGCATCCGCTCTAAAAAGCTGAATAAAGCTGCTAGATTACTTACAATTTTCCATAGCTTACAGATCGGGAGTTTTTTGTCAACTGACATTTCTTGGAAAGATATTGTTCCAGTGTTTCATGAGCAGAACAATCCGAAAACACATTAAATAACAATACAGCCCATTGAAGAGATGCAAGTCTATCCCTCACAGCCTCGCTTTCATTCTCATTAAAAATCAAAGATGGCGCTGCCGTGAATAAGGCGTATAGCATTTATTTGTGGGTATTTGTCTTTTTGGAATTATGAATGTGATTCTCTCTTTTTTTTACTCCAATTCTTTTTCACAAAGTTCTAATAAATTAAAGAGAAGATACCAAAAAATATGTCTCTCTCCTCTGAACTAAACTGAGCCGAAGATAGAGCAAAACCTCCTCCCAAGACAGTTGAGTATGTGAGTCAGCAGAATTTCATGTGTTGGAAAGATCCTCACTCTAAATCTCTCCATCCCTGAATGCCAGCCCTGAACCAACAGCAGCAGCTGGTCCGAGGGTTCATCTGATCCCACTCTAATCATCTGCCCTGATAAAATCTCCTACATTATACAGTGTCCACAAACCACTGGCAGAACATAGTATTTAATTTTATTTTCAGCTGTTTTCAATCTAAAATATGAAGCAATTACAGCTGCCAGAGAGCTATAAACAGTCCGAACTGGATTTCCCCAAATTGTAAATTGCCAATTTATAATTATATAATTATAATTATATTTATAATTAATTTATATCTGTGAGACTATAAAGACAAAGTAAATTAAAAATATGTTTAGATTGTTTTGTGAAAAAAAATTAAAAAAATAGATAAACTATTTTTTTTTTCTTTAGATAATGACAATAAAAATGTAACTTTAGGCTGTAACTGACCATCAGATATTCTGTGATCATTTATTCAGAAATTATGAATTAAGTGCATTTTTTCTCACTTTGATCTTACTCATTTAATAAATATAGACACCAGAGCAATGGTAAAATGGTCGGCGCACCGCTGGCAGCCAGGCGAGTCTTTGTTTTCACATTGATGACCGCAAAGTATTCATGAGAGAGTGCATTCAATACCTCTCAGGTTACAATTACATAAGACACAAGACATCCATTATAGCCACTGTCCTGCCTCACCACAAATTATCTCCATACAAGCAGTCTCTAATGGCCTGCTGTCAGAGAGGAGTTTCAAACCATTAAGCAATTTAAAAGGAATCCGAGCAAACAGAGATAAATCACATTCAGTCCTCTAACAGGGTCGTGTGTTCACAATGAGGAGAAATAGGTAGCCTATAGCTTAAATGCCTTCAAGACGATAAATCAGGAAAAGCATGAACCAAAAAGGCTGGATATTAAGATATGCCTAAAGTATATCAGACATGTGGATGAATGTTACACTTTTTAGGCCTGAATGAGACACGATGAAAGTAAAGAGTAAAGAGTTTGGTGTCGCTCAGTGAGGGATTGAGAGTTATCTTATTTGAGGCTGTCATATGCATTCTGATTTTTTTCTTAGCATCTTTGTATATTGATTGTATTGATTCAGTTGGTTAATGGATTTCTACATTCATCATCATTTTAAATAGAGACAAGCCAATTAACCCCACAGAACATCATACACTTTATCAAGTCATTGCTAGAATGCACTGATGTTTGAGCTAATGTTTTCCCACCAAAAATGGTGTCACTTCCTGACATATAAACAAACGTGATTTTGAGGATTCAGAAAAAAAAAACTTAATTAAATTAAGTTTAAATAATTATATATTGGAAATTTACACACACACACACACACACACACACAGAGAGAGAGAGAGAGAGAGAGAGAGAGAGAGAGAGAGAGAGAGAGAGAGAGAGAGAGAGAGAGAGAGAGAAACACACACATACGTTTTCATATGGTTTTACAGTATAAACTGTATGCTCTATCCCTTGACGCTAACGCTACCCCTGAAACTACCCATCACAGAAAGATCATTCTGTATGATTTGTAAGCTTGTTTCCTCATGGGAACTAAAACAATGTCCCCACAAGATCAAAATTGACTGGTCCCCACAAAGGGAATACCAGGATCGCGCACACACACAGACGTTTTGTTGGAAATCTTGTAATATATCATTCCTAATAATAAAATGAATAAATATAATAATAAAATGCCATGTTTTCATATTAGAAGTGCATATGGACATAGTAAAAATGTCCAATCCATAACATCCACTCAAATCAAAAGAGTGAAATGATTAAAATCCACTTAACTGAAGTGTTGAAAAAACACTAAAATTATGACATTCATGTTTAAAAGATTTGAATATTTAAGACATATCGAATATGTTAAGACATATATGGAAATTAAGAGAATAGGAATAACCAAGGAGGTAAGAAGCCTTTTCTACCTTGATCTTTAAAAGTATTATTTTATCAGTATAACCAAATATAGCATGGTTGACTTGGTCATATTACTATAAATCATATTTTTGACTTGAATAAACTCAGTTAATTTAGATGGAACCATGACATATCTGCTTAAAAAAAGACATTTCTCCTAAAAAAAAAGAAAGACATTTTTCCTGAAATATCAATAGAAGTAATAACAATATTTTAACAGTTAAACTTCTGGACAAATCCCCACACAGTGTCCATAAACAATTTATACTGGATTACATTCTCCATATTTTGAAGACAATTGCCCTCCCAGTGTACTCAACAGTTATTGAATCATGCATTGACAAACATCCAGTGAAATAATCATGCAGTCAGTCTTGATTACAGATTTTTGTATTGTTTAAATTGTAGCAGCAGGACTGGGTCAGCGAATATTTGATTTAGGAATTTGAAGTAATTCACAATATTAAGGCAATATGTAGGATTTCAGAAAAGTACGTCTAAAGTGAGCATGTCCGCACCCCATGAGGCTGGATCTCTTCAATCGGTCGCAAAGTGGATTATCCCCTGCGCTCCTAACACAGAGTTTAGAAGTTTCACACATAATTTGTTGTAATAAGCATTAACTCAGTGGTGGCTACAAGCAAGTGAATAGAAGGAAAACGCAAAGGAAGGAGAGAGAGGGGAAAGAATAATGAATAAATTAGACACGCAGCAGGCTTGCCTTTCGCCAGAAAATTCTGTTCTCCTCAAGGAACCGCAGGGACACCAAATCATTTTTCTCGCACTAGCTCAGAGGCTGATCAGAAACTATATGCTTGACATGCTAACACTACTACACCTTATGAGCAAAGGCCGCCAAATCGTTCACAGTCAAAAGTGTCACAGTGTCACCAAGCTATGACAGGAAGTAACTTCATAACATTATCAAAATTAGTTAGCGCAAAATATTTTGAAATATGCATATCTTGGTGACATGACAAAACAAGGTGACAAACAAAGCACTGAACTGTTTTGCTACACAAAAGATTTTGAAATACTATTTTTCATACTCAAATGAATCATTCAATCATTTTTTATTAGTTACTTTAAAATGAACTTCCCCTGCTACTTGAGAAAGACATTTTAGAAGACCCAATTTTTTTTCTTTTTTTTTTCTACGTCAGAAGTAAAGCTTATACTGCTGTGTGTACAATGCAATGTGACATGCAAGACACGAAAGCATCCTTATTTTTTGGAAAAAGCAGCTTGTTTCTATAAAAATATCTCAGCTAGTGTCATGCAACTGCAAAACGTAGTGTTACTAGTTTTAGTTACTTGCTCCCCAACAATGAAGCAACAAATCAGGTTTGTGACCTCTAAAAATGCAACAGGATCAACCTTTCTGAATCAAGTACCAAAATAATGCACAAATATATATATCTAATGTATATCCGCTTTCTTACCTGAACTGGAGTGATGTGCATTGTGGCCAAGAGCTGGTTATGTTAGTGTGTTTGTCAGTGGGCTACTTTGCTATGTGGCTTGCTCTGACACACTCTTTAAGGTCCATTGTGAATAGAAGGCCTGTGCATAATAGACACTCCACGATAACAAAGACTGATAATCCCGTCTGCCCAACAGCTCCCATGTTGCGGGCCGACATTTTAAGGGCAGTTAAGTTGCTGTGTGGCGACACTGAATGAACTGTGGTTAGAGAGAGTCACCCAAGAAGCCATTATCTATGGCAAGCAGCGTCAATTCACATCAATTAGGGTCCATCCAAAGTGTTGGTGGTGAGGCTTCAAATTATTAATTAAATAAATAAAGCTGACCGCAAGTGGCTGCTACACAGCCCTTCAGTCATTTGAGTGAGTCCTCTGAGTATTAGCACACAGAAAGCCAAAAGTGGCGGCCGGAAAAAAGAGGCTTCTTTCCTTCCTTTAATTTCTGTAGATATGTGCTGATAACTGATCGCTATCACTTTCATCAAATAACTGGCGAATCAAAAGCATTTTTATTTTGTCAATGTATACCCATGCAAGCAATATATATATATACTCTCTTGGGCACTTTACACATAAACATACCAACATACATTTTGTTAATTTAAAAAACAAAGTGTCAGTAAAATATGCTTAAATATTGATTGATTGTCAATCCTATTGTCACATGTGTCTTGCTTAGTTCCCTTTCAGTCAATAACGCCGGATGTTGTCGACGGTCGACAGAAATGGGATAACTTGAGTTGAGCCCATTGTCTTCGAGTATTATTGAACAAGCCAATGCACATTGGCGTGCGAGATATTAATCTCACACTCCGCCCCGCGGCGCGGGTATAAACATGGAAGTAGATACACGCACCATTTGCTTTTTTCTTTGGAGCCGAGCTCATGTTTTGGTCTTCTGAAGAGTGTTGTTGTAAAACGAGCGAGTGTGTCGGTACTTCCTTGGGAAGTCTCTCCTGGTGTCTGTGTTTACAAGTGCAGCAGTTCTACCAGAAAGACTCGGGAGATAAATTGAAAAGCAGTATACATTTATTAACAGCTCAGCAAGCATACATTTATGAGTTCTTTGGCGTAGGCCCCGTCCTTAGCGAGCAAAGCGAGGTTAGCCGAATCTGTATGTTTCACCCGAGATGAAGGCGGGGGCGCAGCCGACCCCCTGGAGGTAAGGAAGGGACCATCCTGGTGGTGGTGATGGGGAGGATGGAGGGAAAGGTACCATCCAGGTGATGGTTGGGGAGGATGGAGGTGAATGGCAGCATCAGTATCTGCGAACTAAGACAAGTGTAAGTACGTAATCTTTTATACTGTGACTCTTAACACCTGATTGGATAGGAATGAGGTAATACATGACGCGCTGATTGAGCATTCCTGACAGAACTTAAGCTAAAACTTTCATTGATTGCAAGCTTTCAGCTCTCAACGGCTGTTGTGATGGCAAGCAATTTCTGTGTTGTGTGTTTTGACGGCCGGTTGAGGGCGAAAAAGTGAGTGCTTTACTGACACAAGGTGCACCATTCCTGTGTCAGTGGTGCCGCGGTCATTCCCCTGTGTCACTGGTGAGAGCTTTTTCACTTTCTAAAAGAGCAACATGGGTGTGTTTGCATCTTTCTCAAGATGTTATTCCACCAATGCATTTCTAGATGTGGTCGTTCCCGGTCTCTCTCTGACGGTCACAATTGTTGTATCGCGTGTTTGAGGTTACAGCACGCTGAGGCAGCTTTTGTGGACAGCTCATGTTTTCATTGTGGGAATATGACTGTAGCAGTGCTGAGGGCAAGACTCGCCTTCGTCTGCCAAGAGCGAGCCCCCATTACCACACCCCACCCTTGGTTGCCGTGTGGGATGGGTGACCGGAGTGTAGTGTTGGTTGTTCCGCCCGGTAACCATTCCCTGTGGATTCCTCACTCCTTCTTTCCGCTGAAACCGCTGGAGCCGCCTGTGTTGCCTGCTGTTCCATCTGTAATGGATGGACCGGCGGTTTCACCCGCGGCTCCCCTAGAGGACAGGACGCTGATTGCAGCATCGGAGGGAGAGCTGAGTTCTAGTGATGATAACACAGAAAGCGCTTCCCAACCCGTGCAGAGATAACGGTCCTGCTGGCGAAGGACGCGATAGAGGCGGTGTCCATAGCCGAGATGAGGTCCGGCTTCTATAGCCCGTACTTCATCGTACCCAAGAAAGTTGGTGGGTTATGACCAATCTTGGACCTGTGTATCCTGAATCGGGCCCTTCACAAGCTTCCGTTCAGAATGCTCATGCAGAAGCGCATTTTCACAGATCAAAAGCGCAAACACAGATCAAAAATATTGTTGAATATTAAATGTCCCCAACTAAGCAAGGCAAAAGCCAAGGCAACAGTGGCAAGCAACAAAAACTCCATCAGGTGATTGAATGGAGAAAAAAAACCTTGGGAGAACCCAGGCTCAGTCGGGGGCCAGTTCTCCTCTGGCCAATGAAGTAACAGTGATTACAAAACAAAATGGATAGAAACATTAGAGAATTTGTCCATTTCCATTTGTAAGTCAAAGTAATCACGCCAGTTTGGAGACGAGATGCTGAGGATCAGGGCCGATGGCTGTCGTGTCAATGAGGCCGGCACTGGATGAGTCGGGATGGGTCCAGGCACAGGTCCACCATAGAGGGTCCCTCGGGATAAACAGGGAAACTAATGTTAGCGTAGACACCATGATGTACCATGGTGATGATGTACCATCACTTCTTATAATGTAAAAAGTACATCAGGATTTACGTGAAGTGTTCCCGGTTCCGGCTGATCTAAACTAT
The DNA here is from genome assembly GCF_988280905.1 of Pimephales promelas. Classification (NCBI taxonomy): domain Eukaryota; kingdom Metazoa; phylum Chordata; class Actinopteri; order Cypriniformes; family Leuciscidae; genus Pimephales; species Pimephales promelas. The sequence goes on along the minus strand of NC_142789.1, from coordinate 7,584,518 downwards.
GCAGCCTAATTTTGAATTTAAGCAGTCTTTAGTGTGTTATGTGTTTGCTAGGCCAAAGAGATGTGTTTTTAGTCTAGATTTGAACTGACAGATTGTGTCTGCTTCCCGGATAATGTTAGGAAGGTTGTTCCAGAGTTTTGGTGGTAAATAGGAAAAGGATCTACCACCAGCAGTCGATTTTGATATTCTAGGTATTATCAACTGGCTGGAGTTTTGAGATTGCAATAGATGTGAGAAGTACAGTGGTTTCACTGAAACAATTTCAGAGGGTCCTGGGGCATTAGGCAGCTGCAGCTGCAGTAACGCCGCTCAGTTTGCTTCATATGACACCACTCCAGCACTGGCTTCACAACCGAGTCCCGAAGTGGGTGTTGCAGAGCGGCACGCACTGTGTAAAAAATCACCCCGGCCTGCCACCAAACCCTCAGTCCGTGGTCGGACCCTTTCTCCAGGCCGGAGTGGCCCTAGAACAGGTGTCCAGACACGCTGTGGTCCCCACATACGCCTCCAACACCGGCAGGGGGGCCACGAACAACGGGCATGAAGTAGCTGGCACCTGGATGGGGTCCTACCTGCATTGGTACATCAACTGCCTCGAGTTGTTAGCAGTATTCCTTGCTTTGAGACACCTCAAGAGGACGCTGCCAGTACGTACTTGCCGAGCACGTACTTCTTTCCTGCAAGAGGGGTTGGAGCGTCGGCTGTCCCCTTCTACCCTCAAAGTGTATGTTGCCGCTATTGCCGCCCATCACGATACAGTGGATAGAAAGTCCCTGCGAAGGCACGATTTGATCGTCAGGTTCCTGAGGCGAGTGAGGAGATTGAATCTGCCTCGTCCCCCTTGTATACCCTCCTGGGATTTATCTTTGGTGCTAACTGCACTGCAGAGACTTCCCTTTGAGCCTTTGCAGATAGCAGAGTTAAAAATTCTGTCCCAAAAGACAGTTCTCCTGCTTGCTTTGGCTTCGATCAAGAGGGTAGGGGACTTGCACGCATTTTCGGTCAATGAATTGTGCCCAGAATTCAGGCTGGCTAACTCTCACATTGTCCTGAGACCCCGTCTGGATATGTGCCCAAGGTTCCTACCACTCCCTTTCAGGACCAGGTGGTAACTTGCAAGCGCTGCCCCCAGGGGAGGCAGACCCAGCCCTGGCTTTTCTCTGTCCCATCCGCACTCTGCGCCTACATGTGGACAGAACGCAAAGGACCTCAGAGCAGCTCTTCGTCTGTTACGGAGGCTAGCAAAAGGGAAAGGCTGTCTCCAAGCAGAGGTTGGCCCACTGGATACTGTATGCCATCATCTTGGCGTATGAGTCTCAAGGTGAACCCTGTCCCCCCGGACTGTGGGCTCACTCTACAAGGGGTGTTGCTGCCTCCTGGGCATTGGAGCAGGGTACCTCGCTGACTGATGTATGTAGAGCTGCGGATTGGGCGACACCTAATAGGTTCGCTAGATTTATAGTCTAGATTTTATAGTCTTTTATAGTCTGTAGATCCAGTTGCTTCCCGTGTGTTCTCTTCTCACTGAAGCCAGTAACATCATAAGTCCTGGTTCTGTGTCGGCTTGCTGTGCTATCCCCCTCCTTTGGACCGGAAACGTGCATCATTCTTACTCCAGTTGTGTTCCCCTTGCCCGAACCCTTTCGAGTTCCTCCGCACCCATTGCGTGGCGGAGCGTCCGGAATTAGGCCACCCACTCATAAGCAGTGTGGAACCTCTGCTAGGCTGGGGCCCATATCTTGTGATCTCTACAGTGATCCCATATGTGTATTTCCACGGTACAGCTCCCTACAGCGAGCTCTTGTCTTTCCCTTGGCAGTTCCTCTGCCATCACTGTATTGCGCCCCGACGGATCACCACCTTATCGCGGTGGGGCGCTTTGCGCGTCTCCGTGACCCCTAGAGCTATGTCAGCAGGAGTCTTGTACTCCTGGTAGGGCCCCCCAAGCCAAACAGGTCAAAGGGTAGAGGCCAGACAAAGAGTGATCCCAAATGAGTGGGTAAACCCGGAGGGGTAGAGTGGTTAGGGGAGTAAACCCTGATTACAAATCTGCCTTTGGGGAAAGGCACAGGCGGAACCCAGCAGACCGGGCTATTGGAAGCCCCCTGCAACTCCTTTCAGACGAAACCCCTGCAACTCCTTTCAGAAGGTCGTCATGGGTTCTCTCATGCCACCAGAGATCCTTCTAGAAGGAGCCAAGATGGTGGGAGTGTGGAATGCACACCTCCACCTTAATCCTTACCTATATGCGAGCTTCTTGCTTCCATTGTTCCCCCCATTATTTACCCCCCTCTCTTTCCCCCCCAATCCAAAGATTGGTGGTAGGCACAGGCCAAGGATGTGGCTAGGAGTGCCTGGCCAAACCATGCACACAGGCGGCAATGGAGTGATGGTCATTGCAACTGTGGGATGGAGCAGCACATTGCCTTGGCAGCTTCTATTGCGACTGAGCAGTTCCACGCTGCTCAACCCTGAGATGGGGAAGGACCTGGAAAAGGTGGTTTAAAAACATGTCTGCGCCATACACTCTGGGTGGTATACCACAACCGCCGGAGCATCCCATCATGCGGTCGAAAAATGAAAGAAAGAAATAGACATCTGAATATTGCTTCATGGAATGTCCGCACCTTGTTGGACTTGGCTGAGACATCTGACAAGCCTCATCGAAGAACAGCGCTTTTGGCCTTAAAGTTAGCAAGGTACAACATCGACGTTGCAGCCCTCAGTGAGACCAGACTTAATGGAGAGGACTCCCTGACAGAGGCTGGTGCAGGGTACACTTTCTTCTGGAAGGGGGTCCCTGAAGGCATTCGCCGGACCCATGGAGTTGGTTTTGCAGTGAAGACCAAACTGCTACAGTTTATCCCTGAATCTCCTGTCGACATTAATGAGAGGCTGATGACCTGGCACATCCCTCTTGCTATAAGTTTGCCTTGTGCTTATCTGACAAAATGTATGATACAAAAAAAAAAGTCAATGTTCCTGTTATGTGGACTTTAAGAGCTATATTTAGTGTTTTGTGTCCTATGTGTAGCTAGTATTGTTTTCCCGAGAAAAAAGGGGATGTAGTGATGTAGTTAAATAGTGATGGTGTAATTCCATGTTTAGTCCACTGGAGGGCAACCTTGTGTTATATATGTGGGTTACCATGAAGCAGTGATTGTGTGTTACTTCCACCTGCTAGTGAGCAGCACACGCTGCTAGTGTTTGTAATAAACGAACAGTTTGGAAATATATCCTTATGTGTCGGTAGCTTAGTAAATGCACTACACGACGAAGACAAAGGAACACTACAAATATAAACGGCATCCAGCTTAGGAATGTAGATCAGTTTACCTACCTCGGTTCAACTCTGTCCTCTTGCTGTTCCCTTGACAAGGAAATATAAATCATTTGGTCGCCTTCTTGTTAGGGTTTTTGAAAACAGAAATTTGAGGGTCAGCACCAAGGTTGCCGTTTATAATGCATCTGTTGTCTCCAGAAGATCCTCGGCCTCTCCTGGATGGACCGAGTCCAACATGCGGAAATCTTACAGAGCACCAATTCTATCTGCATGGAAGTTGCTGTGGCTAAGAAACATCTACGATGGATAGGACATACTATCCGTATGACGGACCACCGCTTGCCTCGCCAAGTTCTCTATGGCCAACTACAAGGTGCCAAACGAGCAGCTGGTGGACAAAAGAAGCGCTATAAGGACAACATCAAGGGACTTTTAAAGCATTCCAACATCAACCCCACGCAACTTGAAGCTCTGGCACAGGACAGATCAGCTTGGCAGGTCACCTGTGCCCGAGTAGTTTCACAAATCCATGAGAAAGACCAACAGCGGAAAGCCGAGAGATGCAAACAAAGACACCAGAGGGTGGCTGGGGCTCCTCTGTCCTTTGGTTTCCCCTGCTCCATCTGTGGACGAGTGTGCGGCTCAAGAATCGGCCTCCATGCCCATGAGAAGTGGCACCAACGGCAACGTCGTTGATCCCCTCCCTAACCCCGAAGCAAGCGTCATCATCGGAAACGATGGGCAGCTATGATGATGATGGTGTTGTCTCCTCCCTTCTTGGCTGGAGCCACCCCAGTGACATTCCATATATCAGACTGCCCGGTCTCCCGCCCAGTTCATGTGTGTATTCTCCACGTTACTTCCCTCCGGGTTGGATGTGGCTTCCGCAGCGTCCCTTCCTTCCAATGTACAGGCTAAGCTTTCCCAGTGTTCTAAGTCTTACTGAGTGGGTCTTGTGGAACAGCAGGGACTTCCTGGCCTAAGCCCTATCCTCTTCCGCTCATGTCGGGAGGATTAGGAGGCTATTATCAAGGCACTGGAAGGTGGCGAGTTAGTTAGTTAGTGAAGCACTAACAGAACAAGTTAGTGGGTTTTTCAAAAGTTGGATCCCATTTCAGTTGACCGTCGACTATGTCCAATGTTATCGACTGAAAGGGAACGTCCTGGTTGCGTATGCAACCCACCGTTCCCTGAAGGAGGGAACGGAGGACGTAGTCCCCTTGCCACTACCGCTGTACCACCGCTGACTCCGAGTGCGCTCGGCTCCTCAGCGAAAAGCAAATGGTGTGTGCATCTACTTCCGTGTTTATACCCGCGCCGCGGGGCAGAGTGTGAGATGCATATCTACTATTGTGACCCTCAGAGAGGAAAAGGGAACAACCGCATCCAGAAACACACAGGTGGAAGGACATCTTGAAAAAGACGCAAACGCACCCGTGTTGCTCTTTCAGGAAATAGGACCCATCACCAGTGCCGGAGCATTACATTACATTAAATTTACATTTAAATTTATTCATTTAGCTGACACTTTTATCCAAAGCGACTTACAATTGCTATATATGTCAGAGGTCGCACGCCTCTGGAGCAACTAGGGGTTAAGTGTCTTGCTCATGTCTCGTAGAGGATTCAAACCCGGGTCTCTCACACCAAAGGCATGTAACAATAATAATAATAATAAAAACTTTAATTTATATAGCGCCTTTCAAAGTACCCAAGGATGCTTAACAAACAACATGAGAAAGGGAAGGGGGAAATAAGATAGAGGCAAGAGGCCAGGGGAGCTAGAGCCCAAAGGCCTCAGTGAAGAGGTGTGTTTTAAATAGTGGTGCAACGGATCATCACTGATCCGTGATCCGTTCGGATCAATGTATTCGGTTCGGCACACACGTGATCCGCGGATTGATTATGAAAAAAAAACAAACAAAAAAAACGTGCGCATGTTGTTCAGTCAACGCACAGCTTCGTCATAGCGAGCGGAGGAACGGAGAAGCTTGAACGCCCCGCAACATTTCAGGGCTCTAGACCAGACTGCGACCAAAATTTGAGAGTGTGCGACTGAATTTTACATCCAGTCGCACATGTGAGACCAGTAAATTTGCCACACGTTAAACGCATGGTAAAGCGGCGCGTCAATGAATCCGTGACAAGAATAGCGCGCGTAAACATCTGTGGGAGGGAGACGGAGACAAATATCACAACCTGATGTGCGTCTGAGCAATCAGCGATCTATCGACTCGTTAGTCGTTACCTAGCAGCGAATGCAAACAAAATGAAAGTGGAACGAAAATACGCTACTCATTTATGATTAGGACCGTGGTCGGAGCAGCAGCAGCGATCCATTGACAAAATAAAGCCCCGAACTTGACAGTCGCGGGCCGATCTCGCTCACGCAACACTGTTACTAGGAGATCCATTGAATTCGCCTCAGAATTAATAACATCAACACCACGAGATCCAGTGAGAAACACTCCGATTCGGCGCAGGTTTCTGTTATAAACCATATCAGATCAAACAGAGCTGACGTGGAAACCAGGAAAAACACTTATAGAAGGCTTTCAGTCCACAAATCACCCTATATATGATAATGTGTAAGAAATAGTCAAATGCTTACAAGTAGCCTACTACACATCTTTTCCCAGCACTTCAATAATATCATAAATAAATGTTTTATTTTTTTGATTACCAACACATTTTTTGTTTATCCTTTAAAGATTGTCCTAAAATGAAAAAAGTACGATGATATTTTCACTACTTTTATTAATTGATATTAAGACATTATAAATGATAATAACTAAGTTAATTTCATCTACACCCTAAATTAAGCTTAGTGATTTATTGTCAGCCCCAGTGCTACCAGAATTTTTTTTTTTTTTTTGTAGAACTCGCTGTGAGTTCTCATTTGAGGTGATGCTGCCCTCAACTTTCAGTCTGGAACCCTGTGAAGTTAAAATAAAACAGAATATCATAATGCTAAGTCTATTTATTATTAAAGAATTTGTCAGTAGGCTATTACAGTTATTTTGGGGGAAATTTTTATTTTTTTTTTTGCTGATCCGAAAAATGATCCGATCCGTGACCCTGATCCGAGAAACGATCCGATCCGTGAGTTTTTTGATCCGTTGCACCCCTAGTTTTAAACTGGCTTTTAAAGGTTGAGAGTGAGGAGGATCTCATGGAGAAACTTATTCCAAAGTGACGGAGCACCAACACAGAGAGCTCTATCAACAAATGTCTTAAGCCTGAACTTAGGAACAGCAAGCAGGTCCTTGTCAGAGGAACGCAGAGACCGTGACTGAGTGTAGGGATGGATAAGATCAGTAATGTACTGGGGTGCAAGTCCATGGAGGGACTTGTACGTCAGGAGGAGGATTGTATATTTGATGCAGGACTTAACTGGCAGCCAATGATGCTTCATGAGGATGGGAGTAATGTGAAAACCAAGTTTTGTGTGTGAGCATCCTAGCCGCAGAGTTCTGCACATACTGGAGTCTGTCAGTGACTTTGCTGGGTAGATCGAACAGGATGCCATTACAATAGTCAAGTCGGGAGGTGATGAATGAGTGTATGAGGGTCTCAGCTACAGAGTTGGAGAGGCACTGTCAGAGTCTGGAGATGTTCTTAAGATGATAGAAAGCAATTTTAGTGACGTTTTTGATGTGTTGTTGGAAGGAGAGAGTGAAGTCCATGATGACGCCCAGGTTGCGTACTTGCAGAGATTGAGCAGCCATCCACATCCAGTATGATGTCATCAACATTTTTAAGTTGAGCAAACACAATGAGTTCTCATGGCAAACACCATGAGTTCTGTTTTGTCTTTGTTCAGTTTGAGAAGGTTACTGTCCAGCCATTGATTTATGTCCTTCAGGCAGTTAATAAGTTGATGACAGCGAGGTGTTAATGATGTTGACCAGTGTTGGACGCAAAGTTGGAAGACATGCCTTAACCAAGGCTGTCGGCATAGGATCCTGTTTGCTGGTTGTGGCCTTTGCGTTTGACACTAGCTCAAGAACTTGAGCTCTGTTGAGCAGTTGAAGAGTTTGTGTCAGGCGTGTGGTTGATTGAGATAAGCTGGACAGCTGCAGTTGTTGGTGGATGGTTTCTATCTTTTTCTGGAAATGAACCAGGAATCTAGAGCATAGGCCAGCAGCATCAGAAGGTTGAGGAGGGTCAGGTGGGCAGAGTAGGCGGTTGATAGTGGAAAAAAGCTGTTTAGGATGGTGTTGTTGGTTGCCAATGAGTGTGGAGTAGTAGTTATTTTTTGCCTTGGATAGAGCATCTTTATAGCTCTTAACGTGGTTGTTGTAGGCTTGCTGGTGGACAGTCAGGCTAGATTTTTCATAGTACCTTTCCAGCCTCTGCCCTGTAGCCTTCATGGCGCGGAGTTCAGCAGTGAACCAGGGAGCAGGAGAGGAGAATGAGATGGATCAAGTGATGAGGGGGGCAACAGAGTCCAGACTATGTGATAGTGACTAACCAAGTCATCAACTGTACAGGTTGGAGGACAGCTGATAAGATGGCCTGGAAGAGTGTATGATAATTTATGTATGCACACTTTTGCATTTTTTGTTTGATGTTTCAATATGCAATGGTCCTTTTCACACACTTGCTGTGTGTGTGTACAGAAACAGAGAACATAACGGCAAGGTGATCAGAAATAGCTAGGTCGATAGTTTGTAGATGGGTTGGGGTTATACCCGAGGAGCATACCAGATCCAGTGTATGACCTTTAGCATGGGTTGGGCCATTGACATCTTGTGAAAAATTAAAACAGTCCATTAGTGACAAAAATTCTGCAGTGTAAACATTACTGGAATCAACATGGATGTTACTGTCACCAAGTATAATGGTAACTGGAGAGGTGGGAGAGATTAGAGATTAGAGTCAGGGAGCTCCGGCAGGAAACTAGCAGATGCCTTAGGCGGACGATAGACAAGGACCACTTGTAGCTGCAGTGGCCCAGACAGAGCAAATGAATGCACTCAAAAGAAGAGTTGGGTACTGGAAATCTGCATGATGTATGACAGCCAGTCCCCCACCCCGTCCAGAACTACGTGGCTTTTGAATGTAACTATAGCCTTGGGGGGTAGCTTGATTAGGCGCAAGAAAGTCCATTTGGTTCTGCCAGGTTTCAGTTAGACACATAAAATCCAGTTTCCTGTTGAAATCCACATAAAATCCAGTCCAGAGTTCCAGAGCGCAGTATCTTAGGAATGCCATGATGCCAGAGGAAAACGCTAGCTTGCCCAACACTAGCTAGCAGCTTACAAGCCGCAGATCATCATGACCAAGTTTCAACAGAGAATATTGTGGAGGATCAAGCCATTGACAGAGGTAATTATAGCTGTTTAACAGATCCTGTAGCATAACCAAAGCACACAGCGAAAAAGTTGCAGAATGTGAGAAAGTTAATCCAACTAGTAGCATGAAGTGTAGTGCGGCTTTGATAAAGCAACAGGAGAAGAATCGCAGAGTAGCTGGAGTAGTGCGTTATTTTTGTTTGTGAGCATGAGAAGTGGCGACAGACATGCCAGCGTCCTCTCACAGCTCACTTACGTCTTTAAAAACTCTGCTGTGAAATGGTTCACCTCTTATCTCACTGGAAGAACTCAGGTATGTGATGTCGATGGGACCTTTTCAGAACCTCAGGATATCTCTTGTGGGGTGCCCCAAGGTTCAATCCTTGGTCCCCTTTTATTTTTAGTGTACAACAATGATATGCCCTCTGCTGTGAATTGTAAGCTGCTTCTATATGCTCTGCACTTTTGGTCCCTGGGAATGATGTTAGCCTGATTGAGAAGACGCTAGGTAACGAATTAAACAGTGTTAGCAGGTGGCTTGTAGACAACAGACTTTCAATACATCTGGGTAAAACTGAGTCCATTTTATTTGCAACTAAAAGGAAGTTGTCTAGAACAAATGTACTCAGGGTCACATGCAATGGCACTGAAATAGTATCACAGAAAAGTATTACATATTTGGGGTTAACTATGGAGCAGTCTTTAACCAGTAAATCTATTGCTGATAAAATATTATCCAAGTGTGCAGGTAGACTAAAATTCCTGTATCGCAAAACAAGGCATTTAGACTTTTACATCAATAAATTACTGGTTGTATCATTGATTCAATGTCATCTTGATTACGCTTGTTCTGCTTGGTACTGTGGATTATCAGTAAAACTTAAAAACAGTCTGCAAGTGTTACAAAATAATGCTATCTGTTACCTGTTAAATGCACCTCCCCGGACTCATATTGGTAAAGATGCTTTTAAAAAGGTAGGTCTGCTACCAGTATATATCAGAGTGGAGCAGTTAAAGCTGAATCTCATGTATAAAGTCATCAATGTTTCTGCACCTAAATATTTAAACTCCCATGTAATAATGGTAAATTCCCAGCATAATCATAACACTAGGGCCAGTGTACGGTCTTGTAAAGTGCCCAGTGTCAATTTTGCAGCCAGAAGTTCTTTTTTTTACACAGGAATAAAATTGTGCAATGATTTACCGCTTTCACTCAAAAATGTAAATACTAGAGGGGCTTTTAGACATCAAGTTAAGGCTTTTTTATGGAATAGAGTAGCCAATCTTTTTAATTAGAGTTGATTATTCTTGTGTCTTATGTTTTTAGAATGTTTTTGCTTTGGATGATTTGTGCTCAATGTTTTATTTTTGTCTTGTAATAGTTACATGTTTGTATGTCTTTTTTTAACACCAAGGACCAGGGCCGGCTTTGCCGACAGGCGACACAGGCGGCCGCCTGGGGCGCCATCTGCTGGACGGGGCGCAAATTGCAGAATTGAAAAAAAAAGTTAATTAAATGTATGTATCGTATGATGAAAGCTTCACACACGCTGTACACGTTTACTGTGCATTGTCCACACACTGCTTGTTTTTGTACATTTCTTTTACAAGATTAAATCCTAAAAAACGACTGAGCCAGATAGCAGGCTGACATTGAATCAACGTGGAAATATGACATCGAAACAACATTGATCTGACATTGTTTTGCTCATCGAATTAACGTTGAACCAACGTCAGACGCGTCATTCTTTCAAAACTAACGGAAAATCAACTTGAAATCAACGCGTTGTTTCAATGTTATGAAAGCAAACCAATTTTCGATTTTCATTTAGCTTTGAAGAATGCCGCGTCTGACGTTGGTTCAACGTTAATTCGAGTGTTAGCTGGTCTCTGGAGTTGACGACTCAGCTGTGTTCTCGGCTGAAGTCAGCTGTATCTCCCCTCTGGGAGCTGGGAGTCTAACATTGCCCAAGCCAGATCCTGAAATGTCAGCTATGCTGAAACGGGCCACCAAGGCTGCCAGGCTCGAGTGGAAACTCCAGCATGTCCCGTTTAGTCTCGGTTGGAGGATTGGTATCTCGGAGCTGTCCGCGCTGGTTCTCAGCTCACCACCCCAGTGCCCCAGTGAGAGCCCCAGTGAGAGCTTATCAGGTGGTGATCGGCACCTTTCTTCGCCAGAAACTGCCTTAATAGCCTTTCCCCCTCACTACCCTTTATGAAGGAACAGTGAAGGGCTGTGAGGTGTCCCTCCATTGTAGCGTTCTGTCATAACATAGGTATATCTGTGTCTGGCAGCCACTGCCACTGTGCCAGGTCAGGAGTGAAGCAGGTCTTGATAGTTGCCCCTTTTTGGCCCAACCAGACCTTGCTCCCCTCAACAGCCTTCCTGGCTTCCCCTGTACACATTTTCAGGGTCGGGGCATGATGGCACCCACGTTCTGACCCCTGGATATCGGGCCGGTCCTACACTGGAAGTGGAACCTATTCGTTGAGTTAGTCTTTTCTCTGTGTGGAGATCCTGAAAGCTTTCGGTCATTTCTGCAAGTTGGGTGGAGTAGGCTGTTCCTCCACCCCAAAAAAGATGTTGACGCTGTCTTGGTGCACATCATGATGCACACGCATGGAAAGCACGTCCTGATTGTCAGGTTCCTGAGGGAGCTAAGGAAAATGTAACCTTGCAAACCTCTTTATCCTCTTGAGACCTTATCTCTGGTGCAAGTGCACTGCAGAGACCACCCCTGAGCCTGCAGTGAGTTAAAAATTCTGTGTATACAGGTCTCCTGTTCACATGGTCTCTACTAGAGGGTAGGAACTTGCTCGCTTTCGGTCAACAAATTGTGCCTGGTGTTCACGCTGGCTACTCTCACAAACTGAGACCCTGGATATGTGGACTGGATATGTGCGCCTTCTACTCCAGTTGAGTTCCCTTAAATCGAACTTTGTTGAGTTCCTTACACCCCTCTGACATCGGACGTGTGGAACATATGGTGTAAGGCAACTTTACCACTCGTAAGCAAGTGTAGAACTTGTATTAGTCTGGGTCCATATGTTGCGGTCCCTGCGGTGACCCCGTATATGTTCTCTTCTACAATACGGCTCCCTACGGTGAGCCTTTGTCTTCCCTCGGCAGAGTGTGCTCTACTGTCACTGTCCGGTGAGTGTCCACCCTGTCATAGCCTGGAGCCACCCCAGTGACATTCCATATGTCGTACTGCCCGGTCATCTGCCCAGTTCATATACTGTATTTATTCTCCATCTTACCTTAAAATTGCTGGGGAATCAGGAGGCTTTTGTCGAGGCACTAGAAGGTGGCAGCTTTAGTGGCGTTTTCAAAGGTTACCCCCATTCAGTCGACCATCGACTACGTCCGACGTTATGCACTGAAAGGATGTCCTGGTTGCGTATGCAACCCTCTGTTCCCTGAAAGAGGGAACAAAGGACATAGTCCCCTTGCCAGTACCGCTGGACCACCGCTGACTCCGGGTTACGCTCGGCTCCTCAGCGAAAAAGCAACTAGTGCGTGCATTCACTTCCCTATTTATACCCCCGCTGCGGGGCAGAGTGTGTGATGCGAATCACGCATGCCAATTCCATTTGTCTCGTTAAATAGTACTCGAAGAACATTGGCTATAGCTATTGACCTATACTTTGCCAGTAAGTGCCAGCTTGTTTCCATAGTTACTGATTAGTTTCACCTGTGTTTCATTAAGCTTCATTTTGTTTACCCTATATATATATATATATATATATATAGGGTATATATATATATATATATATATATATATATATATATATATATATAGCCCCGACTTTCTGTCCATTCCTGTCCATTCTCATGTTAGTGTTTCTGTTATCTTGTTTATAAAGTTAACTAAATGACTGCTCTATTAGATCCTGCCTCTCAACTCTCCTTGCCACAATCAACTGTGACACCCGGTCAAACTGAATATTAAAAGTATACGTTTTGCAAACCTTTAATCTATATTTTTTCAATCTCTAAATACAGTCTGCACCTGTATGATTTTGTAATTCTGTATTAACAAACATGAAATCAAATAACAGAAAAATAAAATATGTGCAACAAGTTTGCAGATTTACCCTAAATTATGTTGTAACTCAATAGGGGCTAACCCTACTGGGGGTAATATATTTGGAAATATTGTTGGTTTATAGTATCTGATTTTCAACGAACTCAAATAAAAAACATTCTTACAATTCATCAGGTCTCAGGGTTGAACTGCAGTTCCAACAATACAATTTATATGAAAATTGAGAACAAAATGAGAGTTCCCTTTGTCATCAAAGACGACACTTTGGGGAACGCCTCCAGCATAATAGTGTCTGAAGGACCTGTAGAACCACCGTAAAACTTCAGATAATAGCCGAGTCCCAAATAGACGGCCTGGTGTGTCTGCAGATTTGGGTAAATAAAAGACGGTCTCAAATAGAGGTCTGTTTTTTAGTTTCTGGTTGTTAATCTCCTAAAACCATCAGTCTGCTTTTTGGCAGTTTCCAAAGCAAATTTTTCCCCCGGCCACGCATACGCGCACTCTCATGTCTTCAAACAACATGAGCGCTGTCTTGCTCTCTCTCCCTTGAGCATATTAATCAAATCAATTGAAACAATAAACGATTGGAAGACCTCAGTTTAACATGAAGCATTTGGAGATTTTTAGAGAATAAAGACTCAAACACGAACATCTCAACAAGAAATTATAAAGGCCAATCTCATATAGACGCCTGTCTCAAATACAAGCAGTTTGACGATTTGGGAAAATAAAAGCCCGGGCTATTATTTGAAGTTTTACGGTAGTACAATCTTGACTGGTGTAATGTGATATTAAAATGTGTTATCTACCTCATAGAGGAGCATGCACAGGTGGCTCTTGAGGAAGCTCTCTGTGCGAAATGTGAGCTGCTGCCATGTGGATCTCAATTAAAGCTGCCTGACGAATTTGAGACGGATTCGGACCTTATCAGCTCTCAGCAGCCAGCTCTATTGTTCCCACTCAGGTGTCAGAAGCCCACTCAGCTGCTTCTTCCACTCTGGATGAAACCCTGGATTTAGATCTAAGCATTAAGGCAGGAGAATTAGAGGACTAACTACCTCATTCCCCTGTTTTTGAGGAGATGCTTGAGGTTGTCGCTAGAGCAGTTGCCAAATTAAACATTGATCGACCATAAGAAAAGCAGAAAGCGCAAATAAAAAGCAATCTTGAGAGCCTCGGTCACAATCTTCACGCATAACACAAATTTAACAAATATTCTTTAAAACTCACTCTGGGATGTATGGTCCCATTCCCCCCAAAAAGGGCAAGAAGTGTCTTGGTTACCATGACTACGATCAGATAAGTTTGTTTCATTGCTGTTAAAACATGCATCCCATAACATTGTGTGAATGATTTACTCTTGTGTAGTGTCTTTTAATCCCTTTATTGTTTTTATTGTTGACACTGTGTATTTTATGATAGAACCAAGGGTTAATATATCCATTCCTCACCCATACCATGTCTGATCTCTATAAATTGGTACTTTGAAGATTGAAGCGATTGTGTACATGATGACGATAGCTGCGCAACATATTAGTACTAAAAGAATCTTTCATAGTTTATTCATCAGCAACCAATCCAGCTGCACATGCAAATGACCACGCTTAAAATAAAGACCCATAAATCAACAAAAAAGCTTAGAAATTCCACCCTTCTCATTGGTCAAGCAAACCCAGAGAGGGGCTTTACTCAGGCTTTATTGGAGACAAATTCACAGTGACACACCCTCTCTCTTCTGGCCTCTACTGCTGCTTCTTCGGGTTGATGTCTGTGATGACCCCAGTGACCACAGCCTACTATGCCTTCACTCTCCCAACAGAGTCAGACTGTATTTTCTTTAATCCAACTCAGAAGAAAACTGCAACTTTACCATCATTGAACATCAACTCTTCTGACTTGCTCACTCCTTGGTTGCCTGCGTGGCCTCTCGGGCCCAGGGCCGGTAGGCCACAATCTGCATGTGGTCAGTCAGTGTGCTCATGGAGAGAGAAAAAACCTTCAACCAGGTTGAAGACAACAGATTTAATAAACATTTATTCATTCAACACCGAAGAATCGATTGAGACTAATGGATCCAACTTTAAGAACTGTATCCACTGCAAAAGCCATGCAAGTATGCTCTGAAAATAATATGCTGGTCCAAATATTGGAAACAATATCCATTTCCTGCTTCCGGTTTCATTCTGTCACTCACTATTTTACCTATGCATATTCATGAATATGCATGTTTGTTTGTTTAGTTTAGTTTTGTTTGTGATTTCGTTAATGAATATTGTGCACAGTACGTATTTGGTGTGGAAAAAATATTTTTTCTGTGGCCATGAAAGAAAAGCTTTTTCATAGAATAATATGAAGAAAAGAGTTTGTTAGACAAACTGATTAATTGATTGTAATAGTAATTTAGCTACATCAAATTAATACAATTAACTGACCCAAATATTCATAATTAATCATAACAAGTTTCATATTTCCCCTTTGAGCTAACATTTCCCTTTCTCATCAAGATTATCAAGTCCATAATTGTAATTATCAAACTGTCCATTATTATTCCTTCATTCTGTGCCCGAAAGAGAACGGCTATGGGGTGATGCCACATGTTGAAGAGACACTAGCACCATCCCTCAAGGTTCCGGTGATACCCACCAAACCCTGCAGCACAACATCTGCATTTGTAGGCAATGCATATATGGTGGCGAGTCAAGCTGGTGCATGTTTGCACACGATGGGCATCAATACTGTCATCGAAAGGTTTCAAGAGGCAATGCGACAGTCAGCCGCATTTAAAAAATTCATCCCCCACCTTTGTTTTAGAACTCAAAGGGCAATATGACATCATGACTTTTGCGTAAACATATACGCCACTTTCGAGTCAGGTGGCGTGTTACCTCTACGCATTTTGAGCTATCCGCGTGTATCCGCGTGTATGCGTATATGTCATTAACCTCCACGTCATTCCGCTTGTCTGTACACGCAGTCAAATCTTCAGTCAAAAATGCCATTAACCCCAGTGACGGTTAAGTTCAGGGATGGGGTTGAGGGAAGTCATATCTTTTTTTTTACCTAGGATGGTAAGGGAACAGTCATAAATGCCATTAACCCCAGTGACGGTTAGGTTTAGGGACGGGGTTGAGGTAGGTCATATATTTATATAACGTTAAGTCAACGGCGTTCATAAACACGCTGAAAGGCGATTATGCGTCTTGATAGCACGCCAAAAATGGAAATACGAATTGGCGTGTCATACACACGCTACTTCATGAGATCAGTCTGCAAAGGGTGCTGCCAGGGAGTGGTTTACTTCTGGAAGCCCTGTGATGCCCTGCAATTTAAAATATATATATATATATATACATATATATATATATATATATATATATATATATATATATATATAAATATGCCAAAAATACTTAAAGTCATAGGACACCAATTTGTACCATGTTTTCTTGACAGTGACATAGGCATTTTTATTTTTATTTTTTTTTGGCTCTTCTCATGTGACTTTCACTTAAGATATGACACACTAGCTTCTGATGTTTTGTGGCTTCAAAAACCATCGGTCACTTCAAGCAGATGGTCTGGAATCTTCTGGTCTGGACCGTATGCTCCCTTTCACCTTGTGTGTTGTTTTCATGACTGACACTCCGAACGTGGACACAGCATGTTTAATGTGTGTGTGTAAAAAGTATAAAACAAATGTGTCTGCATGTAAAAATGTGTATAAAATAAAATTCATACAGTATATGTGACCTGTATTGTATGTGTAAAATTCTGTTGCATGCCATTGGGTATGCTGTAAAAATATTGGGGCGAAAAATGAACACCTGGACTTAACCTGGACTTTTCCATCATTCAGTGCAGTGACTGCGAAGTGTACTTCTGGGGCAGCCACTCCGCTGTCCTGGTGCGGTTTGTCCTTGAGCCAAAGACCACTACCCGCAGTTGCTAGCTAGTTGTCAGATGCTTCCAGTTAGTCCTCCATGACTCATGCACAGCTCTGCCATGCTACAGTATGGAATATCTTCTTGCTGTCTGTCCCCCTGGTTACAGCTACCTGGAGAAGGCCTGCAACACTGGTCGTGGTCGTGGCCCAGCTGTAAAACAGAAATTGGAGCTGACCCAACTCCCTCTGTCTGCACTGTGCTCATTTCAATGCCTTGCATTCAAATGTAAACCCCCTTCCTATGAAAATACTCCTCATCTACCGGTGCCCCAAGTCAGAGATTCACGACCTTCTTACAACACTCCACTGTAAGAAGTGGGGTACTTTGCCAACATTATAATACTTGTAGATTTTAATATTCATGTAGACACCCCCTTCTGCCACTCTTCAGCTGAGTGTCTGCAACCATTAGACACTCACAACCTCCAACGATGTGTTGATGTCCCCTCACAACCCAGGGGGCACACACTGGACCTGGTCATCTCAAACTCCGCCCCCATTGGCAACCTTCTGGTCTATGAGTCTGACCACAAGGCCATATCAAAGGAGCAGCCACTTATTTGTCACACCAGAGAAAAGTGTCAAATCTGCTTCAGGGTCCTGAAAAAAGATAAACATAGCCACCTTGACCATAGACATCCAACATCTCTCCTCTGCTGATTTCTTCTCAGTCACTGAGTCAGATGACTTCTACAACCGATCTCTACAAGAGATCCCCACGCCCCTGTCAAAACCCCTTGGTACACTTGCGAACTGCAAATTATAAAGACAGCTGAGCGTGTCCTTGAGTGGTACCTCAAGGTCTTAGGACTCACTGTTCACAGGCAAGCCTACAGAGAGCATCAGATGGCTTATGTAGGGTCCTTGAGAGATGAATGGTCAACATTTCTTCTCCAATAGCATCAACAATAGCCCTGGCAACTACACTCAACTTTTCTTTACTATTAATCATATCCTCAAACCACAAACTCACCCTCATTCAGAGGCCACAGAGGAGAGGTGCAACAACTTAAGCACTTTTTTCAGGGAAAAAGTTGACAACATCTGCTCCTTTATATCCAGCCCCTTGCATTAGCCTGTTCCAACTGTCGACCCACAGCCTAGGACTCCCCAACCTCTCTTTCTCTGGCATCTAGTAGTGAGAGGTTGAGGGTCGATTACAAAGGTCAACAACCACTCCCTCCAGGCTGGCCTTGTTCCATCTACAGTAGAAAACAGCTGCCATCAGACCACTTGTCATAAAACCCACCTTAGACACAGAAATCCTTGCTATCTCCAAACACGTCTCCAACCTTATATTACTTTACAACTTTGCAGGAAAAAGTATTTGCTGCACATATTCAGGTTCATTTAAAAAATAACCTGTTTGGGAAATTCCAGTCTGGTTTCCACCCTGGCAACTGCACAGAAACAGCTCTGGCCAGAATCACAAATGAACTGCGGATGGTGGCAGGTGTTGGCTCCCAATCTCTTCTCATCCTCCTTGACTTGACTGCAGCGTTCGACACTGTGGATCCAAACATGCTCCTTCATCGTCTACACTACACCATTGGTCTCTCTGACTCTGTCTAAAATTGGTTTTCATCCTACCTCACCAGGAGAACTGAGCATGTCGCCTTGGCAGAGGCTAAATCTTTGACATACAAAGTCACCTGTGGTGTTCCTCAAGGCTCAGTGCTTGGCCCCACCCTACTTATCCTCTAGACGCCCCTCAGGACCTCAGGACCAACTCAACACCCTCTGCTGCCCTGCCATCATCAAGGAGATAAAGGTGTTGATGAAGAAACACTTCCTACTGCTAAACAGCTCTAAAACGGAAGCCATCCTAGCCGGCACCTCATACCAGGTTGGGAAATTTGTCAGCATTACCTTTTCTGGCCAGGATATTCCACTTTCAACATCAGCCACCAACCTGTGTGTAAGAATGGACTCGTATCTGACCCTTGAGGCTCAAATCAAAAATCTGTGCAAGACCTCCTTCTTCCAAACTCTGTCGTGCAGATGTGGAAAAGATTGCCAAGCTTTTGTCTCCTCCAGGGTGGACTCATCTGGATTCTGGGAAAAGCCTCCAAAAGCTGCAGTACATCCAGAACAGCACCGCTAGGATCCTGATGAGGTTGTTCAAATATGAACAAACCACCCCCATCATCAAATCACTCCACTGGCATCCTGTGTCATTCAGTAAAATGTCTCAATCCTCACTAATCAGTGCATCCATTCATATACATATACAAAAAAAATGTAAACTAAAAAAAAAATTAAATTTAAATGAATAAATATATTAATAATTATAATTAAACATATATTTAATTAACTAATTCAAATCATTTCATAGTATGATGTTAAAAGTCATTGGACATTGTATACTAAGTGACAGTTGTTGACTTACTGGATCTTCATCAAGGACATTTAGAACAGATGTATCCCTCAGGCAAGAGAGAATTGATGACATTCAAACTGGTAGAATCCATTAAAGTCACATCCATTTAGTATTTAGACAAAACTCGCATTAACACCTGCTTTTGGGAGTATGGAAAGACATTCCTGTTAATTACAGCATTGTTTTTCAAAATATAATTTGCAGACTTTCCTCAACTGTTATTTCACCAGTGTTTGTTGAATCATTTCATCTTGCATCAGGAACAGAAAACCATTAGGTCAGGACAAAATCCATTATAAAGAAACAGTCTGTTCTGATAAATGTAGGCGTACACTCTCTCCGAATATTTACCTCATTCAAAACAAAGAAATGGATAGAACTTTGAAAAAATAAATGCTTTTAACATGATTTATAAAAATATTTAAGTTTGTTGTCTCTCTATTTAAAGGAGCTTCAGCATATTAAATCACATCTGCATTAAATTAATCCACACTGGGAAGTTAATGAGGGGAACGCATGTTAATTAAACAGTGCATAGCACTACATATGCTGCCCTCAATTCGATTTTTTTCTTGCCATAAACTTTGTGGCAGCACTATGAAAGTGTAACTTTAAATTTGTAATTGTATAAAATATAAGTTCCCTATCAGGGAACTTTGAGCTGCGTGTAAACTCTGTGGGAACGCCCCTCTGTGAGTGCGTCACGAAGCACGTATGAAATCAGTCCAATGGTGAGACGTAACGTCATAGTCGGGGTGATGTCATCGACCAGGAAACTATAAAGCACCCCAAAAACACAAGCGCATCAGCTTCTGTGTCTTCAGCAAGTGGTCTGTGTGTAAAAAATATATATCTGTCTGTGTCTCAAAGTGTTTTTGTCTGTCCTTAGTATTATCTCGGCAGGAGTTTTTCACATATAAAAAAAAACTATAAAGAAAATAGACCATATTATGATGGCGAGCGAACAGCAGTTCAGAAAGTGTAAAGGAAAAAGAAAAATCCTTCCTTCTGGATGCCCCGCTGTCGATTGCTGGCCTCTTCGGTGACTCCGTAAATACGGTCATCGAGAGGTTCCGTTTCAGGAAGAAAAAAAGCAGGCGGCAGCGCTGCAGAAGTTCCTCCCCCTCAGGGTGCATGTCCCCAGGGCTGCTGGGAGGGAGCAGCCCCAGCTGTCGAGTAGCCCCACCAATGTGACCTCAGGGGCCTGTTCAGCCGACCCCGTCTGCGTGCCGGGGCGTAGACGGTCCCAGCGAACGCTTTCCCGAGGGACGCTCGCTCGCTCCGAGGAGCGGTGTAGAGCGGTTAGACCAGTTGTTCCCTGCCGGTGTGCCGTTACAGGGCACTGTGTCTGCCACTCAAAATATTCCAGAGGCCAGTCTCGAGAGATTGGTACCCTTAGTATAATTTTTGGCGAAGTAGAAAAGCCTTCCAAATATATCTTCAGTGGGTCCTGCAGACTATCGACTGCAGACTAACATTTTAAACTATATTGACGATTGGATGATTCTGGCTCAATCGGAGTATCAGGCGATTCGGCATCAAGATGTCGTTCTCTCCCATATCAAAAAGTTGGGGTTGAGGCTCAACACCAAGAAGAGTGTGGTTTATTCCAGCACAGAGGAACACTTTTCTGGATGTGGTTTGGGACAATGCAGGCACGTCTGTCTCCTGCTCGTATAACTTCGATTCTCTTAGCCGTCAAACAGGCAAAGCTGGCAACGTCCAACGTTATACATTGCGGCCTGCTGTACACGAGACCACTGCAGTGGTGGCTCAGAACCAAGGGGTTCTCCCCGAGGGGAAACCCATTCCGTAAGATCAGGGTCACGGTGTCTCCGTGCCTTGGCTATGTGGAAAGGGATGTCAGAGAACGGCACGAGGCCAGTGGCGTAACTGTTAATGAATGTCACCTCTCGATCTTCAGTGCAGTCGCTCCTCTTTTTATGCTTCTGCTCTTCCGTGAGAGATGTGACACCGGTGCGTCTCACAGGCAAGGCCGGATTAACATAAGGGCTAGGTGGGGCTGAAGCCCCAGGACCCGTTGTGTGGACCTTATGCACCAGAGAAACGTGGGCGCCGTCATCTTCAGAATATTGTCTTTGAACTTCCATTTTTGCGGTTGCTCTGTATATTTCTATGGCATCGCTGTCGAGGAGCAATTAGCTGGTGCAGTGGATATACTTATTGTAGAGTTAACAAAAGTTATCATGAGCATTGTAATGTTTATCATAAGTATTGTAAAGCAGATGTCTTAACAAATGTCGACCGAGAAATTATTTACGAGCAGTTCATTCTATGCAAGATCACTGTGGAAATACAGACCGGAAGTCAAAAGACAACGAGCGCAATGCTGAAAAGGGGCGGGGCTACATAAAGTCTATTAGGGGGCTCTGATTGGCTGGATTGGCTGGAAATGAGATCGTCATGTTCCGCAGCCACATAAGGGGATGTTTTATATAAGGTTAGTGCCCTATAGTTAAGTATGTTGTGGCACTTTATGTATTTCCTTGTCTTCCCGCTGTGTGATATTTATGCTCTTCCTATTGTGTATTGGAAACCTCATTATACGACATGCAAGATTTGCGCATGTCTTCTCTTCACGTGGGTTTTACCTAGTTAAAGGTTCTCAAAGCGATCCTGGGTGTTGACGTTCGAATATTTTCAAACAAATCGGAGCTAGACCCTCCCTCCTCCTCATCTCATCTCCTCCCCCTCCCTTCCGTGCTTCCTGAAATAATTGTGAACGTGCATAGTTCTAGCTAATTATATCCTTGTGTGGGTTTGGCGAACATAAGCGTCAATTTAGAAGAAAAAAAAACAATTTAACGTTACCCACCTGTCCAGCAAAAACAGAGCAACCTGAATGTCGGACTGGAAGCCCTTCTGCCGGCGGAGTTCTCGCCATCGTTCAAAAGCTTTGCTACCGATGTAAATTCGGAACTTTGCACGATCTTTATCCGACTCCTTCTTCTTTTTAATTTGTTCCTCAGAAGGACGTCTCTTTGGTCGTGTGTCGGTAATTTTTCAAACTTCCCTCTGATGCTTCGCTGCTCTCCTTCACACACACACACCCTTCATGTGCACGCGCACTAACCCCCCAGACCTACCTGGCGTGCTGTCTGGGTTGGGGGCTCAGATCTTGGAATTTCTGCCCGAACCTAGAGAGTACTCCCCCCATTGGTAAGAGTAGATGGAACTAGAGATGGAACTAAAAGTGAGGAGATGGGGTGGAGGTAGGATGCTGATAAACTGACAAGGAACAAAGGTGCGTTATGCTGTTATTTATCTTGTCGATTACTGATTGATCCCCACTTGTACTGATTGGCTAAATAATTTGCACCTTCTCCTCCCGGACCTTGACCTAAAACATCATATGTTGGGAATGTGACTTTAAATATACTGTGGATATACTGTGGTGGTTTGCAAATCTTAATCTCTTTGTAAGTCTCAAAATCTTTTTGTTCTCTTGAGAATCTGTGTTTAGTTTGTGTACTAAACAGTGTACAAACAGTCATTCCTACTTATGGTGAACACGCAGTTGTTTAAATAGTGGTGGCCCATACGGGGAACTTACTGTTTTATTGTGATATATTGTTTTCTTGTTTGTCCACATTTATGGAGGAGATATGAATGTCGAGGAGGAGAGAAATACTCAGACGGTAAATACAGATAACCTTGATGATGATGTACCGGTATTGAGAAGGGGTTTGAATGAGACACCAGTTACAGATTTCAATGCAGGTCCATTCGTACCTAGATGCAATCCTACCAAGGAAAAAAGTTCTATGCTTAGTTCGATGTATATTTCAGATGATGAGGTAAAGACAGATGATGAAGATGATGAAGTGGTGTATTGAATGGAAATGTTGTTCAAACAATACAAACTGAGAATGACAAACTCAGAGTGGATTTATTGGCCCTTTGTGCTAAAGTAAAGACAAACAAACATGATTTTAAACAGTCAGTTGAAAGGACACTTAATGATGAGACAAGTTTCCGTGAGGCAGTGGATGCTGGTTTGGCAGATTTAGAAAATAATCGATCAATAGAAAAGTTGAAGAGAGTGGGGGCTGACTGTTTCCTGAGAAGAGATGCAAGATGGGAGACTCAAATGAAAAAATTGCAATTCACCAGCAGCCCTTCACTTTCTAGACTACAGTCCAACACCCCAGCCAACTCCGTAATTTCTGTTCATGATTATAGAACTCCCATGATGACATAAGCCGCTTTCTGACCGGAGGGACTTTTGCAGTTCCTAGAACCTAACGTTCCTATAACCCTTTTTTTCTCGTGTTCCGACCGGACTAAATTGGGGATTTTTTAAGTCCTCAGACCGTAGTTCCTATAACTCTTTTAGTACCTAGTCTAGAGCGAGGACTTTTTTAGTTCCCTTTCCCTAGGTCTACGTTGATTGGTTCAACTTATAAGTCATGCCCACTGTCAACACGGAACTTGTAGCGCGCTGTCTGCCATACGCTGTGTGTTTTTGCAAAACATTACAATGAGGATTAAGACAAACAGAACGCATTCAACCAGCTGATAGCTAATAATAGCTAAACTTACCCGTCGTTTTGTTTGCCTCCTGCACTCTGCTCTTTTATCTTCTTCCATCAAATTACTTAATATCATATTACGCTGGAGCCATCGTCTTCTGTGTTTCTCTGTACAGAACTCAAGCATAATCTTTAAACGCCGCCGTTCGTTCTCCGTTATTAAGGTCCCAGCAAGGCAGAACAGAACCAGGAACACGTCTAGGAACGCTACATCTAGTGACGACGCTACAAAGACCGTCGCCGTGCTTGCGTCCTACCAGTTCATATAGCCACTTGGCCAGTGCGAACACAAGCAGCAAAACCGAGTTTGGGGGAGAGTAGTTCTTGGAACTGTTTAGAAGTGGACAGTTCCCATAACTAAGTTCCTATTTGGTCGGAAAGCGGCTATAGAGTCAAATTTCCTCCTTCTAAGACAAGCAATGCTACATATGATATAACTCCAGGAAGGTCTGTTCCAACCACCTTTACAGTGGTGCCCAAAATCTCATCCTTCTTTGGTCGGCCACCGATTCGGTTGGAGTTTCTTTCTTTTGGGGAGTCCTGTGAGACTTCGGAGGTGCTCAACTTCATTGTGCAGTGCGAGAACTATCTCGACATCAGGCCCCTTCCCAGTGTGGAACTGGTAGGCACCTTGAGCACGGTTCTGAAGGGATCCGCACTGAGCTGGTGGAAAGCCGAGAGGAGTAAGGTAACGGAGAATCCGTGTTTTGTTTGTGGACTAAACAGTGTACAAACAGTCGTTCCTACTTATGGTGAACATGCAGTTGTTTAAATAGCAGCAGAGCATTACATAGTGGTGGCCCGTACAGGGAATATATTTTTTTCTTGTATGTCCATAGTTATGGAGGGAGACATGAATATCGAGGAGGAGATAATTACTCAAACGGTAAAAATAGATAACCTTGATGATGATTTACCAGTATTGAGAAGGGGTTTGAATGAGACGCCAGTTGCAGATTTCACTGCAGGTCCATTCGTAACTAGACGTAGCCTAATCCTACCAAGGAAAAAAGTTCTATGCTTATTTTGATGTATGTTTCAGATGATGAGGTAAAAACGGATGATGAAGATGATGAAAGTGGTGTATTGAATGGAAATGTTGTTCAAACAAGACAAACTGAGAATGACAAACTCAGAATGGATTTATTTGCCCTTTGTGCGGGTTTCAAACTTTTTAATGGCAATGTTTGTTTGTCTGTCAATAGACAAACAAACATTGCCATTAAAAAGTTTGAAACCCCCGCTAAAGAAAATATTCATAAGGAATAAACAATCATTTAACTTTGATGGTTTAAATATGAATCGGGTGTCTGGGTGTGTGAACGAACGAACGCACAGATGCATAGCCTACTGCTACAGACAAAATAGATGATAAAGTTTTTACTATAAAATAGACATCAAATAAGCTTTAGTAAGCACATATGTTAAATATAAGTATGTTTTGTCAAAAATAAACTAATCGCCTGTTATCCAATGCAAGCTAATGCAATGCACATATCAAAATAATAAATCCTTAAAGGTGCCAAATGGGATTTAAAATCAAATCATACAACATGTTCCATACCAGATGGGGGCAGTATACCTCCAGAAATACCTCCACGGCCACGCGCTCTCTCATGTCTTCAAACAATATGGGCGAGTGCTGTGTTGCTCTGTCTCCCTCGTGCATATTAATCAAATCAATTGACGCGATAGTAAAAGGTTGGAAGACCGCAGTTTCACGTGGAGCATTTGGAGATTTTCAGAGATTAGAGACTTAATGAACAACATCTCAATACTAAATTATAAGGGCCGTCTCATAGACAAGTCGGTGCATTTCGACGATATGGGAAAATTAAAGCCCAGGCTATTATTTCTAGTTTTATGATATTCGATTTGTTCATATTACATTTTTATCATTAGTTTGAATTAATTTGACAGACAGCAATTCCCTGATGTGGACCAAGCTAGCGTCTTTCAGAGCTGCCAACTCTCACAACACTTTTCACACACTTTCACGCCACACATTTTTGTCATGCACAGAAAAGGACACGGAGACCGATGTCAGCTCTCAGATTCTGTTCATTTTATTACGCAATTCAAACAATAAATACAGTATTGGCGCTTTACACGACAGATCCCTAGCGCACGTGAACCGATCATCTCTACTAGCTAATGGTAAAAGAACACGAACACTGTTGAAAGATACAGTATGCTACAACTTACCAAAATGTATTCCTCATGCATAATATCGACCAATCATTTTTTTTTAACTCTTCCCTGAACTGAAATGTAGTAGTGGGCTGTATTTTCCACACGACTGACGTCAGGTTCAAGTACACACAAGCTGGCGCGAGCGCGACTTACTCGTGTACTGCAGTTTGGCTGGTGGTAACTCTAACTTTGAACCAATTCTACAAAATGGCCTATATAACCTATTTGACCAGTATTTGTTTCCAGGTATGACTAAAAATGAATGTTTTAATATTTTGATTATATATATATATATATATATATATATATATATATATACAGGTCCTTCTAAAAAAATAGCATATTGTGATAAAGTTCATTATTTTCCATAATGTAATGATAAAAATTAAACTTTCATAGATTTAGATTCATTGCACACCAACTGAAATATTTCAGGTCTTTTATTGTTTTAATACTGATAATTTTGGCATACAGCTCATGAAAACCCAAAATTTGGTAACACTTTAGAATACAGTTCCTTCGTTAATGAATAACCACACAAGAACCCATGAGTAACACCATATTATATTTTGGACGTTTTAATCCCCTGGATCATGCTACAAACATGATGATCATTGATGCGCTGTGTCCGTTATCCTATAACTAATTGCCACTTTGGACATTGGCTGTGTTTTTTTGTTTGTTTACATGGTCTTGCGTCATTAATATAAGATAGGCTAGTACTGCAAAAAAAAAAAAAAAAAACCTGTTTACTGTAAAGCTGTTCTATTGCTGTTATATATTTATTGTCAAACATTTACATTTTTAGTACAACATTCATTTGCTGAATTTATTTCATTGATAACTTACAGTATTTTTGTAAGTAACATTATGTGTACCTCCCAGGAAACGGTCTATGTTATTATAACTTTATGAACTGATATCACTTTATTCTTACCTGTCACACTTAATGTGGAGAGTAATATAATGAATTAAATCCTCAAACTTCCCTGTCTCAAGTTATGGGGGTAAAAGCCCGGTTAAGTAGCAACTTCTTTTTTAACTGCTATAAAGTTGACTGTTGTGAGTTAAATAATCACCCAGTCTAATTATTTCAACCTAAAAATGATCTTTGCACTGTACTAAATATATGTATATTATATGACTGCCGAGTCGCTTTCACCCCGAAATGGCGGAAGCGTAGGGCTGCTGCTGGGCACTGGTGTTGCAATGGAATGTTCTATTGGCTTTCACTTCTTGTCAATATACGTTCTTTGACCTCGCTGCCCCTCCGTGGG
Source organism: Pimephales promelas (assembly GCF_988280905.1). Taxonomy (NCBI): domain Eukaryota; kingdom Metazoa; phylum Chordata; class Actinopteri; order Cypriniformes; family Leuciscidae; genus Pimephales; species Pimephales promelas. The sequence continues at coordinate 7,557,543 of NC_142789.1, read as the reverse complement.
TACGCCGGTGGTTAAGGTGGGCTTACTGGCTCGGTACCTGGAGGCCTGGCTAGCGCTTTCGTATCCGTCCCGATGGCTCATCCACACCATTTGGTTCGGCTATGCGATTCAGTTTGCAAGCCGGCCTCCCAGGTTCAGGGGCGTCCACTTCAACCGTGTGCGATCAGTTGATGCCCCTGTCCTGTGGAAAGAGATCGGTGTCCTGCTGGTGAAGGACGCAACCTAGCCGGCCCCTCCTGCCGAGATGAGGTCCGGGTTCTACAGCCCCTACTTCGTTGTACCCAAGAAAGGCGGTTGGTTACGGCTGATCCTGGACCTGCGAGTTTTGAATAAGGCCCTGCACAAACTCCCATTTAAGATGCTGACGCAGAAGCGCATTTTCAAATGCATCTGTCCCCAGGATTGGTTCGCAGCAATCGACCTGAAGGACACATAATTTCACGTCTCGATTCTTCCTCAACACAGACCATGCTTTATAGGGTCGAGCGTATCAGTACAAAGAGGCCGCCCTTGTTCCCATGAGAGAACAAGGCGTTCGCATCCTCAACTATCTCGATGACTGGCTCATTCTGGCTCACTCGGGTGGTGCGATCACAGGGACATGGTGCTACGGCACCTCAGCCGGTTGAGGCTTCAGGTCAACAGCGATAAGAGCAAACTCTGCCCCGTGCAGAGGATCTCTTATCTCGGTATAGAGTTGGACTCGGTGGCCCAGACAGCGTGCCTCACGGAGGAACATGTCCAGTCAGTGCTCACCTGCCTCAGGTCCTTTCGAGGCAGGACAGTGGTTCCACTGAAAAATTGCAGAGGCTCCTGGGGAAAATGGCAGCCACAGTAACACCGCTCGGCCTGTTATATATGAGACCGCTCCAGCATTGGCTTCGCAATCGAGTCCCGTAGTAGGTGTGGCAGAGCGACACGCTCCGGGTCAAATTAAACCCACACTGTCACCAAATCTTCTCCCGTGGTCAGATCCTGCATTTCCACCGGCAGGAGTGCCCCTAGTCCAGGTTTCCAGGCATGCTATGGTTTTCACAGATGCTTCTTCCATGGGGTGGGGGGGCATGTACAAAGGGCATGCAGTCTCGGGCCTATGGACGGTGCACCAGCTGCATTGGCACATCAACTGCCTAGAGCTGCAAGCAGTACGCTTGGCTTTGTGCCGCCTCAAAGAGCTTCTCAAAGACAAGCACGTACTGGTCCGTACGGAGCACTGTGACCGTTACGTACATCAACCGACAAGGTGGTCTACGCTCCCACTGCATGTCGCGACTCGCCTCCCACCGCCTCCTATGGAGTCAGAAGCATCTGAGGTTGCTTTGCACAACTTATGTTCCAGGGGAGCTCAACCGTGTGGCAGATGAGCTTTCACAGTTGCCTCCCCTGCCAGAAGAATGATGACTCCATCCCCAGGCAATTCAGCTGATCGGGAGTGTTTTCGGAGTCGCATAGGTGGACCTGTTTGCCTCTCCGGACACGGCCCATTGCCAATGCTTTTACACCCTGTCCAAGGGGACCCTCGGCACGAATGCCCTGGCTCACAGATGGCCCCGGGACCTGCGCAAGTATGCGTTTCCCCCAGTGACCATTCTTCCACAGACCCTGTGCAAGGTCAGGGAGCAGGTCCTGTTAGTGGCGCCGTATTTGGCCGACCAGGACTTGGTTCACGGAATTCATGCTCCTTGCAACAGCCCCTTCTTGGCCCATTTCTCTGAGGAAGGACCTCCTTTCTCAGAGACGGGGCACTCTATGAGGGTTGAGGGTTACTGTGAAGAATGTTTCGACTGGTGAAAGGCATCTATCGGGCTTCTCACGCCTCTACTAGCTTGTTGATATTTGTTCTTCCGGTGGAGCGGTCGGAGCAACCTCGGGCGGACGGGACACGGAGGTTCTAGGTGATCTACCACAGGCTGTGGTAAACACCATCACTTCTGCTAGAACCCCCTCTACGAGGCACCTCTATGCCTTGAAGTGGAACCTATTCGTCGAGTGGTGTTCCTCCCGCCGGGAGAACCCCCGAACTTGCCCGATACGAGTTGTGCTTTCCTTCCTACAAGATGGGTTGGAGCGAAGGCTGTCTCCCTCCACCCTCAAAGTGTATGTTGCTGCGATAGCTCCACATCACGATGTAGTAGAAGGTAAGTCCGTGGGGAAGCTCGACCAGATCATCAGATTCCTTAAGGGTGCTAGGAGGTTAAATCCACCTTGTGTTTTGCACTCTCCAAGCAGAGGTTAGCTCACTGATTAGTGTATGCTATCACCCAAGCGTAATGAGTTACGGGTGAGCCTTGTTCTCCCAGGTTGCGTGCTCACTCTACTAGAGGTGTTGCCGCCTCCTGGGCGTTGGCTCAAGGTGTCTCGCTGACAGACATTTGTAGAGCTGCAGGCTGGGTGACACCGAGCAAGTTTGCTAGATTCTATAGCCTATGTGTGGAACCTATTTCCTCCCGAGTACTCGCTACGGCCAGTGGTGCGAGGGAATAGGTTGTGTCAGCTTGCTACGCCACTCCGTGCCTCAGCACGTCTCCACAGCACTTGTTAGTTAGCTTCCAAACAAGATGGCTGATATTGATTCAGTATCTGCAAGTGAAGTCCCACCCACTGATCTGTAATAGGCCTGTAGGGTGAGTGGGTCCCACACCCTTGAATAATAATGATTTAATGTTTGGAGTTTCTCCACTTTCTAATGAAATGTGACTTTCAGCTTATTATGACGCAAAATGACGATATTTGCATCATAATAAGCAGGAAGTAAAACACTTAAATCCTTATTTATCCCATCTCAGGGGAAAATAAGGGAATAAACCATGACCATTCAAAAATATGACTGGGTTTCTAAAGATGCAAAGCTTAATGCAAATGGGTGAAGTGTCCCTTTAATAAAGTCATAGTTTTTGTTATTTTTGGACCACAATGTATTTTCGATGCTTCAAAACATGCTAACCCACTGATGTCACATTGACTACTTTGATGGTGTCTGTATTTCCTTTCTGGACAAGGATAGTATACCGTACATATATTTTCAAAGGAGGGACAGAAAACTCTCAGACTAAATCTAAAATATCTTAAACTGTGTTCCAAAGATGAATGGAGGTCTTACGGGCTTGGAACACCATGAGGGTGAGTCATTAATGACATAATTTTCATTTTTGGGTCAACTAACCCTTTCAGAGATGAATGGAAAGTGAAATCTAGCCAGCTGTGATGTGAATGCATGATATCCATCATGTGTGGAGTGAAAATCTTTATTAAACTTTGTTCTTGAGGCAGTCACATTAGTATAACTTCAGCGAGTCCATGTCAATAATGTGCGATGCCTGAAACAATGCTAACTCAGGTCATTTCAAAATCAAGCAGCTTATGATCAATGCAGCAAATTTATGTGTTCAAGTTCACATACTTGAAATTGAGGTGAAATCACATGGGGAACAATTCCGCTGGCTAACTTTCAGATTGAGCAAATTTCTATTGATATGATGTGTTTTTTTCCCGGTGAATTTATCATTTAATTGGGTCCTGAGCAACACAAAAAAAGCTGCTGATAGTACTGAATGGTCCTTGTATATAGGGATGCTGTGATGGACGTTGTATTCCAGTAGGTAGACGGGCATCATCTGAGAGTCAGCTGATACAAGCTTTACTTGTACAACATAAAAATAAAATTGCATTAATACTATTTGGAATTTATATCAGTAACTGAAAACTAAAAGCAAAGTCAAATAATTAAGTCCCTGTTTTACTCTCAACCCCAAGTATAAAACAGAGTTTTAAAATTCATCCAAAACAATTCCTTTGCTCTCCAACAATTCACCTATCTTTTCATCAGAATGTGCTGTCTGTCTCATACGTATGTGCACACTGGCAAGTGGAACACATCCTCTTGCGGGCTCAAAAAGTGTCTTCCTCGCTTCTTGCTTTCAGGTTTAAAATGAGCTACACGTCACAGGAGAGCAAATGATGCATTTGTCCACACTTGCTGCCCATGAGGCATGTGCAAATTCGTAAGAAAAGTGGTTCTCAAAATGGAAATACTGCCCTTAAACTGTAGGAAATATGGATTAGTTCAGTCAACTGTGGTGAATCTCAGGCAAAGACTGGCAAGACAAATATATTTATGAGCTTTTGAGGCAGGAGAGGCAGTGCTTTATAAGGACTGGTCTTTGAGTGCTTACTCATCTTGAAACTTCAGTCCCAGAGAAAATCGCAAGATACATTTTAATTTGTTTAGAGTTTCACGACCATCAATTTTATCTTCAAAGATGGTCCAGACTTCAGTATAGCGTCAGCAGACTGTTTCCCCGTGATTGTATAATTTAGGTTCAAGCGCCAAAGTTGAAAGGATGCTTTATTGGTGAAGGCGAGATAGAGGACATGAACAAAGACAGCCATAAATACAGACTCACTGTACCAAACGTGAAATGGATTGTTTATTTTACTTCTTGTTTTCCCCTTTATGTTAAACATGTAAAAAAAAAAAAAAAAAAAAAACATATTTTGTAATGTATTTTCATAGTTTAATATTTGAAGTCCAGTTTTGGGATTAGGGAAAACACTAAAGGTAACATGCAAAAATGACAAATCATTGTTTTGTCAGCTGTGACAGCCTGCCTCTGACAACACGTTTCTACCTTCGATTGTTGCCTGATTGTATGCCAGCGTGGCCTAATTGTACACTTGTAACCCAGTTGCAAAAATATGATGATTATATATGATGATAATTTTAGTTTAAATGGAAAAAAAATGTATCTTGCTGTTTCGACATTTGACTTAACTCAGGGTGTCGATACATAAAGTACAATACCAAGGTTACATTGATTGTAAAAGCATACTATTGTGAAATATTATTACAATTTAATAACAATAATACAATAGTTTTCTATGTTTATATTTTTTAAATGTAATTTATTCCTGCGATGACAAATGAATCTTTCAGCAGCCATTGCTGCAGCCTTTGGTGTCACACAATCATTCAGAATTCATTCTGAAATACTGATTTGGAGCTCAAGAAATATAGAATGTTATTGTCAATGTAATTGATAAAAAGTTGCACTGCTTAATATTTTTGTGGAAACCATTACATCTTTGTTCAGGATTTTTGGATGAATAGAAAGAAAAGAACAACATTTATTTATTTATTTATTTATTTATTTATAGGTTGTGACATGTTTTGCATTTTACAATAAGAAAGAGCAAATTCTTGAACTGCAGGTTTTAACCATTTTTATCAAAGGATGTTGGCTTATTAATTACTGGCCACAAGAGGGCAGTCAAGATAAATTGTGTGACAACTTATTCAGTGCTTACAGTAAACACCATCCCAGTACAGAGCGGAAATTTGGGGGCAGAAGGTCCCGTCTTATTGTTTGAAAGCAGAAGGAAAAGCCGCACCCTCTGTTATGCTGTCAGGGGTCACACTAGGGTAAAAGTTACAATCAGACTAAGGACACTGTAATGGATCTGTGTTCATGTTATTGTCATCTTTATTTATTCTATATACACACACACACACACATATATATATATATATATATATATATATATATATATATATATATATATATATATATATTAATAAGTGGCAAGTACTTAAAAGATCTCAGCTGTCAGAACTTAAAAATATGTAAGTCTCTATCATAAGCACACTTTTTTCGAAGTAACCCAAATAACTGTAAAAGCTTGTTTTAAAGCTGCAGTCCATAGCTTTTTGGGTTAAAAATGATCCAAAATACATATTTGAGAAAATACATAACTGTCCAGTGTTCAAAATGCTCTGCTTGCCTTAGCTCTATTCAAAGTGGTAAGTTGGTTTGTTTTCAATTCCAGTGGCACTGGTGGATTTCTGTGGGAGATTCGAGTGTCTTTGCGTCTACACATCACATCTGTACACATAAAGAAGAGTCTCAGCTATATTGCATGAGAGGATGCTGGAAGTGGAGATTTATAGCCTTTTCTCACAGCACTTGATATATTTAAATTTATCAATTTGATGGCGGATCCAGAAAGGTTCAAACGACAATCACCAGTGACAACAGATTCACCCGTTGTAAAATGCAAAAGACTCCGTTCGGACTTCGGAGTGGCTACAGAAGAAAAAAAAAAGACAGCAACCGGCCCATGCGAAAATAAGGATACATATCGGAAGGACATTTCATGTCAAGTAAAGTCAAGTAACATTTATTTATATAGCACTTTTTACAATACAGATTGTATCAAAGCAGCTTCACAGTGATAACATGAAAGTAATACAACACAGATCAATAATATTGATCAATAATATTGTTGAATATTAAATGTCCCCAACTAAGCAAGCCAAAAGCAAGGCAACAGTGGCAAGGAACCAAAACTCCATCAGGTGATTGAATGGAGAAAAAAACCTTGGGAGAACTCAGGCTCATTCGGGAGCCAGTTCTCCTCTGGCCAATGAAGGAACAGTGATTACAAAACAAATTTGATCGAAACATTAAGAGAATTGTCCATTTTCATCCATTTGGGAGTCGAAGTAATCACGCCGGTTTTGGAGACGAGATGTTGGGGATCAGTGCCAATGGCTGTCGTGTTGAAGAGGCCGACACTTAAGGATGAGTCGGGATGTGTCCAGGCGCAGGTCCACCATTGAGGGTCCCTCGGGTTAAACACAGAAACTGATATTAGAGTAGATGCCATCCTTCTTTTGATGTACCAAGTACATCAGGATTTACGGGACGTGTTCCCAGTTCCGGCTGATCTAAACTATGCAGCCTAATTTGAATTTAGGAAGTCTATAGTGTGTTATGTGTATGCTAGGCCAAAGAGATGTGTTTTTTAGTCTAGATTTGAACTGACAGATTGTGTCTGCTTCCCGGACAATGTTTGGAAGATTGTTCCAGAGTTTTGGTGCTAAATAGGAAAAGGATCTACCACCAGCAGTCGATTTTGATATTCTAGGTATTATCAACTGGCCGGAGTATTGAGATCGCAATAGACGTGAAGGACTATAATGTGTTAAGAGCTCACTCAAGTACTGCGGAGCTAAACCATTCAGTGCTTTATAAGTAATCAGCAATATTTTAAAATGTATACGATGTTTAATAGGCAGCCAATGCAGGGTTGACAGAACCGGGCTAATATGGTCATACTTCCTGGTTCTGGTAAGAACTCCAGCGGCTGCATTTTGGAATATCTGAAGTTTGTTCATTAAATGTCATGAGCGCATCATGAATGATTTCATGAACGCATTAAGAATGTCATGAACCCATGAACTAATTGTTCCGCATTTGTCGTAATTTAGATATATTTTTAAGATGGAAAAATGTGGTTCTACAGATACTAGACACGCGACTTTCAAATGAGAGATTAGTATCAAAGAGCACACCCAGGTTCTTAACCGACGACGAAGACTTAACAGAGCAGCCGCAAGTGTTAGAGTATTCTAGGCTGTTACGTGTGTATGTTTTTTGTCTTTAGAATCATTAGAATTTCTGTTTTTTCCAGAATTTAGTAGTAGGAAATTACTAGTCATCCAATTTGTTATATCAGCAATGCATGCCGTTAATTTTGTGAGATGGTAAGTTTCGTTAGGTTTTGAGGAAATATACAGCTGGGTATCATCAGCATAACAGTGAAAGCTAATTCCATGTTTCCTAATGATATCTCCTAATGGTAGCATGTACAGAGTGAATAGCAGTGGTCCTAGTACTGAGCCTTGCAGTACACCATACTGAACTTGTGATCGATAAGACATCTCTTCATTTACTGCTACAAAATGATAATGGTCAGATAAGTATGATTTAAACCATGCTAATGCAGTTCCACAAATGCCAACATAGTTGTGTACATCATGCAATGCTTGCTTCCGTTGTTAACATTAACAATTTGAGAACAAAGCATAATTTTCTCAGTTTTGTGTGATCTAATAACTTATAAAGCGATTGTTAGATTTAATCAGCGTGATTTACTGCAATGTCAGAACCAGAACAAAAGTGGATTTTTCTTACTTGTTCAGATGACATTTCCCGGTGAAAATTCATATGTTGGTCATACTTCCATAAAGAATAATCTGTGATTCTGAATGCCAGTATCCAAACCGGCGGGGTGATTGACAGCCTCATAGTCTCTTCAAACATTGTGTTCATCCGCGCTGTGCCGTGTCGAGGGTGTTGAAGTACAACTCACGTAAAGTTGATAATTCGGTAACACTTTATAATAACTACACGCTAATAATCATTAGTTAAGCATGAGTAAACCATTACTTCATCATTCATAAAGCATTAATAGACATTAATAAGCAGTTCATAAATACAGCTATAAATGCTTTCTTCTTGATTTAAAGGCATATCTATAATTTGTTTAATAATTGTATTTTCATCCTTTATTAATGATCAATTTATCATTTCTAAATGAAGAATTGCATTTTTTATAAACCAGTTATTTAAGAGTTGTCCGTGGTTCATACGATTACTTAGAGCGAGTAAGTAAATGATTAATAAACTATTTAAATGTACATTCATACATCTTATTATTCAGACATATAGTGATGGTTACTTAATGTGTTAATAAATGATTTATTAACATGTATTAATGCTGTAATTAAGGATTAATTTGGGTAGTTAGAAAGCATTTAGTAGTGGTCAGTTAACTATTTTTGTGACCTAATCTAAAGTGAGGACTATTCATGCCTTGTAAAGCATTTTTTAAAGGCTGTTAAATATTTCCATGTTCTGTATCACTGCGTTGTGTTTGCTACATTTTACTGTTTAGAAGATTGACGAGTCTTTAAATCACCTTTATAAATGCTTTACAAAGCACGAATAGTCCTCACTTTAGATTAGCTCACAAAAATAGTTAACTGACCACTACTAAATGCTTTATAACTACCTGTATTTACTACATTTACTTACACTTTCTAAGTGGTCTTATGAATGAATGACAACTCTTAAACAACTGGTTTGCAAATAATGTTATACTTCATTTAGAAATTATTAATTGATCATTAACAAAATATGAAAATACAATCATTAAACACATTATAGATATGCTTATAAATCAAGAAAAAAGCATGTATAGCTATATTTATAAACTGCATATTAATGTCTATTAATGTTTTATAAATGATGTATTAACTGTTTACTCATGCTTAACTAATGATTAATAGCGTGCAGTTATTATAAAGTGTTACCGATAATTCCACACATGACTGCAATTGCAGATTTCGAACAGAGATGGCAAAAAGAAGAAAAATGCCAGACTGCAGTTTTAATGATGAAACCTTTACATTACATTTACATTTATTCATTTTATCCAATGCGACTTACAATTGCTATATATGTCAGAGGTCGCATGTCTCTGGAGCAACTAGGGGTTAAGTGTCTTGCTCAGGGACACATTAGTGTCTCACAGTGGATTCGAACCCGGGTCTCTCACACCAAAGGTATGTGTCTTATCCACGTGCCATCACCACCCCCTGAAACAATATTAAACTTTTTTTTTTTTTTTTTTTTTGAGTAAACTTCAAACCAGAAGAAAATCCAGGGTATTTTGTTAACACAAAAATCAAAGCAATTGCTCTAATGTGATGCACATTGTGAGAGAAAATCTTTAAATTAATTACTTTTCAGATGCAGCTTGGTTTGACATTTTGTTATCTAATGATATTCAGACTGTTTAAGTGTCAACAATACTTTTTGAGACCGCTGGCATCTAGTGTCCAAGAAATAAAGGGATAGTATTGAGCAATCCTGAAACCAAGGTCAAAGTTTGTCTTCAGCTTTCCCCCCTTATGTCCTGGCTTGTGAAATAATAGTGGGTGTTGTGGTTCAGCCAGTCCTCAGTGGTTTTGTTTGTTATCTTTTAACACACATTTCTTGCAGACGTCTACAACAAAGAGGTCAGTGGTTAAAAATATACCTCCACCCAACTCTGATACCTAGACTCTGTTGATAGAAATTTCTGTAAAGTGTAAAGTTTTTGGCTGCAAGAAGTGTGTGCTGTGTGCTATTTTGTAACCAAATAACAAGCAATGATACTTCAATGACAATCACATAAGCAAATGTGTGACACTGACACTGACCACTGACCACGGACCTCTTTGTATACTTACTTTTCATTGAAGTACATTGGAGATGCAAACTCATTGGAGATGATGCCCAAGCATTTTCTATTCTGGTTCTAAACATTTAGAGTTCAGATATGCTTGAATCATCAGTAAATTGTTTCTATTATTGTGTACAATAGTGTTTTGTGTGTGAGGATGAGCTGTCTTGTCCCTCTGTGTTTTTTGTGAGTTGACTGAGCTGGGCAGGAAGGGTCAGGATTAGAGAAACAGGAAGCTGACATAAGGAAGTATTGTGCGTCACACAGATATTCACTGCTTAAAGACATTCCAGCCTCCCCTCTGAAATGAAGTTTTTCCACAGTTCTCCAATGAAACTCTTGCTTTTCGCTGGTAAGTCACTTTGATCACCTCCTATGATCTATTATTTTAATAATTTTATGTTTGTGTGTGTGTATATATATATATATATGTGTGTGTGTGTGTGTGCGTGCGTGTGTGTGTGTGTGTGTGTGTGTGTGTGTGTGTGTGTGTGATTTTCGTCAGTAGTTCTCTCACTTTTTAGTCAAGTTAATACTGTTTTCCAAGATATATTTATTCTTGACAGTAAGATTATGTAGCTACATACCTATGTACATACAGTATTGAAGAGTATAGCTATTGATCATATGTTGATGGCTGTAGTGGAGCATGTCGCTATGTGCGTTGTATTCTGTGATTTGTAAAAATGGGGACCCACTGTTTATTGACAGATTTGAGATGCGAACTTAAATAAAGAAAAACTGATACATATTTATGTATTAAATGTATTATAAGTTATTTATTTGCTTTTCAGACAATGTCAGCATTAATGTGACAACATACCCAATGTCTTATTTTTTATTTTTATTTTTATTTTTTGACACTTATGAAAATTATCCTTGTACTGAGAACACAATCCTTTAATCTTTCAGTAAAACTCTGCGTTCATTATACAGGTATTCTTTAAGCTAATGTCAGAGTGATTTTATTGTGTTCATTTGATTACACAACAGCTATTGCAGAAACATGATGGCAGTGTTGTAGTCGAGACCACCTCACTCGAGTCCGAGTCGAGACTGAGACCAGAGAGAGTCGAGTCCGAGTCAAGACCGAGTCCATAGAGAGTCAAGTCCAAGTCGAGTCCGAGACCAGAGACGGTCGAGTCCGAGTCAAGACCGAGACCAGTGAGGGTTGATTACCTAATTTACTTTTATTTACTTAGAGAAATCCTTTTTTTATTTTACTGAATTTACTTAGAGTTTAAAAAAATATGATCAGTTTAGGGTAAAAAGGCCACATAGTAGGTGGTGTTAAAAGTAATTTTATTACAATTTGTTGCGCACTAGAAAATCACCAATCACTGGGCGTGTCAATCAATTTAAAGAAATATTTTATTAACATACATTAATAATCATGAAAAATATTTTGAATTGAACTCGAGTGGACTCGGAAATAAGTCCTAAAGAATGAGTCCTAAAAAAAAAAATGTTCGAGTACGAGTCAATTCCGAGTCCAAATGCACACGAGTCCATGACAAGACCAAGACCATTAAAATATGGTCTCAAGACCGAGTCCGAGACGAGTCCGAGTCTCGAGTACTACAACACTGCATGATGGTAACATTATTTTTTTTTTAATCTAGAAGACAGATTTAAAAAAAAGAAAAAAAGAAAGAAATTGTAATTTAAGAAAGTATCAGACTTGGTTTCTGAAACCAAGCTACAAAACCACAGGAAGAAAAAACAAGCATTTGTGTAGGATGTTTTATGCTAAATTGTATTAACCATGTGACAAATAACATGTCTCAAACATACTCATGAAGGTTTGTAATTTATGAGCATCCATCTTTGAAAATAATTGTATTTATATTTATTTATTTGTTTGTTTGTTTGTTCTATAGCTTGGTTTTCAAGTGTGCTGGATCCATGCAGATTTGCTGACATTTGCCAGTTCTGTCACCAGAATGCCACCTGCAAGCCTACTGATTCCAAAAATGCCTGCTACTGCAAACAAGGGTTCACTGGTGATGGATCCCGCAATTGCCAAGGTTTGCAATTTATTTATTAAATGAATACAAAATGGTAAAATTTTTAGTGTAAGAACAACAAAGCAACAAGTTCAAACCGAAAGAACTGTAGTCCGACTGCGTCATAAGAGAGAGCACAGAGCGCAGACGGTAAATGCACTCTGTGGGTGCTTCTCATTTCTTATTTGTGCATCCTCGTTTCCTTTCCTTGCTTCCTTTCCTTGCGTCTCAGCTCCACCCCCTGTAGGACGCGAGGGAAGGAAGCGAGGAAAGGAAAGGAGGACAGAGGAATCGAATAAAAGCTTTTTTATATCCATTGGAATACTTGATCACTCGAGCGTCACTCCACAGTGTCATCAGCAGCGCTAAAAGGATCTGCCCTTATGATGTTGAAGTTTGGTTATTTAATAAATTCATAATAAATAATAATAAAGATAGGCTATACTGTTGAAATATTTGAGATGTGTGGTTTATATAAACTGCAAAGGTAAAGTATAAATTAAAATGATTGTGACCGATGTGAAGGGGGAGGAGAATTGACACGTGCGTCACGTTTAGTCAATATAACAGTTCCGCGTAGGATGCACCTGTGTATCCTCGCTTATGACTCCTCAGGAAGCCTCCTATCTCCTCAATCCTCGACTCCTCACGGTGCAATTAGAGAATTGAGATGTCCTTCAAGATGGCTGAGCTCGATCGGTTTCCGGGTCATAGGAGGGAGGACGGAGGAGCGAGGAGACGAGGAGGGATATTGAGAAGCACCCTGTGTGTGTGCGGGTTGAGGGAGAATGAAGCGTTGAGCGATGTAGCCAATCAAAGACATGTGTGTTGTTTTCTTGAATGCAATGGCCAATCAGAAGCATTTACGATAGACTTCCCTCACCGCGGGACGAAACAAATGTTGCGGCGGGAGAAAGTAATATAGAAATTTGAGAACGTCAGTCACAACGACCCATGTTTTAAAAAATAGCTGGGTTTAAATCATTTTAATGATGATACTGTGGCCGCCGGTCAGTAGCGGAGTGGCAATCCGGCGATTCAGGACTTTCCCCGGTGGGCCGGTAGTGTTTCGAGGCCGCGAGGACCAGTCTGATAGTTATACTTTGCAAGTTCTTAGCAACACAATCCGGCGGCCTGTACACTACAACGGTGATAGAATGAAGAGCGCGTCCGAATGAAGACGGTGCGCAAGCCGCAAAAGACCATACAACTAATAGCAGCGAAAAAAAGCGTTCCGCTTGTTTTAAAAAAACAACAGATTTTAGCGCTAGATCTCTTATTTAATGGCGAAATAAATTAATTATATGCTATTTAACTGGAGATGTTTTATTTATTTTTGTATTAGCTGTACACTTTCACACAATCTTTCATAGATAGCATAACTAATTTGCAAGCTGCTAAAATACAGCATACAAAACATCAGCTAAAATGATCTATAGGCTATATGATTATAATCAGAACATGTTTGTCAGTGATTTATTTAGATTAGGTTATTACAGCATTTAAGAAGGACATATGCGCAAAGGAGGTGCATGTGAAATGCTCTGTAAGAAATACTTTCCTTTTCAGGAAAAGTATCGAAAAAGTATCTAAAATCGCGATTCTTGGTTTCGGTATTGAAACAATAATTTTGGTATCGTGACAACACTAATGATTAGATTTGTTTTCTTATTTTCCATATAATAATTTGTGTTATGGGATCAAATCACCTGGATATTTAGAGAGAACACACAAACTTTGGCACACAATACTAAATTAGTATACTAAAAAATACTAAAATATATTTTACAATACTAAAAATTCTTTTTAAGATGGGAAAAGTTGTATTAATTCTTGTTTATGTGTTAATTTCATTTATTTTTATTTTGGAGCATTTAAAGTGCTTCTTAATGATATTTTATTTATTACACACAAGTTAATTTAATGATTTGTGTAACCCATCAGCCCTCTGTGTCTAAATAAAGTAAAGTCCCAGAGTTAAAAAATGTGTAAAACTAGCCTGTGTGCGACTTGGTATGACTTGATGACCAAGTTGCGACTTGACTTGACAAAGAGCATGACTTGACTTGACTTGACCCTTACAACAGAATGACTTGACTTTGACTTGCAATGTTAAGACTTGGACATGACTTGAGACTTGCATTTAGTGACTTAGGCCGTGTGTCCACCAAAGCGTTTTTAGCCAGCTGAAAACGCTAGACACTCTGCTGAAGACGCCGTGCTTTGGGCGCTTGAGAGCATTTTGGCAGCGCAGCATTTTTTCGTTGAGACATTTCGTTGCTATGATACAGAATATCCACAGCACTTGAATGTTGTGACAGTTGGTCGGTGTGGTATTAGTCCCGCCCCTCCTCCATTGTGATTGGACGGCTGGGTAAAAAGTGACAGTGATGAGCGCTGCGTTTTGTCCGAAGTTGAACATTTTTCAACTCCCAGTGACCAGTAAAAAGCGCTGGGCGCTCAGCGCTTCAGCGTGAAAAAAATGCTCAGCGCCTCGGTACGCTCATGGCGTTTAAAAAACGCGGCGCTCCCATTGAAAACAATTGAAAATATACGCCAGGCGCGTGGAAAAACGCTTTGGTGGACACACGGCCTTACTCCCACCTCTGCCTCTCAGTAGTGTCTGTGTGCTGCTGTTCCTTACCTTTTGAAGAGAAACGAGCTGGAGAAAGAAGACTCTTTGACGGCTGCTGGTGTGACGGCGCTTGTGTGATCAACGCGACTGAGAGCAGCACAAGGGCTTGCAGTTTCACCCGGAAGTGTCTGCCGCGCTGATCCCTTGGTGCTTCGGCGCTTCAAAATGCTTCTTCTTCTTTTTATTTTATTTTCCTTCTAAAAGAGCTCCACGGTGCGTTCGCGTCCTTTTCAGGATGTCGACTCGCCAGTGCGTTTCTGGATGCGGTCGACTTCTCCCTCAGGCTGATGGCCACAAACACTGCCTCACGTGTCTGGGCTTAGCGCACGTTTGTGGATGAGTCATGCTCTCATTGCGGTAATATGACTCTGAGAACCCTTAAAGGAATATGAGAACCCTTAAAGGGGCAGTCCCTTCAGATAATCTCCGATCTAGTTTCTCTGCCGGTTCAGTTCGGCAGACAGCTACTTCTGTGATTCCTGTTTGTGAGTGAATGAGGATTACTGTGAGAAACGCGACTGGTGAAAGTTCCTGTCGGGTGTCTCACGCCTCTAGCTGCACGCTGCCATCGGTGCTTCCGGTGGAGCGGCCGGAGCCCCCACGGGCGGTTCCGGTTGTCTCCTTTGGCACGCGACCTGAGGATCAGATGTCTATCGCTGCATCGGAGGAAGAGCGGTCCTCTGGCGATGACTCGGTGGCGCTGCCCCCTTCGGGTGTGGTAGTCCCAGTTGAGTCAGATCCGGAAAAGGACGCTATGCTCGAGCGGCGGCCGCGAATGTCGGACTCGGATGTAATCCTCCACTGGGTCCCAAACGTTCGCGGCTAGATGATTGATGTCTTGGGGCGGGTCGTGCTGTTGCCCCACGACCTGATCCAGTCCCTTTCTTTCCCGAGATGCATGAGGAGTTGAGGAAGTCTTGGTCGACGCCAGGGCCGGATTGGGACTCATTTTCAGCCCATGGAGTTTCATGCCTTAGACCGGCCCACTTTAGTTCCCGACTGACTATATTAAAATAATGTAATTAAAACCTCAGTATATAAGCAATAGTGTTCTGTACAGCCTTGTAATTCATTGTATTTTTCAAAAATATTATTTTCTATTCAGTGCAATAGCCGGGTATGCTCCCCCAGGATTTTTTTTTTTTTTTTTAAGTTTTGAAGTTTTGTGCAAAGAAATATAGAATAAAAGTAGGTCTAGCAACGTCTTATATTTCTGCAAGTCACACAGAATAAACACAAATATTCTGGTTGAATAGATTGCTAGCTGAGAAACACTGCTTTAATTGTATTTACAGTATAATGACTTTGAGAAATGTTAACTAAACAGCATGAGCCTCTGCAGCTGGTCAGTAAGGTTATTTGGCAAATTTCATTCTGTAACATACAGATCTGTATAATGCTATTGTTTTTGATAGTGTTATAGCCTACATTTCTTACAGAAAATCACGATGATCATTGCGTTTGTCTTACCGAATGTGGTAGCTTTATGCAATTGCAGTTTGTCTATAAGCTTTTGTTTATTTTTTATTAACGCTGACAGTAAAGTGTTGCCAGATATTGCTGCGAAAAACAAGCAAAACAAAACAACATTATAATAATAATCCGAAATTAGCTAATAGCTTGTGTTTTGGAAATAAGATGAATATATCAATAACCCTAACATGCAAGTTTCCACTTTAATAACTTTTAAAAGTGTCACGTTAAATCAGAAAAACATGTCCAGGAGATTACTGCACCTTTCCATTAGGTGGATCTGGCAACACGGTGCTGCACTCTCTCATTTACAACGCGCTGTTCACTGCGCTAGCTTCTCACAGCAACATGAATTGGAAACACTCATGTAAGATGGTTTAAACATGCCTAATTAATCATTCAAAGAGCATGAAATTTTATTTTTGAATGTAAAAAAATGACCGAGGTCCGAACCTAGGTGACCTCACATCTGTGTTCAATAGGAATCCATTGTAATAAAGTTATTCTCATTCTGGGCACAGTATGCAATAGGCAATTGCTCTTCCTGCTTCTCCTTCTCTCGTTCTTCTTCTCTCAGTCTCTTTATCTTTACCTGTAAATCTCCCCTTCCCGAAGTTGAGCTTTGATTGATAGTCTTTGCAATCTGATTAATGTCGGTCGTTTAAAACTTCTATCGTAAAACAGCTGTTTAGTTTAGCCACTTGCATCTTATTATCTTGGGAAGCGTCGCGTTGGGATTCGTGGTGCGTGGCTCGCGCCTCTGTGGAAATAAATCCTGCTTTGATCGGTCATCTCAAATTTTTTGCCATTGCCGGCGAGCGGCGTTTGAGTGCTGATCTGGTGCTAATGATGAGGTCGGTTCTCGTTGCAATGGTGGTGGGTATGGCCCTGACTCGTAAGCGCTACTATTGTCCATGTTTCGTATCTCTTATTTTTTTTGTTCCCACATCTCTACCAACTGACTTTTTTTGTGGGGCTGCGAGAAAATAATAATAAAAATAGTGGGGCTGCGCTGTGACTGGAGCCTGTTAGGGAAAACATTCACCCAGTGCCGTGACAACGCCGGCCCTCCTAGCCAATAAAACAGACCGGCCCACCGGGAATTCTCCCGGTGCTCCCGATTAGCCAATCCGGGCCTGGTCGACGCCCCTGGCGTTCAGGCGGAGGCAACCTCGCTCCTCCTTCCTCACAACTCTGGACAGCGTGGCGGTGCACGGGTACGAGGGAATCCCCTCGGTGGAGCGGTCTATCGCAATGCAACTGTGTCCGAGGACCGCTTCTGCTTGGCGGGGGGCCCCTTCACTCCCCTCCCGCGCCTGTGGGTTTTCCTCTGGGCTAACCAGGGATGCCTACAGTGCGTGTGGAGACGATGCTTCTGCCCGGCATGCCATGGCGCTTTTGCAAGTACATCAAGCGAAGGCGCTCCATGGCATGCAGGCGGGTGGTCCTGAGCCGGCTCTGCTGCAGGAGCTGCGTGTGGCGACGGACTTCGCCCTCCGGGCGACGAAAGTCACCGCACGTTCGCTGGGTCGGACGATGTCCACATTAGTGGTCCAGGAGCGCCACCTTTGGCTGACCCTGGTTGATATGAGGGAAGCAGAGAAGAGCAAACTTCTCAACTTCCCCATATCCCAGGGGGCCTCTTCGGCGACGCGGTAGAGATTTTAGCCCAGGAGTTTTCCGCCACCCAGAAGCAGTCGGAGGCTGTGCGGCATGTCCTGCACAGGGGGCGCGCTGCTGCGGGCCCGTCTCCTGTGGCCGTACAAGCTCCGGCTGCTCCCCGTCGCCGAGGCCATCCTCCGGCACCAGCTCCCCCTCCAGCTCTGGAGGCCGGAAGTCTGGTTGTAGGTTTACGGCCCAGCCAGCTCAGATGCCCCGGCCCCTTCCCTTAAGAGGAAGGGAGGGAAGCTTTCCTGACTCGGGCGATCTGAGGGAGGTCCAGGAATCTGCTCTACAGGGGGGTGCCTCTGCACACCTCCTTCCCCCGGGGGAGGGCCGGGCGGAAAATCCTTTTGGCTGTTCCGCAGTTGACCACCCGGTCAGCGGTACCCAAAATATCTATAGTAGAGCATTTTCCTCCTTCTTCAGGTCATCTTTGGTCAAGACTGGTGGGCACACAGTCTCCTCCACCCAAGAGGGTCCGAACGGCAGTGGATGCTTCGCTTGATGTACTTGCAAAAGCGCCATGGCATGCCGGGCGGAAGCATCGTCTCCACACGCACTGTAGGCATCCCTGGTTAGCCCAGAGGAAAATCCACAGGCGCGGGAGAGAGAGTGAAGGGGCACCCCGCCAAGCAGAAGCGGTCCTCGGACACAGTTGCATTGCGATAGACCGCTCCACCGGGGGGATTCCCTCGTACCGTGCGCCGCCCCGCTGTCCAGAGTTGTTAGGAAGGAGGAGCGAGGTTGCCTCCACCTGAACGCCAGGGGTGTCGACCAAGACTTCCTCAACTCCTCATGCATCTCGGGAAAGAAAGGGACTGGATCAGGTCGTGGGGCAACAGCACGACCCGCCCCAAGACATCAATCATCTAGCCGCGAACTGCTGGCGAAGGACGCGATCGAGCCAGTCCCTCCTGCCGAGATGAGGTCTGGGTTCTACAGCCCCTACTTCATTGTACCCAAGAAAGGCGGTGGGTTACGGCCAATTCTGGACCTGCGAGTTTTGAATCGGACCCTGCACAAACTCCCGTTAAACATGCTCACGCAGAAGCGCTTTTTCGAATGCATCCGTCCCCAGGATTGGTTTGCAGCAATCGACCTGAAGGATGCATACTTTCACGTTCTCGATTCTCGCCACCCACCTCCTCCTGTGGAGTCAGAAGCATCTGAGGTCGCTTCGTGCCACTCATGTTCCAGGGGAGCTCAACCGTGTGGCAGACGAGCTTTCACGGTTGTCTCCCCTGCCAGGAGAATGGCGACTCCACCCCCAGGTGGTTCAGCTGATCTGGAGTGTTTTCGGAGTCGCACAGGTAGACCTGTTTGCTTCTCCGGACATGACCCACTGCCAGTGGTTTTACTTCTTGTCCGAGGGGACCCTCGGCACGGACGCCCTGGCTCACAGCGGGCCCTGGGACCTGCACAAGTATGCGTCTCCCCCAGTGAGCCTTCTTGCACAGACTCTGTGCAAGGTCAGGGAGGACGAGGAGCAGGTCCTGTTAGTGGCGCCCACCACTATTATTGTTTTTGGCCCACCAGGACTTGGTTCACGGAACTCATGCTCCTTGCGACAGCCCGTCCTCGGCCGATTCCTCTGAGGAAGGACCTTCATTCTCAGAGACGGCACTCTATGGCACCTGTGTCCAGACCTCTGGAAAATCCATGTCTGGTCCCTGGACGGGATGTGGAGTTTCTATGTGATGCTAGGTTTCTAGGTCTGCTAGAGCCAACTTTACGAGGTGTCTCGTACTTCATGCCTTGAAGTGGAACCTGTTCGACGAGTGGTGTTACTCCCGCCAGGAGGACCCCTGAACTTGCCCGATCAGAGTCGTGCTTTCTTTCCTACAAGATGGGTTGAAGCGTAGGCTGTCCCCTTCCACCCTCAAAGTGTATGTCGCAGCAATAGCTGTACATCATGATGTAGTAGAACGTAAGTCCGTGGGGAAGCACGACCTGGTCATCAGATTCCTTAAGGGTGCTAGGAGGTTAAATCTGCCTTGTGTTTTGCACCCTGTACCCTCTTGGGACCTGGCTCTGGTATTGAGAGCTCTCCAAAGTCCTCCCTTTGAGCCTTTGCTGACAGTAGAGATGAATATCCTGTCCATTAAGACAGCGCTCCTGTTGACATTGGCCTCTTTCAAGAGGGTCTGGGATCTGCAGGGTTTTTCGGATGACGAATCGTGCCTAGAGTTCGGGCCGGGCCGGGCCTTTCTGGTGTTATATTGAGATCCCGCCCCGGATATGTGCCCAATATTCCTACCACTCCCTTCGCGGACCAGGTAGTGAACCTACAAGCACTGCCCCAGGAGGAGCAGGGAGCAGGCCAGCAGAAGGGGATGGCTGTCTCCAAGCAGAGGTTAGCTCAAGTCAAGTCAAGTCAAGTCACATTTATTTATATAGCGCTTTTCACAATACAGATTGTATCAAAGCAGCTTCACAGTGATAACATGAAAGTAGCACAACACAGATCAACAACATTGCTAAACATTAAATAACCCCAACTGAGCAAGCTCAAAGCAAGCCAAAAGCAAGGTGACAGTGGCAAGGAACCAATCTCCATCAGATTGGATAGAGAAAAAACCTTGGGAGAACCCAGGCTCAGTCGGGGGCCAGTTCTCCTCTGGCTTACATTCATATTGTTTAAATATAAATATTAAATATAAATATTGTTTATGAATCAAACGGCGCCATAACATATCGCAGGCGTTGAGTCGTCTCATCACAGTCGTCTCACTGGTTAGTGGATGCTATCACCCAAGTGTATGAAGCTACGGGTGAGCCTTGTCCTCCCAGGTTGCATGCTCACTCCACGAGAGGTGTTGCCGCCTCCTGGGCTTTGGCTCAAGGCGCCTCGCTGACAGACATCTGTAGAGCTGCGGACTGGGCAACACCGAACAGGTTCGCTAGATTCTATAGCCTACGTGTGGAACCTGTTTCCTCCTGAGTACTCACTCGAGTACTCACGAGTACTCACTGGCAAGTGGTGCGAGGGAATAGGTTGTGTCGGCTTGCTACGCCACTCCGTGCCTCAGCCGGATACGTGTGTCTTTCTGTTCCGTTGGCACCCTACGTTGGTTAGCCTCGTGAATCCCTCCATCACCCCTCCGGTGCCAGGCGTGGCGGACCGCCAGGCGCCAGGTCTACTACCTCTGTTGTTGGACCAGTTGTTGTGTAGACTGGGTGTTATGTCCATTGGTCTCTTCGCTGACCCATTATGCCACATGCAGTCCAGCCGTGTCTTCCCCTTGACAGACTCGTTCTGTCGTCCCTGTTGAGTACGCTCCCACTTCCCTTTGGATTGGGACTACCTCAGGGACTGCCATATGTTTCACTATCCCCCTGGGCTACTACATATGTGTATTCCAGGCCTTCATCAGGCAGCTGGCTTCCGCAGCGTTCCCTTCCCTTTCTTCGGGTTGGGCACGCTTTCCCAGTGTTATCCAATGTCCCCTGATTGGGTTTTGCGGAACAGCAGTGTGACTCCCTAGCTAGCTACCGTTATTTCTGAAACTGCGTGGGTAGCGTCGCTGGGCGCGGGAAGGGGCTAGCACCATGGCGTTTTATTAGGGATCCCAATTCGTCAGGGAACTCCCCAACGACACGTTGGAGTTCCCAGGATGAAAGGGAACGTCTCGGTTACGTATGTAACCCTTGTTCCCTGAGTACAGGGAAGGGAGACGTGTCGTCCCTTCGCCATGTTGCTGTACCTTCACGGTGGTCTGGACTCTGTTCGGCTCCTCAGCGAAAAGCGTCTATGCAATGTTTTACTTCCGCTTTTATATCCGTGCATGTAGGCGGCTCGCGGAATGCAAAGATTGCATGCCAGTTGTCATTGGCTAGTTTTTAATTCTATCAGAGGTAATTAGGCTCCCTAGCGTGATCCCAATTCGTCAGGGAACTCCCCGACGACACGTCTCCGTTCCGAGGGTTACATATGTAACTGAGACGTTCTCACCTCAACTTTCTTTCAGTGGACTTAATCATTACAGGTACGAAACAGCACTACTGTGTATTGTTAAGACACGTTGACCATTTTGACTATTTTTTTGGCTGAGAAAAACAAGGTTATAATAACTAATAGTGGTCTGCAAATGTGACTGAAAAATTGCTAACCTCTCTCCCAAGACAAAATCCAGCAGCTGCCTTTCAAACTTCAAATTCCCAATTATTCAAACTACATAAGACACTTTCAGAAAAGGCTTTGCGAAGTCAACATTTAAAGGGGGGTTTGACTGCTTTTTTTCTTTGCATGATTGTGTTTATGGAGTGCAATATAACATCTGAAGAGTTCAGATGCAAAAGCCTCTAAATGCCATTTGAAATTTTCTTCTAAAATGACCATTTTTATCAAACTCGTATATTTAAGTTCAGTAATTTCACTTAAATGACAATTAATAGGTAATCTTCATTGCCATTTAAGTGAAATTACTTAACTTAAATATACAAGCTTGATAAAAATGATCATTTTAGAAGAAAATTTCAAATGGCACTTAGAGGCTTTTGCATCTGAACTCTTCATCTATTTGTGGGTTTTCTTTTTTTAAAAGTCTTATTTTTCATAAACTTCACCTTTATTGTCAGCCGCGCTCTCCTCTGTCCTCGAACGAGCGGTTGACTTCCTGAGTCTATGAAACCACTTCCTCAGAAAGGGGCAGTGGGCTCAGATTGGTTAGTTTGGTCCGGTGTGTTGTGATTGGCTAAACTGTCGCTCACGTTGTCCGGAAGGTTAACACCCATTACCTTTACGGGCGAAACGTGCATGTCACGAACTCCGGTCCAGATGTAAATATGTGTTGAACTGCAGTATCAGTTTGAGGCAGAATCAGACCGAGAAAGCACCGATGAAGAGAGTCAAGCAGAAACTCACCACACACGGCTCTTACTAAATGTTTCTGAATGATAATTTGCTACATTTTTTGCTACATTTACATCACCGGATGTGAGAGGACGCTGGCGCGTTTTGGATGCCGCTTCTCACTCTGGACGAAACGTTTGTCTGCAACATAACGGTTCTACCTACTGACCTTGTTGGTACCGATGGTATTTGTTCCTGCCTCAAAATCTGGATTGTATCTCTGCCTGGTCGCCGTATCTGCTGCTTGTCACGTTGTGATTCTGCTGTGACCACCAACTAGCCAGCTCTCGCCTTCGGCACATCCCCGCTGTTTTCTGCAGTGGATTACAGCAACATAGCCTGACTACTGGCCGGCTCGCACTCCAGAGCAGCCTGTCAGCTATGCGGCTACTGTCGACCTTTTTGCTGGCCTCTCTGTGGATTTCATCATCTACGGCTCTGACCATGGCGCTTCGATTCACGTCCTCACAGCTCCTCGGATTCAACTACTACGCACCTCCTTCATTGGACATCATCTCTACTTTGCAACAACATTGTCTTCTCCGTCGTCGCCCTTATATCCACCGAGGCTCCCGTCGCAATCTTTCCTACTACTTCAACGCCGAAAACAGTATTCCTTCTCTCTGGTCCAGCCGTAGTTCACTCCCGCCTGGAAACCGGCGCAACAACAACATCCGCATACGTCATCCGTGCACTCATCACGTGACTTCATCTAACCTCCTGCCCGTCTCAACTTCCGCCACTTGGATTTCAAAACAAAAGCCTCTCAAGACAGCGCTATACAATACAAGATCACTCAACAATAAAAGCCTGCTCCTCTGTGAATTCATCACTGACAATAAATTGGATTTTCTCTGTCTTACTGAAACCTGGCACAAACCCATGGACTATATTGCATTAAATCAGACCACTCCACCTGGATACTCTTTCATTGATAATCCCCATCTGGACCGGCGAGGTGGTGGCATTGCAGTCATTTACCGCAGCATTATTTCGATCCGCCCCATCCCGGTTGTATCCTCATTCGAACATTTGGCTTTCAGACTTCCTGGTTCCCAATCACTCATTGCTGCAGTCATCTACCGCCCTCCCAAAACTTGCTCATCATTTCTTTCCGATTTCACTGATTTTGTAACTCAGCTGTCCTCTATTTCACCGTCCGTCCTCCTCATTGGTGACTTTAACATTCATATCGACTCTCCGGAAGCAAAATTCACATCTGACTTTTTGGACATTTTAAACTGCCTCAACCTCACTCAGCATGTCACTTCGCCTACACATAAACACGGACATATCCTTGACCTGGTCTGTTCCACACCCTCTCTCACTATACATAACCTTTCACTGACTGACCTTACAATCTCTGATCATCTGGCTATCACTTTGGATATCATCACCCCCTGTCCTACTGCCAAACACACCAGAACAATTACATTTCGAAACCTGAAATCCATTAGTCCCTTCGCCCTTACCTCCTCCATATCCCATGCCATCTCAACTTCTTCGCTTCCCTCTGCTCCAACTGCCTCCGATCTAGTCAACTTTTACAACCACTCACTCTCCACCTGCCTCAACCAAATAGCCCCGCTCAAAACTGCCTCAGTCTCCTTCTCCAACTCTGCACCCTGGTACAGCCCGGATCTTCACATTCTCAAAAGACAAAAAAGACAACTTGAAAGGATCCATAAAAAATCCGGTCTCACTGTTCATGCCCAAGCCTATAAGCACGCCATAACCACATACAATTCTGCTC
Organism: Pimephales promelas; assembly: GCF_988280905.1. Classification (NCBI taxonomy): domain Eukaryota; kingdom Metazoa; phylum Chordata; class Actinopteri; order Cypriniformes; family Leuciscidae; genus Pimephales; species Pimephales promelas. The sequence continues at coordinate 7,533,094 of NC_142789.1, read as the reverse complement.
TCAAAAATGCCCGGGCTAATTACTACTCACAACTCATCCATTCAAATTCTTCCAACGCTCGCACCCTATTCTCCACATTTGCAAAACTGACCAAACCTAAGGATAGTATAACCTCCACTTTCACTACAGACAAATGTAACAACTTCCTGTCATCCTACCATACCAAAATCCACACCATACATTGTTCATTAACATCAACGTCCTCCGTTTCTCCGCTCTCTGAACATCAACTTACTCCCCTCACACTTGACAGTTTTTCCTCTTTCTCTCCTCTGTCTCCCTCTGACACCTCCAAACTCCTTTCAACTATGAAATTCTCCAACTACCAGCTTGACCCGATCCCCTCACAGCTCTTTAAAGCCTGTCAACCAATCCTCATCCCTCTTATCACCAACATCATTAACACTTCCTTCATGTCTGGATCTGTTCCATCCCCACTAAAACTTGCGTCCATCACACCCCTCCTGAAAAAACCGGGCCTGGACCCTGACAATCTGGACAACTTCAGACCCATCTCCAATCTATCACGTATCATACTGGACTCCACCCTCTCTTACCGAACACACATCAATCATGTCACTAAACTATCCTTTTTCCACCTCCGCAACATCGCCCGTCTTCGCCCCTCCCTAACCCTGTCAACAGCTGAAATCCTCATCCATGCCTTCATAACTTCAAGACTCGACTACTGCAATAGCCTTCTCTATGGACTACCTACTAATCAATTACAAAAGCTACAATACATCCAGAACTCAGCCGCCCGCTTGCTCACCCACACCAAGTCCCGGGAACACATCACCCCCGTTCTTCAGCAGCTCCACTGGCTTCCTGTACGCTATCGTATTCAATATAAGCTCCTCCTCCTCACCTACAAGTCCCTCCATAACTTGGCCCCGTCCTACCTCACTGAACTCCTGGTACAACACCAACCCACCCGTCACCTGCGCTCATATGGCACAAACCGCCTTACTCAGATCACCCGCACAAATCGCCGGACATTGGGGGATCGATCTTTTGCCATTGCTGCCCCCACCCTTTGGAACTCACTCCCTAAATGCATTAGAAACTCTGTTTCACTATCAAATTTCAAAGCAGCACTCAAAACCCACCTGTTCAAACTAGCATTTCCTTAGAACACCTTTATTAATTTATTTTTATTTTCTTTATTTTGTCTTTGTCCCATGTGAAGCGTCTCTGAGTGTCCAAAAAAAAGCGCTATACAAGTGTGATGTATTATTATTATTATTATTATTATTATTTATTTTTGAACTTTATACACGTTTGATTTACACAATAGCATCTGACTGACAACAATAGCAACTGACTGGCTACTAATGTTATACTCAAACAGCATTGGCAAGTTTGCGTTCTTCATCCAATCGAAAATAACGTCATAAAACATGAAAAATACATTTACAACATTAGTACTTATACAAAATTCATGTTTGTAAGCGTTTTTCGTAGACACAAAATAGCATAACTAGTAGCCTGTTTTTAATTGCCATAAAGCCAGCGCTGGCATTTGAAAAAATTAAAACACAAGGATTATACATGCAAATACATTTAAAATGATGAAGTCTCAGCCTACTTACAGGTTGTGGCCCAACAACTGCTGCCTCTGGTTTTAAAGTCGTAACAGTTTTAGTAACAGTTTCTTGTTGAATCCAGCATTGAACTCGTGGAGATTCTGAAAGCTGTGTTCTGTAAAATGCGCAGCGCAGAGAGCTAGATTACGATCGTCATTTTCAGAAACATAATCAAACATAAATTGTATCCATTGTTGACGAAGTACAGCATCCATGGGCACCTCGAACACAGAAGACCTGACAGCTGCGTGAACAACACACTCGACGAGCTGGAGCTGCTGTAATATGCATGCCCTTTTTTGCATTTTCCGGAGGGAGGGGTTGATGCAAATGTGTGGGTTAGTGACATCTAAAACCCAGCTTTAGTCCCAACCGAGTCGTTTGTGTAGGCAATTATACTTCCTGATTTTTAAAAGACGATATCTCTGCTTACACTGAACTTTCAGCGCTGCAACTTTGCAGATACTGTTCATGCACCAACAGCAACATTACACACTATTTAAAATTAAAAAAGTGAAATCGCAGTCAACACCCCTTTAAAATGTTCTATCATCATTCCTAATATATTGGAATTTTTAATTCTTTCATTTACTCTCTTAGTCTTTTGAATATTCTCGTCTTGCTAAAACACTCGGATAAAACACTTGGTTTATCAGATGCATATCTGCAGCATCTTGGTTTAATGAATCTGTTTATCTGACCCCTTTCAGATGACAATGAGTGTGAGAAAGTACCTGGAATATGTGGCCCACATGCCAACTGCACCAACACTATTGGAAATTACTACTGTACCTGCTTGTCTGGATTTAAATCAAATGGAAAGCAGGAATTTCAAACTAATGATGGGACCAAATGCACAGGTAGGAATGGCTCCAAAAGATATTTGGACACTACGTAAAAATGCATGAATGACAAGAAGAGTACACAATTGACTTTATAATGATTATGAGCAAGGCTCTTCTTTATATATATATATATATATATATATATATGACAATCAAGATGCCAAAATGACAATCATAGCATACAATTTTTTTACAAAATTGCGAACATATCTACATCTGTACAATTGTAGATATTGATGAGTGTGAGGTTGATGCTGATAGATGTGGACCCTCCTCTAAATGCCACAACATAAACGGCTCATTCATCTGCTCATGTCTGAGAGGTTATACGTCCCCAGCCGGGCCCTGGTTCAAGCCTAAAACCGGCACGGATTGCACAGGTGAGAAAAGTCACTCAACTCTCAGTATAAAGTGGATAATCATTTTATTTTCTCCCACAAATGCCACATGCATTTTGAAATATTTAAAAACATTTAACACTGAATGAAATTTAAAAGGTAAACCTTTGAAAAATATGCATTTTTTCATCTTCTTGATCTTCTTTCACCCTCATTTTGTGTTTCTGTTTTTGTGTCAGAAAACCCAGAGAAGCACTGCCATCAAGACTACACATGTATTAAAGTGGCTATAAGCAACACACTGCAAAAAGTGAGTGACATTATTTACATTATTAAGTATTGGTTTCAAAAAACAATTCCATATTATAAACCTTATTATTATTATTATTATTATTATTATTATTATTATTATTATTATTATTATTAAATCGCAATTCGCTGGGGAAACAATACAGCTACTTATTTTGCAATTATTCAGCAAATTAAATTAAAAAAGGTTCCTATTTTGTATTAAGTGTCTCTTTCTACTAAATATTAACTTTTAAAATAATTATTTGATCTAGTGCACATATTGTATATATACTCTACCAATCAAAAGTTCAAGATCAGTAAGAATCTTTTAAACATTTTTAAAGTCCCTTCTACTCACCAAGGCAGCATTTATTTGACCCAAAATACAACAAAAAAACAAGATATTTTGAAATTTTACTTCTATGTTATTTTTACCAACTGGCAATGTATTTTTGTGGATTTTAAATGTGACATCAGTGTCCAAATATTTTCAAGGTAATGTACAGTAACTGGTTACAAAAAAATTTATAGAAGATAAAATGGGAACATTAAGAAAACATTTGATTCATTATGTACATGGGTTTCAAGTTTTTAACATGTAGAATGTGACGGCTATTCTTTCTATCTTCATTTTTAAAGTTGTATGTGTGTAATAGGTCAGTGCTTGTACTCTCAGTGATAACTGGAAATCTTGTGACTGGAATTCAGTCACATCTCTCTCAGATGTTTATCCTCTCACCTTGCTGGCACAGCTCTTGCTCAGGAAACAGCTGTTCTGGAGGTTTTGTCATGACATTTTTTTTTTTATCATATAGCAATAAGGATGGACAGATATTTTAGGAAATGTCATCAATATTTCAGGAATGGGTTGAGACAGGACCATTCAGAGATTCATTTTATTTTGTTGTTAGTAAAAAGGTCAAATACATGTTTACATTGTGCTTGTTACGAACTGTTCCAAGACATGAAGATGAAAATCCAAATGCAGCTTTATTCAAGATTAATCATATAGGAACAGGCAGAGGTCAGGGCAGGCAGCAATAATCAGAGTCCAAGAACAATCCGAAGTCGAAAACAGAAAAACAAATACGGCAAACCGCTCAGAAACGCAGACACACAGTAGACTTCACAATAAGTGAATGTGAACACCAGGTATTTATGGTGTGAACTAAACAACATAATGAGAAACAGGGGAATGAGATGAGTGCTGATGAGTCTGGGCGGTAAGTTATGGGAAATGTAGTTTGTGAGTGAAACATGATCGTCCGGTGTGGAGTGCCCTCTGGTGTCTCTCAAGGGCACTGCAGCTGGGGACCGTTACAGTGCTTCACATTCAATAAATGTATGAAAATATTAAAATTAACAACTGTAATACTCTAAGACATTATAATACTAAAAAATATTATAAATTATAGTATAACACTGTAATGCTAAGCTATTTTTTGTATATTTTTTAATATATAAGCTAACTTCCCTTTCAATTTGGTTCACCCGCATTGTGTCAGTAACTGACGCTTATATGGAGAACTATTTTTTTCTCCGAATCCTGGCTGAAGCCTAAATGGTTCACGTACAACTGCATTTGGCAAATCAGCCTGGCAAAAACAGACAGGGCTGACTGCATGTTTAAGCTGTGCTGATTGCCATTTGGGTCAGATATTTTCTCCTTCAAGAGCGAAGATCATATCAAAAAGATAGAAGATCTAGAGGATGAAGCCTTTCTGCTCTCTATTGAAACAATTTAGTGACTGCAGCTGACTCAGCTCTTCTCCCCTGCAGCTATCCGGTGACTCATTAAGAGCAAATTCCACTTAAAAGAGCTAATTTTAAGCAACGTTTGTTGCAAAATGTCATGTTCATGCAGGGCTACAGAATCCAGTTGGGATGTTGTCCACCCAGAAATCATCTACGGTAGTGGGCCCCGAGCAGGCTCGAGTGATGGAACAGGAAGTTCATTCTTTTTTGGCGAAGGAGGCCATATAATGTATTCCTCCTTCAGAGAGAAATGCCAGGTTCTACAGCCGGTATTTCATGGTGGGTTGCTTCCCATTATAAATTTACATCACTTGAACCATTCTCTGAGGAGATTCCCATTCAAGATGCTGACGATTCCTCTTATCGTGACTCAAATCAAATCAGAGGGCTGGTATGTCATGATCGATCCAAAAGATCATCTAGATCAGAGGTCTCAAACTCGCGGCCCGCGGGCCGATGATATTTTGTGGCCCCCTACTTGATATTAAAGTTTAATGTTAGTGCGGCCCGCCGTTGCGTTTGCCGCGTTTTTTTTAAATTATTATTATATTTTTATCCCTTATGGGCTACCATAGTCTTGTGACAGCTTACCGTGGGTTTGTTGTCAATAGTTGTCATAGACAACCACGAAGTACAAATGAAGAGTTCAGATGCAAAAGCCTCTAAATAAATGCCATTTGAAATTTTCTTCTTTAATGATGATTTTTATCAAACTTGTATATTTAAGTTCAGTGATTTCACTTAAATGGCAATGATAATTACCTATTAATTGTTATTTAAGTGAAATTACTGAACTTAAAATACAAGTTTGATAAAAAATCATCATTTTAAAAAGAAAATTTCAAATGGCATTTAGAGGCTTTTGCATCTGAACTCTTCAAATATACTGCGCCTGGAAAAAATGAGCGCGTCACTTCAATTATGAGCGCGCTTCAATTACTTGATGCGCGCCTACATTTGAAACGTACTTGAGCGTGCAAAATATGTGAGCGCGATATGTGAACAGGCGAGCTACCACCACCAAATCAGGCCACAGCTACTGATAGCTCGCGAGCGACGTGTTGGATACCCCTGCTCTAAAACAATGAGAGAATAATGAATAATCATTTTGAGCTTGTAATATGTGTTGTGTCTGAACGCGTTCAATGAACGATAGTTAATGAACTCGTTCATTTTGGGTGAACTGAACGCAGTGTTGGGGAGTAGTTAACTACAAGTAGCGACGCTACTAACTTAACTACATTTTTCAGTAGCTTGGCAGTAGCTCAGTTGCTTTTAAACAGTGTAGCTTTTCCAGTAGCTAATTACTTTTTGCATCAAGTAGCGGTGTAGCGCGAGCATCGCGTTTCTCCAGCCTGCGCAAATCAGCGCGATACAAGGATATTCTTCTTCTTGTTAGATTACAAACTCATTTTTTGGCATTACCGCCACCTGCTGTTTAATCACGCGTCTTGCGGCTAACGGTTCACTGACGTGCAGAAGTGTGTTGACACACCCATATTATGATTATCCATGATGGAGCAAGACGTGACGGCAGATTTGGAGAATGGAGAAACAACTAACGTTAATTATTACCCATGGCCTTATTTGTCCAAGTTCAATCGGTATTTTTGAGAAAATGTTCTACATGCAATTTACTTTGGATGTATATTTTGTTCTTGCAATGTCGTAGGCTATTTGTAGCAATTTTGCACTTTAGACAAACAATCTGAGATATTTGAGTGTTGTGTGTAATAAAACAATACTCTTTAAAATCATAATTGTATTGCATTATTTTGAACACTAAATATTTTACTTAAAACATTCCTCAGACACTTATTCAGTTATTTATAATATTCGTTGTTCAAAAAAGCAAAAGTAGTTTCAAATTCAATGTAGCTAGCTACTTTTTGATAGTAACTTGTTGTGTAGCTAACTACTTTTCCAAACGGGTAGCTTGTCCGTAGTTTAACTACTTTAACTTATGAGTAGCTTGTAGCTTGTCAAACTACAGTTTTAGAGTAGCTTCCCCAACACTGACTGAACGTAGCCTACTGTATTACTGCCTGATGAACGTTACAGTGAAGTCGTTCATTCAAGTGGTTGTGAACCGAGGAGCCGTCGTAAGATCATTTAAAAGGCTTTTATGAGGTCGGTGAGGATGGGAAAATCTTACATGTCTGTGCAAACTTTGCCCGTCGATAAAATGATTGTTATCTGTGGTTGTATATGGGTTGTGGCAATAATAATAGCTTAATAATAAAAAAAGAAGCTCGCAGCAACATATGGGGAAAAAGAAGTTCATTTTAAAATTTGTGAATTGAACCTTGAACTAGTTCATGTAATGGTTGATAAGAAGGTTTGCTTTGATATGTGCAAAGTCAGTAATTTGCCTGAGACACTATACATGTGTAGAAAGAATTATTTGTATTTCAAAAGCAGTAATTGTTTTTCTAAGTATAATAAAAGGAAATGTGCCTTTTGGAAAAAAAAAATCAATATAATAGTGTTGTATAAAGAAAATAAAAATCAAATATGACTATCATCACAACAAAGATGTTGTGTATAAGAAAAAGACAAAAAAAGTTTGTAAAACTGTCAACTGTCAGAAGGACAGCTCATGAAGAACCAATCAAGTACAGAAAGGAATGTTCAAATTCAGAGGAACAGTTCAGAAGAAACATTAATAATAAAGATTGAGAAGATTGGATCAGTTGTGCTCCATTTTTGGAATACTTAAATATATATATATTTTTTTTGGAATACTGAGCCCGTTCTCATCCCAAAGCGCCATATAGGACGCTTTTGCAAAAGCGTAAATATCCAACGCACATGGCACCCTTTAACGTGAAATGGGACGCAGATATATTTGGGCAGAAGGCGCCCCCTAGTGGTCTAACCCTTACCCTACACCTTACCTAAACTTAACCATAACCGAAGCGTCTCATTAGACGTTAAAGGGTGCCATGTGCGTTGGATATTTACGCTTTTGCAAAAGCGTCCTATATGGCGCTTTGGGATGAGAACGCGTTCGAATACTTGATGCGGCCCGGCCTGACCCAGACTCTATCTCCAGCGGCCCCCAGTTAATTTGAGTTTGAGACCCCTGATCTAGATGATACACTTTCATATTTCCATCCTTCCACAACACAGGAAGTTTCTGAAGTACGCTTTTGGGGACGGAGGTCACCAATATCGGGTTCTTCAATTCGGCCTACCGTTATCACCAAAATGTATGCAACTCTGCCTCCTCTGAGACTCACAGGCATCATTATTCTTAATTACATGGATTACTTGTTAATGCAGCCCAGTCACAGGAGATGGTGGCTCGGCTTTGAGATGTTGTGCTTGACCACATAAAGTGCTTGGGGTTAAGACTCATCTCCAAGAAGAATATGCTTTCTCCATTTCAGAGAATTACTATTCCAGGAATTGTATGGGACTCGGTCACAATGCATGCACGATTGTCTCCTGCACACTTAGTTTCAATTCTGGCAGCAGTAACCACAGTCAAGCTAAGCCAGCTCATCACTGTGAAAAAGTTTTAGTATATTAGGACTTATGGCACCTGCATCCAACATAATACATTTTGGCCTGCTGTGTACATACCCTTGTAGTAGTGGCTCAGGAGTGGACAAGGGTTTTTTTTTCCCCAGAAGGGCAACCTGTTTCGCATGATCAAGGTTACGTGTAGATGCCTTTGTTCCTTGGTCATGTGGAAGAAATCTTGGTTCCTTTTCCAAATCCCAGTGTTGGGAGCATCCTGTCATCGCAAGACTCTGTCGAAAGATGCATTCGAGCCACTGAGGCTGACCCCTCCCCAAAATATCCTGAACACAGCAATGATGCAAAACTGTTTAATGGTCTAACTCCACAGTTCAGTACTTCACAGGTCACAGTATTTGTAATGTGTTTTAGCAATACATTTCTAATATTTATAATGTTTAGAATTTGGTTTTAGAATTGCCTTTACAGGGACTTTAAATACTGATGCAATGCTCGTTCCCGTTAAAACAGGCAACCAAGGCTACGTTAATAACTGAAACAATTTATATCATAGTATTTTCTTGTTAGTTTTAATATTTTCATACATTTCCTGAATGTGAAATATGAAGCATGATGTAAAGATTTGTTTGCCCTTTTTACTAAAACAAAATACATTTAATAATATCTTAATGTTCCTGTGTGGCCTCTCACACCATTCTTGAAATATTGAGGACATTTCCTAAATTACTCTGTTCATCCTGAATGCTGTATGACAAAAATCTCATGATAAAACACATCTGCTGTTAGGTCCTTGCAGCATTCAGTCTATAATCACAATGTACTGTAAGTGTGAGAAAATGGCGTCCCCTTCTGGCAAAGTTGCAGATCTGTCCCAAGAAAATTAGAATCTCATTTAAACACCCTTTAAACTGATTCCATTTGCTTAATGTCTGGTTGGTATTAGCCTTGTTAGAAGTTTTTTAACTTTATAAAATACAAAAGACTAATCATGCTATAAACACATGTGTCTGTGGAAGTTTATACATGTGCAGAAATGTTTGCTGATTAAGGCCTCTGATATAAGCATGTTTGAACACGTGTGTTGTCTGAAAATTCCCTGTAATTTATGATCTTTTAAATAATGATCGTTAATGATATTGTATATTTGAGTGAATATTAAATCTGTTTACCTCTCTCGGGGTTGTAGATGATTAATCTGTCAACTCCAGAGCGTCTGAAAGAGATAAGACATCAAACATCAGCTGAACTCTCTCCTGTTCTCCTCATATCATACATTGAGGCCATGGCCAGCCATAAACCAGGCAATGGAGATGAGCCTGAATATCCTGAGGAAGAAATCAATGAAACGATCACGGTAATTTATATACTATTCCACATACAGAACATCATTTAAGACAGAAACACACCAGTCAGTTTTAATAAGCCTGAACGGTTTACACCCAAGTTTAAAATTTAACCCCCAAAAACCTACAAGAAACTATAAATGAGCCCTATAGAGAGAAATGTAACGGTAACACTTTACAATAAGGTTCAATAGTTAACATGTATTAAGAATGAACAATACTTATTCAGCATTTATTAATCTTAGTTAATATTAATTCCAACATTTACTAATACATTATTAAAATCAAAGGTTGTATTAGTTAACATTAGTTAATGCGCTGTGAACTAACATGAACGCACAACGAACTGCTGTATTTATATTAACTAACATTAACAAAGATTAATAAACACTGTAACTAATGCATTGCTCATCATTAGTTAATGCATTTACTAATGTTAACTAATGAACCTTATTGTAAAGTGTTACCAATGTAACTTTCATGCTGGTTACATAAGCAGAGAGTAGTTCTTGCTTTAAACTGGTTAAAATTGGTTAGACATTTCAAGCTTTACATACAAGTAGTCTATAAGATTAGTTTCGATTCATTTTTTTTAGATGTGCTCCAATTCACGGAGACCGAGATGACACAAAGCGCTTCCTCTTTGTTTTCTATATTAAACAAATTAAACAAAACATTTTCTTGCAGTTGTGAATTTAAGTAGACCCTTTAGAGTTTATTCTGATGTATTTTAAAAGTATTTTAAGTTGTTTCTGCTGTTGTTAGGGAAAAAAAAAATCCAAGATGAGTTTGGCCCCTGAGGGGAGTCAAACCTTAAACTATGGTCTCTCAGCTGAGGTTGCTGAGACCATCCACCTGGAAACTTTACACCTTAAATTGAGGAGTCCTATTCAACCAGGAAAAAAACTCTTGAGATTTAAAATCGTTTACAAGAGGGTCCTGCAGGCCAAGACAGGCACCTCACTTACAGTAGTTACACATGAAACAATATTAAACATAAAAACAAATACATTAATTACATATGGATTTTTTTTAAAACAATATCAGTTCAAACAATAAGAATTAGATAAATCTGTAACCAAATTATTTAAAATACTCTTAAATTAATTTGGAGAGGCCAACTCTTTAAAGCATTTTGTATCTTGTAACTGATTCCATTCAGACAGAGCAGCATAACTAAACACCCTTTTACCCACATTTGATATGGACTATAAGGATGTTCAAAAAATAATATTCTTGTGAACAAAGACATACAGTTTTACACCTTTTTGAATGGAATAACAAGAATAGCAAGGAATAGCATTTTGAATGCTGTAAACAAGAGGGAAGCAGACCCAGGAAAGTTTTATATAAAGATGTACCAATGCTTGAGTCTATAGATTGACAGAACGGGCCATCCAACCCAAGAGTACAGTAAATAATGATGGGTAAGGGCTTTTGAATTGGTAATAAAAGCTCCAAGAACTGAATCCAATAGCTTTAAACAATGCTTGGGTGCCTGCAGATAGATACGGCAATATCATAATAATCCAGCACTGACAAGAAAGTAGGGTAACACTTTATTTGAAGGGGTGTGCATAAGACTGACATGACACTGTCATGAACATGACATAACACCTGTCATGAACATGAAGGAGTCTTCATGAATGTTTATGACTGTTGTCATTAAGTGACATTCGGTAAATTATGACACTTTTAATGCAAAGTTGACATTGTTTAAAATGTCTTTGTTATGACAACTTGACATTAACCAAGACAAAAATGTCTTGATTATGACAACTTGACATTAACCAAGAAATCATAACTAGTCCAACGTGCTCCACTTTACTTGAGGTAAGGGGAAATATTAATAACACTGTCTTTAAAGCATTTGACAGTGTAATAACCCTTAATGACATCTTTTTAACTAGTACGATATGTTCCACTTTACTTGAGGACAAGTAAAATATTCATGTCACAGTTATAATGGTGTCATGACAACCAAAGTTAAAACCAACCATAACATATGACCGGGTAATGTAATGTTAACACAAAGCTAAATAACTTATTTAAGTTTGATAATTAGACCTGTTATGACATATTTGTGACAGGTTGGCAGGTAATGATTTCTTGGTTAATGTCAAGTTGTCATAACAAAGACATTTTTGTCTTGGTTAATGTCAAGTCGTCATAACAAAGACATTTTTTGTCTTTGTTAATGTCAAGTTGTCATAACAAAGACATTTTTGTCTTTGTTAATGTCAAGTTGTCATAACAAAGACATTTTAAACAATGTCAATTTTGGATTAAAAGTGTCATAATTTACTGAATGACACTTAATGACAACAGTCATAAACATTCATAAAGACTCATTCATGTTCATGACAGGTGTTATGTCATGTTTATGACAGTGTCATCTCAGTCTTATGCACACCCCTTCAAATAAAGTGTTACCAAAAGTAGCAGCTCCCAGTCTCCTCCTTCACTTGTCCTCACTTTATAGTGCAGATAATATTAGTCGGACTTTGCCATGTAAGACTTCCAGCCTGATTTGGTAGTGGTTCTGGAAGGTTTGTCTCTGGCAACCGTCAAGCCTCTGGACTCAATTTCAGAGAAGTTACCAACATTAAAGATGGCTTTTATGTTGATCATTGCTTCCCTTAAGAGGATAGGAGACTTGCACGCCCTGTCATTTGCTTTTTCTGCCTGTTACAGTCGTAACCTGAGACGTTCTTTGTTTTCTTTATTTTTCCCATAGAATTTGGTTTTTAGTGTGAATAACTTAGTCGAGAAGGATGAGAAGGTGGAATGGGAAAGGATAAATGATGATTTGAGGAAGTATTACATCACCACACTGCTTCACACAGCAGAGATGGAAACACTGGCCCTGTCTGCTGGATACACACACACTATGCAGATGCAGGTGGATGCCGGTGAAGTAGGTGAGTTTTTTGTGGGCTAAAATATAACCAAACACTTAAAAATAAAGGTCCCAACAGACAGTTTTGTGTTTGTCTGCGTTAGTTAGTTAGTTAGTTAGTTAGTTAGTTAGTTAGTTAGTTAGTTAGTTAGTTAGTTAGTGGTTAACTAACTAACTAAATAATACGACTGCCTGCACAACTATAGACAGCAATAACCTATATCTATGAGTGTAGGGTTTAAAAGAAATGTCTAAAAACTTAATGGATAATGTACTGGCATACAATTACCAGTACATTCTCCATTTTCCATACTTTTTTTTTCTTACAGTGCATTATTCTTACTGTAAATCTTAAACTTGAATGACAGAACAATTAAAAGATACACTATTAAAAATGAACTGAAAATTTAAAAACATCCTCCTTAGTTAACTTAAATAGTTTGAAAAATAACTATTTGGGAAATAATGGAAATAAAGAGTATAAAAATCTTTAGAAAATACAATAAAATCAAAGTACATTATTGTAAAATGTTTTATAGTTTTATTGTTATTTCTTGTGATAGTTCAATATAAATGTTTAACCTTTTGATGAAGGTTCTAATCGTTGTGTTGAATGATTTCTAGAAATGAAACTATACACATTTGAACCCAACCAAGCACATAAGCATCCAGTTTCAACCAACATCCAAGGAAACTCCATTTCACTGATCCCTAAGAATGCAAAAAACAAAAGCAATAATGGTTTGTAATAATGTTAATTCTTACCTTCATTTACCTTCATATGTAAATTGAATACAAATGCACCAAATGATTCAAAATGTCTTCCATCTGTCTCTGCTGTAGGAAGCACCTCCATTGTATTTCTAATCTATAACAGTATTGGCGATCTTTTAAAGCCAACTGATGACCCTGGTGTGGCCGATTACTCTCGCTATGCAGCAGCGGGTGAAATTACAGTTAATTCGCCAGTAATAGCAGCAGCCATCAGCAATCCAAAGACATTTGCACTGGACAACGTGACCTTCACTCTCAAACACACACAGGTGCAGTGTGACTGATTGATTAATTAACTTGAAATAGTTGTTGCTTTGAATGTCATTTTAATATGCATTGAACAAGCTTTGCTTCTTTCATAAAGGAGATAGATCCCACCCATGATGAGACTAAGTGTGCATTCTGGGAGTATTCCCAGAGCATGATGGGACAGTGGAGTTTGGATGGCTGTACACGCACACGTGTGAATTCAACTCATACTTCGTGTTCCTGTAATCACCTGACACACTTTGCCATTCTCATGTCCTCTGCTCATGCCAATGTAAGTGAACTACTGCTGTCCCCTACTGGTCTCCTCACAAAATACGGTGGACCAACAAACATTTATTGTTATTTTTACCTGAACCTTTTAAACAATTTTACATTACCATTCAAAGGTTTGGGGTCAAACATTCAAATTTTTTTTTTTTTTTTATATATATATTTTTTTGTAGTTTTTGAGAAATTACTACTTTTATTCAGCAAAGATGCAATAAATTATATATATATATGATTGATTAACTCATATTAAATATTAATAAACCTGACAAAAAAAAACTTTACATTTCTTCTAAATTAATAGAAAAGACTGAGGTTATCTTTAAAGTACACTTCTAAAGTTACAGTGAAGTTACCTTAATCATTTAGAGGTGCAGAATACAATTTATATGTTTGTTCAGTCCAGTATATCTTATTAGTGGTGATTGCTGTCATATACCTCACTATTATGCTGCCTCATTAAGAATTTGAACAAACTCCGAACCCTAAATATTTAACATCAGCATGTAATGCATCACATGTTGTTTGTGCTACAATGATCTTTGATAAATTAAATGATGTGGTTTATGTGGAACCTAAACTAGGAATTTAAAATATCATAGTCAGTTAGGGCATCAAAACAGCCATGTAACATTTTATTTTACAGTGTCCTTGTGACATATTAATACCATAATAATAGCAGTAAATGGTGCATAATTACATGCGACTAACCCTCAAACAAATCCTAATCCAACCCTAACCCTATAGTAAGTACATGTAGTCGCTTAATATTTCTCTGTACTTAAATATATAATTAGACTGTAACAATGGCACCTCAAAATGGTAACACTTTATTTCGATAGTCCACTTTAGACATTCTACTAACTATAAGTAACTTTTCAACTACATGTCAATTAACTCTCATTAGAGTATTAGTAGACTGTCTGCTTAATATCTGCTAACACTTTATTTTGTTGGTCCCCCAACAGACATTCAACTGACTATAAGTAACTTGGCGACTACTTATAATTAGCAGAACGTCTAAAGTGACTATCGAAATAAAGTGTAACCCTCAAAATAAAGTGTAACATGTCGTCAGTCACCTTTTCTTCAATGTATGCTATTATTACATTGTGAAAACAATTGACTCAATTTATGAACATGGTACAGTTAGAGCGGAATTCACAATTTGGTTGTAAACAATCCTAAATGCCTTTTCCTGCTGTGTTTTATGTAGTTGCTTGCGCATTATAATGTTCTGACGAGGATAACGCATCTGGGAATGGTGATCTCCATAATATGCCTGTCCCTGTGTATCTTCACATTCTGGTTCTTCCGAGACATTCAGAACACCAGAACCACGATCCACAAGAACCTGTGCTGCAGCCTTTTCATGGCCCAGTTCATCTTCCTCATCGGGATTAACAAGATTGCACACAAGGTTCTCTCCTTAGACTTTTTTAATGTGTCAGATGGCAACAAAAGTACTCTATTAAGTAATGTAGTGCAATGTAATGTTGATTCATGCTTGTTCACTGTGTGTTTCAGTGGTTCTGTTCTATTATCGCTGGCCTGCTCCACTATTTCTTCTTGTCTGCATTTGCCTGGATGTGTATAGAGGGGATCCATTTGTATCTCATTGTTGTTGGTGTCATCTACAACAAAGGTTTCCTCCACCGGAACTTCTACATATTTGGCTATGGGAGCCCCGCAGTGGTCGTCGCAATTTCTGCAACACTTGGCTATAAATATTATGGCACCAGTACTGTGTAAGTTATTATAATTTAATAAATATAATATAAAGTTATTATAGGGGTGGTGATGGCGCAATGGATAAGACACATGCCTTTGGTGTGAGAGACCCGGGTTCGAATCCACTGTGAGACACCAATGTGTTCCTGAGCAAGACACTTAAATGGATACTCCGCCTTTTTTCATATTAAATTCCCTTAACTAAGACGAGTTGATACATACCCCTCTCGTCTCAGTGCGTCCACTCAATTGCTCTGGCGCGCGAGACTCTTTGATCGCACTTAACTTAATTAGCCCAGTTCATTCAATATAGGCCATGCAGAGAAGCGACTAAACACCTCCATGCTTTCCCCATTCAAATACAGTTACACACAAAATCAAACATTGCTCTTTTCTGAACGTGTAAAGTGGATAACTACAGTATATTGTATGGCGGAATACCATAGCAACTGCTTGGGAGCACTTCGACTCAGCGCATATATAGCCTATCTATGGACTGGGCGCAGTAATATCATCACTCCAGAGAGTGAGAGGGGGAGAAGACTCTTCACGAGTGATGATATTACTGCACGTACCGAGTCGAAGTGCTCCCAAGCACTTGCTGTGGTATTCTATGAAGGTAAAAGAGTAGCAATACTCGAGAACACGTAGATGTGAATTTGAGAACTTGTACAATAAATATTCGTTTGTGAACGCCAACATTTACACTCACAGCTCTGATGTGAAAACCTGTAAAATAAAAATCTGAACTTGAACGCTGAGATTTGCACTCACAGACAATAGTCACAAACCTGTATTCTGAATCTGAAGCTGCAGAAAATTCGTCACAAATGTGTAAAATGCCAGCCACAAAGATTCAACGACAGACACAAACTTGCAATACAAATTTGCACTTCTTCTAACATACAAATTGGAATACAGAGTATGCAGCGACTGTCTTCCACAACCAGGCAGTGCACAATATTCTGTATTGCTCGGTAGCTCGATCCGGTTTGTCATCACGAGGTAGGCCTATGTTATTTAGCTATGTGTGTAATGCGTGAATCAGTGGGCGGGGCTAAACCGGCCGTGTTGAAGCTGCTGCGGGGGTGGGGTTTTATCCTCTTTGACGTCATATTTCCCCACTTTGAAAAACGAGTCGTTTGCTGGGGCTGGTGTCAATAAAAGCTTTTATTGGACTAACAAGGACATTTTCGGTTCTGAAACTTATTAGGATATTCTTATAATATGATGACCTCTTAGATGTCAAAACCTCAAGGAAAATTTGATTTCTCAGTTCATCACCCCTTTAATATGAAAAAAACGGAGGAGTATCCCTTTAACCCCTAGTTGCTCCAGAGGCTTGCGACCTCTGACATATATTGTAAGTCGCTTTGGATAGAAGCGTCAGCTAAATGAATAAATGCAAATGTAAATAATTACAATTTTGTGGTATTTACAAAAGAAAGTATGACTACTAGTTACAATGAGCAATCCCCCTTATTTTTAACGTAAGAGTGATCCACCTTATTTTGATCCACCAATATTATTTTGAATGTGCAAGGCTTCCGTTATCTTCAGTTATTTTAGCTGTACAAATATTGTATTTTATGCTGCTTGATTTAAAAAGTGGTAATTGCTTTCATATTAAATTATGTACTATAATCATAAACACAGGTTTGTAGCTCAAATAGTTACCATTCATTGAACTTTATTCTTCTAGTTATTTAATGTATAGCGGCTAACAAATCTTAATTCTCATACATTCACAAAAATAGCTTAAATTTAATGTTGCTAAATAAGGTGGATTGCACCACTTTTGCTTCAAACAATGTAAATAAATTGTAATTACTATTTTATGTTATTAATTTTATTAAGGTGTTGGCTGAGCACTGAAAATAACTTCATCTGGAGTTTCATAGGACCAGCTTGTCTGATTATTCTGGTGAGCATTTCTTCTTGTGTCAGTGTAACATCCAGTAACAAGACTGTCTGTTAGCCATGAACACTACTCTGGACTCATGTACACTCAGCAACAAATCTCAGTTACGCTAATACAACCCTTTTCATTCGAACTATGCAGTATTTCTAATAAATCTAAATAAATTGTAAATCAAAATAAACTAATATCCAAAATGTGATTTCATTAGAGCTGTCAATAAATGTATAAATAATAATAATAAAAAACACATATTTAATTGATAACATGATATGCTGTTTAATTAATCAAATGAATTAGTTCATACTGTACTTTTTTTGTTGAATAAATATTACATTGAAGCCATTTATTCCCTCCCAGGTTAATCTGCTGGCATTTGCTGTGATCATCTTTAAGGTTTATCGTCACACTGCAGTAAAGATCCCTGAAATCAGTCACTATGAAAATATCAGGTAAAGAAATTGTACATCATTTAGAATACTTCAGGATTAAGCATTAAGCTTTGTATTAGTGGAAAACCTGTAGTATTTTCGAATTACCATGCTTTCAACCATCATATCCCCCTGAGACAAGAGATTTATGTATTTTTTTTCGGGAAAAATCCTCCAATGACGCAAAAATTGTCATTTTGCGTCATCGGAGGGTTTTTTGGCCAGAGGCTAAAGACTACAGTCAGTAGTAGAGGCTGTTACGCATGTTCTCAACCCGCCCATAGAGGGTGGGATGGGCCTCGCGCTGTTCTCTCACGGCCCAAATAGCCTTGTCCTACTCGCCACAGTAAACATAATGAATGGCGACTGTAGAACGTAAAAGCCGATCTCGAAATACATTTGTTTTGGGCGATCTCGAAACTCATCACGGAGACTCGCTAGTAGCCAAGACTTGTTGTTTAACTACTGCGCTCTGTTACCAGTAGGCGTGGCCTCCTAGGGCAGCGAAGCGAGTGCATTCTGGGAGTTGTTGTCTTTTAATCCACATGAGCCAAAAATACATTTTCTGGGTTTTCTGAGTCTAGAAAGCTCCAAATTCAAATAATTTCACATTTATTCTACATAAATGACCCATTTTAAATATGCATTCATCTTTCCAGAGGTGAATTATCCCTTTACATTTTATTTTATTCATGTCAGGGTAGCTAAATACTAAATAGTTAATAATCAAACAGCAGCCTGAAAAAATATTACAAACATTATTTTTACTTTTGCTATTCAATAATTATTTTACTTTTGCTATTCAATAATTATCCCACAGGTCTTGTGCAAGAGGAGCTATTGCTCTTTTTTTTGTTCTGGGAGTTACCTGGACATTTGGTGTCATGCACATCTTATATGAGACCACCCTGACAGCGTATCTCTTTACCTTTGCCAATGTGTTCCAAGGGATGTTCATTTTCATTTTCCTTTGCGTTCTATCCAGAAGGGTAAGGTGCACACTCTTCTACAATTCCGTTTAGATGGAACTCAGCACTGCGTCATGACGTTGATGTTATGGAAATGCCCCTGAATGAGCAAGTGCACAAAGCAGGTGTGGAAAGTGTTTATTGACCAGTTGAGGTTGAGGTTAGCTGACATAGTGTAAGCATGTCATAAAGACCATAAATAGGCACCTGCAATAAAGAACATCAGCTTCTTTGCTTTAGGAAACCAGGGTTATGTTTGAGTCATGAGGGTTATATGCTAATGCTTTTTAACCCTTTCTGTTTGGAAGTGATGGCTTACGGAATGTTGCGGTCGCAAGGCTATTGCCAATCTAACACAGTCTCATCCCAAAAAGTCATATGACTGACGTCTTGGGACGTTTTTTGACCGTACGTCAATATCCGCCTTTTTAGGGCTCCCTTAAACGTCAGTAGATGGCGATCCCGGGCCGTCATACAACTGACGCTTTACCTTTAACGTCAGTTAGGTGACGGGTTAGGTTTAGGGTTAGGTTTAGGTCTGGGGTAGAGTTAGGATCCCATAACCTCATCTACCGACGTTTAAGGGGGCCCTAAAAAGGCGAATATTGACGTATGGTCAAAAGACGTCCCAAAACGTCAGTTATATGATGTCTTGGGATGAGACCGGGTTGGCCAATCGGATGCCTCGGTAACACTTTACAATAAGGTTCATTAGTAACTACATTAGTTAACATTAACTAAGACTGAACAATACTTCTACAACATTTGTTAATCTTTGTTAATGTTAATTTTAACATTTACTAATACTTTATTAAAATCTTGTTAACATTAGTTAATGCACTGTGAACTAACATGAACAAACAATGAACAGCTGGATTTGTGTTAACTAACGTTAACAAAGATTAACAAAAAGAGTAACAAATGTATTGCTCATGGTTAGTTCATGTTAGTTAATACATTAACTAATGTTTAATAAATGAACCTTATTGTAAAGTGTTACCGATGCCTCTCTAACAGGCTGGAGTACAGTCTTGGGTGGCCGTCCAGCTCACAGTCTCTGGGAAGGCCATCATCTCAAATGGCACATGAATGGTCTGGAGATGAGGGCTGTTTTTGGAGCATGGAAATACTGAGGGGTTACCATGTGTTAGTCCAGATGGATAACACATCTGCAGTCTCCTATGTAATCACAAGGGCGGGCTGCGTTTGGGACATGCAGGTGTTGAGGCCCTGGGAATGGAGACGTTAATTCGGCAGAGGTATAACAGAGCGGAAGTGGACCTGTTTAGCTCAGCAGAGTCAACCCACTGTCCCCCTCTGGTTTGCCATCAAACCTCCAGTTCCGTTATGGCTGGATGCATTTTACTATATGCATTTTCCCCAGATCACTCTGCTCCCGGGACTTCTAGGCAAGGGTTCGCCAGAACGGAGTTTGCCTGTTGTTAGTGGCTCTGTTTCGGGCCACCCCAAGTCTAGTGTTTGGACACAAAATCTCTTTGGAAGGCTCTCCACTGGAGTTCCGAACAGGAGGGACCTTTAGTCTTAGGCTCAGGATTCTCCACCCCTGACCCAAGGTTTGGAATCTGTGGTTTGGCCCCAAGGGTGTCAACTTTTAGATTCCAGTCTCTCAACCGAGGTTGTAATGCAATTTATTTTGCCTACAGTATGTTGTGCATGGAATGGCTTTACCTCTTGGCATCAAGGCCCACTCAACCAGGAGTCTGGTCTCTTCTAAAGCATTATCTAAGAATGACGATCTGCGGCTGAGTGCCCGCTTGAGCCTCTGGGGGGCACTCCTTCCTAGTTTAATGTTTCATTCATGTTTTACCCTGGACTGATTATGGTTTATTTTTTGCACCTGTTTTAGATTGAGCTCCCTGATTTAAGCCTGAGTTTTCCCTTTGTTCAGGGCTCAGTATTGTAAGTGTCTGACTGATTTGAGCGGTTTCCTGGGTAACACTTTACAATATGGGTGCACTAATATGCATTAATTCATGCTTAACTAATACACCGATAATCATGAGTTAATGTATAACTAATGAAGAATTAAACCATTAATTAACGATTACTGCATCAGCAACAAATAAAGAGTCTATATGATTAATAGATTAAGTAATACATGAATAGCTATTAATTCAATGTGTCATTGTGTATTAATTCCTTAATAACATATTTTATTAACTAATAGTGTACATTAATGTGTTAATTACCACAATTAGTCAAAGCTATGCACTTCAACTTCCAGTTGTCTGCTTTAATTAATCATTAGCTAATGATTTGCAAAGGTATCATTATGTTATGACTTTACTTGTTGAGGCACATCATTATTAACTAGTTATTTAGTAATTGTAGTAATTTTCACATGAATTTGCACTAACAATTAAGTAAGTAATCATGTATTAATGCATATTAGTGTACCTGTCATATTATCTGGAAGTTGAAATACAAGGCTTTGGCTCATTCTGGTAATTAACATATTAATTAACACTATTAGTTAAAAAAATGAGTTATTATGGAATTGATCCACAATTACATATTTAATTAAAAACAATTCATGTATGAACTAATACATTAACCTTACAGACTTTTAATTAGTTCCTAATGTGGTAATCATTAATGAATAGCTTAGATAATCATTACTTACACATTAATTCAGTATTATCTGTGCATTAGTTAAGCATGAATTAATGCTTATTAGTGCACCCTTATTGTAAAGTGTTACCGTTTCCTGTTTTCTTAGTGTTTTCGAGTATTTTCTAGTTTCACGGTTCCTGGACTTCCTGCCTGTATCTGGTCTTTCCGTTTGCCTAATCCCTGCATGGTATGTTTTCTGATCTGGATTGCTTACCTGGTTTTGACCCCTGCATGTTTCCCTGTCCCTGTCTCTGGATTCTCCTCTAAATAAAGCCTGCGTTTGGATCACCTTATTCCATGTTCCATGTGCAGTTTCATGACAAATGGCTGCGACTTTTCATGGCTGCGACTTTACAAGATGTTTATGCTGTGGTAGGGTGGTGCTTTCAGCACACATTCATAGGGTTTTACTGTTTGGATTCATGGCATTCAAGTCCTTTTGGGTTAATCCTTTTAGTGGACCACATGGTGTTTGTTTAGAGTACTTCACAACCTTGCTGGTCAAGCATTTTTCAGTGTGGCAATGTGGGTATAAACATTCGCATAGCGTCAACAACAGCGTTGAATTCCCTCGAAAGTGAACGGCTCTGGTTTTGAGACGTTCCATGAAAGGAATGCGACACTGCATCACTTTGCCATATTTAATGCATGCCTCAGCATCTTCCTTCAGATAATTAGAATTTGAGGAATTTTATTTCAAGTGCCTATTTATAGTCTTGATGATGTGATTACACTGTCATCTGACCTCACCTTTGGTCAATGAAATTGCTGTGTTTCCACACATGCTTTAGACAGCAGCTCTGTCTAAACAGCACAGGGTGTTCCCATATCGTCAACATCATAATGCAGTGTCTCATCTCCCTTATCAGGGAACTGGGTTACCTATGTAACCAGAGATCTACATTTATTTTTCATTGTTATGTTTACGATTTTACACCTTTAAATGCATATGTTTTCTCTTTTATCATCAGATTCAAGAGGAGTACTACAGATTATTCAAGAATATTCCATGTTGTTTTGAGTGTCTTCGATAAACTTTATCAAGAGACATTAACTTCAGCGCCAGTTTACAAATGCTTTTTAAATCTAAGCACTATAGAGATGTACTTATTAAAATGTGTGCAAAAATTCCAATATATTTATTTTTTTGAGAGAAAAGAATCCAAATGTTATAAAAACTAAAACATTACTGAATTATATGATGTAGAAGTTTTAAAACCAGTTGCAGTCAGCATCTATACGTTTTACAATCAATAGCAAAATATTTCTTTTTTTTCTGACAACTGATTGTCTAAAAGGACTTTCTATGTACTGCATTATGGACTAATAAAAACATTTATCTCCTTTGATGTGTTTGATGTCGACCCAAGTGCAGAGTTAATACATCTGAATCTATATTTAATAATGTCAAACAAAGCTGAAACAAGTAGGCAGGCCCTTCTGGGTATAGAACTGGGGCAAAACACAAAAGAGGACTAGAAGCAACACAGGAACAAGAGCAAAGGGCACAATCCACTTTGACATATTGCACATTTTGACATATTGCACAAAACACAATAAATATAGGGGGAAAACCATAAGAAACAGGTGCTGGCAATTAACAGACTGTGAACTAGACAAGGGTTAAGTGAGGGTGCATGGAAAAAGGAAACGTGGGAGAGAGGGACAAGGGGAGCACATGCCAGACACACAAAAAAGTCTACATTCGAAAGCTAAGGCAGCTGGCTTTTTGCCTCACTCACGCAATGACTGCAGGTAGTGTTTGTGCATGAAACTGATTTTGGATAGACTTCTGAAGAAGCATAATGGCTTAAACATCTACAAAAAAAATATAGGGAGTAGCCTACTTTTTTTTTTTTTTTTTTGCTAGACATTAAAGTGGAAAAGTTGGTCAAACTTTACAAACAAACAGATGTAATCTTTTCATAGAATCGAAGGCACATGATAGTAATAATGATAATAATAATAATTCATCAGTGGTGGAGGAAGTACTGAATCTCAGTACTTAAGTAAAGGTACAAATAACCAGATAAATATTTACTTTAGTAAAAGTAGAATTAACACAATGACAACCATACTTAAGTAAAAAGTACCTGATTTTAAATGTACTTTAAGTATTAAAAGTAAAAGTACTTGCATAACAATTTATTTTCTTAATGTTTATTTTTTTCTAATGATTAATAAAACATTTAATTCTAACTCGTTCCACCTAATACTCCTATAATGATGTTCAATAATTATGGAAAAAAAAAATTGTTGTAACCATTTCTGAAACAAGCTTGCAATTAGGCAATATAAGCCATATCCTTACTATATGTTAATAACTATGTTTGGTATTAAACGCGATTAATTTATGGTGTAATTCTGAACCTCTTGGCTTGCCATAATCCTAACCAAACGTATATTACACACGGTGCGTTTCCTATGCACATAAAAACAAATTTTCGCGTATAAATGGCACGATAAACACACTGCCTACGAGACGCATTTAGTGTGACCGGATTGATATATCTATGGCAACCAAATGTCACTGGTGTGACAAACGTGCAACAAACGGATGGTCAGATTACGTTTTTGCAGGGGAAAAACTGATCAGAAAATTTTATGAAAAAGTAACAGAAGTTGTAGAAATGTAGTGGAGTAGAAAGTATAATAATTGCTGCAAAATGTAACGAAGTAAAAGTAAAAAGTATGCACTATTTATTCTACTTAAGTAAAGTAAAGATACGTGAAAAATGTACTTAAGTAAAGTAACAAAGTATTTGTACTTCGTTACATTCCACCACTGTAATTCATTACATTTATATAGCGCTTTTCTCTGCACTCAAAGCACTTTACATAGAGAGGGGAATCTTCTTAACCACCACCAGTGTGCAGTATCCACCTGGATTATGCGACGGCACCCATAGTGCGCCAGAACACTCACCACACACCAGCTTACTGATGGAGAGGAGACAGTGATGAAGCCAATTGGTATAGATGGGGATGATTAGGAGGTCATGATGGACAGAGGCCACTGGGCAAATTTGGCCAGGATGCCGGGGTTACACCCCTACTCTTTTGTAAGACATCCTGGGATTTTTAATGACCACGAGAGTCAGGACCTCGGTTTAACGTCTCATCCGAAGGACAGTGCTCTTTGACAGTATAGTATCCCCATTACTATACTGGGGCATTAGAACCCACACAGTCCACAGGGTGAGCAGTTTCAGAGTAGCTTCCCCAACACTGGATCATCGGCTAATTTCAAAATCAGCAAAGACAGCAATAAGAGAGGCCAACAGCCCCTTTCAATCCATCCTCTACTTTTGTGGAAAGTTGACTAAAGTTGTGTCGCTCGAGTTGTCTTCTCTGATACGGAGAATGGCGGCGAATACATAAACCTAACCTGCCAGTCAGTCATAGCCAGGCGAGTGTGAACGCGCATGACGTCACGCCCAGTCTCAAATTCGAGCCCGAATCCCTCTTATTTATTTCACTGTACAAGATTATAGAGGCGATCTCAGTGATCAGAGAAGGGCTCATTCAGCCCATCACTCAAGTGTTTAAGCATGCATGGGTTAGAAAACGGCTATTTTTAACATGAAATGTTGCACAATGCACCTTTAAGAATGCCACATATTTAAATTGACCTCAGATATTTAGAAAATCGTGGCATAATTTACTATCATGGACATTAATATATATTAAAATGTGTTTCTTAGTGTTGTGTGAAGGTGAACAAAAGTCTTGGAGATTTTGAATGGCATGAGTATCTGTAAATGGTTAAACTAATGCCTTTTCTGTCACAGGAAATTATAAGGAATAATTTTACAAAAAGATTTTAGAATAGGAAATGACCCCTAATTACGATAATTCCATTTATGTGTGTTTATTTATACTGAAATAAAAAAAATTGTGGCAGCTCATCAAGGGAGTCCTAGCCTCCCTTGTATATCAAACAATCAACGAAGATATGTAAATTATGTTTCATTAGTTTGACCTTCTACTGCTTATATACCAGCTACATATGGAGGAGATTTTGAATGTTTGATCGCAAACTAATTTATCAAACTGCTTTAATGTCTTTACAATGGAGCTCTTCGTTGAAAGCTTTAATTCAGAACGCAGAACAACCATAACAACAGGCATAGCGGCCTATGCAGCAATTATATTTTCTCACAGCACTTCCTAATCTCTTTGCATTAACCCCGTAAATACTGGTGCTTTAGAAAACATCAAGGCACAACTATTACAAATAGACTGCTGTCCATTCGAACAACCATACAAAATAAAAATGAAGTGTGAAGTGCCCCACACCTATAAGATATAGACTATATGCTGTACAGAAATCAGCTTCACCAAATGGCCAAACATGCCAAGAATGATAGTTTTTTTTTAGGCTGGGTGAGAGAAATTATATTTAAATTGTCCTTTTTTATGAGTCATTTAAAAAAAAAAAATGTTATGTTTTTTATGTAAAAAAAAGCCATTTTAAAGCAGTCAGACAAAATAAATAAATGAAATTTGTTTAGCAGGTCACATGCTCTCCTAATAGGTTATGATGACACTGTCTGTGATCACATTGACCTGTCTCACACCTTTGTCCCCTAGTTCTGTTTACTCAAACTATTTCTACAACACAAACCAGTGTGTTTCATTCTCACAGACTGGCATTTACAAAATAATTGTCCATTACATAAAATTTTCCATAAAGTAAATAAATAGGTTATAAATGTACTTAACATGCATACTATAAATGTGATGAAAATGACTACTTTGTGAAGGTTTTCTTTACAAAGTGAGATTGCCAATTATTTGTCTGGCTTGCATAATTACATTTACATTTCATTTTAGTAATTTAGTTATTTTGATACAGTCTCTGTTGACACTTCAGGGCTGTGTTGTGGTCATATCTAGGTGCAGATCCTTCATCATATCTGGATGGCCCGGATCCTGCTGACTAGTAAACATCTGGATAAACAGAGAGACAGAGAGACTAATATGTGGCATAGATGCCATGTTTCTTATGATGTAATAAGTACATCAGGTGTTTTGGGAAGTGTTCCCGGTTCCAGCTGACCAAATTTTTGCAGCCTAATAATAATTTTACATGATTTGAATTGAAATTGATAATGTGCTATGAGAATGCCAGGTTAAAGAGCTGCGTTTTAGTCTAGATTTAAACTGATAAAACTAGATTTGAAGTGTGCCTGATTTCCGAACAATCTAGGAAGACTGTTTCAGAGTTTAGGTCCTAAATATGAAAACTTTTTATCTGCAGATGATTACGATATTGTAGGACTGTATTATCAATACCACAGGGTCACTCTACCTCACTAACTGCATCAGATAAGTGAGTAGGAGGGAGTCAGAGCACCCTATAAAAGACGGTGTGACTGATACCACATCTGGACTAAATCATGTGGCAGTTGTATCTCTGTCTCCTGGTAGCCCTGGCTGGTGAGTACAAAAAAAAAAAAAAAAAAAAAATATATATATATATATATATATATATATATATATATATATATATATATATTAAGCCAGATTCAATGCAGAGTGTGGTAATGATACTGCATGTTTAACTATTATTTTGAAATTCATATTTTCCCATTAAACTTGTACTTTATTGTTTAAAGGAGAATAATAAAGTTTTTCTTTCCCTCCATTAGCCAGCGAGACTGACAATTATGGTAAGTAAACAAAATACTGTACAAAAACCTACAAAGATTGCCTCTTGATTCTAAGATATACTATATTATTGTTTGTATTATTATATGTGATGTATATGTCTATAAATAATTTATAAATGATAAATATTTTAACAACAAGTTTAAATATTGGGACTCTGATACATACTGTTTCATTATGTCTCAATGGCCAACATTTTAGAGCCTTTCTTGAACGCTAAAAAAACATATGAATATAAATATGAGGGAATGGTACGAGTGGGACAGGAAATGCCAGACCTGGCTGAGTCAGCGCTGAAGCTGAGGTGCACTTTTAAAATCATTGGTGAATCGCCACAAACATTTGTCCTTCAGGTACTAACACTTTTGCTCCAATTCCAGCAATATTTTTGAATCTATTCTAAACTATGTATGATATATTTATTCTTGACTCAGTGCATATTAATGATAACTATATAATGTCTAATCATTCTATAAAATGTGCTTTTCCTTTAAAGATTTCAAATGTAGACTTTGAAGACTTCAATGGCATCCCTGGGAAAAGTGTATTTAGCCCTTCCGAAAAGCTTACTAAGCGTCTATCTGCCGAGTTCAGCCAGCCAATCGTTTTTGAATTCTCCAAGGGACAAATTACTGACATTCGGACAGCACCTGGGGTCTCGAACGCAGTTGTAAATATTGTGAGGGGGATCCTTGGATTTCTGCAAGTCACAGTCAAAACCACACAAAGTTTTTATGAACTGGTGGAGGTACCGTATGAAATCTCCATGTTAATAGAACAAAACAGCCATTAATAAGAGAATGACCTCATGAAAATACAAAATGTATTTTATTATGTCTTTAGTTGGGAATTCATGGTGTATGTCAGAGCAGTTACATCGTTGAAGAGGACTCCAATGCCAAAGAGTTGATGGTGACCCAAATGGTTGATATCAAAAACTGTCAACAGCCAGCTGCTTTGTACCGCGGTATGGCTCACGCCCCTGAAGACAAACTTAGCAAACAGGTGTGTGTTTCCTTTAATTTCAGTTAAAATCTTAAAAAATAAAAAATCTGAACGTTCAACCTTGAACTGATCTGACTGCTGTTTGAATTTACAGAGGGGTGAGAGTGTTGTTTCCACAGTGAAACACTCATACACCGTGAAGTCCACAGCAGATGGCGGACTGATCACTAAAGCATCCTCTCAGGAGCGCCAATATTTCACTCCATTCAATGTAAAGGGAGGAAACTCTCGAATGTTGGCATTGTAAGTGCTTTATATAGTCATTAGCTAACCAATTGTTACAAGACTGCTGATTTTGCATGACATTTATTGTGTTCCCTTCTGCAGACGGAACATTGAGCTACTCAAAGTTTCAGACACAGCTGACAAAGTAATGACTGGACAGGTGCAAAGCAGAGGCAACTTAATGTACAAGACAGAGAAGAACCTTAAACCAATTCCTGTTGTGATGATCAACCTGAATGACCCAGTGCCAAAGGCAAATCTCCAAGATTATACACATAAATATTCAACCATATACTAGATTAACGCGTGAACATTTTTAATTGTTCTGTATTCCACAGATTTTAGATTTAATTAAGCGCTTAGCTCAGGCTAACATATATCACGTGGACAGCGCTAGCAGCACGGATGTTCTGAATCTAATCCAGTTGCTACGTGTGGCAACACTTGAAAATCTAGAGCAGATATGGAAGCAGGTCTCAGGAAATGATGAGCACAGGTATTTTCTTTACACCCCTCTAAATACTATACAATCCAAGAACTTCTTCCACAGACTCTTCTTTTTTGGTCTTCAGGAGGTGGTTCCTGGACATGGTTGTGGAGGCAACAGATGAGAGGATCCTCAAATTCCTTGAGACCAGATTCAAAGTAGGAGACATTACAGCGAATGAGGCTGGACAGGCACTTGTAGTGGCATTTAACCACTTGTCTGCTGACCCTGTGCCAGTGGCATTAGCTCAGGTGAGTCAGTGACCAAGAGAATTTTTTGTTACATTCATTAATGGCATTTTACTGGCCTTCTGATACTGTGTTCTGCTTTCCAGGAGTTCTTGACAATTCCTTTCAGTAAATCCCCAACTCTCCTGTGGAACACTGTGGTTTTGGCATATGGATCACTGTTATACAGATACTGTGTGTATACTGATCCCTGCCCCGTCACTGTGGTGCAGGTATATTTGTCTCCCACTTCTAATTTCATATTTTATAATCTGCTAGTTTATGTATTTCTTACATAACTCATTTCTCTGATATTTACCTTTTTTCATGTCCTTTGTTGTCCAGCCATTACTGGATATGGCTGCAAGTAGCCTTAGTAAAAACTCTGAGGAAGACATGGTCCTTGCACTAAAGGCCTTGGGAAATGCAGCTCATCCCTCCAGCATCAAGACTCTACTAAAGTTCCTTCCAGGCTACTCACCTGCAGCTGAAAAACTTCCAACCAGAGTACAGGGTGCTGCAGTCCAGGCATTCAGACTGCTTGCAAACAGGGACCCCCACAGTGTAAGTACTCAAGTCAAGTCACTTGTATTTTCATAGTGCTTTTAGATTGTTTCACAGGAGCTTTATAAACAAAAATAATGATTCAATGATGCAAATAAAGTTCGATTCTTCCTACAGCAGCTCTAAAAATAAAATAGTGTCATTGTTCAGTTACGGTCAGTTCAGTGTTGATTCAGTTTTGTTCAATAACTGTGTAAAGACTAAATATTATATTAGTTTAACTCTGTTGTAAAGAATCCCTGTATAAAACAGTAATGACTGTAGAAAAGGTGCAGTTTTTATTCCAAAAGTCTCAGTACAGACAAATAAATAATATTAAGTGTCCCCAACTAATCAAGCTAAAATTAGACAGTGACAAAGATAAATGTATTTAACAGAAGACAAAAAAAAACCTGAAATATCTCATTGATAACAGTATTCAGAAACTTGAAATTTAGCTCAGGTGCCTCACGTTTATATGGACCATGTCTACACTTTTATTAGAGTCCACCTGAAACATTTTGTTAGACATGATTTGAAAAGGAACCCACCTTTAAGGTCTGACAGCTGATGCACATCACAGCAAAAACCAAGCCACATTTCAAGTTTCTGAAAATGCTGGGCATTGAAGGTTCCCAAGAGCACAGTGGCCTACATAATTCTTAAAGGGGGGGTTGACTGCTTTTTTTCTTTGCATGATTGTGTTTATGGGGTGCAATATAACATGTATTCGTGATTTTTCTTTTTTTAAAAGTCTTATTTTTCATGAACTTCACCTTTATTGTCAGCCGCGCTCTCCTCTGTACTCGAACGAGCAGTTGACTTCCTGATTCTATGAAACCGCTCCCTCAGAAACACGTAGTGGGCTCAGATTGGTTAGTTTGGGCCGGTGTGTTGTGATTGGCTAAACTGTCGCTCACGTTGTCCGGAAGGTTAATGCCCATTACCTTTATCGGCGTAACGTGCATGTCATGAGCTCCGGTCCAGATGTAAATATGTGTCGAACTGCAGTATCAGTTTGAGGCAGAATCAGACCGAGAAAGCCGCGATGAAGAGAGTCAAGCAGAACCTCACCACACACGGCTCTTACTAAACGTTTCTGAATGATAATTTGCTACATTTTTTAACTTTATGCACATTTGTTTTACACAATAGCATCTGACTGGCAACAATAGCAACTGACTGGCTACTAATGTTAAACACAAACAGCGTTGGCACGTTTACGTTCTTGATCAAATCGAAAATAACGTCATAAAGAATATATACTAGAGCCCGACCGATAAAGGATTCTGAAGGCCGATACCGATACAAATATTTGTTGGTTTTAAAATCCGATATTCCGATATATCGGCCGATATTTTTTATTTAATTTTTTTCATGAACGCTCAACAAAACATAAACAGATTTCCCTAACATTAGGATTATGTTTTAATTAAAATAATATGATAATTCATTTTAAAAATAAACTTGTTTCTTTTATTGTCGCTACAGAACAGAAGAGGAACCAAAGCTCATTAATTAATTAACAAAGCTCATTAAATTCCATTGATGATAGTGGCATCAGCTAGCTTTGTGGTTAGCTTGAATGTGTTGCGCGTTATAAACGAGTGTTGCCAACAGGCCAGTGATGGTATAGAGTGCCCTCTGGTGGACAAACTTATACAACTCCAACACTCCAACATGACTTGGTTGAAGCGTGTTTCATCCATTTTTATTTATTTTTTTAAATATTCATTTATCGGCCATTATAACTGCCGATGCCGATAGTTAGAATATATAGAAATGCCTAATATCGGCCGATAATATCGGCCTGCCGATATACCGGTCTGGCTCTAATATATACATAAAAAATACCTTTAAAACGTTAGTACTTATACAAAATTCAGGTTCATAATGTTTGTACGCTTTTGTCGTAGACACAAAATAGCATAACTAGCCTAGTGGCTATAAAGCCAGCGCTGGCATTTGATAAAACTAGAACACAAGGCTACGTCTGAAATTATACATGCAAATACATTTATAATGATTAAGTCTTAGCCTACTTACAGGTTGTGGCCTAACAACTGCTGCTTCTGGTTTTAAAGTTGAAACTCCTTCATGTTTTAGTAACAGTTTCTTGTTGAATCCGGCATTGAATTCGTGGAGATTCTTGAAGCTGTCTCTCGTAAAATGCGCAGCACAGAGAGCTAGATAACGATCGTCATTTTCAGGAAAATAATCAAACATAAATTGTATCCATTGTTGACGAAGTACAGCGTCTGTGGGAAGCTCGAACACATAAGACCTGACAGCTGGGTGAACATAACACACTCTACGAGCCGCAGAAATACGGCCATGCCCTTTTTTGCGTTTTCCGGAGGGAGAGGTTGATGTAAATGTACGGGTTAGTGATGTCTAAAACCCAGCTGTAGTCCTAATCGAGTTGTTTTTGTAGGCATTAAACTTCCTGATTTTTAAAAGACGATATCTCTGCTTACATTGAACTTTCAGCGCTGCAACTTTGCAGATACTAATAATAATAAACTTTATTAAAGACTCACCGGTCCAGATAAAAAAGACAGACAAATAAGACAATACACACAATAAAATACATACTTCAAAGGAGACAACTATACCAATGCTTCCATAACTTAGACACATACCGTGTAGTGCTAAATTTGATATTGGTCAAAGCCACAATTATATAATTCTCTGAGTTATTCAACCGACATATAAATTTGTACATGAAATTTCTCAATGTGGCTTGCAGGGTATTAACACCTGCCGCCACAAACATCTCACTGGCGCTACACCAGCGTGGTCTTCTCAGCAGAATTCTCAAAGCATCATTGTAAGCTACCTGAATTTTATGCAAGCTGGCTTTGCTGAAACTAGACCACAAGTGGGCAGTGTAGAGAGGAGTGCAGTAAGCTCTGAACAAAGCAACTTTCACTCTATCTGTGCATCCACCAAACTTGCGAGCCAAACTATTCGCCTGAGCATATAAAGAGCGGCATTGCCTATAAACGTCAAGGTCATCCTTCAACTGGTCTGTAATAAAATGCCCAAGATACTTATATTTGCTCAAAACTATCAAGGAATTACCTGCCAATTTAAAAGTAGGAAACATTTGACATTTATCATCCTTAGTTCTGCAAATCATCACCGCACTCTTGTCTGTATTAAATTTCATGTCATGAGCAATTCCATATTCAGAGCAAACATTAAGAAGCTGTTGAAGGCCAGCACTGCTAGGACTGAAGACAACAAGATCATCCGCGTACATGATATGATTCACTAAGGTGTTACCTATCATACACCCAGTGTTACACAGATTCAAGCAGACAGAGAGCTCATCAACATACATATTAAAAAGAAAAGGGGAGAGAATTCCACCTTGTCTGACCCCGTTCCTGACCCCAAAAGGGGCAGAAACACAGTGACCCCATTTTATTTTAAGATACTGTTCATGCACCAACAGCAACATTACAATGAACTTAAATTACAATTAAATTTTACTATTTAAAATGAAAAAAGTGAAATCGCAATCAACCCCCCCCCCCCCCCGCCCCCCTTAAGAGAAGAGAAGAGAAAGTGTTAGTGCTACTAAATCAAGTGCTACCGAAAAAGATACTCCTTCAGCTGTTTCTTTAAAGTGGCTACTGACTCAGAAGCTCTGGTTGAGTTAGGCAGATCATTCCACCAGCAGGGAACAGTCATGGTAAAGGTCCGAGTAAGAGATTTTGTGCCTCTTTGAGATGGTACCACAAGACGACATTCGCTAGCAGAGCGTAAGTTTCTTTATGGAACATAAGTCTGAAGTAATGAGTTTAGGTAAGAGGGAGCAGTGGCAGTGGTTGTTCGACTACTCTGGCTGCAGCATTCAGGATCAATTGTAGAGGTTTGTCAGAGCAAGCTGGAAGACCAGCCAGGAGAGCATTACAATAGTCCAGTCTGGATAAAACAAGTGCTTGGTCAAGGAGTTGTGTAGCAAGCTCTGTAAGGAAGGGCCTGATCCTCCTGATGTTGTGCAAGGCAAATCTGCAGGACTTGGCAGTTCTAGCAATGTGGTCTGTGAATTTCAACTGATCATCAATTCTAGCTGACCTTGATGGAGTTATGGATGATGAGCCTAGCTTAATGGAGAAGTTGTGATGAAGTGTTGGGTTGGCCGGGATCACAAGTAGCTCTGTCTTTGCAAGGTTTAGTTGAAGGTGGTGGTCCTTCATCCAGCCAGAAATGCGTGTCAGGCAGCCTGAGATAAGAGCTACTGTTGGATCGTCAGGCTGGAATGAGAGGTAGAGTTGCATGTCATCAGCAATGATAGGAAAAGCCATGCTTCTGAATCACAGAACCTAGTGATGTCATGTAGATGGAGAACAGGAGTGGTCCAAGCACTGAGCCCTGAGGCACCCTAGTAGCTAGATGTTGGATCTCAGATGCCACACCTCTCCACGACACCCTAAAAGACCTACCTGAGAGGTAAGACTCGAACTATTGGAGTGCAGTTCCCGAGATGCCCTTCATATTTAGGATTGACAGGAGGATCTGGTGGTTAACTGTGTCAAAAGCAGACAGATCCAGCAGGATGAGGACTGAGGATTTGGAAGCTGCTCTTGCCAGTCTCAGAGCTTCAATTACTGAGAGCAGGGCAGTCTCAGTTGAGTGTCTGCTTTTGAAACCAGACTGATTGTTGTCCAAGTGGTTGTTCTGTGTAAGAAAGAAGGAGATCTGGTTGAAAATAACTCTTTCAAGTGTTTTCGCGACTAATGGAAGAAGAGATACCCGTCTGTAACTTTTTTAGATGTGCTGGATTTAGGTTGGGTTTCTTAAGCAGTGGGGTTACTCGAGCCTGCTTAAAAGCTGTGGGAAAGGTACCAGTGTGAAGAGAGGTGTTTATGATGTGTGTGAGTGTGGGTACAACTTGTTGTGATAGTAAGCCATTTTAGCAGTAAAGAGGGAGCGGCGTGGGCGGGCCTGGAGGAATAAGATAAGGTCCAATTGGTTACCTGATTTGTGAGTAGCCACAGTAGATACTCGTTTGAGGTTGAATGATGCAAGCAGGGTGTGGAAATTGGCAGCCTAAGGTTTTTCTAGGTGTATGTTGAAGTCGCCAAGAATTACAAGAGGAGTACCATCTTCAGGGAAGGATGAGAGTAGCACGTCAAGCTCCTCCAAGAAACTGCCAAGTTTACCTGGGGGACGATATACAACTATACGAAATGGATTTTAATAGGACTAGTGATGGTAATTGAATGTGATTTAAATGAGCTGTTGTCA
This sequence comes from Pimephales promelas, assembly GCF_988280905.1. Classification (NCBI taxonomy): domain Eukaryota; kingdom Metazoa; phylum Chordata; class Actinopteri; order Cypriniformes; family Leuciscidae; genus Pimephales; species Pimephales promelas. The sequence goes on along the minus strand of NC_142789.1, from coordinate 7,498,139 downwards.
AATGGAGGTGCTAAAGTAACAAATTTCCAGTCATTTGAGATGAGCAGACCAGTACCACCACCCCTTCCGGTCAGACAGGGGGTGTGTGAGAAAGTGAAGTTAGTGGAGAGGGCAGCAGGTGTGACAATGTCCTCTGCTCTGATCCACGTCTCAGTCAGGGCCAATAGACTGAGACCTGAATGACTTGAAAAATTGTAATGAAATCAGCTTTGTTAACAGCGGACTGGCAGTTCCAGAGACCAATAGTAAAAGAGAATAAAGTATTAGAAGACAGCGGAAGGGTACGAAGATTGTTAGGATTGTACCGCCTCTGACGTGTGACATTTGATTTACGTATGTGAGTAATAGTAGGGATTTGAAAACACATAGTGTAAAGGAGCTCACAAACAGAAAGATGTGATGAAAAGTTGTAGAAGAGAAAGGAAAACAACAATAAATAAACAAGAGAATGTAATACTCAAGTGCCTTGTCGGTGTCCTTGCTCGGTGGAGTCGCTGGTCTTTACACTCTTTGGTCATTGATCTGTTCAGTCGCATTGTTGGCTCGTTGCTATTTTGAGGAAACTAAAATAGACTGCACCACTGACCAACAAAAACCTGGTCTAAAGGGCTTTTAAAGGAAATATGAGATGAGACTCTGGTTGGTTTATTTCACGTTACGCTCATTAAAGAGAATGGGGACAACCCTTTTAGACAACATTTGAAGAGTTCAGATGCAAAAGCCTCTAAATGCCATTTGAAATTTTCTTCTTTAATGATGATTTAAGTTCAGTAATTTCACTTAAATAACAATTAATAGGTAATTATCATTGCCATTTAAGTAAAATTACTGAACTTAAATATACAAGTTTGATAAAAATCATCATTAAAGAAGAAAATTTCAAATGGCATTTAGAGGTTTTTGCATCTGAACTCTTCATTTTTCCTTTCGTTAAACAAACAAAAGTGGATTCAGACATGTCTAAAGTACACTTGCACTGTGCGCTTTAGACCATCCCCTTAGATCGTAAAAATAGGACTCGGACTGTGAGAAACACCTTTCTATGGTTTAATGAAAATCAGTTCCAGGCAAAATGTCTGGATGAAACCAGGCACCACTCATAAGCTATGGAATAGCATCCTACCGGTGATGCATTGGTGTGGGTGTGTTTCTCAGCGGCAGGGTCTGCACACTGGTCAAGGCAAAAGAATAGCTGAATGCAGATAAATGCCGAGCTATTAATTCACCTTCAGAAAAAGCTCTTTTCGTTTCAGTAATTATTTTTTTTATATCATCTCTTTTAGTTAATTGAAATGTCTAGCCACTGGAGAAGATATGTATTGCCTAATACCTGATTTATATTCATTAATCTGAGATTTAAATTGTTGTGATTATTTTCCCATATGTATCTTTTGGCAAGGACACTTTAGCAAATAGATCACATTGCGAGTATTGATAAAAGCATTCATTTCAAAGCATTTTTTTGTCATTGGACATATTTCTTAAATTGTATCCAATTCAAGCATGCGGCACAACTTCTGCATGGGAAAAAAGCCTTGTATAAAAGCAAACGTTTTTCTAACAACATCTGAATTTGTCATCACATCTGATAGATTACATGATCTCTTAAAGGTAGATAATATTAAAATGTATCATTAAATTATTCATAAGATGATAGTGTGCCAATTTTATATGTCAATGTGCAATTTAAAGAGTTTTTATATTCACTTTAACTAGTAATTGTCCTTAAGTTGCCCAGCCACTGCGCAGATCAGAACCCAGTCAAACATCTCTGGAGATACCTGAAAATTCCTGCCCACATATAAGCCCCATTCAACCTCACATAGCTTAACTCTTTCCCTGCCATTGACAAGATTTTCTGTCATTTATGATTAAATGCTTTCCAGCCACTGATGACTTCCGGCAATCCATGTTTTGACTATTATATGGTAGGGGGCGCTGTTACATATCTTCTGAAACAGTACAGCATCTCTGGATTCAAAAATAAATGGAGAACTAAGTCTGAGTAAATCAGAAGGATCAGATAGAAGTTGTTTATGCACAAGTAAGCTAATGTGATAACCAAACATTCAACAGCATATATATCAAAACTGCCAAACGTTACCCAGAAAAAAAATTTGATCCCACAAGGAGGCATAGTACTGTGCAAGCTTTGAGGGTGTTGATGGACACAGGTCTCCACTAGCTAGGAACCCTTTCAGCAGATGCAGACCATATCTCTACGTGACTATGTCTTGTATGTTTGCAGGTACAGGACATTGTCTTGAACCTATTTGTACAAAAAACTCTTCCTGCTGAAATCCGCATGCTGGCCTGCATGGTGCTTCTAGAGACCAAGCCCTCCATAGCTCTGATCTCAGTGATAACTGAGGTCCTCTTGGAGGAGAATGACCTGCAGGTTGCCAGCTTCTCCTACTCTCTGCTCAAAGGAATTGCCATGTCCCGCACCCCTGATAATCAAAATCTGTAAGCATGCTGAATTGTCTAAAGTGTTATGCTCAACTCCTTTCAAAGCATCTGAATTGTCCTCATTCCTTTGCTTCTTCTAAACAGATCTACTGCCTGTAACATTGCCATGAAGATTCTTACCCGCAGACTTGGCCACCTGAGTTATCGCTATAGCAAGAGCATGCATTTTGACTGGTTCCATGGTGGGTTTACAACTCTTCCCCCAAAGTTTCACAGACAAGGTTTAACCCTAGCAATATTTTAGTGCCATTGTTTTGTCTCAAGATGCACACTAGTAATGTTTTTTTTTCTATGGCATGTTTAAAAAAGTTACTTAAATGTCATAATTTAATTAAGGCCTAAACCTGACTTAATCTAAGCCCTGTCTGTGAAACGAATCGGTTATCTAACATACCTCGGTTCTCTCTAGATGAGGGAACGAGTATTGGGTAAGTTTAGCTTAGGCTACGGAAAACCTTCATCATCATCTTCTCGAGATATTGAAGCCAACAAATTATCCTTAAATTTGAGCCGTGCGTATGTTTGTAAGCATGGGCGCTCGTGAGCTGGCACGGGACTCACGTTCATAAACTGGCCGGCATGAGGCACTTCATGACGTGTGCTTAATACCACTGGCGAATTGCATGTTAGCGCTTGCTAGTAGGCACGCGAGCGATTGCGAGTGCGATATTCTCTGGTGCGAAAACTGTGTGTTTTGCCTCGGAGCCACAGGTTCAGAAGACACAAGCTTTACTTAGCGCGAGCAGATAAGACAGCTTCACAGTTTTGTGTGTCGGCGTGTTATATAACAGGCTCAGCGCTGCCATATTGACATAACCAGCTCGAACTAAAAGGAGCTGAGAAATGTTTGAGAAATTGGAGATTAGTCCGGCCTCTACGAGACTAACACACTATTTCCTCATTTCGCCGGTGATGCTTGGGAGCGGGGTAGCTTTCTTGTAATGTAAAGAAAGCTAGCCGCAGTTAGAACAATTGTCAGCGGCGCGTACCCATTCAGCACGAGGGCAATGCGGCTCGTGAGCTGTAACTTCGCGTCAATGAGAGGGGGAGGGTGAGGCTTGAGGGAGGGAATCTGGCGAGCGCGTCGCAGCGGCCAGGGGCTCCAGAGGCCTTTGAGAACGGCGCTTTCTGCATGGCCATACAAAGGGTGGAGAGACAGCTTCGTCGTGGAATGCTTCGAGTCAAGGCCGCAGGGTCATCATTCAGCTCCTCGCAGTGCTAACATCCTCCCGGTGAGAGGGGAAGAGCACGTCTCCTTTAAAAAGACGTCCCGTGGTCTTTTAGATGCTTAGTTTTAGCAATAATAAAAGGATACGTCGTTGGATAGTGTAGCTTGCTTCGGAAAGCTGAAGATGGCGAAGACGGCCGGCTTCCTCAGTCACTGTCCTAGCACTGTTTTGACAGCGACACAGCTTCTCAAGATCCAGCAATGCGTGCTGAAGAGATGAAAACCAGAGAAACAGCCTCCGAGCCCTGCTTATATACGCTAAGCCACGCCCATTCTGCCGGGCTAGGAGGTGCTGAGGGCGCGAGCACCCTCGATTGGACGTGACGTCACATTGGGCTCGCTGGTAGGCTGCGCAGTTTCCGCAGAGCAGCCTATGAACACCGCCCAGAAAATTTTTTGGACGGGAAGTTCGGTCTGGACTCTATCCATTGAGGAGTAATTATGATCGGTTCAGAAATCATCGGGCCAATCAAATTGCTAGGGCGGGCTTTATACGATGATTGACAGGTGGTCTTCAGTAACGTAATCCTCACGTCATCAAAGTGCGCTTGTCAAAGATGACTGCAGCTGGAGAATTGAGAACAAACAAAGAACTGCAATCAAGGCATTTGTCGATCGGAAAGATATTTTTGGTGTCCTTCCTACATGATTCGGGAAAAGTGTAACTCATCAGCTGGCTCTGACGGTCGTTAAGAAGATGGAATGTAATGAAAAGCCTGTGGTCGTTGTGGTTTCTCCTTTGGTGGCACTCATCGAGAAGTAAGTAAAAGAAGTAGCACTCGTTATTTAACTTCTAAAATAAATAAAGTAGGCTACGTTCTGTATTTGAAAACTGCGCTATGCAAAGGACTTGACTTATGCGTTGCTCTGATTGGTTGGTAGGTCTACCGACTATCCAATTGAGTGCAGAGGTTTTTGTTTTTTTTTTGTCCTGGTTCGGTTACGACACACCTCATAATCAAAGCCCAATGGAGGAGTTTCAGACTCATATTCTTTCTTGAATATGAGTATGACGAAGTCAGGCTACCCCCCTGCTGCACTGCGTTGAAAATGAATACAAAATTAAGGATAATTTTTTGGCTTCAATATCTCGAGAAGAAACGCAATACGAGAGAACCTCTCGTATGAGAACCAGGCCTTTAATTGATAACTTTGTAGAACAGCCTTTTGTGGTGCTGGGGATGGTCTGATGCTGTTTCTTGTCTCCTCAGATGACTTTTTGTTTGGGACATCCACTGATGTTTACATGCTGAAAAATGAAAGTCCCATACCCTCAAAACTTATGATAAAGGGGAAAATTCATTTCATTGGTAGAATAATGCAACTTCTTGAGGTAATCAAACCAAATCTATAAAATTCAGTGTAATCTGATGTATACAATATATTCATATTAAATATTTTGAATGTTTTCAGCTCGGTGTTCACACAGATGGAATCCAAGAGCTATTTGCAGGAAAATTCCCTCAAATCACAGATTTTGCCTCTATAATGAAAATTGTGAGAATTTTCAGTCTCAGGATTTATTAAATGTCTAACTTATGTCAAGCATTATGTTAATGGTTATGCTCTGATCATTTAAAGCTCACTGACTGGCAAAACCTACCGAAAGACAGACTTCTGACGGCATATATACGCCTGTTTGGACAGGAGGCCTTTTTAATGGATGTAAGCGGAGAATCCATTCAGAGCATCATTAAGGTATTTCACCATCTGCATTTTGTAACAGGAGTTAGAGACCTATTTTTCTTGGTGATTCTTAATTTGTGTAAATATAATCGAAACATGAAGCATTCTTTTCTGCTCCTCAGTCACTTAGTCCTTCTGCAGGGAAGGAGAGTAAAGTTTGGGAAAAGATTCAGGATGTTCAAAGAGGGACTTCCTGGCACTGGACCAAGCCTCACCTTGTCTATGAAGCTCGATTCATACAGCCAACTTGTCTGGGTCTCCCAGTTGAAATCAGCAAATATTATTCCATGGTAAATGGTTTTACAATGAAAGGTGATTATTGTCAGTTTTCCATTAGACTTCTGTTAATACTGGAAAATATGGAGCTAAATACAAAATATTAACACATTCTATGTCTACAGCTAAAGCTGAAATTAATCCTCCTCCCAAGGAACATCTGGGTGAGCTGCTAAGCTCAGACATTTCTCTGCATACAGATGGCTTTGTTGGGTAATTATAAAATGTTTTCAGCTGTGATTCTTTAAAGGTGCACTCAGTAGTTCTGGGTTTATGTTAGGCAGGCTGATGTGACAGTTATCTTAAACTTGGACACTGACACCCAGTGGTGTGGATGTAGCAACATCAAGCAATTGCTTCCTTTTGGTGGAAATCAACGCTAAGTTGTTGATGCTATGGGGACGAGTCCTCATGGAACCTGGTGTAACTTCACACCAATACCCGTGCCCGAGTGTATAAATAGGGTTCCTGCAAACACGTAATTAACTTAATTGTTTTCAGGAAGCCACTTGTATGAGAAAGAAATGGCAAGACCAAAAGCAGACAATTTAAAATTTATATTTTATAATGCCAGGTGATGAACACAATGTGTGTGTGTTTTTTGTCTGGGCGTGGAGCATGCACATTCAGTACTCCAGGGTGCTGGATGTACTCAATGTGGCCAGTTTCCACTAAGAAAGCTTTGCTTCCATTTTTGCTGTCTTTGCGAGCGATGGTAGTCAAGTCTCAGCACATCAGTTTGGTGGCCGTAATCATGGGAATCACCCATGGAGCTAGTGAAGGAGCTTGAAAGGGGGTTCCCTCTTTCTCTGTTGCTCTAATGGCTGATTTGGGATCCCGCTCTGTGGCTTATTCCGGATTGATTGAGAGAATGCTCGCCTCAAGTTAAGATAAACTAGAGATGGAAGCAGATATCTTATCTACATCTCCTCATATCCTAGCCTATCCTAGCATATGATGACCTTATGGAGTTTATGACTTTAGCTACCACCAGATTAAGGCGAGGCTGGTCTGGTCTGAAACAGAAAATCACTTGTGGTTGTCTAGATGAGGGATTCCTGTCAGGTCAGCTCTGGTGAGCCTTCCTTTGCTCCCGGATCTGCACACTGAGGTTTCGGATGCGATATGCAAGGCCGACTGCAAATTACAAAATTTAAACACCTGACACAGGTGTTAAAATTTTGTAATTTGCAGTCGGCCTTGCACATGGCATCCGCAGCCGCAGCAACACCGCTGGGATTGCTTCATATGAGGCCACTTCAGCTCTGGCTTTGAGATCGAGTCCTGAGGTGCACGGCAACAAGGCACGCTCCGAGTACTAGTAACTCCGACCTGCCGTCAGACCGTCACCTCGTGGACAAACCTCAGCTTTCTACGGGCCGGGGTGCCCTTGTTGTCTCAACAGATGCCTCCACCACGGGTTGGGGTGCCATGTGCAATGGACATGCTGCCCCCCCCAGCAGCTTTGTCGATTGCAATTGCTTAGAGTTTCTGTCAGTACATCTCACTCTGCACCGTTGCTCAAGAACCAGCACGTACTAGGCCTATCAGTCAATACCGGGACATTGGCCTTTATAAACCGACAAGGTGGTCTGTTCCCACCATATGTCGCAACTCGCCAGCCACCTCCTCCTATGGAGTCAGAAGCATCTGAGGTCGCTTCGAGCCATTTAAATCCCAAGAGACCTGAACTGTGCAGCCCATGAGCTTCAGCCTTTTCCTGGAGAATGGAGAATCAATCCCCAGTCGGTTTAGCATCAGTTCGGGGATGCGCAGGTAGACCTGTTTGCCTCCAACGACTCATCCCATTGTGACCTGTTTTACTCCCTGACGAGGGTACACTCGGCACGTACGCACTGGCACACAGCTAGCCACGGGGTCTCTGTGGCAGTGGCGGCGCACAACTCATCAAAGAACCCTGGGTCTGTCCTACCCTTGTGCATGTTTCTGAGTATCTGGGCCTGGTAGACCTCTTGAATGGCCATAGCATGCAGAGAAGCAGCGCCTGTCCATCTCTGTAAGACTTTGCCACCAATGTGGCTTTGGATGGGTGCTTAGGCTCGCCACGAGAAAAACTGCTGAGAAAAAGGACACAGTTGCATCACAACAGAGCGTTCAACCGGGGGGAGCCCAGTGTACCCACGGGCATCTGCTTCATCGAGGGGAGGATAGGCGGGTGAGATCAGTGAGCGGTTGCGGGAAGAAATGGGGTTCTTTCAGGACTTCGAGATCTCATTGTGCATGTCCATGAAGAAAGGTATTTGGGACACCCAAAAACCAATCGTCCAGGTACAAGCGCTGCGGACAGGGTGGAGGGGTCTGCCCGGGAAAGCATGGCCGTCATCTCGGGATCAGGCTCGGCGAACGACTGCACACCCGTAGGTGGCAGCGCTGCAGAGTCTTCACTCAATGAATCTTGCCCACCTTGTGATGAAGCGACAGACATTGTATCCTCCTCTGTAGCGCCACCCTGGCCACCAGCCGTAGTACTAGCTCTAGATATAGAGGAAGTAGATTGGGGTGTGGATGAGGGGACTCTCACTCTTGCAAGATCATTAAGTCTCGACCGTAGTGAGTCATTCATCATTGATCAATGCCCAAACACACTAGAAAGCATTCATGCTCACAAGTCGGACACAAGTCTACTGCAACCAGAAGTGCATGGGCGAGGCATTCTTAAATAGACATGCCATGTACAAGCTCTTTTATGAGAGGAAGTGTCACACCAACACCGGGGAATCTTGCTTGTTTGTAAAGCTGACATTTTAGAAGAGGCTTGTGGAGTGAAGAAAAAACTTAGCTCTGAAGCAAAAACATATCTGCACATTGTCGGCATCCTCCTTTTATACCAATGAGGTGGGGCAGACTTGCTCCATGCAAATTCTGCAGACCCATGACATTCCTTTGCATTGGCTCGTTTTGTAATATGGTACTCAAAGTGGGTAGGCTTTCTAAGTGAAACCCCATTTGTCGTCATCCGATGTAACTCGGAGTGACAACGAAAGGGCACGAGGGTTACATCCGTAACCGGACATTTCTGGTCAGTGTGTATGATTTGAAACATCCCCAAAGTGCTTTTCATTTCTTTGATTAAAATATGTTTTAATTAGGGAAAGGTTACTGGATCACTAGGCATGTTAAAATTTAAATTGAATGACTTTCTTTCTTTTGCAAAATAATATCCTATGCACTTTGTGAAGAATATTATAGCCCCTCTTTTCTGTTGTTAAATTCACATAAGGGTGACTAAATAATAAAAAAAATATTGGGGGGTGAATTATTTCTTTATTTTTCATTGTTTCTCTGCTTAAAGTTGACTTTCCTCCTGTCTTCAGAGTGACAAAGGATCATTTTGTCTTCCATGGAATCAACACAGATCTTTTCCAGTGTGGTGTTGAGTTGAAGAGTAAGACAATAAATAACCTGCCATGGGCATTTGACTTGAAAATAAACGTGAAAGAGCAAAAGTATGAAATGAACTTGACTCCGAAGAAAACAGCCACCGAGTTATTTTCAGTCAAGTACGTTTCCCAACATTTCTACCGCACCATTGTATTATTCAATAAAGTGCTACCAAATATCCTAACGATTTCTTCCTCTTCATCAAACAGTTCTAATGTGTTTGCTGTTTTGAGAAACATCGAAGATCCATCCTTTTCCAAAATTTCTCCCATGATGCCTGAGACAAACTACCGGCAGGGTTTGCCACTGGCCACATCAATTTTACCAACTTCAAGGGATGAACAGGTATAGCAGCCCTCTAGAACTAGACTAACACAGAACACTAAATAAAAATGATGTTTAGCGTATCCTGTGGTCTAAGCAACTGTATTTTTCTATGGTCGACTGAGGACACTGAGATGAAATTCAGGCAATGTGCTGAGGCCACGATTTATGGAACTGCGATCTGTATGGAGGCAGAAGCCAAACGATCACATTACCTTCATGAATATCCTTTATATTACTTCTTGGGACATACCCGCTTTTCATATCAACTAGAACCAGGTACCAGTACCTTGCATTAATTAATTATTGATATAATGCAAAAGTAATATTTAAGGACTCCATTAAATAGCTTGTTGCTGTTTTTTTTTTTCCAAAGCAAAGGGTGAAAATCCCATTGAAAAAATTCAGATTCAGGTCACTGCAGGCAGAAAACACTCTCCAAGGGTCAGAGAAATGATGGATCTCAGCCGCAGAGTATTCGAGGTACTGTTTTAGTGGCTGAATCAATCCCAGTAGTGAACTGAGAATAAATGTGCAGCCATTTTATTTTACATTTTCCTCTATGTACAACACAAGAGATGAGAACACCTGTGGAGAACACAATCTATTCAGTTCCTTCCCTGCATGTTGTGTATACTTGGACAGACAGATGAAAGACTTGCTTACAATTGTACACACTGTAAATGTGCTGCATGATATACACTGTGTGAAAGTTTTCATTCAGTCCACCCTGAGAATTATATTGTAAAACTGCTGGTAAATGAATTTAAGTTTCAGTTATTCCAAAGAATCCAGATGAAATCCTTATTTGTGGTAAAAAAAAAAAAAAACTAAACAAAACAAAACAAAACAAAACAAAAAATTGAAAAGAAATTTGACTGTAAGACTATGATTAATGTTAACAGTTTAATATTCTAACTATATCTACTGTAGAGAGTAACTATCTAGGGATTGCTTAGTCAGCTTATTTAAGCTCTGCCATTTTCTTCATGTTGTAGGCTCTTGATTCCACTCCAGAGCCTGTAGTCACAGTAAAAGCACTTGGTCTAAGTCCATCGGCAAAACCGCTGGGCTATGAAGGTGTAGCCTTTTATCTGCCAACAGCCCAAAGAGACGATCTTGAAATGATTGTCTCTGAAGTTGGTGAACTAGCAAACTGGAAAGTATGTGCCAATGCAAACGTAGATAAGACTCATTCATCAGTAAAGGTAAAGTACTTTTTTATCATGCAACTTATTCTCATTAGTTTCCATATCTCACTGCCTCACTGATTTTTGTCCTGTGTTTTTAGGCCCATCTGAAATGGGGTGCAGAGTGTCAGACATATGATGTATCTATGAGGGTGTCCTCAGAGTGCCAGCCGGAGTCTAAACCTTCCATATACACCAAGATCAACTGGGGAGCCCTGCCCTCGGTGTTCACAATAATTGGTCAAAGGTGAATGTCCTGAAATATCAATGCACAGCTTGAGATTACTATATTATGGAGCGAATCATATGCCAAAATTAAACAAACAAATCCAGCATTTTGCAAACATACTTGATCTGCTTTACAAAGGAAAACTCAACTCGCAAACAAACAGAACGCAATTTGTAAAAACAGGTCAATTTGAGCGAAAATGCAGTGGAGTAACCAATATTGTATTTTACAAATATAAATAAAGGATCCTTGATAATATTTCATAAATAAATACAAACCATCCTACAAATTCACTGCCTTTGAACAAATACCAAATCTAGTGCATACAAATGCATATCTGTCTGTTATGATTGTGAGACACTTTTTTATGAGATCTTTTGGCTCAATTTTCTTACAAATGTGTCAAGGCAGATTTTCTCACAAATTAGTAACTTCTTCTTCTAAGACAGTATGGCACAAAAAATATGGGGTTAATTTAGGTCTAGTCTCCCGGGAGACGCACTGATTTGAAACGTGCTTGCCTTTGCCTATCCTGCTGAGGGAAAAGTTTTTGTCTTACTTTATCTATAATAAAAATCTTGAGGTTTTCCTTTGCTAAAGTTTGTTTACGTATCTAGACAGAAATGCACATTAGCACTAAGTAACACTTCTCTCCAGGGCTGGCGCCAAGGGCATTCATGAGTTACTGTGGTAAAGTTAGGTTCGGTATTCACATTCAATTGTTTTCCCTTTACACTGTTCTATGATCAGCAGTCTCACAAAGATATCAATAGCAGGATTCGTTTTAACAGTATGTAACCATTGTATATCGACATGAATATGAATTCAAAATCACCTACGTGCGTTATAGCTGCATATTTATACCTGAGAATCCTTTGACGCATTTCCACAGGGCAATTCCACCAACTGCGGTAAACATAGCATATCATTTATTATTTAAAAGTACTTTTACCTAAAAAAAAGACATTTTCCAAAGCTTGTAGAAGGTTACTATTGGTAAGACTGACATACTACAGTGAAATTGTGCCAGTACCTCCCCTCATGTATTTATAGTACACAATTATTTTTATATTTTTATTTGTATAAAGGTGACTATTTTTTTGGTGACTTGGCTTACTGGTGAGATGATGCATTTTTCATCAGTGTGTATAATAAAGGTTGTGAAATTATTACCAAATATAGCATTAACTCGACTTGAGTGCAGCAAGGATATTGCACAGCATTAAGATAATTTGTTAATGGTCATAAAGTGTGAGATAAGATGCAAGTACCATAGCTAAACATTTCATAATTGACAGCTGTTTTAAGACAGAAATGTTAATTGGCCGAAAAAAAAATAGACAAAATAATAAAATGTTGGCTAATTTCACAATTTTTTATTGAAAATAGGCCAATACAATGTACATAACATTCATGTGTGAAGTTCACTCTCTCTGGGAATCTAAGCTGAAAGCTCTGCCAGCATGTTGCTTTTTACATTTTTTCTGAAAAATGGTTAAATTAGTAATTATGCCTACACTGAACGAGTCTGTCATTCTCATAGTCTCATATCTGTGTAAAATCACAGATTTAATTACCATGTGGCATTTTGTCCTCAACAATTTTAAAGGCCCAGTGGTCTTGTAATAAACATTTTGCAAAAGAAAACCTCAAGGTGTTTATTATAAATAATAATAATAAAAAAAACATATTTTAGCGCCATCTACTGTTTTAGAAGAGGAAGTTACTCATCCGCATTTGTGAAAAAATCTGCCTGGACACATTTGTGAGAAAATCGAGCCGAGAGATCTCACAATCATAACAGATACGCATTTGTATGCACTAGATGTGGTATTTGTTTAAAGGTTACGTGCAATTTATTGGATGGTTTGTGTTTATTTGTGATATATTATCACAAATACAAGGATCAATTATTTATTTGTAAAAGACAATATTGGTTACTCCACTGCATTTTCACTGAAATTGACCTTTGTTTTTGCAAATTGCTTTCTGTTTGTTTGCGAGTCGAGTTTTCCTTTACAAAGCAGATCGAGTTTGTTTCAGCAAAATGCTGAATTTGTTTGTTTAATTTTGGCACATAATTAGCTCCATATTTATATATTATAAGATTTCAAATCTCATGCCTTTAATATGTATTTTTCCATTTTCACATAAATTTCCCTCAGAATTCAAGAGTATGTGCCTGGCATATCTTACATTCTGGGTTTCTACCAGAAATATGAGAAAAATCCAGAAAACCAGGCAGCTGTCACTGTTGTAGCACTCTCGCCAGAGACCTTTGACTTGAGAGTGAAAATTCCAGAGGTTGCTGTCATATAAAACATTCCATATGTTTCAATTTAAAATATATCTTATTGCCTTTCTGCTTCTGTAGGCTGAATTATTATTATTATTTTTTTTTACTTTGCCCTCTCTAGCGAACTTACAAAAAGACACTTCCCTCACCAATCGAACTTGTGGGGTTTGAAGCTGTGAACCTCACCATGTCCACCTAACAGGTTAATTTATAAACTAAAGATAATAAAATCTGTTCTTGTGTATTTGTGCAAATTCAGCATCTTAATACTTTTCACTTCACAGGCTGATGTCGAAGAGGACTTCTGGGATACCATATTCACAACATGGAAAATGGACATTTGATTTGGATATTCAAATATATATGCTAAAATTAATACTTTAGAATTATGCAACAATAAATACAGCATGCAGTAAGACTATCTAATAAAAAGGTACTAGTATCTAATGAATAAGTACTAATGAACAAGTACTAGTATCTAAAGAATAAGCACTAGTAGCTAATGAATAAGTACTAGTACTTAATGGATTAGATACTAGTATCTAAAAAATAAGTACTAGTAGCATGAAAATAGAGACTAGTAGGTTAAAATGATTAAATTTTAAAACGGCTTGCCATAGTGAGTTCATCATTATATTCTAGCCTAGAGTGGGTTATATTTACCTGTAGAGCATCAGCGACCTCTCCTCCCAGGTTCCAGGGATATCTTAGCTAAAGGATGAAGAAGGATGCTTGTGATTAGCTCAAGGATGGGATTCAAAACTTATAAAACGTTATGTGCTGTATGTTTTACATGCGTGTACATGCAAATGTATAGTGGCACTGTGGCAGTCTCCTTGCTAGTTACAATTACACATGGAAGTGTGCTATTGCTGTTTTGCATGCAACTGTTGATTTTGATGATGATATCAATGCAAACAAACTGTATTAGTCAGCTTAGTCAATATTTTAATTAAAGTGCAATTAACATGCTTGTGCAAATTCTACATTTTTCATTTTACTTCCCATATGGAATAGGTACCTGTAATTAATATACCAATTGAATATTGTAAGGACATATATGCTGCATTTTTTTAAAGTGAACTAATACTTTAAGAGGTATAAAACACAGTGCAGATTACCAATCAGTATAAAGCTGCACTTTACTCATGCTCTTGCTCTTATCTTGTCCTAAGTGGAGCCCTATGCCTAGAGTCAATATATAATTTGTCATACATCATCAACATTAGATGAAACACAATATTTAAAACTACACACATTCTATTCTGCACATTCTATTCTACAAGATACAGTTAAATATTTTACATATCAACCGTTTTTATTTTAAATTCTACATCACCAAATTTCATTTTCATTTGTGACAATTTCTCTAAACCTTATCACAGTACTAAGCATGTGCTTAACCTACAAACATAAAACTTTCCTTAAAGGTGCATAGTGCAATTCTCTGAGTTTTTGCAGAACTATGCCCCTCTGGCAACAAGCGAAACTGCAAAATTATCCAGCTTACACTAAAGCATTACACATTTTACGGATCATCATTTGTTGTCATATATTGGCCGTATCAGACATTAGAGACTATATCTTACCGTTTTATCAAGAAAAAAATGCAACTGAGGATCATGTTTGAGCCCTAGAACAGACCGGACATCTCTCCATTTGTTGAAAGCCTTCCCGATGTTGACTCTCATCTTATTCCGATGCCTGTCTGACTCCAATTTTGCCCTTTTGGTGGCACTAGACAAAAGTTTTATTTTCTTTATCTTACGTGGAGTTTGTGTTAGGGTTTGGAATGGACTACAAGCCGATCTCTTTGAATCCATCTTCTACTTTTGTCGCTCGAGTTGTCTTTGCTGATATGGAGAATGGTGGCGAATACACAAACCTGCCAGACATATTAGCCAGGTTATGAACGCGCATGACGTCACGCCCAGTCTCAAAGTCCGTCCCGAATCTCTCTCATTTATTTTACTGTACAGGATTATAGAGGCAATCACAGTGATCAGAGAAGGGCTCATTCAGCCCATCAGGCAATTGTTTCAGCATGTATGGGTTAGAAAAACAGGTATTTTTAACATAAAATGTTGCGCAATGCACCTTTAATGTCGAAGTTATTCTTATGCATATCACCACCAGAGTTCATGTCACATATACAAAAATATATGTTAATACAGGACAAACGGTCAGACTGTGGAGATGATAAGTGCGCGTAGATTTCTTCTTAAAGGGTTAGTTAACCCAAAAATGAAAATTAAGTCATTAATTACTCACCCCCATGCTGTACCAACCCCGTAAGACCTTCGACCATCTTCGGAACACAAATGAAGATATTTTTTATTGATTCTGAGAGCTGGATCACTCCTCCATAGACTGCCTAAGGGACTGGCTCTTGACGGCCCATAAAGTCATTAAAGAAAATGTTCAAATATTCCATGTGCCTACAGCGGCTCAATTATAAGTTTATCAAGCGACGAGACTACTTTTTGTACGAAAAAACCATAAATAACAACTTTATTCGACTATTCCAAT
The DNA here is from genome assembly GCF_988280905.1 of Pimephales promelas. Taxonomy (NCBI): domain Eukaryota; kingdom Metazoa; phylum Chordata; class Actinopteri; order Cypriniformes; family Leuciscidae; genus Pimephales; species Pimephales promelas. Next base: position 7,482,510 of record NC_142789.1, on the reverse strand, counting down.
ACTTCCTTATGGGCGCATGTGCGAGAACTGAGACGAGGAGGACGTTCTCCTTCGACTACTTCTTGTTAACGGCTGTTTACCGCTTAGGAGTTTTACCGCCCCCTACCGTATAAGATGATGATCCATATATATAAGCGCTCCGGATTATAAGGCGCACAGCACTGTCGTTTTTTGAGAAGATTAAAGGCTTTTAAGTGCACCTTATAGTGCGGAAAATACGCTAATTGAAAAGAAAGTTTTGCGCTTCCAGCTATATCAGCACATCATCTTATACGATAGGGGGCGGTAATACTCCTAAGCGGTGAGCAGCCGGTAACAAGAAGTAGTCGAAGGAGAACGTCCTCGTCTCAGTTCTCGCGCATGCGCCCATAAGGAAGTATTGTAATAGTCGAATAAAGTCGTTATTTATGTTTTTTTCGCACAAAAAGTAGTCTCGTCGCTTGATAAACTTATAATTGGACAGACTTATAATAAACTTATAATTGTAGGCACATGGAATATTTGAACATTTTCTTTAATGACTTTATGCGCCGTCAAGAGCCAGTCCCTTAGGAAGTCTATGGAGGAGTGATCCAGCTCTCAGATTAAATCAAAAATATCTTTATTTGTGTTCCGAAGATGAACGAAGGTCTTACGGGGTTGGTACAGGATGGGGGTGAGTAATTAATGACTTAATTTTCATTTTTGGGTGAACTAACCCTTTAACTCTTTCCCCGCCAAACACGGAATTTTCCGTGTTTAATGAAAAAACGCATCTGCGCCAAACACGGAATTTTCCGGGTATCCGTGTTTTAGGTGGTATACGGTAAGGAAGACCTGCGCGCATGTCCTGAATGATTGCGCAACTCTTTGTTTAGAGAAACAGATTGCAATCGTCTCAAACAGTGGAGTAGTGAGAATGTATCAGACAGACAATGCAGAGGTATATGGCTGAAGTACTGGAGGTTAATGGACTCGGAGTCCGATCACTCTTTATTTGATAATTCTGAATCTGATCGGGACGAAGTAGTCAGTGAGAGAGATGCACATGTTCATGCTAGCCATGGACGTGCCGCAGATAGATCGTATAATATTATGACACTATAATATACGTGTGTGTGCAGGCATTTATGTGTGGCTGTCTAAATATGAAGGTGTAATTGTCAAATTATTTCTCTCTTTGTGCACATTTACCACATTGTAATATGTATTTGTGTGTGTGTGTGTGTGTGTGTGTGTGTGTGTGTGTGTGTGTGTGTGTGTGTGTGTGTGTGTGTGTGTGTGTGTGTGTGTGTGTGTGTGTGTGTGTGTCTAGGCCTGTTTATTGTAATTCCAATTATTCATAGGTAGAACACAGAGAGGCAGAGGCAGAAGTTTTATTGCAAAAGTTACATTTCCCTTACATCCTGGGAAATTTGATATATTTTACATTTATTTTATGTTTTTAATTTATTTTGGAAAGTTTTATATATGAAGGAAACAACATCTGAATGTATTCTGCTTTTAAATGCACTTGTTTGATAAAAACACCTTTTTCTCAGTTTTTTGTCCAAAATGTTGTGTTTTTGACAAAACCTACCTCTGTTCAAGAGGCAATAAAAAAAGAACAGATGAAGATAAAATAAAAACGTTTTTTTTGCCTAAAAGCAGAGGCTCAGATCTTTATTTTTATATACATCATCTTCATATATTCATGGAAGAAAATATTCAGCGGGGGCATTCAACTTTAGCGAAAATCGTCAAAAACCCTGGCGGTGGCTGGCAACTTTTTTTTAAAACGCTGGCGGGGAAAGAGTTAATATCCAGTTCTCCTATTGTTTCAGCTTAGTATTTATTACAAGTGTGCGTGCTGTCGCGGAAGCAGATTAAAAGAAATATTGACAAGTTTTCACTGAAAAAAAGGAAAATAATTACAAACAGAATTACAATACAATTTAATTGAAGGATTTTTCAAATTCTTTCATGAAACAAAATATTTTTAAGTATTTAGTATTGAACATTTAAGATCAGCATCTGACATTAAAAAAAAAATCATTTTTGCAATAATCCTTAACTGGTAAAGGCAGCTTTTCACCACATACTTCATATGAGCATCAGATGTAAGTGCTGAACAAAAATTACACCCAGATGTAAGACCCTATGGTAGTCAATGGAGAATGAGATTTGTTTGATTAAAACATTCTTCCAAATATCTTCCTGTGTTCAGCAGAACAAATAAACACATAGAGGTTTGGAACAACATGAGGGTGAGTAAATACTGACAGAATTTTCATTTTTGGGTGAACTAACCCTTTAAATAACTATCTGCCCAATAGGCCCAAAATTATAACTTCAGATTTATTCCCTAACCCCACCTTTACAGGATGTCTGTGCTGCAACAGGCTGATCCTCTACGCAGCGTCACATTATCATGCTCCGGCTATGCCTGTGTATCTTCTTCAGACAAATTTAATTTGTTCATGTGCACTTCTGGCATCTTATGGATTCTGTGATGCACTATCCCACATCACAAAAATTAAATATAATGACATTGAGTTGAGTAGTAATTGAAATTTAACACAAATATTAAGTTTCAAAAAGTGTTTTGTTTTTGTTTTTTGACAAAATGAACTGTTGGAGTTTCCGGTATTTATTTTGGTATAGTTTAAGTGATATTCAGATATTTTATTTAGATAAAGTTAATAAAGTTATATTTAGTATAGTTATTTTTTATTGCAATGTTTACAAAGGCACATCACTGATCTCAGTTCTGAGCCGCCTTTGATCACTGCAGCTTTTCATTGCTGATTTGAGGTCAGTGAGTATTCTGTCTTTTCAGCTGCAGCGGCTCACAGATAATTGGAGCTCTGAGGTTATTTTGATGGGAGGAGAGTGCAAACAAGCTCTCATACCTCTCAAAGAAAGCTCAGTGACTCTCTAAATACCTACAAAATGAACACTCGGATGCTTTGTGTATTTCATGTCATATTCCTCAGTGTTTATGAAATCCAGAGTAAATCTCACCCAAAGCCTTCATGTGGATACCCTCCATCCCAATGGTGCAGGTCTCTGGAGATCGCCATAGAATGTGGGGTAAGTAAAAGATTGATTCAAGTCTTGAAACATTTTTTTTTTTCAACTTTAAATGATAATGACATCTCTGTAGCCCAATTTGAGTTTTGGAACATACAACATCTACAGAACATAATGTTGATTCATCTCAAGGCAGGGTAAACTTTTTACTTAAAACATGTTTTAGGGGGACTTACTTTGCAAAATTATTCATCTGTTTTAACTTGCAATATAATTACTGGTATTTATTTGCAGTTTGATGACCATTTAGAATATTGACTTTTATGCACTATGGCACAAAATAAACTGGTCTTAAAAAGAACATATGTTCAGCATCACTTTCAAAGACGTCTTTGTGCCTGTAAATTACTGTCATGCTTTTGAACAAACAGCTTCCAATTAAATGGGCCACAAGGTTTACCGGTTTGCATCATTTAATGAACCTCCTTATGTCTCAACTGTATCTTCCAAATTAAAATACAAATTAAAATACACACATTTGCATGTTTACGGTTATGTGATTGTGATTAATGTGATTAATTATATTAATATTTTAATTTTAATAATTTGTATTATTAATTCGCTTTTTTATCAACTCAAGAAGCCCTGGGGGAAATCCCAGTTTGGGAAACTGTGAAATTGACTAATGTGAATCTGGGTGACAGTTGTGTGTTATAAGGGGTTAACTGACAAAATGCATGTAGTCTAGTTTTTTTAACTGGATTCACACTAAAGTCACATTGCATGAGTGAAGCCTTGCCATATTGTGACAATGTGAAGATTTTTTGGTAACACTTTATTTTACGACCCGATTTTTTTTTCTTTAATGTTGCCACACCATGTTTCTATTCCATTATTTTCCATGATTTGAAATGTATTGTTTGTGGTAGGTGCAGAAACAATGTATGGAACTGAACGCGACCCGGCCAGACCCATTGGTTCCTCCCGTAGAGATATCTCTCTACTACGAGGCCCTGTGTCCAGGCTGCAGAGCGTTCCTAACAGAACATCTCTTCCCAACTTGGATTTTACTGAAAGATATAATGAATGTCAACCTGGTGCCTTTTGGCAATGCTAAGGTAACATGTTTGACATTTCATAAGAGTTACTTGATGTTGCTTGAATTTGATTATGATGATTAACTTGACATTTTAGGAGCTTCCTGAAGAGAATTCATTCTCATGTCAGCATGGAGAACCAGAGTGCTACGCTAATATGGTTGAGGTGAGTTTGTGGGATAATACAGATGCCCCAAAACCTAGTGAGCTGCAACAAGCTTAAGAAAATGTTGTTTTTTTCAAGCTGGCAGAAAAGCAAAATAATTTTGTGTATTCAGTTTAAACAGGGTTCCTGTCAAAAAGTCTTAAATTCAGTTTAATCAATCAAAGTCATAAAAAGTCTTAAATATAAATTGTAGGATGTGAATTTTAATTATATTTTTTTAATGCCGTTAAATTTGGGAATGGAAAGCAGGAATTGCAAAGTTGAGCTAACTTTAAAAAAAAATGAAGGCAACCTATCATATTAATTTTTTAAGTTAACTTAACTAATTCCCTCCAATTAAATACAACCTAAATATGTCTGTTCGTCTAATAAGCAACCGGTTGTCTTTTTACTTAAAAAGTCTTGTCAAGGCAACTATGGAATGTTTAGCATTTAGCATTGCAAGCAGTTACAGTCCTTGTTTTTCATCTCCATGTTTGATTTTCAATGATAACTTCATGACATGACATCAAGCTATTGAATGCAAAGCAATGATTAGTTTAATGACTAGTAAGGTGGTTGTATGCACATGCCCTGCCCCTCCCGCAGCCGCAAAAGCCAATCGTCTGCTTTTAACAGTCAAGCCGGGAAATATTTAAGCCTTTTGTTTGGTTCCACCGACGCATGCGCACAGTTGAGGTTTGCGACAGCGGAAAATATGTTACTGTTTGAAAAGGTGGCAGATTTGATATGTGTTAGTTGTGTAAACATCAGACATTCCAAGTCTCCACAGATTGATAGCGGCTCCCTGATGACCGCAAATTAGTTAAAATCTCCTGGAATCTAGAGTAAGCGAGCAGTAGCGTGCACACGACAGAGAGCGTGAGAACCTTTGTGCATACGTGGTAAAAGTATAACCTGTAGGGAAAAAGGCATTTTAAACCTTATTTTGGGACAAATTCATCAAACTTTATTAGTGATTTTTTTTTATAATTTTATTACTGTTTCTATACAAGCAGTTTTTATGTCCCGGTGACCAGTGAAAGTGCAGTTCTGAGTCTGCCCATAGCCCATTCATTTACTGTAGATAGGAGCCTGGTCTTGTTAGTCCGAAATCGCTGCCCGGAGGCGTTGCCAAGTTGGTGGCCATGTGGCATGACTTGCCTAAAAGGACTTTGCTCCTACTAATCCTACTAAATCTTTGGTCAAGTTATTTTTACTTTTTTTAGAAAAACATTTGGTAACACTTTATTTTACGACCCGCAAACAACTGCGTAAGTACACTGAAATTACGGTGTACGTTTCTGTAATTATAGTGTACTTCCGTGTAGGTATAAGGGAACAATATGTTAAGTTTTGGGTAATAAACGGGTAACAAGCACCACTTTAAATATAACATTTAATCGTGTTTTTCTTTTTTTAAAAGTCTTATTTTTCATAAACTTTACCTTTATTGTCAGCCGCGCTCTCCTCTGTCCTCGAACGAGCGGTTGACTTCCTGATTCTATGAAACCACTCCCTCAGAAACAGGCAGTGGGCTCAGATTGGTCAGTTTGGGCCGGTGTGTTGTGATTGGCTAAACTGTCGCTCACGTTGTCCGGAAGGTTAACGCCCATTACATTTACGGGCGAAACCTGCACGTCATGAGCTCCGGTCCAGATGTAAATATGATGTCGAACTGCAGTATCAGTTTGAGGCAGAATCAGACCGAGAAAGCGGCGTTGAAGAGAGTACACAGAACATCACCACACACGGCTCTTACTAAACGTTTCTGAATGATATGATTTGCTACATATTTTAACTTTATGCACGTTTGTTTTACACAATAGCATCTGACTGGCAACAATAGCAACTGACTGGCTACTAATGTTAAACACAAACAGCGTTGGCAAGTTTACGTTCTTGATCAAATCGAAAATAACGTCATAAAGCATATTTGAAAAATACATTTACAACATTAGTACTTATACAAAATTCAGGTCCATAATGTTTTTACGTGTTTGTCGTAGACACAATAGCCTTACTAGTAGCCTATAGTGGCTATAAAGCCAGCACTGGCATTTGAAAAAAATAAAACAAGGCTACGTCTGGTATTATACATGCAAATACATTTAAAATGATGAAGTCTTAGCCTACTTACAGGTTGTGGCCCAACAACTGCTGCCTCTGGTTTTAAAGTTGGAACTGCTTCACGTTTTAGTAACAGTTTCTGGTAATCCGGTGTTGAATCCGTGGAGATTCTGGAAGCTGTCTTCCGTAAAATGCGCAGCACAGAGAGCTAGATTACGATACGTCATTTTCAGGAACATAATCAAACATAAATTGTATCCATTGTTGACGAAGTACAGCGTCTGTGGGAAGTTCGAATACAAAAGACCAGACAGCTGCGGGAACAACACACTCGATGAGCTGGAGCTGCTGAAATATGCGCATGTCTTTTTCTGCATATTCCGGAGGGAGGGTTGATGCAAATGTATTGGTTAATGACGTCTAAAACCCAGCTGTAGTTCCAATCGAGTCGTTTTTGTAGGCAATTATACTTCCTGATTTTATAAAGACGATATCTCTGCTTACACTGAACTTTCAGCGCTGCAACTTTGCAGATACTGTTCATGCACCAACAGCAACATTACACACTATTTAAAATCAAAAAAGTGAAATCGCAGTCAACCCCCCCCCCCATTTAATTTACAGCCCGCAGGAGTTACACTTACCCTGTAACTACACAGAACAAGGGGGTAACAAATGCTACTTATTATGTAGCAATACGAAACAACACTATTTGCACTGTAATTACAGAGAAAGGTACTGTTATCAAAAAGCAAAAAAAAAACATTTTAATTACGCAGTATATTTGCCCTGACATTTAAGTGTCATTGCAATTCAATGGGATAAGGTAAGTACTAATTACCACATGGTACGGTCTAAATTCAAATCATAACAAAAACTAATTATTTTGACTTAACATTAAGTAATCTAGTAAGAAAAGCCAATAAATGTAATTTTATCATAGTATATATATATATATATATATATATATATATATATATATATGAAGAGTTCAGATGCAAAAGCCTCTAAGTGCCATTTGAAATTTTCTTCTAAAATGAACATTTTTATCAAGCTTGTATATTTAAGTTCAGTAATTTCACTTAAATGGCAATGAAGATTACCTAGTAATTGCCATTTAAGTGAAATTACTGAACTTAAATATACAATCTTGATTAAAATGACCATTCTAGAAGAAAATTTCAAATGGCATTTAGAGGCTTTTGCATCTGAACTCTTCATATATATATATATATATATATATATATATATATATATATATATATATATATATGTATGTGTGTGTGTGTGTGTGTGTGTGTGTGTGTGTGTGTGTGTGTGTGTGTGTGTGTGTGTGTGTTTAATTTTTAACCAACAGATGTAAAAATTACCCTGTAACATTGCACAAGAACATATTTTGCCAGAAATGTAATACATTTTATAAACAACAGACTTACAATTTTTGCCTGGAATATATTAACAGAATAGGTACCTGTTATTTTTAACTAATTAAATAATTTGCTTGTATATCTGCTTGTTACTCCTTCATTACTCCAAACTTAACATATTGTTCCTTTATACCTACACTGAAGTACACTATAATTACAGAAAACTACACCGTAATTTCAGTGTACTTACGAAGTTATTTGCAGTTTGTATATCTGCTTGTTGCCCCTTTTTTACCCCAAACTTAACATATTGTTCCCTTACACGGAAGTACACTATAATTACAGAAACGTACACCGTAATTTCAGTGTAGCCTACTTACACAGTTGTTTGCGGGTCGTAAAATAAAGTGTTACCAAATATTTTGCTGACAGCTGATGTATCCAACTGGCAAAATGTATATACAATTTTACATTGAAAAATGTTGTGCCAGATCCCAGCTTTTAAGCTTGAAAAAAAAATGTAACTAGCCTATTATTAAAAATTGCTTTGCATTTACTGCCTTATGCTAGTGCTGATATTATCACTGTTATTTAGCTCTCATATGGTTCAAAGTTAAAAAAAAAAAAATACTCAAAGTTAAAAAATGAACTGAATTAAAATTGATGATCATTGTTTGAGATTTGTGTGTTGGGATATTATGTGCATCTCATTGCAATTTTTGTATGACATATATTTGCCCAAGTAGAAATGTTTGCCTCTAGTTTTAAGGCAAACAATGTTCATTTCATGAAGTTGTCTTTGAAAAAAAACAAACATGGAGATGAAAAATATGGATTATCTGCTTGCATTGTTAAATGTTAAATGTTCTATTGCTTTTAAGTTCAAAATAACATGCTATAATATAACAACATGCTAACATTAATATTACTCCCTGTGAAGGCAGCAGAGACAGCAAGGCTAGGTTTTGTTTGTGAATAAAGATGTCAGAGTTACACAAAACACCATGTTTATATTTCTTCTCTTTTTCATAGGCATGTGTTTTATATTCAGCCAGTCATGCAGCATTTCCTGTCATTTACTGCATGGAGTCGTCAGCAGATGTACTCAAATCTGCCAAACCTGTAAGCATTTTTGAGCCAATATTACTGTCCCTCATTACAGGATTCCTTTTCTCTCTCTCTCTCTCTCTCTCTCTCTCTCTCTCTCTCTCTCTCTCTCTCTCTCTCTCTCTCTCTCTCTCTCTCTCTCTCTCTCTCTCTCTCTCTCTCGCTCTGTGAACAATATTTGAGAGAAATAGGCCTTTTGTGTACATATAAAAAGTCTTCTATCTGAGTTCACCTCATGAAAAATGGGGGCAAAAACAAAAGTACAATAAATTATAATTTTGTTCAGTGTGCATATATATATATATATATATAATTTTTTGTTGTTGTTTTGTTTGCTAGTGTTTGCAGCTCCATGCACCATTTGTTAAATGGGGGACCATAGAGTCCTGTACCAGAGGAGAGCTTGGACGCAGTTTGATGCATCAGAATGGAGTGAAGACGCAAGCGCTTAAACCTGCACATACCCATGTGCCCTGGATCACCTTCAATGGGGTGAGGCCTTCTAGAGCAGAGCATTTGCACTAATCTTTGTACTAAAAGACACTAATGGTTCAAGTTGAGTTTTTGATATCTATATGTGTTTTCTTCCTCAGGAATATACTAGTGAATGGGAAGATAAGGCTATGTCCACTCTCTTCAACCTTGTATGCAGCTTGTACAAAGTATGTTAATGTGTCTTTTCACATTTACTATTTATGATTTCTCAAGAACTTTACATTCTCAATAACAAGGCTTAATTAACAACCTTGCGTACTTCTCTTACAGGGAATTATGCCACCAGTCTGCACTGGAGCTCTGAAAAAATTGGACCGAAGCTTTTGCTAGTGGAGGGGAGGAGTGTTACACAATACAAATCTATACAGTATAAGATGCTGTTTGTGGTAAAATAAAATAAAAATATTATAATATCGACAGTCTTAACCATATCTGGTCACACCCACCTTTTTTCCAACATGACATCATGGCTTTTGCATAAACAGACACACCACTTGTGATCTAAATCACATCATGTACAAATCTTTAAAGGCATGTAGACATTTATTTAACTGTGAGGCTAAGCTCGGCACATTCCTATTGGGCCATTTTTTCCGATATTTTTAATTACTGCAACATGCCTCTTTTCACCAGCAGAGGACAGTGTTAGATAATTTTTTTTTTCCTCAGCAAAAAAAAAAAGGCATTCAAAAGCCTGTGTCCAAAGAAAAACGAAATGGAAGGCTTAACCTTTAATTTAACACACAGTAGTTAAGTGCTTTCAGGCTGCAGAAACTTATTAATTAAATTAAAATTAATTTAATTAATTAATTAAAAACAAAAGATAGAATATTTTTGTTTGTCTAAAAACTGTCTAAAAATGTTAGACTACTTTTATTGGGCATGGTACTTGAGGTAGGCTACCTACTTAATTTTTGGTACTGTTAACAATAAAATTTTACATTTATGATACTTGTAATTAGTATTTGCAGATTATTTTGAGCTTCTGCTAAGAAAAAAATAGTGCAGTATATTCAAATTATTTTTTACATATTATAAAATATATGGTAACACTTTATTTAAAGGGGTGTGCATAAGACTGTCGTGACAATGTCATAAACATGACATAACACCTGTCATGAACATGAAGGAGTCTTTATGAATGAACACAGTCTCTTTTTGAGAACAAAAAGTACAACCTGAGTTATTCTTTGAATCCAAAATTGAAACAAAAGAATTCACCGCAATTGCCCCATGCAGGATTCTCCACTGCACTGTCCCCTGTTCTTTTCGATAATGGTGGCTTGTACAAAACTCTCCATTCGGGTCTTACCTCATCACCTATTTTTAAAACAGAACGCCAAGGGGTATCAACTCGCTTATCAAGTGTCTTTTTATTGAGAATGAGCACACACATTCTATACAACTCTTTCCCCGCACATGAGAAAAAAATCAACAGAAGAAACGCTATTTTGTTGAAAGAAACACCCAGAATACTCTTCGACATTTGGTTGAATCAACAAACATGGAAAGGGATCTTCACTGTCAGTGACGCAAGTTCCTGAAAAGAAATCATCTAACATCATTGTTTCTTCATCCGTACAACATTCTTTTAACTTATTCACAAATCGAGTTACTGAACGAACAGATCTGATTCCCAATTTCGCTGAGGCAGCTTCTACATTCTTAAAGTGAGGTCCATTTAAACCCAGTAATTGTTTTAAAACAAAAATTCCTGAGTTTTGTAAAGTCTTATTGAATGCTGGTAAAAAGTTGGATGCAGACAGATCCACTCTTGCATTACAAATCAAGGGTTCATTAAGCAACCAAAAAATGGAATGAAAATTTTCAGATCTTTAAATACCAAAAAAAAAAAACTCCAGATCTTGAAAAGCTGCTGATAAAATGATGACAATTTCGAAAGATCCAAGCACTTCGGGTCCATTAAAAAAAAGAGATTTTTCCATTCCAAGTTTTCCAACAGTTCTTAATAAAACACAACTTATCGCCCTCCAACTGACATTCATCGGTCCATCAAGAAGTCTTTGTAAAAAATGCAGCCGGAAAGCTGCAATCCTGCCATGGAGATGTACCAATCCTTGGCCCCCTTCTTCTTTGGGCAAAAATAAAATACTCTGCGGAATCCAATGAAGCTTGTCCCAAAAAAAATCACAAAAACTGCTTGAATTTCAGCCATCAATTTCGCTGGAGGATCAACGCAAACCAATCTGTGCCACAAGAGTGAAGCAACCAAATTATTTACAAAAAGTGTTCATCCCCTATTAGACAAGTTGGGTAGAATCCACTTCCATTTGTCTAAACGACCTTTCACTTTTTGTAATTACCCATCCCAATTTTTTTTGAATGACATTATCATCTCCTAAAAAAACTTCAAGATATTTCAAACCCCACCTATTCCAACACGGACCTTCGGGAAGAATTGGTTTCCCATCATTCCAGTCCCCCAGTAAAAATGCCTCACTTTTTTTCCAGTTTACTTTTGCAGAGGACCATTTTCCAAAGTCTTCAATCAATGTAGATAAAACATGAATGTCACTTTGTCTATTAATCATTATTATTAGGTTGTCAGCATAAGCTGATATACAAAAATTAACATCACACAATGGTACCCTTAAAGCATCTAAATTCTTCCTGATTTTTTGTAGAAGTGGTACAATAGCAAGAGAATATAACATTCCAGATAATGTACAACCTTGTCTAATACATCTACTGACCTCGAATGGAGGACATAAGCCACCATTAAACTTAATAACACTCTCAATGTCACCATAAAGAATTTTAATCATGTTTGAAAACTTTTCATTAAAACCAAAAGCCTCTAAAACGTCCCATAAATAAGCATGCTCAATCCAGTCGAAAGTTTTCTCTTGGTCTAAAGACAACAAACCACAATTGATATTAAATAATTTGGAAGCCTTTATAATACAGTATCTCTAATTAAAGAAATATTGTCAAAGCAACATTCTTCGACGCTCACCGCCGATGCCACTTTAATCGAATGGCGTCTAGTGAGTGAACTCAAACCCTGCGTTTTCTGGGCCGACATGCCTCCAAAAAACGGATGGCACATGGCCCTCAAACTAAACTAACAAAAACTAATATCAAATCAGACAACAAACCCTCAAAATCAAACCATCAAAACTAAAAAATAAAAATAAACCAAGCAGAAAAGAGGAGAGAGAAAAAAAAAGAAAACTTCACTCACATCAGTCTGCACCACGCTCACACCGCTCCGCACACACTCACTCAACAATCGCACCGGAAGTGTGTGTGTGTGAGAGAGAGAGAGAGAGAGAGAGAGAGAGAGAGAGAGAGAGAGAGAGAGAGAGAGAGAGTGTGTGTGGGTGTGTGTGCGTGTGTCTATTTGTGTGTATGTGCATGTCACAAATCATAAATTGTTTCTTCAACTTACTTTACTTCAAAATATCTTACTTTACTGCTACTATCTGTTTCTGCTTCTTTATTATATTTATAGTGTGTGATTTATAAAATATATTATATCCTTCATCACACATATTGTGTCTGGTCACTTTATATCTTATATCAGAATATTATATTACTGTTAAACCTACTATGGATATTGAAATACGCCGAACCATGTGTCCTGTATCATAGCTACATGAATGACCTTTGCAGAAAAAAAAAAACGTGTGAAAATCAGTTCAGTATTCAGTGAGATACGATTAATTTAATGCGCTGACAGCTCATATCACCTGCCATTCAGATTACACTGAGTGGAGCGGATGACCGGTTTAAGATGGCGGCTCCAATTCTCGTCCGTGCCAATAGGCAGTAGCGGTCGATCGGGCGTCTATATACCCCTTTTTGCGCTAGTTTGAGGCGAAACAAAAGGTGTGTTCGACATCGCCTGCGGCTGGATGCAACCGATCGGCGAGAACAGCCGCGTGCAGGCGGGGAGGAGCTGCAAACGGAGACGTGAAGTCGAACAATTTCTGGTTCCCGTAGTGACGGCTCACGTGGTGTTTGCATGGTTATACCACAGCTGAAGTGAAATAAATGCAACATTTGCCAAATAAACAGATATTTCAGATATTTCAGACACATTTTCATTCAATACTTTACTGCTTCATACAGCATCTGTTTGAACTAGAATAAAGTTCAAAATAAGCCTATAATCAATGACGTGGAATCAACGTTTTTTAATCAGTTTTATTTTGATAAACATGATAAACATGACACAATATAACATTGCGACTACATGAAAAGAGTGTTTACTGTTATAACATACTGATTTGTGAGCTTTAGTGGAACTAAACGTGTGAGAATAAACACGAAACGCACGTGATCGTTGTCATGCGGTGAATCCGGCGAATCGTGGAACAGCTGTGACATCATCAGAGCTCGTGCAGCCGCTCTTTAGAAGCGGCGCTGGCTGAGTCCTCCGGCTACTCTCGTATCGCTCTCGCGGTACTTTGATGGCATATGTCACAATCACGTGGAGTCAGCGCTGCATCAAGTCGGACAAAATTTCTAACCGGCATGCATTGTTTCAAGTCAGTCGCCGATCGGTCTGCGCAGAGCTGCATGAAGTCGAACAAGCCTAAAGTGAAAACTGGAGGCGGCCAATGCAAACGAAACCAGCACAGATTCGGCTACATAATAAGGAGCTTAAATTACTTTTATTATTATTAAATGTCATCTTGTTGTGTTGTTTGGTGCAAGAATTGATGAAAAATGAATATGCTGTATCTGGAATTTTTATTTCTAGAAAATATTCACATGATTAAAATCACACCTAATGTAACTCTTTAACATTGTTGTCGTCTCTGCGCTGGCTCGGCAGAACTGCAGATCGTACACACAAGTCTTGTACAGGACCATTCAGCGCTTAGTTATAGGCATCTAAAGATCTATATGCCCTCAGTTTCTCTTTACGATCGGTTTCACTATAAGGTAGGTGTAGAAGTCAGGCCACTCAACCGAGGTAACCTTAATCCTGTCAGATCGTCCATGCATTGACTTGAGTGAGCGTGTGAAGGCTACGGGTCAGCCAATCTGGTGCTGTCCGTTAAAATAACTTTTGGAAATAGCAATCACGGTACTGGACAGTGAGTGACCTTACACATTAAGATAAAATCGGATTTTCTCCAGTCATTGTTTAAAAACAAGCTAACAATACTTGCTAACTAGTGTTAGTGAAGCGGCCAGAGCGATCGTTCTGCCTCCACCTAAGCTCTGCCCACATGAAAACGTCACCATGTTTACCAATTGAAAAGGGGTCTATAGACGCTTTCATCAGACGCGTTGCCATGGTGATGAGCTGGCCCAAAGTTAACTTCCGTTCTGTTCGTTTATTAGTGTTTACTGGATAATATGGCATTGACTACAAATGCAGTAAAAGTTAAGGTGATGAGCAGGTTGTTGAGCTGTGGGGTGCAACCTGACCTACCCAGATAGCAAACTGACATTGAATCAACGTGGAAATATGACATCGAAACAACGTTGATCTGACATTGTTTTGCTCATCGAATTAATGTTGAACCAACGTCAGACGCGTCATTCTTTCAAAACTAACGGAAAATCAACTTGAAATCAACGCGTTGTTTCAACGTTATGAAAGCAAACCAATTTTCGATTTTCATTTAGCTTTGAAGAATGCCGCGTCTGACGTTGGTTCAACGTTAATTCGATGAGCAAAATCAACGTTGTTTCAATGTCATGAGAGACGTTGTTTCCACGTTGATTCAATGTCGGTTTGCTATCTGGGTAGGGAGCAAGCACAATTTTGTGATAAGCGGTACAGTGTTTGTGTTTCCCATACATTTATTAGTGGCAGCCGACCACATTATTAGCACTGACCGCCACATATTGATTTCCGTGTTTTTAACAATTTAAGATGGGAAAAGTTGTAATTGACTGCAGAGTTGTTGCGTGCAGTGCATATTCGCATGCTCTCTCTCTCTCGCAAACACATTGACAGCGGACCAGTCTGTGTATTGAATGGTTAGTATCATAAACAGCGCTGCACAGATCTATCCAACATGCTGTCAATGTGGAGACCCACCTTAAAAAAGGTTAGCAAGCATGTATGAAGCCTAGCTAATAAGGAGAGCTATGTTAGCCTTATTAAACCCCGTTGCGCTCGCCACAGTTTTTTTAACACTGCGGTAAATCAGACACGTCGGTAGAAAAACATCTTGTCTCCAATTTTTGTTCAACGGGTCTGGTAGTGTCACATTTCAGTTCGGCCAGGTAAAATTAATTTTCTTTGACTGGCAAGAAATACCAGCTACTAGGTTATTTACTTGTTATGGATTGTCTCCGCAAGTCTGCCGGAAGTTAAGTTTGGGCCAGAATAATGCACATGCGCAGTACTGTTTGTTTATGTTGTCACTGCTGAAAGCCTCTATATGATGTATATTCAGCTGTAGTGATATCTGATGATATCCATATAAGGGATTTCCTGTATACGCCTATGAATCTCAATTGTAGACTAGGGTGCCCTCTGGCTTCGAGAATGAATGAAACAGAAATTAAATGAGAGTGTTTAGTGCTCCATATTTCTAACATTGCCTCATTTGGGGTAAAAAAAAAAAAAAGTACTTTGTAACCTAGTAACTTGAGTAGTTAAAAATACATATTTTTGTGGAAACAAAAAAACAAACATAATTTTTGTTAAAAATGAAAACATCAGTTTCAGAACACATGTGAGCTCCAAATACTCACAACACAACTCAAATACAGAAACGCACCGCAAAAGCACCATAGACAATAAAAGAAATGGACACAGCGACCCCGTTGATTTCAACGGAGAGAGTTGAAGCCAAAAAGCACACAACACAAATACAGAAGCGCGCTGCAAATAACAGAGACCACATCTTAAAGTGTTTCCAGGGGAACCAAATAAGTGACGAACCCGGCTGGGACGTGCTGGGTGTTTACAGCTTAAAATTCTACTTTCGAAATTCTACTAAGTATTTTGCAAAACATACAGAGATTACATATTTATGACATACAATTTGTATACAATATACAAAACAATATGTTCAATGTCATCAGAATACAAATGAGAAAAGAACAATGAGCTGAAAACTATAAAAAATAAATAAATAAATAAATAAAGATAAAGAAGAACATGAAGGAAAGATATTTTTCTTTCATCAGTCACACTGTATACAAATAGTTTTATGTTATGTTTCAATTTTCATAAAGAAAAGTTTCATAAATGTTAGGTATGGTTAGGTAACGTAGGGTCCAAAGTTTTAATGTTGAGACACACAGATATACACACATATTTTAAAAGCTTTTTTGTAAAGTAAAAATAAAAATTCCTTTGCAACCGTTATTGTCACGGATACACCTGCTTCAGTGCCAGACTCCATCACTCCGCCCACCCGATCGGCATCCCCGGATTTCTAATCATCATCACCTGTCACCGCCACCTGCACCCAATCCCCATTTCATTCACCAGCACTATAAAAGACTCACCCATTCACTTCCTCAGTTGTCTGGTCTCATCGACACATACAACATCAGACTCCCACCACTATTAAAGACTACTTACCCGATACCTACCTGATTCCAGTCCGTCTTCAGATCCTTCGTCATCCTGCTCTCCAGTCCTGTTCATGTTCCTCTGTGTTCCGTCTGCCATCAGCCTGCCGATTCCATTCATCCTGCTTCAGATAAGAAACTCTAATTACAGACTGTTTCAAGATACCTTCAATATTCTTCAACCCATTTACTCACCTGCCATTCTCCATTGTTCACATTTGCAATAAACCTGTTTAACTCACCAGTCTGTGTCTTCTGATCCCTGACAGAAGACCAGACCAACAAACATGCTACAACCCACAAGAAGTCCTCACGTTCATCTTCTGCTCCTTCATCTCCGGTTCCCCTTGCTTCCACCTCCGTCGAGATTCCACCAGTCGAGAACCCACCTGAGATCCCCACTCCTTACCGGGCGTTCCAGGATGTCTTTAACAAGCAGCTGGCAACCACCCTTCCACCTCACCGGCCATGGGACTGTGCGATTGACCTGCTGCCTGGGGCGGTACTACCGCATGGTAAGATCTACCCATTGTCCATCCCGGAACAGAAGGCCATGGAGGAGTACATCGAGGAGGCGCTACAACAAGGCTATATCCGTCCATCTACGTCCCCTGCCGCATCCAGCTTCTTCTTCTTATTCGTCGGTAAGAAGGACCAATTCCTGGGATTCGCCAACTTCTACCGTCGTTTTATCAATGGTTTCAGTCAGATCAGCGCTCCCATTACTTCTCTCCTCAAATGCGGGGCCAAGTCTCTGTCCCGGACCACTCAGGCAACCAACGCCTTCTGCTCCTACCCTCGTCCTTCCAGATCCTGAGCTCCCATTCCTCGTTGAAGTCGACGCCTCCACCACTGGGGTAGGAGCAGTCCTCTCACAGTGGCAGGGGACTCCACTCCGACTCCATCCATGCGCCTTCTTTTCCAAAAAACTGTCCCCGGCGCAGCAAAATTATGACTCCGGTAACCGAGAACTGCTCGCTATCAAGCTCGCTTTGGAAGAGTGGAGGCCCTGGCTGGAAGGAGCCAAGCATCCTTTCATCGTCATCACTGATCACCGTAACCTCGAATACTTACGTGAAGCCAGAAGATTGAATACCCATCAGGCCCGCTGGGCGCTCTTCTTCACCCGTTTCCATTTCAAAGTCACCTATCGCCCAGGACCCAAGCACACCAAGGCAGACGCTCTGTCTAGTCAGTTTCACCCAGATTCCTGCCCATCGGTTCCTGAAACTATCCTCCCTCTAGCCTTAGTCATCAGCCCCGTCCAGTGGAGTTTGGATGACCATATCGCCGAAGCCACCCAATCTGAAGGTCCTGAGGTCCTGAGGGACGGGTCTACGTACCCACGCGGCTCCGTCTGTCCCTCATGGACTCAGTTCATACATCTCCGGGCTCTGGACACCCAGGCAGCCACCAAACCCTCTCGCTCATCCAACAACATTATTGGTGGCCAAATATGACCCGGGATGTCTCCCGGTACGTCAAGGGATGCTCAGTCTGTGCCATGGCCAAGGTTCCACGCCGCCTTCCGGAGGGAAAGCTAGTACCCCTACCTGTGCCCACACGACCCTGGTCACACCTAGGGGTGGATTTCGTCACCGACCTACCTGTATCTGATTTCTATACCTGCATCCTGATGGTAGTAGACCGGTTCTCCAAAGCCTGCAAACTGATCCCCTTGGCCGGTCTACCCACAGCCTTCAAGACCGCAGAAACTCTCTTCCACCAAATCTTCCGACACTTTGGCATCCCTGAAGACATTATCTGACCGTGGCCCTCAGTTCATCTCCTGCGTGTAGAAAGCTTTCTTCAACCTGTTAGGGGTCTCCGTAAGCTTAACCTCCGGATACCATCCCCAGTCCAGCGGCCAGACTGAGCGGAAGATTCAGGAGATCGGGAGATACCTGCGGTCATACTGCCACGACCATCAGGACTGCTGGAGCCGTTATCTTCCCTGGGCCGAGTATGCACAGAATTCCCTTCGTCAATCTTCTACTGGTCTCACTCCCTTTCAGTGCATACTCGGCTACCAACCACCACTATTCCCCTGGAATGGAGAACCCTTCAACGTTCCAGCAGTCCATCATTGGTTCCAGATGAGCGAGAGGTTCTGGGACTCAGCCCATGTACATCTCCAGCGGGCTGTTCAGAGACATAGGAGCCAGGTCTGGCTCTCAACCCGTGACATCCATCTCCGACATAAGCTGAGATCCAGATACATACGTCCATTCGCCATACAGAGGCAAATCAAATCAAACCCTACAATAATCCTCTTCTTCCTCCTTCCCCAGGGTCTGGTACTGAAGATGTACCTCCTCCTCCTCCGGCGGACCCCGAGAATGACAGTATTTACCAGGTCCACAAGATTCTGGACTCCCAATGACGGGGGGAGGGGGGGCGGCTGGAATACCTCGTGGACTGGGAAGGCTTCGGGGCCGAAGAAAGATGCTGGGTTCCTCGGGACGACATTCTGGATCCTGCCCTCCTTCAAGACTTCCATTCGGCTCATCCAACTCGTCCGGCACCTAGAGGTCGCGGCCGCCCCCGTCGTCGGTCCATCACGCCAGCTGGAGCTGCGTGAAAGCCTACATTTCACATAGGCTACCTAGAAGCTGCGCTGAGCGTAACTTACACACACACACACACACGCACACACATACTTATTGCGCCTTCCCTCCTCACGCCTGACGCTACAAAACCGTTCAAAACCCATAAAAGCAACAATTATTAATAATACTTACAGGTTGTGATTCATAGGAGGAAGCTGATCCATATAGACTGGGTAAGTACGTTACTGAGCCCTCCTTCAGGAACAACCGCTTGCAAATCCACATTTGAATTCATTTATGTTTTTGAACGATTCGTAATTAAAATGATGAGAACACAATCGGGCTATACTGTTGTGATATCGTTGCAAATATGAACTCTAACCACCGATTCTTCACATGCTCGTCCCTGGTAAATGAAAACAAAGTGGGTGAACTTTCTTTACATTGTAGAACACAGCGTCTTCTCGACATGATGCTATGATGAAGTATTTGAATGTGTAGACTTCAAGTTTACACTTCCGTCTGCGCGCGGCCAATGACCTCTCTACATCACGATGTAACAGCTAATGACTCGTTTCAAAAACAATTCATTTTATAGACTCAGAGTCGACTCTCACTTTGAAAGACAATAACTTTATATACGGTGCACTTTCAGATATAAATCTTTGCAGGATGTTTTCATTCCCTTAGAGCTATATTCCACACCATATGAACAGTCATTTTAAAAAATCCATGATAGGGGCTCTTTAAGTATCGACAAATTTTAAAGCACTGCAGCTTGATTGCAACATTAAATGGACTTTGAAATGCACACGAGACATTCGATCAAATGAATATAATGTATTTAATAAAGGAAAACTATGTATACAGGTGACTAAAATTACACAGTAAATAAAAAAGACTAAAACAACAAAACACTGAAAGAAAAGGAAAGTGAAAGAAAAGGAAGTTGTCAACAGTATGGCAATTTCACACCGATACTTTCTCAGAGAACTTAGATATTGAATCATAAATGCATTAAAGCTTGATTACATGAATACTAGCATATGGTTCTCTTATGTTGCTGAACAAGGCTGCGTGAGAGTGTCCTTGTGTGTATGTGGTTCTTCTGGACCGTCGGATTTGAAAGTCTCTTGAAGTGAAGTTACTCAAAGAAAAATAATTCAGGCTAAGTTCATGTCACTAGTCTGTGGAAATGAACAAAGTAGAATACAAAACGGAAAACAAAAGAAAAACTAAACTAACGGACTGAATAGAAGATCTTGAAGAAAGTGAAAAAGACTGAAGACAAGGAGGAACTGGCATTCCATCCTTTTGAGGAAACCGGAGTTTACACCTCTTTTGGGGTGAACGGCCAATCTCCTTTGAGGATTTCGAGAGGGAAACTTTTTCTTGGTCCTGTCAGCGCAGCTCATTTGCATAGTTTATGGCAGTGACAGAAACGTGGTCAGTCTCCTACAGCGATGGTAAAACATTAAAATCCATAGATTCAGCTAAGACAAACCGTTTACATAGATACCAAGAAAGATGTGTTTGGCACGTACAACAACAGAGATTTATTCCAATAACTTGAATTTAGGCATTTAGAGTTCAACTAACGCAACTATAAAGTCATAATTATACTAAAATGAAAACAGAACACATTGGTATATAAGGATATATTGTACCTTTTTCAGAATTGTTACTTTATAGATTTTAATGAAGGAATGTCTGTTTGTGTGTGTGCGTTTTTGGAGTGAACTTTTCTTGGCCACCTGGCATTGCTCAGAAGAGATGTTGATCTCTTTGAGGCTCAAACCCATGGCTGTGTGTGAACATTTGCATGCCATAAAGTTGTCAATGGCAATTTTAACGCAGACTCGGTGGTGCCAGAAGAGAGAGTTATGGATGAGAGTCAAAGGGTTAAAGGCCTTTTTACATGTAGAATTGAATGAGTCCAAACTGACACAGTCCAGATACACTACACTTGCAATGGTCTGCCATATCCAGTGTAAATGTAATGACCTCAAATAATTGTTAAATTTGTTTTTTGTTTGTTTATTGTACATAATCTGTACTAATATAATGTTAACAGTATAAATGTAGAAAGCCTCAGAAAATATGTATACTGTTGGGGGCGCTGTGGGTTGAGAAGACCGGTTCGAAAAAGTGAGAGAAGAAGTGTAAAAAAAAGCGCAGTTCACGCATGTTGTTGTTCATGTAAAAATTGAGCTCAAAAATCTGTCACAGAAACAAAAGAGAAAACAACCGGAGCAAATAAATCTACAGAAAAGAACTGATTGTCGTCGTTATTGTCCAAGGGGGCAACATAAAATTGGTGTTTCTGCTCGGTTGTGACGGATTTCGGGAAGAAGAAAGCAGCAAGTGATGAAACGAGCCGCGAGTGCAGCGCGAGCTGAGAACGAGCCGCGATTCACGGAGAAAGTGGACTTTGAAACGGCGGAAAAATAACTGCAATCTGCGAACGTGAGTTAAGTTAATCTGTTCAGTGAGTGGCCATAATGTTGCCTGTGTGGGAAGCTACGCTGGATGAAATAGAGAGTAAATTACTCGAGTTATCTGCTTCGCAACTGAGAAGTTTGTGTGAAATGTTAATGCTAAATGTGGGGGAGGATGAGACACACACGCCTCGCGCGCTGAGAAGACGCATTCTGCAGCATTTAGAGGGAGATGATGTTGTTTCACTCGAAGATGAAGGACTGTCTATGTTGTTAGAGACAAAGGAAAAGATTGAAAGTTTGAGAAGTGTTGACGAAGAGGAAACCGAGAGCTCATCCAGTGTAGGGGTTGAAGCAACCAACGAGGTGCAGCGAAAAGTTGACCTGGAGCGCCACTCTGTGGGCGTTAGTGGAATTGCATCAGAAAAACCTGTGGAAAACACTGCAACACAATCACTGTATGCCAGAACAGACAGAAAACTGCAAAATTCATCAGTTTCAGGAGAAAATGTCACGCTAGTGCATCCAGTGTATAAAAAAGAACTCAAAATAATTGGGCAAATAGGTGAACCGGGCCAGAGGGACAAATTAAACTTCACCAGCCTGGACAGACAGATTCACAGGGCCTGCAAAAAGGGTTATGATGAGGGAGAAATTGTTGAGGCAGTCATTCAAGCCATCATCCCAGGTGTCAGTTTGAGAAGTTACCTGGAGAGTAGGACAGACTTAACATTGCCTGCTCTCAAACAAATTCTCAGAGCACATTTTATTGAAAAGGATGCAACTGAATTGTATCACTCACTCACACGTGCAGTTCAAGAACCCAAAGAAACGCCGATCCAGTTCTTAGTTCGAGCCATGGATCTCAGGCAGAGGGTTTTATCAGCATCTGAAAATGTAAAGGCAGGATTAAGATATAATCACGAACTAATCCAGAATCAGTTTTTGCAGACAGTTCTGACTGGCCTTCATGATGACAGCGTACGAACAGATCTAAAACCCTACCTGGAAAACCCACGGGTGGAAGATGAAGTGCTGTTGGAGAAAATGAACATGTCGTATAGTCTTGAGCTAGAAAGAAAAACCAAGTTCTCAACCACTCGACCAAAAATAGCCAAAGTGGCCACAGTTATGGAAGAGGAACAGGCACATGCTGAACAAGATGTCAGGATGAAAAAAGAGAAAGCTCCAAAGCCTAACAACCTGATGGAAAAGCTGGATGCTCGAGACAAAGTGATCTGTGAGGCAATTCAGAACCTGACGTCTCAAGTAGCGAGCCTTGCTCAAACATCACGACCTCAGATGACTAGAAACAGTAACCAGAGATTCCCTCGCAACCAATTTCCACCTGTTCGACCAACCACCAGGCGTTGTAACCAATGTGAACAGTCTAACTCAGAGGGAGGGTGTGAACACTGTTACAAGTGTGGCAGCAGTGAGCACTGGGCAGCGGGTTGTCGAAAACGAACTGTGAACAATGTAACGTCAAGCAAGATTGAGATTACATCACACATTATTGAAAACTTACCAAGAGGTTGCTTATCTGAAGGACCGTGGTCGAACAAACAGGAGAAAACAGCCAGTTTGGTGGGACGCAGATGCTTGGTGCAATGTTCTCTCGGAGGTGTCATAACATCAGTGCTTTGGGACACGGGGTCACAGGTTTCAATTGTGGGCTCGGAGTGGAAGAAAAGACACCTTCCTGACGCAGAGGTGAGACCAGTGAGAGAGCTGCTGGAGGAGGGAGAACTCAACCTGACAGCAGCGAATGGGACAAGCATCCCATATGAAGGCTGGATGGAAGTGGAGTTTTGTCTGTCTGGAAACACTGAGACTGAAGGAAGGGGCACACACCTGATGGCACCAATTCTCATTGCATCCAGTGAATTGGAGAAACCCATAATCGGCTTTAATGTGATTGAGGAACTGGTCCAAGCTAATGCAGCACAGCAGATTCCTTTGAGTTCCCTTGTAAACACACTGAGTTCATCCCTGGAAGTTAGCCCTAGGAAAGCAAAAGCCGTTCTGTCACTCCTGAAGAAACGCAAAAACAGCAGCGGGTGTCATATTGCAAGACTTGGACGAAAATCCATTATTCTTCCAAGATACGCGAGAGTGAACGTCAGTTGTGGCAAGCTCAATAAGACGGTTACCCTTGGAACACACGTAATGTTGGAACCCAATTTGGAAGCACCCTGGCCTGCAGGCATAAAGGTAAACAAACAGCTTATTCAGATGCCTCTGAATGAGGATGATAACATTACAGTGATGGTGGAAAATACCACAGGAGAAGAGGTGACACTTACAGCACGGACTGTCCTGGGGTGGCTGCATGCAGTGGATGCCATTCATCAACTGGAAGTGAAGTCGCCGTCTCCGTCTGAATTCCAATCTCAGCTAGCACAAGGTGACAATGACGTACCGCCAGAGACCCAACCTACAGTTCAGGAGAGTGAAGGATGGGACCCGCCAGTGGACCTCAGTCACTTACCTGGAGAACAACAGGAACGTGTGAGACAGCTGTTGAGAGAGAATAGTGGAGCGTTTGCTAAGGATGACTGGGACACTGGATGTATTCCGGACCTCAGAATGGACATTTGTTTGAAAGACAAAATCCCTGTACAAAAGACGTACAATGCAATACCACGACCCCTATATCAAGAGGTGAAGACCCACATACAGAATCTGCTGAGTCAGGGGTGGATTCAAAAGTCAACATCCTCCTATTCCTCGCCAGTTGTGTGTGTGAGAAAGAAGGATGGGAGCTTGCGTCTATGTGTGGACTACAGGCTGCTCAACGAGAAGACACACCCTGACCGACATCCCATCCCACGAATCCAAGAGATACTGGAAAATTTAGGGGGGAACTCCTGGTTCACTGTGCTGGATCAGGGTAAAGCCTATCATCAGGGCTTCATGAGCAAAGACAGTAGGGCATACACGGCATTCATAACACCCTGGGGGCTCTATGAGTGGGTGCGGATACCTTTTGGCCTCACAAATGCACCCGCCACCTTTCAGAGATACATGGAAGAGTGTCTAGGAGAGTTAAGGGATGATATCTGTGTTCCCTATCTTGATGATGTGTTAGTCTTCAGCAAGGATTTCGACCAGCACCTAGAGGACTTGAAGAAAGTGCTACAGCGACAGCAGCAGTGTGGGATCAAGCTAAGGCCAAAGAAGTGTGACCTTTTTAAGCGGGAAGTCTGCTATGTGGGCCGCATCATCTCTGAACATGGGTACAGCATGAACCCCAAAGAAAAAGAGGCTGTGCAAGCACTAAAGTGGGAAACACCTAGCACTGTCCGTGAGGTGAGGAAGCTCATGGGTTTCCTTGGTTATTACAGATCATACATCGCTGATTTTGCCAGAATAGCCAAGCCTTTATATGAACTATTGACAAAGTCCAACACGTGCAAAAGGAAAGGCCCCGGAAAAAGAGGGAACTCCTCGCAAGCACCTCCATCACAGCCAGTAGAGTGGACAGGGAGACATCAGGAAGCGCTGGAGAAGCTGATTACAGAGTTGTCAAGCCCACCCATTATGGCATATCCAGACTTTGAAAAGCCATTTGTCCTTCATGTCGATGCGTCAGAAGAAGGGCTAGGAGCTGTATTGTATCAACGACAGGGAGGTAAACTCCGCGTAGTTGGTTATGGATCTCGGACTTTGAGCCCGGCCGAAAGGAACTACAAGCTGCATTCTGGGAAGTTGGAGTTCCTGGGACTCAAATGGGCGATCACAGAGCGTTTCCGGGATTACCTGTTTCATGCACCGCATTTCGTTGTCTACAGTGATAACAACCCGTTGACATATGTCATGAAAACGGCAAAGCTTAACGCAGCGGGGCAACGGTGGGTTTCTGAGCTGGCAGACTATCGTTTCACTCTGAAGTATAGACCAGGGACGGCAAATCGAGATGCAGACTTCTTATCACGGAGACCAGTGCCCATTGAAGTCACAGTCAGAGAATGTACTCAGGAGTGTGAGCCGGAAGTTCTGGGATCAATCGGGGAAGTTCTGAAAGCACAACGACGTGGAGAAGTGGACTGGATATCTGCAATCACCTGCAACATAGATGTCTTACCGGAAGAGCTGAAGGGTGGATCAGTGGACAGTCAGCGGCTAACATCTCAGGATATCAGGAGTGCTCAGCTGAGTGATCCAGTCATCAGCCGAGTACTGGATCTGAAACAGAAACAAATTTACCTCAAACACAAAGACAAATTGATGGAACCAGAACCTGTGAGACGACTCTTGCGAGAATGGCATCGCCTGCAGATTAATGAGGAAGGTATCCTGCAAAGGAAGATAATGACCAGAACTCAGTTAGTTGTCCCAGAAAACTTGAAAAGTATGATATACAAGTACCTGCATGAAGACATGGCCCACCTGGGTGCTGAACGTATGGTGGCAGCAGCTCGTGCACGTTTCTTCTGGCCAAGAATGAGAGAGGAGATAGAGCATTATGTCACAAGAGTGTGTCGATGTCTAAGACAAAAGAAACCAAACCGGATTACCAGAACCCCAATCAAGAGCATTGAGACAACAGCTCCATTTGAGATGATCTCGATTGATTACCTGCACCTGGAGAAGAGTAGAGGGGGAGCAGAGTACATTCTGGTGGTCATAGACCATTTTTCGAAGTTTGCTCAGGCATACGCCACCAGAAACAAGTCTGGAAAGACAGCAGCCCGGAAGATCTTTGAAGACTTCATCATGCGTTATGGTTTCCCCGCAAAGATCCATCATGACCAGGGGAGGGAGTTTGAGAACAGCCTGTTCCAAAAGCTACAGAGTTATTGTGGGATTAGGCATTCACGTACAACCCCCTACCATCCCCAAGCTAACCCAGCAGAGAGGTTCAATAGGACACTGTTGGGGATGCTGAGGACCTTAGAGGAGACGAAGAAGTTGAATTGGGCAGAACACCTTAACAAAGTTGTCCACGCCTATAATTCCACGGTACATGAGTCAACAGGATTTTCCCCATTCTTTCTTCTTTTTGGACGAGAGCCAGTTCTTCCAATTGATCTTGTGTTCCCCACAAAGCAAGTAAAGGACACCCAGTCTCATGCCGACTATGCTGAAAAGTGGAAAAGGTCTATGCAAGAAGCATATGATATCGCAAAGAAGAACATGAAGAAGGCTGCTGCAAAGGGGCAGAGAAATTACAATCGGAAGGCATGGAGTTCTGTCTTGGAGCCCGGTGATCATGTGTTGGTGAGGAACCTGTCAGAAAGAGGAGGCCCAGGAAAACTGCGAGCGTTCTGGGAAAAACAAACGTATGTGGTGAAGGAAAGGAGAGGAGGAGATGGACCGGTGTACGTTGTTGGACCATTGGATACGACAGGAAAGGATAGAGTGTTGCACCGGAACCTTCTATTACCTTGTCCGTATCTGGTGGATGAGCCGAGAACAGCCGATGTTCGTTTGGAAAGAAAAGGATGTCAGAGGAACAGATCGAAACAGGAAGGACAATCACCACAAAATACTCACCATGGAAACACTGACAGTTCCAGTGACGAGGAGGTTGACTTGTGGATTCCAATATGGAGAACAGGAACAGAATTAGATCCATGTGCGGCAGAATTTCACCCTGGAAGAGAGGAGAGAAACAGGAAACCTGAAAAGGAACTTGACATCGAAGAAATTGGTGACGAATCCGTAAACCTACCTGACTCAGAGAAATCCGATGAAGAAGTGCTGGGAGATCTTCAAGGGGAGCAGGTGTTGGAGGAAGGATTCATTGGAGAAGCCGAGCATGAAGATAGTGATGAGGCATCAGAACCTATGAGGCATGAAGATTGTGACGTGACATTAGAACTTATGAAGAGAACTTCTGCCAGAACCAGGCGACCTAGGAATCTATACACATATGACACCCTGGGTGAGCCCACACTTAGACCAGTGAGCTAATCTGTATCCTTCATATTAAGTAATACTAGTGAGAGTTGAAATAGTTATGTTCAAGGTAAAATATTTTTGTTAAGTGAGTTATAAACAGTTATGGGTATTGTAAGTCTACAGTCGTAAAAAAAGGCAATAGGCTACAGTAGAGTAATAGGTTGTGCAGTCTAAAGGAATATTGGGTAGACTGAGAAAACATTAAGAAATTAATGCATTGCTGAATTGACATTTAAAATGTGTTAAATACATTGTGGAGGTGTATGTGGTTGTGTCCACTTGTCATTACAGGACGTTCTGGGGGGCCCACCAGCGAACCTAAAGACAAGACACCTTTTCAACATGCATCAGATCTAAAAGTTTAGATAATTGCAATTATGTCAAAGTAGTTTGGAAGTAAAATATGTTGTTCCCTTTCGAAGGGAACTCAACAATACGTCGAATGACGCTATGGGGGAACGCCTCAGGCGTGACGGGTGTCTGAAATCAAATATCAACTCACAGTAATCAGGTTGACCGGCGACAGCCCGTGCATCATCAGCTTGAATGATGAGCGCGTCAATCTGGATGTATAAGAAGGGCGCCTTGAAACCGTGACAACATCTTTTCGTCTTCAGGGACTGTTTGTCTGTGTGATAGTATCAACGATTAAACGCGCAGAGACGTGGAGAAACACTTTGCGCGAGTGTGCCGACTTGTGTCCAGATATTTGACACCGGAGGATTCACACGATCTGTGCGTGTTCTGCCTGAGAGAAGAGCATTCGCGGGAAGCTCTCGAGGGAGTTTTTTGCGCGAACTGAGAGTTTTTCCTTTCAGAACTCTCTGCTCTCGTCTGACCCACTTCTCGAGGGAAGTGGGCGCGGCATCTGAACCCCGCGGTTCCGGTTCCCGCTCGGGCTGAGGCTCAGTGGCGGTTGAGCTCGTGGAGCTTTCAGATGGAGCTGGCAGATTATCGGGAGAGGGGCGTTAACCTCGCGGATGATCTACCAGCTGACGAGGGTGAGTTACAGATTAATGTTGAACATCTAAGAAGAGAGAAAATGAGCGCTCTCTCTCTTTGGTGAATCTGTAACTGTTCTCTTTGGGCAGGGCAGGAGTTGGCTGTAATATATATATATATATATATATATATATATATATATATATATATATATACATAGAAAAGGATGTCAGTTTGGTTGAGACCGAATCATTTCAGCCCTCCTGCCCAGTGTACGCTGAGCTGGTTGACATTATGGGGCGCGCCTCAGACAGATTGCTGTTGCAGTGGAGGCGCGTCTGGGAGGAACCCGCTCATGGTATTTTGGATGGCTGGTTCCTCCCCACCCATAAGCCACCAGCCCGGATGAGCCTTCCATTCGTTTCCGATCTCCACGCTGGGATCGAGAGGGTATGGAAGAATCCGTTCTCCTCACGTCTCTATCTGCATCAGCGGGCTAGTTTCGCTGCTGTGGAGGGAGCCGTGGAGAACGGATAAGTGTCGAGGCCGCCAGTGGACGAGACGTTGGCTAACTATCTCGTCTCTGGTTGGTCCTCTTCACTAAGAGCTCTGACCCTGTCATCCAAGCTGCTCAAGACATCTTCATGCTTGAATGACAGAGCGTACACGGCAGCAGGTCAGGCAGGTGCGGTTCTGCACGCCCTTGTGGTCCTCAGGCCTACCAGACCGATCTGTTGCGGGACTCCAGGCCACCAAGCAAGCTGCTGTTCTGTCGGTGCTATGGTGGCCACGGAGAGACATCTGTGGGAGCTCCCACATACGGTGGTTGCCAGGTTACAGGCCTCACCAGGCCTTCCTGGTTATGAGCTCCCACTGATTGTGGTCACCGGGTTACAGGCCTCACCAGGCCTTCCTGGTTATGAGCTCCCACATGCTGTGGTCGCTGGGTTACAGGCTTCACCAGGCCTTCCTGGTTATGAGCTCCCACATACTGTGGTTGCCAGGTTAAAGGCCTCACCAGGCCTTCCTGGTTATGAGCTCCCACACATTGTGGTCGCCAGGTTACAGGCCTCACCAGGCCTTCCTGGGTATGAGCTCCCACATACTGTGGTCGCCAGGTTACAGGCCTCACCAGGCCTTCCTGGTTATGAGCTCCCACATACTGTGGTCGCCAGGTTACAGGCCTCACCAGGCCTTCCTGGTTATGAGCTCCCACATACTGTGGTCACCAGGATACGAGCTCTCACGTACTGTGGTCGCCAGGTTAAAGGCCTCACCAGGCCTTCCTGGTTATGAGCTCCCACACATTGTGGTCGCCAGGTTACAGGCCTCACCAGGCCTTCCTGGTTATGAGCTCCCACACATTGTGGTTGCTAGGTTACAGACCTCAAAGGGGCCTTCCTGGTTATGAGTTCCCACTTTCTGTGGTGGTCAGGTTATAGGCCTCACCAGGCCTTCCTGGTGATGAGCTCCCACACATTGTGGTTGCTAGGTTACAGGCCTCAAAGGGGCCTTCCTGGTTATAAGTTCCCATATACTGTGGTAGTCAGTTTACAGGCCTCACCCAGCCTTCCTGAATGTGGGCTCCCACATGATGCGGTAGCCAGACTACAGCCTCACCACCTTCCCTGAGCACTTTGCTCCCACTCTGTGGTCACCAGGCTTCAGGCTTCATTGGCCTTCCTGGTTGTGAGTTGTCACATGTCAGGTTGCAGGCTTCGCCAGGCCTTCCTGAATGTGAAACCCCCACTTTTCGTGGTCGCTAAGTTGTAGTGGTGAGTCTTCACATGTCAGGCTGCAGGCCTCAGCGGCCTTCCTGAATGTGAGCTCCCCATGCATTGGGACTATCGGGTGTTAGGCCTTGTCAGGCCTTCCTGATTATGGGTTCCCACTTGTTGTGGCTGCCAGGTTACAGGCCTCAAGTTCGGCCTTTCTGAATTCAGAGTGAAGTACACTAACCCCTACTTCACCTATTATTGTGGTAAATCACATGACGGGATGTCTTGTGTACTTTCTAAAATCCATTTTGTATGGTAAGGGTCACGCGTGGTATGCTTCGGTCCCTTCTTATGTGGCTCAGACCCCGGTCTTCCCTTGGGTCCCACTTTAAGTGGCGTCCTGTCACTGGCTACAGGGACGCCCTTCTCTGGCTAACTTCTGGAAGAAGTAGCTTCCACTTGGTGGAGTAAGCTCCCACAGGTTGTGGTCACCAGGCTGGGTCTCACTGACCTTCCTGAGTACGAGCTCCCACCCAATGTGGTCGCCAGGTTACAGGCCTTACCAGGCCTTCCTGGTCATGAGCTCCCACACACTGTGGTCGCCAGGTTACAGGCCTCAACAGGCCTTCCTGGTTATGAGCTCCCACATATTGTGGTTGCTGGGTTACAGGCCTCACCAGGCCTTCCTGAATTCAGAGTGAAGTACACAAACCCATACTTCACCTATTATTGTGGTAAGTCACCCGACGAGATGTCCTGTGCACTTTTTAAAATCCATTTCTTATGGTGAGGGTCACGCGCAGTATGCTTCGGTCCCTTCTTATGTGGCTCAGACCCCGGTCTTTCCTCGGGTCCCACTTTAAGAGTTCTTAAGAGCTAACTTCTGGAAGTAGCTCCCACTTGGTGTGGTTTTTCAGGTACACCAGGCTGGGTCTCACTGACCTTCCTGAGTACGAGCTCCCACCGGATGTGGTCGCCAGGTTACAGGCCTCACTAGGCCTTCCTGGTTATGAGCTCCCACATACTGTGGTCGCCAGGTTACGAGCTCCCGCATACTGTGGTCGCCAGGTTACAGGCCTTACCAGGCCTTCCTGGCCATGAGCTCCCACACACTGTGGACGCCAGGTTACAGGCCTCAACAGGCCTTCCTGAATTCAGAGTGAAGTACACAAACCCATACTTCACCTATTATTGTGGTAAGTCACCTGACGAGATGTCTTGTGCAGTTTTTAAAATCCATTTCATATGGTGAGGGTCACGCGCGGTATGCTTCGGTCCCTTCTTATGTGGTTCAGACTCCGGTTCTTCACTTTGGGTCCCACTGTAGATGTGTCTTTGTCGCAATACATTACGACAGGCACTTCCCTTGTTCAAGCTATCTCCCACAACTGTGGTTTTAGGTCTGATTAGACCTTTTTCGAGGTAGCCCAACATTGTGGGTCTGTCAGGTTTCTAGCCTCTGGCTTTCCTGAAGGATGAGCTTCCACATGCTGTGGTCGTTGGGTTTCAGGCCGCACAACGTACGGCCTTCCTGACATGAGCCCTCATGTATCGGAGCTCCCCACACATGGGGTCATCAGGTCTTAGGTCTCTTTGACCTTCCTGATTTTTGATCCCTCTCTTACTTCCTCAGTGCTCAAAAGCGAGCACTGGGTGGAAACTCGTGGATTGAGTGTACGATTCCCATTGGTTCGAGGTTGAGTCACACTCTCCGGAGGATCCCGTCTCTGTGATCCGAAACTCGATGGTTTCCGCCAGCTTCGCGGGCCTTCAGTTTTTGGATGCCTTTTCTAGGCAATTTCCAGAGGCTCTGTCTTGGACGGACAGGCTATGGCCAGACTGTGTGTCTTAGTACAGATCACCAGGCCAGCCTGGGGGCATTTCAGGAGGAGTGTTCTCCTGAATAGTGACTGGCTGGGGGTCTCTTTGGCCCCCTAGCCACACTCCCTAGAAGGGAC
Source organism: Pimephales promelas (assembly GCF_988280905.1). Lineage (NCBI taxonomy): Eukaryota > Metazoa > Chordata > Actinopteri > Cypriniformes > Leuciscidae > Pimephales > Pimephales promelas. The sequence goes on along the minus strand of NC_142789.1, from coordinate 7,450,211 downwards.
CCCTTCTATTTTGAAGTTGTGGTCCTAAAGCCTTTGAGCTGGCCCTGATTTACTCACGTTATTACGTTCTGGTTTTTCTTGGTTCATTAGCTTGGGCTATGACCGGTAGGGAGTGCTGTCACTGACAGCCCGATGTAACATAGGGTGAGTGGTTTCAGTGTTACTGGTTCTGACAGTTGTCACTGCCTTTCGGCATGCACTCCCCTCAGCATGGCGGAGTGGGTATTTCGTTCCCCATAGCGTCATTCGACGTATTGTTGAGTTCCCTTCGAAAGGGAACGTCTCAGGTTACAACTGTAACCTATGTTCCCTGAGAACAGGGAACGAGACAATACGTCTCGTTGCCATGCCTCGGGGCCTGCCTGCAACAGTCCCTTCAGACGATAGGATGTTGTCACGGTTTCAAGGCGCCCTTCTTATACATCCAGATTGACGCGCTCATCATTCAAGCTGATGATGCACGGGCTGTCGCCGGTCAACCTGATTACTGTGAGTTGATATTTGATTTCAGACACCCGTCACGCCTGAGGCGTTCCCCCATAGCGTCATTCGACGTATTGTCTCGTTCCCTGTTCTCAGGGAACATAGGTTACAGTTGTAACCTGAGACGTTAAGCTGTGAGAAAGCATGTACATTACACTGTTATTGGAACTTACATTTTCAATATTTGCCCGGAGATAGTAAATTAAAAATGTTTTGTAACATTTTATTTTTTTTAGTGGGGGAGGGTGTAATGACCTCAAATAATTGTTAAATTTGTTTTTTGTTTGTTTATTGTACATAATCTGTACTAATATAATGTTAACAGTATAAATGTAGAAAGCCTCAGAAAATATGTATACTGTTGGGGGCGCTGTGGGTTGAGAAGACCGGTTCGAAAAAGTGAGAGAAGAAGTGTAAAAAAAAGCGCAGTTCACGCATGTTGTTGTTCATGTAAAAATTGAGCTCAAAAATCTGTCACAGAAACAAAAGAGAAAACAACCGGAGCAAATAAATCTACAGAAAAGAACTGATTGTCGTCGTTATTGTCCAAGGGGGCAACATAAACAGCTGTAATGGTCTTGTCCAGTTTAAACACGGTGTAACAGCATTTCAGATTCCGGTGTGCTGATATTTGTGTGCGGCCCAGCTTACCCATCCTTCAAACACTTTCTGACATTACACTCACTGCATGTGCAACTGCCCCACAAACCTTGTGGGGATGACAAACCATTAACTATAATGACATATTACTTAACAATTAGTTAATAGTCATGTGCCTAAACAAGTAAAGCCATAACATAATGATAGCTTTGCAAATCATTAGCTAATGATTAATTAAAGCAGACAACTGGAAGTTGAAGTGCATAGTGTTGACTAATTTTGGTAATTAACACATTAATTTACACTAGTTATTAAGTCCAAAGGCTTATGCAGCTAGATAAATAATGATAAAATATCCTGTTTACATCACATTTCTTTCGAAAGAGTGAGCATTTATTTCAATTTTCCACAAAAATATGCGATCTGAGGAGGTTTGAGTGATCTCTACCATCTCACTATACAATTATTATTTCAGCCAGAGCAACAGAGGGAGCTCATGAGAAGCAAACAGGAGGTTTGAGTTATACGAGTTAACTGGAGTGCATGTTTATGACATCCGGATGCATAAATCTGGTAGGCCTATCGACAAATGCACAGGCAAAAGAGACAGATAAAACATGAATCAAATAAATACACGATTAATATCATACATGATTTGTCTATGTTCTTCGAGCAGTCCTGGTATTTTCCATGTATGTAGCCTATTTATTATGTCAATGGTTAGCACATACCCTGCAAACAAGCCTGCACTGGCCCTGTCCGGGCCCACTTAGGGCTAGCCTAAGGGCCCCCTGCAGGCTGCTAGCGCAGGGCCCATGAGAATTTGCTCATTGGCAAAACGTTGGGCCTGCATGGGCAGCCCTCACTTAGCCCTCACTAAACCCACACAGGGCCCGCACACTGGGCCCACAAAACGTTGGCCCTGCATGGGCAGCCCTCACTTAGCCTCAAGGAAGCCCTCACTAAGCCCACACAGGGCCCGCACCGCACACACAGGGCATCTACAACAATAGATCTAGTTCACAATTAATCTGTTTCACTATAAATACTTTTTGGCTAATATAACTATAAGTCTTTGGGAAAAACAATTATTCTATACATCTGAATGCAGTCACCACATAACTAATTTCTGTATTTTCACAAATGTACAGAAGTCAAAGGGATTTCAAATCAATGTATTTATTAATTACAAAACATAAAACATTAAATTCAGGTTATTATATATAATATAATTACACTATTATATATTCACATAAAAAACAGAAACATAGAAAACAGCTGTTTTACATTATGATAAAATTTCACAATATTACTGTTTTTTTTTTGTTTAAATAAATGCAAATAAATGCAAGCTTGATAAGCAGAATAGACTTCTTCCAAAATGTTTCCAAATTTTTTACCTGTATACTGTATATGATTTTATACAAAATAAATAGTAGTTAATAAGATTGACACTGTATTATATCTAGTAATATTGAAGCTAAACAGAGTCCCTATAACAGTGCAATTTGTAGATTTTTAGTCTTCGAGAAAATGTTTTATGAGTTGCAAACCTCTTTTTCTTTGCTTTCTCTCTCTCACAAACACAACACATCAGTTACACAAAACATCAGTTAAATTCTTCATTGCAGGTGCACAAATCCTATTCTAAAAATTACCAAACTCATAGGGTCATATTTTTGTTGATAAACAGTAACATTTTGGCCAATTATGCACATTTCTTGGTGTATAATTTTGTGAATCATCTATACTGTTTGGCTATTCTCATGTGGTCACACTTCACTTTTCATTCACAGTCACATATGCTCAAACCCCGTGTGGCCGTGCCTTAAATGTCAGCATACAATTCTTACAGGGCTGTGCAAAAGTTAATTGCGATTAATCGCATTCAAAATAAAAGTCTGTGTTTACATAATATATTTGTGTGTGCTGTATATAATTATTTTGTATTAGGGCTGTGAAACGATTAATCGCATCCAAAATAAAAGTTTGTGCTCACATAAATTATATACGTTTGTGTAGTGTGTATAATTATTTTGTATATATAAATACACACACATGCATGTATATATTTAAGAAATATTTGCATGTTTGTACTGTATATATGTTTATACAAAATTAATATTATACATAAATATAAATCTTTGATATATCAATAACACATTTTTCTTAAATATATACATGCATATGTGTGTATTTATATATACAAAATAATTATACAGACATATATCATGTAAACACAAACTTTTATTTTTGATGCAATTAATCGTTACACAGCCCTATATTGTATATATAAATACACACACATGCATGTAAGAAAATGTGTTATTCATATATAAAATATTTATATTTATATAATATAGATTATGTATTCATATATATATATACACAGAATTTAAGTGCAAATAATTCTTAAATATATACATGCATGCATAGGTATTTATATATACAAAATAATTATATACAGCACACACAAATATATTATGTAAACACAGACTTTTATTTTGGATGCGATTAATTGCAATTAATTTTTGCACAGCCCTTTTTGTGATTTGAAAAAAAGAAAATTATTTGTACACCTCCAATGAAGAATTTGAAAAGCTGTAACTGCAGTGTTTTTTGTGAAAGAGAAAAAAGTTTGAAACTTAAAAAAAAAAAACGTTCTCTCTGTGACTACTTTACACCTGACTACTTTTAACTGACTACGTTACACCTACAGATTCCACTGTCACAGGTGCTCTGTTTTGCTATAATGA